>NW_025727887.1:0-724360 GCF_021461385.2 Schistocerca piceifrons
GATGCAATTTCTGTGTTTCATCGTCAATAAGAAGGTCAGAGGGACACAGTAAACCTGAAGTGAAGCATCGGAATCTATAACTAGTGCCACGGGAATGCTTCAAAGCATAGACAGTAAGAAGAGTCAGTTTTCTGGTACTTAAGTCGACATTGTGCCTTTTCTATTTAATTCTGATGCAATTTCTGTGTTTCATTGTCAATAAGAAAGTCGGAGGGATACAGTTAACCTGAAGTGAAGCATCGGAATCTATAACTAGTGTCACAGGAATGGTTCAAAACATAGACAGTAAGATGAGTCAGTCTTCTTGTACTTAAGTCGGCATTGTGCCTTTTGTATTTAATTCCGATGCAATTTCTGTGTTTCATCGCAATACGAAGGTCCAAGGGATACAGTAAACATATAGTGAAGCATCGGAATCTAAAACTTGTCTCACAGGAAATGTTAAAACATAGTCATTCAGAAGAGTCAGTCTTCTTGTACTTAAGTCGGCATCGTGCCGGTTCTATTTAATTCCGATTCAATTTCTGTGTTTCGTCGTCAATAGGAAGGTCAGAGTGACACAGTAAACCTGAAGTGAAACATCGGAATCGATAACTTGTGTCACAGGAATGGTTCAAAACATAGACAATAGGAAAGGTCAGTCTTCTTGAACTTAAGTTGGCATTGTGCCTTTTCTATTTAAGTCCGAAGCAATTTCTGTGTTTCGTCGTCAATAAGAAGGTCCATGGGATACAGTAAACCTGAAGTGAAGTATCGGAATATATAACTAGTGTCACAGGCATGTTTCAAAACATAGACAGCAAGAAGAGTCAGTTTTCTTGTACTTAAGTCGACATTGTGCTTTTTGTATCTAATTCCGATGCAATTTCTGTGTTTCATCGTCAATAAGAAGGTCAGAGGGATACAGTAAACCTGAAGTGAAACTGCGGAATCTAGAAGTAGTGAAACCGGAATGGTTCAAAACATAGACAGTAAGAAGAGTCAGTTTTCTTGTACTTAAGTCGGCATTGTGCCTTTTGTATTTAATTCCGATGCAATTTCTGTGTTTCATCGTCAATAAGAAGGTCAGAGGGATACAGTAAACCTGAAGTGAAGCATCGGAATCTATAACTAGTGTCACATTAATGGTTCAAAACGTAGACAGTAGGTAGAGTCAGTCTTCTTGTACTTATGTCGGCATTGTGCCTTTTCTATTTAATTCCGATGCAATTTCTGTGTTTCGTCGTCAATACGAAGGTCAGAGGGATACGGTAAACCTGAAGTGAAGCATCGGAATCCATAGCTAGTGTCACAGGAATGGCTCAAAACATAGACAGTAAGAAGAGTCAGCCTTCATGTACTTAAGTCGGCATTGCGCCTTTTCTATTTAATTCCGATGCAATTTCTGTGATTCATCGTTAATAAGAAGGTCCAAGGGATACAGTCAACCTGAAGTGAAGCATCGGAATCTATAACTCGTGTCACAGGAATGGTTCAAAACATAGACAGTAAGAAGAGTCAGTCTTCTTGTACTTAAGTCGGCATTGTGCCATTTCTATTTAATTCCGATGCAATTTCTGTGTTTCATCTTCAATAGGAAGGTCAGAGGTATACAGTAAACCTGAAGTGAAGCATCGGAATCTATAACTAGTGTCACAGGAGTGGTTCAAAACATAGACAGTAAGAAGAGACAGTCTTCTTGTACTTAAGTCGGCATTGTGCCTTTTCTATTTAATTCCGACGCTATATCTGTGTTTCATCGTCAATAAGAAGGTCAGAGGGATACAGTAAACCTGAAGTAAAACATCGGAATCTATATCTAGTCTCACAGGAATGGTTCAAAACATAGACAATAGGAAGGGTCAGTCTTCTTGAACTTAAGTCGGCATTGTGCCTTTTCAATTTAATTCCGATGCAATTTCTGTGTTTCGTCGTCAATAAGATGGTCCGAGGGATACAGTAAACCTGAAGTGAAGTATCGGAATCTATAACTAGTGTCACAGGAATGTTTCAAATCATAGACAGCAAGAAGAGTCAATCCTCTTGTACTTAAGTCGGCATTGTGCTTTTTGTATGTAATTCCGATGCAATTTCTGTGTTTCATCGTCAATAAGAAGGTCAGAGGGATACAGTAACCTTGAAGTGAGACAGCGGAATTTGTAACTAGTGAGACAGGAATGGTTCAAACATAGACAGTAGGAAGAGTCAGTCTTCTTGTACTTAAGTCGGCTTTCTGCCTTTTCGATTCAATTCCGATGCAATTTCTGTGTTTCGTCGTCAATAAGAAAGTCCAAGAGATACAGTAAACCTGCAGTGAAGCATCGGAATCTATAACTAGTGTCACAGGAATGGATCAAATATAGACAGTAAGATGAGTCGGTATTCTTGTACATAAGTCGGCATTGTGCCTTTTGTATTTAATTTCGATACAATTTCTGTATTTCATCGTCAATAAGAAGGTCCGAGGGATACAGTAAACCTGAGGTGAAGCATCGGAATCTATAACTAGTGTCACAGGAATGGTTCAAAACATAGAGAGTAATACGGGTCAGTCTTCTTGTACTTAAGTCGGTATTGTGCCTTTTGGATTTAATTCCGATGCAATTTCTGTGTTTCATCGTCAATAAGAAGGTTAGAGGGATACAGTAAACCTGAAGTGAAGCTTCGGAATCTACACTCCTGGAAATGGAAAAAAGAACACTTTGACACCGGTGTTTCAGACCCACCATACTTCCTCCGGACACTGCGTGAGGGCTGTACAAGCAATGATCACACGCACGGCACAGCGGACACACCAGGAACCGTGTGTTGGCCGTCGAATGGCGCTAGCTGCGCAACATTTGTGCACCGCCGCCGTCAGTGTCAGCCAGTTTGCCGTGGCATACGGAGCACCATCGCAGTCTTTAACACTGGTAGAATGCCACGACAGTGTGGACGTGAACCGTATGTGCAGTTGTCGGACTTTGAGCGAGGGCGTATAGTGGGCATGCGGGAGGCCGGGTGGACGTACCGCCGAATTGCTCAACACGTGGGGCGTGAGGTCTCCACAGTACATCGATGTTGTCGCCAGTGGTCGTCGGAAGGTGCACGTGCCCGTCGACCTGGGACCGGACCGCAGCGACGCACGGATGCACGCCAAGACCGTAGGGTCCTACGCAGTGCCGTAGGGGACCGCACCGCCACTTCCCAGCAAATTAGGGACACTGTTGCTCCTGGGGTATCGGCGAGGACCATTCGCAACCGTCTCCATGAAGCTGGGCTACGGTCCCGCACACCGTTAGGATGTCTTCCGCTCACGCCCTAACATCGTGCAGCCCGCCGCCAGTGGTGTCGCGACAGGCGTGAATGGAGGGACGAATGGAGACGTGTCGTCTTCAGCGATGAGAGTCGCTTCTGCCTTGGTGCCAATGATGGTCGTATGCGTGTTTGGCGCCGTGCAGGTGAGCGCCACAATCAGGACTGCATACGACCGAGGCACACGGGGCCAACACCCGGCATCATCGTGTGGGGAGCGATCTCCTACACCGGCCGTACACCACTGGTGATCGTCGAGGGGACACTGAATAGTGCACGGTACATCCAAACCGTCATCGAACCCATCGTTCTACCATTCCTAGACCGGTAAGGGAACTTGCTGTTCCAACAGGACAATGCACGTCCGCATGTATCCCGTGCCACCCAACGTGCTCTAGAAGGTGTAAGTCAACTACCCTGGCAAGCAAGATCTCCGGATCTGTCCCCCATTGAGCATGTTTGGGACTGGATGAAGCGTCGTCTCACGCGGTCTGCACGTCCAGCACGAACGCTGGTCCTACTGAGGCGCCAGGTGTAAATGGCATGGCAAGCTGTTCCACAGGACTACATCCGGCATCTCTACGATCGTCTCCATGGGAGAATAGCAGCCTGCATTGCTGCGAAAGGTGGATATACACTGTACTAGTGCCGACGTTGTGCATGCTCTGTTGCCTGTGTCTATGTGCCTGTGGTTCTGTCAGTGTGATCATGTGATGTATCTGACCCCAGGAATGTGTCAATAAAGTTTCCCCTTCCTGGGGCGATGAATTCACGGTGTTCTTATTTCAATTTCCAGGAGTGTATAACTAGTGTCACAGGAATGGTTCAAAACATAGACAGTAAGATGAGTCAGTCTTCTTGTACTTAAGTCGGCATTGTGCCTTTTGTATTTAATTGTGATGCAATTTCTGTGTTTCATCGTCAATAAGAAGGGCAGAGGGACACAGTACAACTGAAGTGAAGCATCGGAATCTATAACTAGTGCCACGGGAATGCTTCAAACATAGACAGTAAGAAGAGTCAGTTTTCTGGTACTTAAGTCGGCATTGTGCCTTTTCTATTTAATTCTGAGGCAATTTCTGTGTTTCGTCGTCAATAAGAAGGTCGGAGGGATACAGTAAACCTGAAGTGAAACATCGGAATGTATAACTAGTGTCACAGGAATGGTTCAAAACAGAGACAGTAAGATGAGTCAGTCTTCTTGTACTTAAGTCGGCATTGTGCCTTTTGTATTTAATTATGATGCAATTTCTGTGTTTCATCGTCAATACGAAGGTCCAAGGGATACAGTAAACATATAGTGAAGCATCGGAATCTAAAACTTGTCTCACAGGAAATGTTCAAAACATAGTCATTAAGAAGAGTCAGTCTTCTTGTACTTAAGTCGGCATCGTGCCGTTTCTATTTAATTCCGATGCAATTTCTGCGTTTCGTCGTCAATAGGAAGGTCAGAGGGACACAGTAAACCTGAAGTGAAACATCGGAATCGATAACTAGTGTCACAGGAATGGTTCAAAACATAGACAATAGGAAGGGTCAGTCTTCTTGAACTTAAGTCGGCATTGTGCCTTTTCTATTTAATTCCGATGCAATTTCTGCGTTTCGTCGTCAATAAGAAGGTCCATGGGATACAGTAAACCTGAAGTGAAGTATCGGAATATATAACTAGTGTCACAGATATGTTTCAAAACATAGACAGCAAGAAGAGTCAGTCCTCTTGTACTTAAGTCGACATTGTGCTTTTTGTATCTAATTCCGATGCAATTTCTGTGTTTCATCGTCAATAAGAAGGTCAGAGGGATACAGTAAACCTGAAGTGAAACTGCGGAATCTAGAACTAGTGAAACAGGAATGGTTCAAAACATAGACAGTAGGAAGAGTCAGTCTTCTTGTACTTAAGTTGGCATTGTTCCTTTTCTATTTAATTCAGGTGCAATTTCTGTGTTTCGTCGTCAATAAGAAAGTCCAAGGAATACAGTAAACCTGAAGTGAAGCATCGGAATCTATAACTAGTGTCACAGGAATGGTTCAAAACGTAGACAGTAAGATCAGTCAGTATTCTTGTACATAAGTCGGCATTGTGCCTTTTGTATTTATTTCCGATGCAATTTCTGTGTTTCATCGTCAATAAGAAGGTTAGAGGGATACAGTAAACTTGAAGTGAAGCATCGGAAGCTATAACTAGTGTCACAGGAATGGTTCAAATCATAGAGAATAGGAAAAGTCAGTCTTCTTGTACTTAAGTCTACATTGTGGCTTTTGTATTTATTTCCGATGCAATTTCGTGTATCATCGTCAATAAAAAAGTCAGAGGGATACAGTAAACCAGAAGTGAAGCATCGGAATCTATAAATAGTGTCACAGGAATGGTTCAAAACATAGTCAGTAAGAAGAGTCATTCTTCTTGTACATAAGTCGGCATTGTGCCTTTTTATTTAATTCCGGTGCAATTTCTGTGTTTCATCGTCAATAAGAAGGTCAGAGGGATACAGTAAACCTGAAGTGAAGCAACAGAATCTATGACTAGTGTCACAGGAATGGTTCAAAACATAGACAGTAAGAAGAGTCAGTCTACTTGTACTTAAGTCAGCATTGTGCCTTTTGTATTTACTTCCGATGCAATATCTGTGTTTCATCGTCAATAAGAAGGTCCAAGGGATACAGTACACCTGAAGTGAAGCATCGGAATCTGTAACTAGTGTCACAGGAATGGTTCAAATCATAGACAGTAAGAAGAGTCAATCTTCTTGTACTTAAGTCAGCATTGTTCCATTTCCACTTAATTTCGATGCAAGTTCTGTGTTTCATCGTCAATAAGAAGGTCCAAGGGATACAGTAAACCTGAAGTGAAGCATCGGAATCTAAAACCGGTCTCACAGGAAAGGTTCAAAACATAGAGAGTAACAAGAGCCAGTCATCTTGTATTTGAGTCACCATTGTGCCTTTTGTATTTAATTCCGATGCAATTTATATGTTTCATCGTCAATAAGAAGGTGAGAGGGATACAGTAAACCTGAAGTGAAGCATCGGAATCTATAACTAGAGTCACAGGAATGGTTCAGAACATAGACAGGAGGAAGAGTCATTCTTCTTGCACTTAAGTCGGCATTGTGCCTTTTTTATTTAATTGCGTTGCAATTTCTCTGTTTCATCGTCAATAAGATGGTCAGAGGTATATGGGAAACCTGAAGTGAATCATCGGAATCTATAACTAGTGTCACAGGAATGGTTCGAAACATAGACAGTAGGAAGAGTCATTCTACATGTACTTCAGTCGGCATTGTGACTTTTGTATTTAATTCCGATGCAATTTCCGTGTTTCATCGTCAATAAGAAGGTCAGAGGGATGCAGCAAACCTGAAGTGAAGCATCAGAATCTATGACTAGTGTCACAGGAATGGTTCAAAACATAGACATTAAGAAGAGTCAGTCTACTTGTACTTAAGTCGGCATTGTGCCTTTTCTATTGAATTTCGTTGCAATTTCTGTGTTTCATCGTCAATAAGAATGTCCAAGGGATACAGTACACCCGAAGTGAAGCATCGGAATCTATAACTAGTGTCAGAGGAATGGATCAAATCATAGACAGTAAGAAGAGTCAGTCTTCTTGTGCCATTTCTACTTAATTCCGATGCAATTTCTGTGTTTCATCGTCAATAAGAAGGTCAGAGGGATATAGTAAACCTGAAGTGAAGCATCGGAATGTATAACTAGTGTCACAGGAATGGTTAAAAAATAGACAGTAAGAAGAGTCAGTCTTCTAGTACGTAATTCGGCATTGTGCCTTTTGTATTTAATTCCGATGCAATTTCTGTGTTTCATCGTCAATAAGAAGGTCCACGGGATACAGTAAACATATAGTGAAGCATCGGAATCTAAAACTGGTCTCACAGGAAATGTTCACAACATAGTCAGTAAGAAGAGTCAGTCTTCTTGTACTTAAGTCGGCATTGTGCCTTTTGTATTTATTTCCGATGCAATTTCTGTGTTTCATCGTCAATAAGAAGGGCAGAGGGATACAGTAAACCTGAAGTGAAGCATTGGAATTTATTACTAGTGTCACATTAATGGTTCACAACATAGACAGTAGGTAGAGTCAGTCATCTTGTACTTATGTCGGCATTGTGCCTTTTCTATTTAATTCCGATGCAATTTCTGTGTTTCGTCGTCAATAGGAAGGTACAAGTAATACAGTAAACCTAAAGTGAAGCATCGGAATCTAAAACCGGTCTCACAGGAAAGGTTCCAAACATAGAGAGTAACAAGAGCCAGTCATCTTGTATTTGAGTCACCATTGTGCCTTTTGTATTTATTTCCGATGCAATCTCTGTGTTTCATCGTCAATAAGAAGGTCAGAGGGATACAGTAAACCTGAAGTGAAGCATCGGAATCCATAACTTGTGTCACAGGAATGGTTCAATACATAGGCAGTAAGAAGAGTCAATCTCCTTGTACTTGAGTCGGCATTGTGCCTTTTCTATTTAATTCCGATGTAATTTCTGTGTTTCATCTTCAATAGGAAGGTCAGAGGGATACAGTAAACCTGAAGTGAAGCATTGGAATCCATAACTAGTGTCACAGGAATGGTTCAAATCATAGAGAGTAGGAAGAGTCAGTCTTCTTGTACTTAAGTCTGCATTGTGGCTTTTGTTTTAATTTCCGATGCAATTTCTGTGTTTTATCGTCAATAAGAAGGTCAGAGGGGTACAGTAAACCTGAAGTGAAGCATCGGAATCTATAACTAGTGTCACAGGAATGGTTCAAAGCATAGTCAGTAAGAAGAGTCAGTCTTCTTGTATTTAATTCGGCATTGTGCCTTTTTACTTAATTCCGATGCAATTTCTGTGTTTCATCGTCAATAAGAAGGTCCAAGGGATACAGTTAATCTGAAGTGAAGCTTCGGATTCTATAACTAGTGTCACAGAAATGGTTTAAAACATAGTCAGTTAGAAGAGTCAGTCTTCTTGTATTTAAGTCGGCATTGTGCCTTTTCTATTTAATTCCGATGCAATTTCTGTGTTTCTTCGTCAATAAGAAGGTCAGAGGGATACAGTAAACCTGAAGTGAAGCATCAGAATCTATAACTAGTGTCACAGGAATGGTTGAAAACATAGACAGTAGGAAGAGTCAGTCTACATGTACTTAAGTCGGCATCGTGCCTTTTGTATTTAATTCCGATGCAATTTCTGTGTTTCATCGTCAATAAGAAGGTCAAAGGGATACAGCAAACCTGAAATGCAGCATCCGAATCTATAACTAGTGTCACAGGAATGGTTCAAAACATAGTGTGATGTTACAAAATAGAAGTGATGTTGCTATTCAATGGAAAGTTGGAAATTGAGATTTAGCTTACTGTTTTATCAATCACAATTGGCGTAAGAATCATGGATTGACCATTGTCACAAAATATTGCGTTATGAGATGTGAATAGTTTTTACTTGCAGTTTCGCGTGGCTTGAGGCAGTCACAACTAGCGTGCTATTGATTAAGAAGTTGCGTTATCGTCTTTCTAATTACTTCATGATCGTAGATACGATCATACCCGGTTGTGAAGTTATTGTTATGACAAAAAAATTTCCTAAGGGACCAGAAAGTTCTTACGGGCGCAAAAACAACTGTAACATCACACAAAAGGGAAATTCGATATTAAAGCTGATGCAAGAAGACGATAAAACAGTTTTCTTTTTATCAATGTAACACGCACATTAGACTGCTGATCTTGGTGTCTGTAATATTAGCAAAATGCATAATTAAAATGAAAATAATACTGAGGAGATAATAGGAATGAGCACTGCTAAATGATTCAGTATTCCCAGAACAAATATTTATTATAACTAAAACATATATCGTACCTTAAGCTTAATACTACAATGACGGTAGATTTTTATGTCCGTATCATGTCCGTTTAGCGCTCTTTTATATAGCCATTGTCTTCTTTGAGTCGCTCGTGCGTCGTCACGGTAAGTTATAACAGTTCTTTACACTTCACTCAACTCAGACATACACGTTTTTATACATTTAGTAAAAATTAGATCAGACTGCCACAAATCTGCGTCCGTCTTACTTCAGAAAAACAGTACAAGTCTTCTTAGCGCTCAAGGCTTCATTTGTTCTCCCTCGAACAAAATAGTGAAGGATCGTATATTTTTCTGTCTTTATTGTCGCCCAAAGACGACAAATTACATCATTAGAAAATTCCACCGTCGCTATACGACGCCTCATTATACATTAATCATTATTTACAAACAAGTATTTGCCTTCTGGCTGAAAGTATTAACTACTCGTATTTGCTGTTTTAATTAAGTCAAAAATAGCGAATATCACATTGCCTCCCATGAGGAGAGAGGGAATGCCGAAGGATTACCTCGATCCTCATGTCCTCATGAGATATTCGTGATTTTTGGTGTGACATTTACATAACGTTACTGGCGTACAAAGTACATAAATTGAAATCACATTTATAAACATATATCAGATATTTATCATTTTTCAAAATAAAGTTTTTCATTCTTTGTTCATCAGTCACTTCATTCCATAATACCAAGACTAACATTTATGTGCATTTTTAAGTTTGGCCCATATTTGCTTATAACAATAAGTGAACGTTCATTTCGCACTTCAGGGGATAGAATTCAGGAATTACTTTCTCTTGAGCTTAACAACTAATACATAAGTACAGTGAGTGCTTATTTTCACTAAACTAGAGTGGACAATGTTCGAGCATCTGTTGACTCATTGTGGTTCAATTACAGTTTAATAACGCAGGACTACACTTCGTGATGCTTTCACTTTCTGTGTTAGCTGTCTACGGCGTTCATCATGCAGTACATCTGTCCTTTACACTGTGGTGCCAGGAATTCAAGTGGCTTCCCGGATTTTTATTTACAATATGAAACAGAAGAAGTGGAAAATTATTAGTATGACTTACAAGCTACTGGATACATTTGTTAAGGATCGGGACTGGTCTGGAGTTTAGGGTCTTCCTATAGTGCACATTCATTTTCTTTGTCCATCAAGAGACAGGATTATAATTCATTTTAGCAGTGTTCAGGAGTGCCGGTATTAATGGCTTTAAGGTCTGAGTAATCTAACAATCTACTTCTCACTCATCTTAACTTCAACTCAAGAAAATCGCTTAATTTACATATGAAGATGTAGTCACACAAGTGTACAAATGTCTTTCCTCCAGTATGTACGATGGAAGTCATGGCGGTTAGCAGTTTAAAGTTTGGACTGTTTCGTCACCCACACGTCAGCCACTCACAGCGGCTGCACAGTGTTGCGTGAGCTCCAATACTTAGTATCCGTTCGCGCTCAGGCTGTAACAGAGCTGGTGGTCGTCGAGTGCTCCTTTTTTTTGTGAACTTCGTATCACACGAGTGCATCGATACAAACACCTCGCGCGCGTTTTCCATCGGAGGAGCCAGACACTGAAGCTGCCTCCATACTTCTCTGTCAACTGCCTCCCATGAGGCTCACAGGTAAGTGACGACGAATGTTTTAGCTGTCGCTGCACTTAGAACAACACTGAACTTTGCTTTGCACCTGTTGTCGTAGCCTTGACTTCTTTTTTACACTTGCAGTACAACACTACCACTAGTATACAGTGAACAGTTATTTTTATTATGCACGTCGCACTTTAGTGTGCATCTTCACACAGCATTCGTGCTTAGTTCCTTCGCCGATGGAGTTCATTTACAAAACAATCAATTTTGCACGTTTCCTCCACTGGTATAGAAAGACTTATATTCTACTATTTACAAAATATCACTTACGAGCTAATATTTACAATTAATGGTCACTCCTTTTGTTAAGTCCAGTGAACAACTGCTTTATGAATGGACTCTTTATATCTCAAGATTTGCTTTCACTAGTGAACCTAAAAATATTCTTTCAAACTTTCTTTTAAGTGCTCATCTCCTCATTATGAAAACTACAGGTTTCGCAACACTCGTTGCATTTATTCTTTAGTGTACCCAAGATCATTTTCTACTGCCACGCAGCATATCTACTACTTAACGAGTATGCATTTAACGCTGAATCTTTTTTTTTTTTTTTTTTGCTTGCCAAATTTGTTTTTATATTTGAGGGCAGACTGGATAACAATAGGTCTCCCTCTTCGCTTCATGTACTCAGCAATCGTTCTCTGTTAAAAAAAAATAGGGTAACGCGTGTCTACTATTTTTCGCATGAATGGAATTACCGACAGTTCACTGGGTTTACGCAACCGGTCCATAACAAACATTACCAAAGCTAGCGAAGTTCATCACGCTACGTGTCTCATTTCTCATAAGCACTGCTTTGCCCCGAAGCACACGTGCCTTTTACAAGTCGACCCTTGGTCTGGGTTAATGAACCAGGATCAAAAGGAACGGGCACAAGGAAAATGGATTTCATAAGAGGAGTGTCTTAGGAGACATTTTTGCAATAAAATCTGCACGTAAATAAAATTATCGTAATAAACATAGGCACATATATAAATTTCAACCTCTTTCATTACAGCATGCTTTGCTACTTCTACGTCTTACTCTGGTTATAGTCAGTATTAAGTTTAAATATCACTGCATTGCTTGTTCTTTAGATTAGCCTTCAATTAGGGTATTGAATGGTCGCTAGATTACACTACAAATCTTCTGAAGATCTTTACTTGGACTTATTTATGATACAGGTGGCTTGCTGTGTGGTTATTTAGTAACTTGATTCTACTGAAATCAATTCGTCAGCTAACATTCCTCATATACTCTTTACATTGGGCTCAGATCACAGGGAAATAGTTTACTTTCATAGCAATTAGTGGCCTCGTGGAGTACTTACGCTACATTATTGATGCTTCATGGTTTGCCTCCATTTGTACTGTATTTCACCTTACTTAGTTTACTACAGCTTATTGTCTCCTTGCGTGAACACATGCGGGTTACCACTTGTTTTTTCCATTTAACAGCACGCTTTAACTGAACTTTAAGCTATTTCTTCTACTCCTGTCCACTGTCTGGACTGTTTGACCATGTACCTTTTTTTTTTAAGCAGGTAATTTGGGCTTTTACTACAGAACTTCAAGTACTTACATTACTAAAAATAAATCTATAAATATTCTTGTACCTTGAGAGAAGTGCTTATTTACGCATCCTTCACCATTTCTCACCTTTACATATTTATATAGCTCCGGGCAATCGCCTCGCAAGCATTTTTTTTTTTTTTTAATACTAACTTAAAATTAAATTGAAATTCTTGATGCAACCCCAGTTTCCTGCTTCAGCTTGTTGAAGAAATATCGGTTCATGTCCATCACTATAAACAATTTTTCCATACATAGCATTTAATACTTAAAGTTTACACGTAATAGCCGTTACCATGTAGGCAGTGCGCTGTTCAACACAATACTTATCATTAACAGTTCACACAAGGAAATTTCCAGTACGTAGGAGGTAAGAAACCGAAATAGATTCTATCTGCAGTTGAGGCTGTGTCTGTAAACTAACTCTCTGTTTCAATGGACCAATCGCTCCCGATATGGAGCAACCCTGAATCGGCAATGATAAAACTTTTGAAACAGAAGACACCAGTCTGAAGAGACATGATGACATCACATTGATGTTTGCTCCTGTATCAACAATGGCTGTGACAGGAATGTTGGCAATAGAAATCTTAATCGAAGCCTGGACCTGTTCATCATAAATGTCATTAATGTCTTGAGCTTCTAGGTCAGGTGCAAGGTCATCTCGTAAGTCGGTCTCATGGTCGTACCGTATCGCATTAACATACTCAGAATCAGAGTATTCGTTAGTACCCCCACTGGAACCGGCAGCGACCTCTAGGAGGCTGAAAGGTGCTGCCTCTAATTTTCCGCAGGATGTTTAACCTGTTTGTCATTCATGGCCTTAAGTGTTTGTTCCGTTTCATATTGGTGCTGGTTATGTGGTACAAATGCCGGTGCAGAGGGGTAAAATCCACTGGGTGCATTCACTTGTGAATAGAATACTTGAGAAGGCTGATGTCGCCCGATCTTTTGGTTGCCGGCAAAACCATTTCCTTGTGAAGGAAAGTTCGCATTTGGTGCCATTTGAAAATTGTTCCGCGGTCCTCTATCCTGTGAATAGTTGTTCTTATGTTGTGCTGGGTGGCCTCCGCCTTGCCCATGCCACTTGCTATATTTCGACCTATAACTTTGATTGTACACTGGTCCATTTGAAAAATTACCACTAGTTTGTGGAGAATTTCCATGCTGCTCAGGCGCAGAATTAAAGGGTGGGTTTCCGTACTGATGTTGTTCCTGGTGGTTGTAAATTGGGTGGTACCTCTGCTGATTACTGTAATTGGTTTTCTGCTTCCATTTAAAGTTATTGCCATTTGCGTTTTCATAACGGCTGGCAGGTTGGCAACAGCGGTCGCAGTAGCTCGCTCTCTCCTTCGGCGCATTGTTGTCCGCGTGCGATGCATTCTGCTGGCTGCCAGGGAAGAATTTGCCGCTGCCAACCTTGGAGCGCACATCCTCGCTAATTAAATCTAAGGAATCCAGCACAGAAAGGAATGCATCCGTGTCTTCTTCGGACACATTTACTAATTTCTCTCTAATAGACACAGGGAGTTTGCTTTTGAGAATCATAATTACGTCCTTGGAAGAAATCGGAGAATCCCAGAATTTAATTTTGCTAGATACTTCTCAAAGTATCGCCGGAGACTTCCATGCTTCTCATTGAAAATTTCCGCACCATACACCTCCTTCCTTAATCTTTGCTGTACCCCATTACTCCAAAATTTTGCCAAGAACATTTTCTCAAACTCTTCATAATTCCTACACGTGTCTACCATTTCCGTTCCCCATAATGCTGCATCACCAGAAATAAAGCCAGTGACGAACTGAATACGCTGTCTGTCTGTCCAGCTCCTGGGAAATATGCCGGAAAAATTCTTTAGGAACACGATGGGGTGTATTTCTCGCTTCTGCGGATGAAAAACAGGAAAAGTGCGATGCTTAATCACACTTTCCTCTTGCATTAAACTCACAATTGTGGGCGGATCATTTAGTTTCCCTACTCGGGACTCAACAGGACTGTTGTTTTGCATGTAATCAGGCGGTGAACAATAAGGAGTTGACTGACATTCGTCACCGTCTAAATAGTTGTTCCCTATAGTTTGCGTATGCGTGTGCGGATTTTCTACCCAGTTTCTCAGCATTCTGACTTCGTCCACTACTTGCTGCTTCCACTCGGGAAGATCCCGTGTGAGTGTCCTCCGAATCTGTCCCAATTCAGAAACTACTGTGTCTCCCGACTTACCAGGAGCAGCTAAGATTTCGTAAGTTACATCCTTGACAGTCTCCCTAAGCTCCTCCCTGACCTTCTTTTCGATAAAAATATCTTTACCCTTTATCCATTCACTGTAGTGTTCCGACAATGCCTCCGCGTGTGCTTTCACGGTGCTCTTAACCTGTCCTTCAATATTGATTGAGTCTATCTGCCTCGACAGATCCTCCACTACACCTTCAATGTCAGATACTGCATTTCTAACTGAGTTTATTTCTTTGGTAGCTGCCTGAATTTTTGTGTTTAATGTTCCAGATACTTCAGCTATTTCACTTTTCACCTGTTTCTGCATTTTCTGAATTTGATCACTGATCTTAGTTTGCACCTCACCCAAATGGGTATTTAATTCAGCCGTAATTTCTTTATGCAGATCTGTTTTGATTGTGCCTAGCTGTGTTTTTAATGATTCGCTTACAGCATCTAATCGGGCGTTAACAGTCTCATTTTGTGTTTTTATAGTCTCATTTTGTGTTTTTACTGATTCGCTTACAGCATCTAATCGGGCGTTAACAGTCTCATTTTGTGTTTTTATAGTCTCATTTACTGCGTCAAACTGTTGTTTCAGCATTTCCATTAACGCACCGAGGTCATTTGTAGCTGCAGCGGGAAGAATTTGGACTTTAGGGTCACTTTCCCCTGTTACAGACATGGTTAGTTCAGTTTCCACACGGGAACCTACCGTTCGCGATCGTAAAGGGTATGGAATACTATTAACGTCTTCACTCCCGTCTCCTGTTGTCACCTGTCTCTGTTTACTATCTGCCATTTTCGTTAGTAAATCACGTGCTACGTAAGGCTTTCGTCGTTTGTCAGTGACGTGGTGAGTCCGCTAAGAGCACCACTCTCGCGTGAGCAACAAATGAAATTCTATCTGGCAAGATGGAACCTAACCGTTTCAGACAAATGAATGAAGATGCTCTTCACTGCAAATTGCGCACACTATCCACCATGTTGAAAATGCAATACAGGTATACTAACAATGGGGAGAAATAATTTCTATTATCAGACTACGAAGAATTTTACTTTGAAAGATAAAATAAAGCAGATTTTCTATAGCGGGAAGGAGATAGAAAGGATGTGGATCGACTTGGAAAAGCAACGTTGCTACTGAAGCACTACACTGCGTATGCAAAATTCTAACTTACTTTTTGATGGCTTGAATACCGCTATGTTGTCTCAGCAAATTCACGTCTCTTTTCTTTTCTTTTCTCTCGGTAATTAAACTGCATTATTGACCGTTATTCTCACAGAGATACGATGTGTACATGAAACGACAGAACATTTATTAACACAAGCACATAGAAAATTTTCCAAGAATTTGATCTAATTTTTGGTCAGGTCCCTGTTCGGGCGCCAAGTGTGATGTTACAAAATAGAAGTGATGTTGCTATTCAATGGAAAGTTGGAAATTGAGATTTAGCTTACTGTTTTATCAATCACAATTGGCGTAAGAATCATGGATTGACCATTGTCACAAAATATTGCGTTATGAGATGTGAATAGTTTTTACTTGCAGTTTCGCGTGGCTTGAGGCAGTCACAACTAGCGTGCTATTGATTAAGAAGTTGCGTTATCGTCTTTCTAATTACTACATGATCGTAGATACGATCATACCCGGTTGTGAAGTTATTGTTATGACAAAAAAATTTCCTAAGGGACCAGAAAGTTCTTACGGGCGCAAAAACAACTGTAACATCACACAAAAGGGAAATTCGATATTAAAGCTGATGCAAGAAGACGATAAAACAGTTTTCTTTTTATCAATGTAACACGCACATTAGACTGCTGATCTTGGTGTCTGTAATATTAGCAAAATGCATAATTAAAATGAAAATAATACTGAGGAGATAATAGGAATGAGCACTGCTAAATGATTCAGTATTCCCAGAACAAATATTTATTATAACTAAAACATATATCGTACCTTAAGCTTAATACTACAATGACGGTAGATTTTTATGTCCGTATCATGTCCATTTAGCGCTCTTTTATATAGCCATTGTCTTCTTTGAGTCGCTCGTGCGTCGTCACGGTAAGTTATAACAGTTCTTTACACTTCACTCAACTCAGACATACACGTTTTTATACATTTAGTAAAAATTAGATCAGACTGCCACAAATCTGCGTCCGTCTTACTTCAGAAAAACAGTACAAGTCTTCTTAGCGCTCAAGGCTTCATTTGTTCTCCCTCGAACAAAATAGTGAAGGATCGTATATTTTTCTGTCTTTATTGCCGCCCAAAGACGACAAATTACATCATTAGAAAATTCCACCGTCGCTATACGACGCCTCATTATACATTAATCATTATTTACAAACAAGTATTTGCCTTCTGGCTGAAAGTATTAACTACTCGTATTTGCTGTTTTAATTAAGTCAAAAATAGCGAATATCACAATAGACAGTAGGAAGAGTCAGTCTACATGTACTTATGTCGGCATCGTGCCTTTTGTATTTAATTCCGATGCAATTTCTTTGTTTCATCGTCAAGAAGAAGGTCAAAGGGATGCAGCAAACCTGAAGTGAAGCATCCGAATCTATAACTAGTGTCGCAGGAATGGTTCAAAACATAGACAGTAAGAAGAGTCAGTCCACTTAAACTTAAGTCGGCATTGTGCCTTTTGTAATTAATTCCGATGCAATTTCTGTGTTTCATCGTCAATAAGAAGGTCCAAGGGATACAGTACACCTGAAGTGAAACATCGGAATCTATAACTAGTGTCACAGGAATGGTTCAAATCATAGACAGTAAGAAGAGTCAGTCTTCTTGTACTTAAGTCAACATTGTGCCTTATCTACTTAATTCCGATGCAATTTCTGTGTTTCATCGTCAATAAGAAGGTCAGAGGGATACAGTAAACCTGAAGTGAAGCATCGGAATGTATAACTAGTGTGACAGGAATGGTTCAAAACATGGACAGTAGGATGAGTCAGTCTTCTTGTACTTGAGTCGGCATTGTGCCTTTTGTATATAATTCCGATGCATTTTCTGTGTTTCATCGTCAATAAGAACGTCCAAGGGATACAGTAAACCTAAAGTGAGGCATCAGAATATATGACTAGTGCCACAGGAATGGTTCAAAACATAGTCAGTAAAAAGAGTCAGTCTTCTTGTACTTAAGTCGGCATTGTGCCTTTTCTATTTAATTCCGATGCAATATCTGTGTTTCATCGTCAATAAGAAGGTCCAAGGGATGCAGTACACGTGAAGTGACGCATTGGAATCTATAACTAGTGTCACTGGAATGGTTCATAACATAGACAGAAAGAAGAGTCGGTCTTCTAATTCTTAAGTCGGCATTGTGCCTTTTCTATTTAATTCCGATGCAATATCTGTGTTTCATCGTCAATATGAAGGTCCAAGGGATACAGTAAACCTGAAGTGAAGCATCGGAATGTATAACTAGTGTCACAGGAATGGTTCAAAACATTGTCAGTAGGAAAAGTCAGTCTTCTTGTACTTAAGTCGGCATTGTGCCTTTTGAATTTAATTCCGATGCAATTTCTGTGTTTCATCGTCAACAATAGGTCCAAGGGATACAGTAAACCTCAAGTGCAGCATCGGAATGTATAACTAGAGTCACAGGAATGGTTCAAAACATAGACAGTAGGAAGAGTCACTCTTCTTGTACTGAAGTCGGCATTGTGCCCTTTGTATTTAATTCCGATGCAATTTCTGTGTTTCATCGTCAATAAGAAGGTTTAAGGGATACAGTAAACCTGAAGTGAAGCATCGGAATGTATAACTAGTGTCACAGGAATGGTTCAAAACAAAGACAGTAAGATGAGTCAGTCTTCATTTACTTAAGTCGGCATTGTGCCTTTTGTATTTAATTCCGATGCAATTTCTGTGTTTCATCGTCAATAAGAAGGTTTAAGGGATACAGTAAACCTGAAGTGAAGCATCGGAATGTATAACTAGTGTCACAGGAATGGTTCAAAACAAAGACAGTAAGATGAGTCAGTCTTCATTTACTTAAGTCGGCATTGTGCCTTTTGTATTTAATTCCGATGCAATTTCTGTGTTTCATCGTCAATAAGAAGGTCCAAGGGATACAGTAAACCTGAAGTGAAGCATCAGAATGTATAACTAGTGTCACAGGAATGGTTCAAAACATAGACAGTAAGAAGAGTCAGTCTTCTTGTACTTAAGTCGGCATTGTGCCTTTTGTATTTCATTCCGATGCAATTTCTGTGTTTCATCGTCAATAAGAAGGACCAAGGGATACAGTAAACCTGAAGTGAAGCATCGGAATGTATAACTAGTGTAACAGGAATGGTTCAAACATGGACTTTAGGAAGAGTCAGTCTTCTTGTACGTAAGTCGGCATTGTGCCTTTTGTATTTAAATCCGATGAAATTTCTGTGTTTCATCGTCAATAAGAAGGTCGAACGGATACAGTAAACGTGAAGTGAAGCATCGGAATGTATAACTAGTGTCACAGGAATGGTTCAAAACATAGACAGTAGGAAGAGTCAGTCTTCTTGTAATTAAGACGGCATTGTGCCTTTTCGATTTAATTCCGATGCAATTTCTGTGTTTCATCGTCAATAAGAAGGTCCAAGGGATGCAGTACACCTGAAGTGACGCATCGGAATCTATAACTAGTGTCACTGGAATGGTTCATAACATAGACAGTAAGAAGAGTCAGTCTTCTTGTACTTAAGTCGGCATTGTGCCTTTTCTATTTAATCCCGATGCAATTTCTGTGTTTCATGGTCAATAAGAAGGTCAGAGGAATACAGTAAACCTGAAGTATAGCATCGGAATGTATAACTAGTGTCACAGGAATCGTTCAAAACATAGACAGTAGGAAGAGTCAGTCTTCTTCTACTTGAGTCGGCATTGAGACTTTTGTATTTGTTTCCGATGCGATTTCTGTGTTTCATCGTCAATAAGAAGGTCAGAGGGATACAGTAAACCTGAAGTGAAGCATCGGAATCTATAAGTAGTGTCACAGGAATGGTTCAAAACATAGACAGTAGGATGAGTCATTCTTCTTGTACTTTAGTCGGCATTGTGCCTTTTCTATTTAATTCCGATGCAATTTCTGTGTTTCATCGTCAATAAGACGTTCAGAGGGATACAGTAAACCTGAAGTGAATCATCGGAATCTATAACTAGTGTCACATGAATGGTTCATAACAGAGACAGTGTTAAGAGTCAGTCTATATGTACTTAAGTCGGCATTGTGCCTTTTGTATTTACTTCCGATGCAATTTTTGTGTTTCATCGTCAATAAGAAGGTCAGAGGGATACAGTAAACCTGAAGTGAAGCATCGGAATCCATAACTAGTGTCACAGGAATGGTTCAATTCATAGACAGTAAGAAGAGTCAATCTTCTTGTACTTGAGTCGGCATTGTCCCTTTTCTATTTAATTCCGATGTAATTTCTCTGTTTCATCTTCAATAGGAAGGTCAGAGGGATACAGTAAACCTGAAGTGAAGCATCGGAATCTATAACTAGTGTCACAGGAATGGTTCAAATCATAGAGAGTAGGAAGAGTCAGTCTTCTTGTACTTAAGTCTGCATTGTGGCTTTTGTTTTTATTTCCGATGCAATTTCTGTGTTTTATCGTCAATACGAAGGTCAGAGGGATACAGTAAACCAGAAGTGAACCATCGGAATCTATATTTAGTGTCACAGGAATGGTTCAAAGCATAGTCAGTAAGAAGAGTCAGTCTTCTTGTATTTAATTTGGCATTGTGCCTTTTTACTTACTTCCGATGCAATTTCTGTGTTTCATCGTCAATAAGAAGGTCCAAGGGATACAGTTAACCTGAAGTGAAGCTTCGGATTCTATAACTAGTGACACAGAAATGGTTTAAAACATAGTCAGTTAGAAGAGTCAGTCTTCTTGTATTTAAGTCGGCATTGTGCCTTTTCTATTTAATTCCGATGCAATTTCTGTGTTTCATCGTCAATAAGAAGGTCAGAGGGATACAGTAAACCTGAAGTGAAGCATCGGAATCTATAACTAGTGTCACAGGAATGGTTGAAAACATAGACAGTAGGAAGAGTCAGTCTACATGTACTTAAGTCGGCATCGTGCCTTTTGTATTTAATTCCGATGCAATTTCTGTGTTTCATCGTCAATAAGAAGGTCAAAGGGATACAGCAAACCTGAAGTGCAGCATCCGAGTCTATAACTAGTGTCACAGGAACGGTTCAAAACATAGACAGTAGGAAGAGTCAGTCTACAAGGACTTATGTCGGCATCGTGCCTTTTGTATTTAATTCCGATGCAATTTCTTTGTTTCATCGTCAAGAAGAAGGGCAAAGGGATACAGAAAACCTGAAGTGAAGCATCCGAATCTATAACTAGTGTCGCAGGAATGGTTCAAAACATAGAGAGTAAGAAGAGTCAGTCCACTTGAAATTAAGTCGGCATTGGGCCTTTTGTAATTAATTCCGATGCAATTTCTGTGTTTCATCGTCAATAAGAAGGTCCATGGGATAAAGTACACTTGAAGTGAAACATCGGAATCTATAACTAGTGTCACAGGAATGGTTCAAATAATAGACAGTAAGAAGAGTCAGTCTTCTTGTACTTAAATCAACATTGTGCTTTTTCTACTTAATTCCGATGCAATTTCTGTGTTTCATCGTCAATAAGAAGGTCAGAGGGATACAGTAAACCTGAAGTGAAGCATCGGAATCTATAACTAGTGTCACAGAAATGGTTCAAAACATAGTCAGTAAGAAGAGTCAGTTTTCTTGTACTTAAGTCGGCATTGTGCCTTTTCTATTTAATTCCGATGCAATTTCTGTGTTTCATCGTCAATACGAAGGTCAGAGGGATACAGTAAACCTGAAGTGAAGCATCGGACCCTATAAGTAAAGTCACAGGAATGGTTCAAAACATAGACAGTATGAAGAGTCATTCTTCTTGTACTTAAGTCGGCATTGTGCCTTTTGTATTTAATTCCGATGCAATTTCTGTGTTTCATCGTCAATAAGAAGGTCCAAGGTATACAGTAAACCTGAAGTGGAGCATCGGAATGTATAACTAGTGTCACAGGAATGGTTCAAAACATAGACAGTGGGAAGAGTCAGTCTTCTTGTACTTAAGTCGGCATTGTGCCTTTTGTATATAATTCCGATGCATTTTCTGTGTTTCATCGTCAATAACAACGTCCAAGGGATACAGTAAACCTAAAGTGAGGCATCAGAATATATGACTAGTGTCACAGGAATGGTTCAAAACATAGTCATTAAAAAGAGTCAGTCTTCTTGTACTTAAGTCGGCATTGTGCCTTTTCTATTTAATTCCGATGCAATTTCTGTGTTTCATCGTCAATAAGAAGGTCCAAGGGATGCAGTACACGTGAAGTGACGCATTGGAATCTATAACTAGTGTCACTGGAATGGTTCAAAACATAGACAGTAAGAAGAGTCGGTCTTCTAATACTTATGTTGGCATTGTGCCTTTTCTATTTAATTCCGATGCAATTTCTGTGTTTCATCGTCAATATGAAGGTCCAAGGGATACAGTAAACCTGAAGTGAAGCATCGGAATGTATAACTAGTGTCACAGGAATGGTTCAAAACATTGTCAGTAGGAAAAGTCAGTCTTCTTGTACTTAAGTCGGCATTGTGCCTTTTGAATTTAATTCCGATGCAATTTCTGTGTTTCATCGTCAATAATAGGTCCAAGGGATACAGTAAACCTGAGGTGAAGCATCGGAATGTATAACTAGAGTCACAGGAATGGTTCAAAACATAAACAGTAGGAAGAGTCACTCTTCTTGTACTTAAGTCGGCATTGTACCTTTTGTATTTAATTCCGATGCAATTTCTGTATTTCATCGTCAATAAGAAGGTTTAAGGGATACAGTAAACCTGAAGTGAAGCATCGGAATGTATAACTAGTGTCACAGGAATGGTTCAAAACAAAGACAGCAAGATGAGACAGTCTTCATGTACTTAAGTCGGCATTGTGCCTTTTGTATTTAATTCCGATGCAATTTCTGTGTTTCATCGTCAATAAGAAGGTCCAAGGGATACAGTAAACCTGAAGTGAAGCATCGGAATGTATAACTAGTGTCACAGGAATGGTTCAAAACATAGACAGTAAGAAGAGTCAGTCTTCTTGTACTTAAGTCGGCATTGTGCCTTTTGTATTTCATTCCGATGCAATTTCTGTGTTTCATTGTCAATAAGAAGGACCAAGGGATACAGTAAACCTGAAGTGAAGCATCGGAATGTATAACTAGTGTAACAGGAATGGTTCAAACATGGACTTTAGGGAGAGTCAGTCTTCTTGTACTTAAGTCGGCATTGTGCCTTTTGTATTTATATCCGATGCAATTTCTGTGTTTCATCGTCAATAAGAAGGTCGAACGGATACAGTAAACGTGAAGTGAAGCATCGGAATGTATAACTAGTGGCACAGGAATGGTTCAAAACAAAGACAGTAGGAAGAGTCAGTCTTCTTGTACTTAAGTCGGCATTGTGCCTTTTGTATTTAATTCCGATGCAATTTTTGTGTTTCATCGTCAATAAGAACGTCCAAGGGATACAGTAAACCTGAAGTGTGGCATCGGAATCTATGACTAGTGTCACAGGAATGGTTCAAAGCATAGTCAGTAAAAAGAGTCAGCCTTCTTGTACTTAAGTCGGCATTGTGCATTTTCTATTTAATTCCGAAGCAATTTCTGTGTTTCATCGTCAATAAGAAGGTCCAAGAGATGCAGTACACCTGAAGTGACGCATCGGAATCTGTAACTAGTGTCACTGGAATGGTTCATAACATAGACAGTAAGAAGAGTCAGTCTTCTTGTACTTAAGTCGGCATTGTGCCTTTTCTATTTAATTCCGATGCAATTTCTGTGTTTCATCGTCAATAAGAAGGTCAGAGGGATACAGTAAACCTGAAGTGAAGCATCGGAATCTATAAGTGGTATCACAGTAATGGTTCAAACATAGTCAGTAAGAAGAGTCAATCGTCTTGTCCTTTAGACGGCATTGTGCCTTTCGTATTTAATTCCGATGGAGTTTCGGTGTTTCATCGTCAATAAGAAGGTCGAACGGATACAGTAAACGTGAAGTGAAGCATCGGAATATATGACTAGTGTCACAGGAATGGTTCAAAGCATAGTCAGTAAAAAGAGTCAGTCTTCTTGTACTTAAGTCAACATTGTGCCTTTTCTACTTAATTCCGATGCAATCTCTGTGTTTCATCGTCAATAAGAAGGTCAGAGGGATACAGTAAACCTGAAGTGAAGCATCGGAATCTATAACTAATGTCACAGAAATGGTTCAAAACATAGTCAGTAAGAAGAGTCAGTCTTCTTGTACTTAAGTCGGCATTGTGCATTTTCTATTTAATTCCGATGTAATTTCAGTGTTTCATCGTCAATAAGAAGGTCAGAGGGATAAAGTAAACCTGAAGTGAAGCATCGGAATCTATAAGTGGTATCACAGTAATGGTTCAAACATAGTCAGTAAGAAGAGTCAAATGTCTTGTCCTTAAGTCGGCATTGTGCCTTTTGTATTTAATTCCGATGGAAATTCGGTGTTTCATCGTCAATAAGGAGGTCCAAGGGATACAGTAAACCTGAAGTGAAGCATCGGATTGCATAACTAGTGTCACAGGAATGGTTCAAAACATAGACCGTAGGATGAGTCAGTCTTCTTGTACTTAAGTCGGCATTGTGCCTTTTGTATTTAATTCCGATGCAATTTCTGTGTTTCATCATCAATAAGAAGGTCGGAGGGATACAGTAAACCTGAAGTGAAGCATCGGAATCTATAACTAGTGCCACAGGATAGGTACAAAACATAGTCAGTAAGAAGACTCAGTCTTCTTGTACTTATTTTGGCATCTTGCCTTTTTATTTAATTCCGATGCAATTTCTGTGTTTCATCGTCAATATGAAGGTCCAAGGGATACAGTAAACCTGAAGTGAAGCATCGGAATGTATAACTAGTGTGACAGGAATGGTTCAAAACATGGACAGTAGGATGAGTCAGTCTTCTTGTACTTGAGTCGGCATTGTGCTTTTTGTATTTAATTCCGATGCAATTTCTGTGTTTCATCGTCAATAATAGGTCCAAGGGATACAGTAAACCTGAAGTGAAGCATCGGAATGTATAACTAGAGTCACAGGAATGGTTGAAAACATAGACAGTAGGAAGAGTCACTCTTCTTGTACTTAAGCCGTCATTGTGCCTTTTGTATTTAATTCCGATGATATTTCTGTAATTCATCGTCAATAAGAAAGTCCAAGGGATACAGTAAACCTGAAGTGAAGCATCGGAATGTATAACTAGTGTCACAGGAATGGTTCAAAACATAGACAGTAAGAAGAGTCAGTCTTCTTGTACTTAAGTCGGCATTGGGCACTTTGTACTTAATACCGATGCAATTTCTGTGTTTCATCGTCAATAAGAAGGTCCAAGGGATACAGTAAACCTGAAGTGAAGCATCGGAATGTATAACTAGTGTCACAGGAATGGTTCAAAACATAGACAGTAAGAAGAGTCAGTCTTCTTGTACTTAAGTCGGAATTGTGCCTTTTGTATTTAATTCCGATGCAATTTCTGTGTTTCATCGTCAATGAGAAGGTCCAAGGGATACAGTAAAACTGAAGTGAAGCATCGGAATGTATAACTAGTGTGACAGGAATGGTTCAAAACATGGACATTAGGAAGAGTCAGTCTTCTTGTACTTAAGTCGGCATTGTGCCTTTTGTATTTAATTCCGATGCAATTTCTGTGTTTCATCGTAAATAATAAGGTCGAACGGATACAGTAAACGTGAAGTGAAGCATCGGAATGTACAACTAGTGTCACCGGAATGGTTCAAAACATAGTCAGTAAAAAGAGTCAGTCTTCTTGTACTTAAGTCGGCATTGTGCCTTTTCTATTTAATTCCGATGCAATTTCTGTGTTTCATCGTCAATAAGAAGGTCCAAGAGATGCAGTACACCTGAAGTGACGCATCGGAATCTATAACTAGTGTCACTGGAATGGTTCATAACATAGACAGTAAGAAGAGTCAGTCTTCTTGTACTTAAGTCGGCATTGTGCCTTTTCTATTTAATTCCGATGCAATTTCTGTGTTTCATCGTCAATAAGAAGGTCAGAGGAATACAGTAAACCTGAAGTGAAGCATCGGAATCTATAAGTGGTATCACAGTAATGGTTCAAACGTAGTCAGTAAGAAGAGTCAATCGTCTTGTCCTTAAGTCGGCATTGTGCCTTTCGTATTTAATTCCGATGGAATTTCGGTGTTTCATCGTCAATAAGGAGGTCCGAGGGATACAGTAAACCTGAAGTGAAGCATCGGACTGTATAACTAGTGTCACAGGAATGGTTCAAAACATAGACAGTAGGATGAGTCAGTCATCTTGTACTTAAGTCGGCATTGTGCATTTTGTATTTAATTCCGATGCAATTTCCGTGTTTCATCATCAATAAGAGGGTCAGAGGGATACAGTAAACCTGAAGTGAAGCATCGGAATCTATAACTAGTGTCACAGGATAGGTTCAAAACATAGTCAGTCTTCTTGTACTTATTTCGGCATTGTGCCTTTTTATTTAATTCCGATGCAATTTCTGTTTTTCATCGTCAATATGAAGGTCCAAGGGATACAGTAAACCTGAAGTGAAGCATCGGAATGTATAACTAGTGTCACAGGAATGGTTCAAACATAGTCAGTAGGAAGAGTCAGTCTTCTTGTACTTAAGTTGGCATTGTGCCTTTTGTATTTAATTCCGATGCAATTTCTGTGTTTCATCGTCAATAAGAAGGTCCAAGGGATACAGTAAACCTGAAGTGAAGCATCGGAATGTATAACTAGTGTCACAGGAATGGTTCAAAACATAGACAGTAAGAAGAGTCAGTCTTCTTGTACTTAAGTCGGAATTGTGCCTTTTGTATTTAATTCCGATGCAATTTCTGTGTTTCATCGTCAATGAGAAAGTCCAAGGGATACAGTAAAACTGAAGTGAAGCATCGGAATGTATAACTAGTGTGACAGGAATGGTTCAAAACATGGACATTAGGAAGAGTCAGTCTTCTTGTACTTAAGTCGGCATTGTGCCTTTTGTATTTAATTCCGATGCAATTTCTGTGTTTCATCGTAAATAATAAGGTCGAACGGATACAGTAAACGTGAAGTGAAGCATCGGAATGTACAACTAGTGTCACCGGAATGGTTCAAAACATAGTCAGTAAAAAGAGTCAGTCTTCTTGTACTTAAGTCGGCATTGTGCCTTTTCTATTTAATTCCGATGCAATTTCTGTGTTTCATGGTCAATAAGAAGGTCCAAGAGATGCAGTACACCTGAAGTGACGCATCGGAATCTATAACTAGTGTCACTGGAATGGTTCATAACATAGACAGTAAGAAGAGTCAGTCTTCTTGTACTTAAGTCGGCATTGTGCATTTTCTATTTAATTCCGATGTAATTTCAGTGTTTCATCGTCAATAAGAAGGTCAGAGGGATACAGTAAACCTGAAGTGAAGCATCGGAATCTATAAGTGGTATCACAGTAATGGTTCAAACACAGTCAGTAAGAAGAGTCAATCGTCTTGTCCTTAAGTCGGCATTGTGCCTTTTGTATTTAATTCCGATGGAAATTCGGTGTTTCATCGTCAATTAGGAGGTCCAAGGGATACAGTAAACCTGAAGTGAAGCATCGGATTGCTTAACTAGTGTCACAGGAATGGTTCAAAACATAGACTGTAGGTTGAGTCAGTCTTCTTGTACTTAAGTCGGCATTGTGCCTTTTGTATTTAATTCCGATGCAATTTCTGTGTTTCATCATCAATAAGAAGGTCGGAGGGATACAGTAAACCTGAAGTGAAGCATCGGAATCTATAACTAGTGCCACAGGATAGGTACAAAACATAGTCAGTAAGAAGACTCAGTCTTCTTGTACTTATTTTGGCATTGTGCCTTTTTATTTAATTCCGATGCAATTTCTGTGTTTCATCGTCAATATGAAGGTCCAAGGGATACAGTAAACCTGAAGTGAAGCATCGGAATGTATAACTAGTGTGACAGGAATGGTTCAAAACATGGACAGTAGGATGAGTCAGTCTTCTTGTACTTGAGTCGGCATTGTGCTTTTTGTATTTAATTCCGATGCAATTTCTGTGTTTCATCGTCAATAATAGGTCCAAGGGATACAGTAAACCTGAAGTGAAGCATCGGAATGTATAACTAGAGTCACAGGAATGGTTGAAAACATAGACAGTAGGAAGAGTCACTCTTCTTGTACTTAAGCCGTCATTGTGCCTTTTGTATTTAATTCCGATGATATTTCTGTAATTCATCGTCAGTAAGAAAGTCCAAGGGATACAGTAAACCTGAAGTGAAGCATCGGAATGTATAACTAGTGTCACAGGAATGGTTCAAAACATAGACAGTAAGAAGAGTCAGTCTTCTTGTACTTAAGTCGGCATTGGGCACTTTGTACTTAATACCGATGCAATTTCTGTGTTTCATCGTCAATAAGAAGGTCCAAGGGATACAGTAAACCTGAAGTGAAGCATCGGAATGTATAACTAGTGTCACAGGAATGGTTCAAAACATAGACAGTAAGAAGAGTCAGTCTTCTTGTACTTAAGTCGGAATTGTGCCTTTTGTATTTAATTCCGATGCAATTTCTGTGTTTCATCGTCAATGAGAAGGTCCAAGGGATACAGTAAAACTGAAGTGAAGCATCGGAATGTATAACTAGTGTGACAGGAATGGTTCAAAACATGGACATTAGGAAGAGTCAGTCTTCTTGTACTTAAGTCGGCATTGTGCCTTTTGTATTTAATTCCGATGCAATTTCTGTGTTTCATCGTAAATAATGAGGTGGAGCGGATACAGTAAACGTGAAGTGAAGCATCGGAATGTACAACTAGTGTCACCGGAATGGTTCAAAACATAGTCAGTAAAAAGAGTCAGTCTTCTTGTACTTAAGTCGGCATTGTGCCTTTTCTATTTAATTCCGATGCAATTTCTGTGTTTCATCGTCAATAAGAAGGTCCAAGAGATGCAGTACACCTGAAGTGACGCATCGGAATCTATAACTAGTGTCACTGGAATGGTTCATAACATAGACAGTAAGAAGAGTCAGTCTTCTTGTACTTAAGTCGGCATTGTGCCTTTTCTATTTAATTCCGATGCAATTTCTGTGTTTCATCGTCAATAAGAAGGTCAGAGGAATACAGTAAACCTGAAGTGAAGCATCGGAATCTATAAGTGGTATCACAGTAATGGTTCAAACATAGTCAGTAAGAAGAGTCAATCGTCTTGTCCTTAAGTCGGCATTGTGCCTTTCGTATTTAATTCCGATGGAATTTCGGTGTTTCATCGTCAATAAGGAGGTCCGAGGGATACAGTAAACCTGAAGTGAAGCATCGGATTGTATAACTAGTGTCACAGGAATGGTTCAAAACATAGACAGTAGGATGAGTCAGTCATCTTGTACTTAAGTCGGCATTGTGCATTTTGTATTTAATTCCGATGCAATTTCTGTGTTTCATCATCAATAAGAAGGTCAGAGGGATACAGTAAACCTGAAGTGAAGCATCGGAATCTATAACTAGTGTCACAGGATAGGTTCAAAACATAGTCAGTCTTCTCGTACTTATTTCGGCATTGTGCCTTTTTATTTAATTCCGATGCAATTTCTGTGTTTCATCGGCAATATGAAGGTCCAAGGGATACAGTAAACCTGAAGTGAAGCATCGGAATGTATAACTAGTGTCACAGGAATGGTTCAAACATAGTCAGTAGGAAGAGTCAGTCTTCTTGTACTTAAGTTGGCATTGTGCCTTTTGTATTTAATTCCGATGCAATTTCTGTGTTTCATCGTCAATAATAGGTCCAACGGATACAGTTAAACTGAAGTGAAGCATCGGAATGTATAACTCGTGTCACAGGAATGGTTCAAAACATAGACAGTAGGAAGAGTCAGTCTTCTTGTACTTAAGTCCGCATTGTGCCTTTTGTATATAGTTCCGATGCAATTTCTGTGTTTCATCGTTAATAAGAACGTCCAAGGGATACAGTAAACCTGAAGTGAGGCATCGGAATATATGACTAGTGTCACAGGAATGGTTCAAAACATAGTCAGTAAAAAGAGTCTGTCTTCTTGTACTTAAGTCGGCATTGTGCCTTTTCTATTTAATTCCGATGCAATTTCTGTGTTTCATCATCAATAAGAAGGTCAAAGGGATGCAGTACACCTGAAGTGACGCATCGGAATCTATAACTTGTGTCACTGGAATGGTTCATATCATAGACAGTAAGAAGAGTCAGTCTTCTTGTACTTAAGTCGGCATTGTGCCTCTTCTATTTAATTCCGATGCAATTTCTGTGTTTCATCGTCAATAAGAGGGTCAGAGGAATACAGTAAACCTGAAGTATAGCATCGGAATGTATAACTAGTGTCACAGGAATCGTTCAAAACATAGACAGTAGGAAGAGTCAGTCTTCTTCTACTTGAGACGGCATTGAGACTTTTGTATTTATTTCCGATGCGATTTCTGTGCTTCATCGTCAATATGAAGGTCAGAGGGATACAGTAAACCTGAAGTGAAGCATCGGAATCTATAAGTAGTGTCACAGGAATGATTCAAAACATAGACAGTAGGAAGAGTCATTCTTCTTGTACATAAGTCGGCATTGTGGCTTTTCTATTTAATTCCGATGCAATTTCTGTGTTTCATCGTCAATATGAAGGTCCAAGGGATACAGTAAACCTGAAGTGAAGCATCGGAATGTATAACTAGTGTCACAGGAATGGTTCAAAACATTGTCAGTAGGAAAAGTCAGTCTTCTTGTACTTAAGTCGGCATTGTGCCTTTTGAATTTAATTCCGATGCAATTTCTGTGTTTCATCGTCAATAAGAAGGTTTAAGGGATACAGTAAACCTGAAGTGAAGCATCAGAATGTATAACTAGTGTCACAGGAATGGTTCAAAACAAAGACAGTAAGATGAGTCAGTCTTCATGTACTTAAGTCGGCATTCTGCCTTTTGTATTTAATTCCGATGCAATTTCTGTGTTTCATCGTCAATAAGAAGGTCCAAGGGATCCAGTAAACCTGAAGTGAAGCATCAGAATGTATAACTAGTGTCACAGGAATGGTTCAAAACATAGACAGTAAGAAGAGTCAGTCTTCTTGTACTTAAGTCGGCATTGTGCCTTTTCTATTTCATTCCGATGCAATTTCTGTGTTTCATTGTCAATAAGAAGGACCAAGGGATACAGTAAACCTGAAGTGAAGCATCGGAATGTATAACTAGTGTAACAGGAATGGTTCAAACATGGACTTTAGGAAGAGTCAGTCTTCTTGTACTTAAGTAGGCATTGTGCCTTTTGTATTTAAATCCGATGCAATTTCTGTGTTTCATCGTCAATAAGAAAGTCGAACGGATACAGTAAACGTGAAGTGAAGCATCGGAATGTATAACTAGTGTCACAGGAATGGTTCAAAACATAGACAGTAGGAAGAGTCAGTCTTCTTGTACTTAAGTCGGCATTGTGCCTTTTGTATTTAATTCCGATGCAATATCTGTGTTTCATCGTCAATAAGAACGTCCAAGGGATACAGTAAACCTGAAGTGTGGCATCGGAAGCAATGACTAGTGTCACAGGAATGGTTCAAAGCATAGTCAGTAAAAAGAGTCAGCCTTCTTGTACTTAAGTCGGCATTGTGCCTTTTCTATTTAATTCCGAAGCAGTTTCTGTGTTTCATCGTCAATAAGAAGGTCCAAGAGATGCAGTACACCTGAAGTGTCGCATCGGAATCTATAACTAGTGTCACTGGAATGGTTCATAACATAGACAGTAAGAAGAGTCAGTCTTCTTGTACTTAAGTCGGCATTGTGCCTTTTCTATTTAATTCCGATGCAATTTCTGTGTTTCATCGTCAATAAGAAGGTCAGAGGGATACAGTAAACCTGAAGTGAAGCATCGGAATCTATAAGTGGTATCACAGTAATGGTTCAAACATAGTCAGTAAGAAGAGTGAATCGTCTTGTCCTTAAGACGGCATTGTGCCTTTCGTATTTAATTCCGATGGAGTTTCGGTGTTTCATCGTCAATAAGAAGGTCGAACGGATACAGTAAACGTGAAGTGAAGCATCGGAATGTATAACTAGTGTCACAGGAATGGTTCAAAACATAGACAGTAGGAAGAGTCAGTCTTCTTGTACTTAAGTCGGCATTGTGTCTTTTCGATTTAATTCCGATGCAATTTCTGTGTTTCATCGACAATAACAAGGTCCAAGGGATGCCGTTCACCTGAAGTGGCGCATCGGAATCTATAACTAGTGTCACTGGAATGGTTCATAACATAGACAGTAAGAAGAGTCAGTCTTCTTGTACTTAAGTCGGCATTGTGCCTTTTCTATTTAATTCCGATGCAATTTCTGTGTTTAATCGTCAATAAGAAAGTCAGAGGGATACAGTAAACCTGAAGTGAATCATCGGAATCTATAACTAGTGCCACAGGAATGGTTCAAAACAAAGACAGTGTTAAGAGTCAGTCTATATGTACTTAAGTCGGCATTGTGCCTTTTGTATTTACTTCCGATGCAATTTTTGTGTTTCATCGTCAATAAGAAGGTCAGAGGGATACAGTAAACCTGAAGTGAAACATCGGAATCTATAACTAGTGTCACCGGAATGGTTCAAACATAGTCAGTACAAAGGGTCAGTCTTCTTGCACTGAAGTCGGCATTGTGCCTTTTGTATTTAATTCCGATGCAATTTCTGTGTTTCATCGTCAATAAGAAGGTCCAAGGGATACAGTAAACCTGAAGTGAAGCATCGGAATGTATAACTAGAGTCACAGGAATGGTTCAAAACATAGACAGTAGGAAGAGTCACTCTTCTTGTACTTAAGTCGGCATTGTGCCCTTTGTATTTAATTCCGATGCAATTTTTGTGTTTCATCGTCAATAAGAAGGTTTAAGGGATACAGTAAACCTGAAGTGAAGCATCGGAATGTATAACTAGTGTCACAGGAATGGTTCAAAACATAGACAGTAAGAAGAGTCAGTCTTCTTGTACTTAAGTCGGCATTGTGCCTTTGTATTTCATTCCGATGCAATTTCTGTGTTTCATCGTCAATAAGAAGGACCAAGGGATACAGCAAGCCTGAAGTGAAGCATCGGAATCTATAACTAGTGTCACCGGAATGGTTCAAACTTAGGTACGTACAAAGAGTCAGTCTTCTTGTGCTGAAGTCGGCATTGTGCGTTTTGTATTTAATTCCGAAGCAATTTCTGGGTTTCATCGTCAATAAGATGGTCCAAGGGATACAGTAAACCTGAAGTGAAGCATCGGAATGTATAACTAGTGTGACAGGTATGGTTCAAAACATGGACAGTAGGATGAGTCAGTCTTCTTGTACTTGAGTCGGCATTGTGCCTTTTCTATTTAATTCCGATGCAATTTCTGTGTTTCATTGTCAATAAGAAGGTCCAAGGGATACAGTAAACCTGAAGTGAAGCATCGGAATGTATAACTCGTGTCACAGGAATGGTTCATAGCATAGACATTAGGAAGAGTCAGTCTTCTTGTACTTAAGTCGGCATTGTGCCTTTTGTATATAATTCCGATACAATTTCTGTGTTTCATCGTCAATAAGAACGTCCAAGGGATACAGTAAACCTGAAGTGAGGCATCGGAATATATGACTAGTGTCACAGGAATGGTTCAAAAAATAGTCAGTAAAAAGAGTCAGTCTTCTTGTACTTAAGTCGGCATTGTGCCTTTTCTATTTAATTCCGATGCAATTTCTGTATTTCATCGTCAATAAGATCGTCCAAGGGATGCAATACTCCCGAAGTGACGCATCGGAATCTATAACTAGTGTCACTGGAATGGCTCATGACATAGACAGTAAGAAGAGTCAGTCTTCTTGTACTTAAGTCGGCATTGTGCCTTTTCTATTTAATTCCAATGCAATTTCTGTGTTTCATCGTCAATAAGAAGGTCAGAGGGATACAGTAAATCTCAAGTGAAGCATCGGAATCTATAAGTGGTATAACAGTAATGGTTCAAACATAGTCAGTAAGAAGAGTCAGTCGTCCTGTACTTAAGTCGGCATTGTGCCTTTCGTATTTAATTCCGATGGAATTTCGGTGCTTCATCGTCAATAAGAACGTCCCAGGGATACAGTAAACCTGAATCGTGGCATCGGAATCAATGAATAGTGTCACCGGAATGGTTCAAAACACAGTCAGTAAAAAGGGTCAGTCTTCTTGTATTTAAGTCGGCACTGTGCCTTTTCTATTTAATTCCGATGCAATTTCTGTGTTTCATCGTTAATAAGAAGGTCCAAGGGATACAGTACACCTGAAGTGAAACATCGGAATCTATAACTAGTGTCACCGGAATGGTTCAAACATAGGTACGTACAAAGAGTCAGTCTTCTTGTACTGAAGTCGGCATTGTGCCTTTTGTATTTATTTCCGATGCAATTTCTGTGTTTCATCGTCAATAAGAAGGTCCAAGGGATACCGTAAACCTGAAGTGAAGCATCGGAATGTATAACTAGTGTGACAGGTATGGTTCAAAACATGGACAGAGGGAAGAGTCAGTCTTCTTGTACTTGAGTCGGCATTGTGACTTTTGTATTTAATTCCGATGCAATTTCTGTATTTCATCGTCAATAAGAAGGTCCAAGGGATGCAATACACCTGAGGTGACGCATCGGAATCTAGAACTAGTGTCACTGGAATGGTTCATAACATAGACAGTAAGAAGAGTCAGTCTTCTTGCATTTAAGCCGGCATTGTGCCTTTTCTATTTAATTACGATGCAATTTCTGTGTTTTATCGTCAATAAGAAGGTCAGAGGGATACAGTATACCTGAAGTGAAGCATCGGAATCTATAAGTGGTATAACAGTAATGGTTCAAACGTAGTCAGTAAGAAGAGTCAGTCGTCTTGTACTTAAGTCGGCATTGTGCCTTTCGTTTATAATTCCGATGGAATTTCGGTGTTTCATCGTTAATAAGAAGGTCCAAGGGATACAGTAAACCTGAAGGGAGGCATCGGAATGTATAACTAGTGTGACAGGAATGGTTCAAACATAGACAGCAGGAAGAGTCAGTCTTCTTGTACTTGAGTCGGCATTGAGCCTTTTGTATTTATTTCCGAAGCGATTTCTGAGTTTCATCGTCAATAAGAAGGTCAGAGGGATACAGTAAACCTGAAGTGAAACATCGGAATCTATAACTAGTGTCACCGGAATGGTTCAAACTTAGGTACGTACAAAGAGTCAGTCTTCTTGTGCTGAAGTCGGCATTGTGCCTTTTGTATTTAATTCCGAAGCAATTTCTGGGTTTCATCGTCAATAAGAAGGTCCAAGGGATACAGTAAACCTGAAGTGAAGCATCGGAATGTATAACTAGTGTGACAGGTATGGTTCAAAACATGGACAGTAGGATGAGTCAGTCATCTTGTACTAGAGTCGGCATTGTGCCTTTTCTATTTAATTCCGATGCAATTTCTGTGTTTCATTGTCAATAAGAAGGTCCAAGGGATACAGTAAACCTGAAGTGAAGCATCGGAATGTATAACTCGTGACACAGGAATGGTTCATAACATAGACATTAGGAAGAGTCAGTCTTCTTGTTCTTAAGTCGGCATTGTGCCTTTTGTATATAATTCCGATACAATTTCTGTGTTTCATCGTCAATAAGAACGTCCAAGGGATACAGTAAACCTGAAGTGAGGCATCGGAATATATGACTAGTGTCTCAGGAATGGTTCAAAAAATAGTCAGTAAAAAGAGTCAGTCTTCTTGTACTTAAGTCGGCATTGTGCCTTTTCTATTTAATTCCGATGCAATTTCTGTATTTCATCGTCAATAAGAACGTCCAAGGGATGCAATACATACGAAGTGACGCATCGGAATCTATAACTAGTGTCACTGGAATGGCTCATGACATAGACAGTAAGAAGAGTCAGTCTTCTTGTACTTAAGTCGGCATTGTGCCTTTTCTATTTAATTCCAATGCAATTTCTGTGTTTCATCGTCAATAAGAAGGTCAGAGGGATACAGTAAATCAGAAGTGAAGCATCGGAATCTATAAGTGGTATAACAGTAATGGTTCAAACGTAGTCAGTAAGAAGAGACAGTCGTCCTATACTTAAGTCGGCATTGTGCCTTTCGTATTTAAATCCGATAGAATTTAGGTGTTTCATCGTCAATAAGAAGGTCCAAGGGATACAGTAAACCTGAAGTGTGGCATCGGAATGTATAACTAGTGTCACAGGAATCGTTCAAAACATAGACAGTAGGAGGAGTCACTCTTCTTCTATTTGAGTCGGCATTGAGCCTTTTGTATTTATTTCCGATGCGATTTCTGTGTTTCATCGTCAATACGAAGGTCAGAGTGATACAGTAAACCTGAAGTGAAGCATCGGAATCCATAAGTAGTGCCACAGGAATGGTTCAAAGCATAGACAGTAAAAAGAGTCATTCTTCTTGTACTTAAGTCGGCATTGTGCCTTTTCTATTTAATTCCGATGCAATTTCTGTGTTTCATCGTCAATAAGAAGGTCCAAGGGATACAGTAAACCTGAAGTGAAACATCGGAATCTATAACTAGTGTCACCGGAATGGTTCAAACATAGGTACGTACAAAGAGTCAGTCTTCTTGTACTAAAGTCGGCATTGTGCCTTTTGTATTTAATTCCGATGCAATTTCTGTGTTTCATCGTCAATAAGAAGGTCCAAGAGATACCGTAAACCTGAAGTGAAGCATCGGAATGTATAACTAGTGTGACAGGTATGGGTCAAAACATGGACAGAGGGCAGAGTCAGTCTTCTTGTACTTGAGTCGGCATTGTGCCTTTTGTATTTAATTCCGATGCAATTTCTGTATTTCATCGTCAATAAGAAGGTCCAAGGGATGCAATACACCTGAGGTGACGCATCGGAATTTATAACTAGTGTCACTGGAATGGTTCATAACATAGACAGTAAGAAGAGTCAGTCTTCTTGCATTTAAGTCGGCATTGTGCCTCTTCTATTTAATTACGATGCAATTTCTGTGTTTTATCGTCAATAAGAAGGTCAGAGGGATACAGTATACCTGAAGTGAAGCATCGGAATCTATAAGTGGTATAACAGTAATGGTTCAAACGTAGTCAGTAAGAAGAGACAGTCGTCCTATACTTAAGTCGGCATTGTGCCTTTCGTATTTAAATCCGATAGAATTTAGGTGTTTCATCGTCAATAAGAAGGTCCAAGGGATACAGTAAACCTGAAGTGAAGCATCGGTATGTATAACTAGTGTGACAGGAATGGTTCAAAACATGGACATTAGGAAGAGTCAGTCTTCTTGTACTTAAGTCGGCATTGTGCCTTTTGTATTTAATTCCGATGCAATTTCTTTGTTTCATCGTCTATAAGAAGGTCGAACGGATACAGTAAACGTGAAGTGAAGCATGGGAATGTATAACTAGTGTCACAGGAATGGTTCAAAGCATAGACAGTAGGAAGAGTCAGTCTTCTTGTACTTAAATCGGTACTGTGCCTTTTGTATTTAATTCATATGCAATTTCTGTGTTTCCTCGTCAATAAGAAGGTAAAAAAGATACAGTAAACCTGAAGTGAAGCATCGGAATATATAACTAGTGTCACAGGAATGGTTCAAAACATAGACAGTAGGAAGAGTCAGTCTCTTTGTACTTATGTCGGCATTGTGCCTTTTGTATTTAATTCCGATGCAATTTCTGTGTTTCATCGTCAATAGGAACGTCCAAGGGATACAGTAAACCTGAAGTGTGGCATCAGAATCAATGAATAGTGCCACAGGAATGGATCAAAACATTGTCAGTAAAAAGAGTCAGTCTTCTTGTACTTAAGTCGGCATTGTGCCTTTTCTATTCAATTCCGATGCAATTTCTGTGTTTCATCGTCAATAAGAGGGTCCAAGGGATGCAGTACACCTGAAGTGACGCATCGGAATCTATAACTAGTGTCACTGGAATGGTTCAAAACATAGACAGTAAGAAGAGTCAGTCTTCTTGTACTTAAGTCGGCATTGTGACTTTTGTATTTAATTCCGTTGCAATTTCTGTGTTTCATCGTCAATAAGAAGGTCATAGGGATACAGTAAACCTGAAGTGAAGCATCGGAATCTATAAGTGGTATCACAGTAATGGTTCAAACATAGTCAGTAAGAAGAGTCAGTAGTCTTGTACTTAAGTCGGCATTGTGCCTTTTCTATTTAATTCCGATGCAATTTCTGTGTTTCATCGTCAATAAGAAGGTCAGAGGAATAAAGTAAACCTGAAGAATAGCATCGGAATGTATAACTAGGATCACAGGAATCGTTCAAACATAGACAGTACGAGGAGTCACTCTTCTTCTACTTGAGTCGGCATTGAGCCTTTTGTATCTATTTCCGATGCGATTTCTGTGTTTCATCGTCAATAAGAAGGTCAGAGGTATACAGTAAACCTGAAGTGAAGCATCGGAATCCATAAGTAGTGCCACAGGAATGGTTCAAAACATAGACAGTAGGAAGAGTCATTCTTCTTGTACTTAAGTCGGCATTGTGCATTTTCTATTTAATTCCGATGCAATTTCTGTGTTTCATCGTCAATAAGAAGGTCCAAGGGATACAGTAAACCTGAAGTGAAGCATCGGAATGTATAACTAGTGTGACAGGTATGGTTCAAAACATGGACAGTGGGAAGAGTCAGTCTTTTTGTACTTGAGTCGGCATTGTGCCTTTTGTATCTAATTCCGATGCAATTTCTGTGTTTCATTGTCAATAAGAACGTCCAAGGGATACAGTAAACCTGAAGTGAGGCATCGGAATATATGACTAGTGTCACAGGAATGGTTCAAAACATAGTCAGTAAAAAGAGTCAGTCTTCTTGTACTTAAGTCGGCATTGTGCCTTTTCTATTCTATTCCGATGCAATTTCTGTGTTTCATCGTCAATAAGAAGGTCCAAGGGATGCAGTACACCTGAAGTGACGCATCGGAATGTATAACTAGTGTCACAGGAATCGTTCAAAACACTGACAGTAGGAGGAGTCGCTCTTCTTCTATTTGAGTCGGCATTGAGCCTTTTGTATTTATTTCCGATGCGATTTCTGTGTTTCATCGTCAACAAGAAGGTCCAAGGGATACAGTAAACCTGAAGTGAAACATCGGAATCTATAACTAGTGTCACGGGAATGGTTCAAACATAGGTACGTACAAAGAGTCAGTCTTCTTGTACTGAAGTCGGCATTGTGCCTTTTGTATTTAATTCCGATGCTATTTCTGTGTTTCATCGTCAATAAGAAGGTCCAAGGGACACAGTAAACCTGAAGTGAAGCATCGGAATGTATAACTAGTGTGACAGGTATGGTTCAAAACATGGAGAGTAGGAAGAGTCAGTCCTCTTGTACTTGAGTCGGCATTGTGCCTTTTGTATTTAATTCCGATGCAATTTCTGTTTTTCATCGTCAATTAGAAGGTCCAAGGGATACAGTAAACCTGAAGTGAAGCATCGCAATGTATAACTCGTGTCAGAGGAATGGTTCAAAACATAGACAGTAGGATGAGTCAGTCTTCGTGCCTTTTGTATATAATTCCGATACAATTTCTGTGTTTCATCGTCAATAAGAACGTCCAAGGGATACAGTAAACCTGAAGTGAGGCATCGGAATATATGACTAATGTCACAGGAATAGTTCAAAACATAGTCAGTAAAAAGAGTCAGTCTTCTTGTACTTAAGTCGGCATTGTGCCTTTTCTATTTAATTCCGATGCAATTTCTGTATTTCATCGTCAATAACAAGGTCCAAGGGATGCAATACACCTGAAGTGACGCATCAGAATCTATAACTAGTGTCACTGGAATGGTTCATAACATAGACAATATGAAGAGTCAGTCTTCTAGCACTTAAGTCGGCATTGTGCCTTTTCTATTTAATTCCGATGTAATTTCTGTGTTTCATCGTCAATAAGAAGGTCAGAGGGATACAGTATACTTGAAGTGAAGCATCGGAATCTATAAGTGGTATAACAGTAATGGTTCAAACATAGTCAGTAAGAAGACTCAGTCGTCCTGTACTTAAGTCGGCATTGTGCCTTTCGTATTTAATTCCGATGGAATTTCGGTGTTTCATCGTCAATAAGAAGGGCCAAGGGATACAGTAAACCTGATGTGAAGCATCGGAATGTATAACTAGTGTGACAGGTATGGTTCAAAACGTGGACATTAGGAAGAGTCAGTCTTCTTGTACTTAAGTCTGCATTGTGCCTTTTGTATTTAATTCCGATGCAATTTCTGTGTTTCATCGTCAATTGGAAGGTCGAACGGATACAGTAAACGTGAAGTGAAGCATCGGAATGTATAACTAGTGTGACAGGAATGGTTCAAAGCATAGACAGTGCGAAGAGTCAGTCTTCTTGTACTTGAGTCGGTATTTTGCCTTTTGTATTTAATTCATATGCAATTTCTGTGTTTCCTCGTCAATAAGAAGGCCCAAGAGATACAGTAAACCTGAAGTGAAGCATCGGAAAATATAACTAGTGTCACAGAAATGGTTCAAAACATCGACAGTAGGAAGAGTCAGCCTTCTTGTACTTAAGTCGGCATTGTGCCTTTTGTATTTAATTCCGATGCAATTTCTGTGTTTCATCGACTAAAAAAACGTCCAAGGGATACAGTAAACCAGAAGTGTGGCATCGGAATCAATGAATAGTGTCACAGGAATGATTCAAAACATAGTCAGTAAAAAGAGTCAGTCTTCTTGTACTTAAGTCGGCATTGTGCCTTTTCTATTTAATTCCGATGCAATTTCTGTGTTTCATCGTCAATAAGAAGGTCATAGGGATACAGTAAACCTGAAGTGAAGCATCGGAATCTATAAGTAGTGTCACAGTAATGGTTCAAACATAGTCAGTAAGAAGAGTCAGTCGTCTTGTACTTAAGTCGGCATTGTGCCTTTTCTATTTAATTCCGATGCAATTTCTGTGTTTCATCGTCAATAAGAAGGTCAGAGGAATACAGTAAACCTGAAGAATAGCATCGGAATGTATAACTAGTGTCACAGGAATCGTTCAAACATAGACAGTAGGAGGAGTCACTCTTCTTCTACTTGAGTCGGCATTGAGCCTTTTGTATCTATTTCCGATGCGATTTCTGTGTTTCATCGTCAATAAGAAGGTCAGAGGGATACTGTAAACCTGAAGTGAAGCATCGGAATCCATAAGTAGTGCCACAGGAATGGTTCAAAACATAGACAATAGGATGAGTCATTCTTCTTGTACTTAAGTCGGCATTGTGCATTTTCTATTTAACTCCGATGCAATTTCTGTGTTTCATCGTCAATTAGAAGGTCCAAGGGATACAGTAAACCTGAAGTGAAACATCGGAATCTATAACTAGTGTCACCGGAATGGTTCAAACATAGGTACGTACAAAGAGTCAGTCTTCTTGTACTGAAGTCGGCATTGTGCCTTTTGTATTTAATTCCGATGCAATTTCCGTGTTTCATCGTCAATAAGAACGTCCAAGGGATACAGTAAACCTGAAGTGAAGCATCGGAATGTACAACTAGTGTGACAGGTATGGTTCAAAACATGGACAGTGGGAAGAGTCAGTCTTCTTGTACTTGAGTCGGCATTGTGCCTTTTGTATTTAATTCCGATGCAATTTCTGTGTTTCATCGTCAATAAGAACGTCCAAGGGATACAGTAAACCTGAAGTGAGGCATCGGAATATATGACTAGTGTCACAGGAATGGTTCAAAACATAGTCAGTAAAAAGAGTCAGTCTTTTTGTACTTAAGTCGGCATTGTGCCTTTTCTATTTAATTCCGATGCAATTCTGTATTTCATAGTCAATAAGAAGGTACAAGGGATGCAATACACCTGAAGTGACGCATCGGAATCTATGACTAGTGTCACTGGAATGGTTCATAACATAGACAGTAAGAAGAGTCCGTCTTCTTGTACTTAAGTCGGCATTGTGCCTTTTCTATTTAATTCCGATGCAATTTCTGTGATTCATCGTCAATAAGAAGGTCCAAGGAAGACAGTAAACCTGAAGCGAAGCATCGGAATGTATAACTAGTGTGACAGAAATGGTTCAAAACATGGACATTAGGAAGAGTCAGTCTTCTTGTACTTAAGTCGGCATTGTGCCTTTTGTATTTAATTCCGATGCAATTTCTATGTTTCATCGTCAATGAGAAGGTCCAAGGGATAAAGTAAACCTGAAGTGAAACATCGGAATCTATAACTAGTGTCACCGGAATGGTTCAAACATAGGTACGTACAAAGAGTCAGTCTTCTTGTATTGAAGTCGGCATTGTGCCTTTTGTATTTAATTCCGATGCAATTTCTGTGTTTCATCGTCAATAAGAAGGTCCAAGGGATACAGTAAACCTGAAGTGAAGCATCGGAATGTATAACTAGTGTGACAGGTATGGTTCAAAACATGGACAGTGGGAAGAGTCAGTCTTTTTGTACTTGAGTCGGCATTGTGGCTTTTGTATCTAATTCCGATGCAATTTCTGTGTTTCATTGTCAATAAGAACGTCCAAGGGATACAGTAAACCTGAAGTGAGGCATCGGAATATATGACTAGTGTCACAGGAATGGTTCAAAACATAGTCAGTAAAAAGAGTGAGTCTTCTTGTACTTAAGTCGGCATTGTGCCTTTTCTATTCTATTCCAATGCAATTTCAGTGTTTCATCGTCAATAAGAAGGTCCAAGGGATGCGGTACACCTGAAGTGACGCATCGGAATGTATAACTAGTGTCACAGGAATCGTTCAAAACACAGACAGTAGGAGGAGTCACTCTTCTTCTACTTGAGTCGGCATTGAGCCTTTTGTATTTATTTCCGATGCGATTTCTGTGTTTCATCGTCAACAAGAAGGCCCAAGGGATACAGTAAACCTGAAGTGAAACATCGGAATCTATAACTAGTGTCACGGGAATGGTTCAAACATAGGTACGTACAAAGAGTCAGTCTTCTTGTACTGAAGTCGGCATTGTGCCTTTTGTATTTAATTCCGATGCAATTTCTGTGTTTCATCGTCAATAAGAAGGTCCAAGGGACACAGTAAACCTGAAGTGAAGCATCGGAATGTATAACTAGTGTGACAGGTATGGTTCAAAACATGGACAGTAGGAAGAGTCAGTCTTCTTGTACTTGAGTCGGCATTGTGCCTTTTGTATTTAATTCCGATGCAATTTCTGTTTTTCATCGTCAATTAGAAGGTCCAAGGGATACAGTAAACCTGAAGTGAAGCATCGGAATGTATAACTCGTGTCAGAGGAATGGTTCAAAACATAGACAGTAGGAAGGGTCAGTCTTCGTGCCTTTTGTATATAATTCCGATACAATTTCTGTGTTTCATCGTCAATAAGAACGTCCAAGGGATACAGTAAACCTGAAGTGAGGCATCGGAATATATGACTAATGTCACAGGAATGGTTCAAAACATAGTCAGTAAAAAGAGTCAGTCTTCTTGTACTTAAGTCGGCATTGTGCCATTTCCATTTAATTCCGATGCAATTTCTGTATTTCATCGTCAATAACAAGGTCCAAGGGATGCAATACACCTGAAGTGACGCATCAGAATCTATAACTAGTGTCACTGGAATGGTTCATAACATAGACAGTAAGAAGAGTCAGTCTTCTAGCACTTAAGTCGGCATTGTGCCTTTTCTATTTAATTCCGATGTAATTTCTGTGTTTCATCGTCAATAAGAAGGTCAGAGGGATACAGTATACTTGAAGTGAAGCATCGGAATCTATAAGTGGTATAACAGTTATGGTTCAAACATAGTCAGTAAGAAGAGTCAGTCGTCCTGTACTTAAGTCGGCACTGTGCCTTTCGTATTTAATTCCGATGGAATTTCGGTGTTTCATCGTCAATAAGAAGGTCCAAGGGATACAGTAAAACTGAAGTGAAGCATCGGAATGTATAACTAGTGTGACAGGTATGGTTCAAAACATGGACATTAGGAAGAGTTAGTCTTCTTGTACTTAAGTCGGCATTGTGCCTTTTGTATTTAATTCCGATGCAATTTCTGTGTTTCATCGTCAATAAGAAGGTCGAACGGATACAGTAAACGTGAAGTGAAGCATCGGAATGTATAACTAGTGTCACAGGAATGGTTCAAAGCATAGACAGTAGGAAGAGTCAGTCTTCTTGTACTTGAGTCGGTATTTTGCCTTTTGTATTTAATTCATATGCAATTTCTGTGTTTCCTCGTCAATAAGAAGGCCCAAGGGATACAGTAAACCTGAAGTGAAGCATCGGAATATATAACTAGTGTCACAGAAATGGTTCAAAACATAGACAGTAGGAAGAGTCAGCCTTCTTGTACTTAAGTCGGCATTGTGCCTTTTGTATTTAATTCCGATGCAATTTCTGTGTTTCATCGACAAAAAGAACGTCCAAGGGTTACAGTAAACCAGAATTGTGGCATCGGAATCAATGAATAGTGTCACAGGAATGGTTCAAAACATAGTCAGTAAAAAGAGTCAGTCTTCTTGTACTTAAGTCGGCATTGTGCCTTTTCTATTTAATTCCGATGCAATTTCTGTGTTTCATCGTCAATAAGAAGGTCAGAGGGATACAGTAAACCTGAAGTGAAGCATCGGAATCTATAAGTGGTATCACAGTAATGGTTCAAACATAGTCAGTAAGAAGAGTCAGTCGTCTTGTACTTAAGTCGGCATTGTGCCTTTTCTATTTAATTCCGATGCAATTTCTGTGTTTCATCGTCAATAAGAAGGTCAGAGGAATACAGTAAACCTGAAGTATAGCATCGGAATGTATAACTAGTGTCACAGGAATCGTTCTAATCATAGACAGTAGGAGGAGTCACTCTTCTTCTACTTGAGTCGGCATTGAGCCTTTTGTATTTATTTCCGATGCGATTTCTGTGTTTCATCGTCAATAAGAAGGTCAGAGGGATACAGTAAACCTGAAGTGAAGCATCGGAATCCATAAGTAGTGCCACGGGAATGGTTCAAAGCATAGACAGTAGGAAGAGTCATTCTTCTTGAACTTAAGTCGGCATTGTGCCTTTTCTATTTAATTCCGATGCAATTTCTGTGTTTCATCGTCAATAAGAAAGTCCAAGGGATACAGTAAACCTGAAGTGAAACATCGGAATCTATAACTAGTGTCACCGGAATGGTTCAAACATAGGTACGTACAAAGAGTCAGTCTTCTTGTACTGAAGTCGGCATTGTGCCTTTTGTATTTAATTCCGATGCAATTTCTGTGGTTCATCGTCAATAAGAACGTCCAAGTGATACAGTAAACCTGAAGTTAGGCATCGGAATCTATGACTAGTGTCACAGGAATGGTTCAAATCATAGTCAGTAAAAAGAGTCAGTCTTCTTGTACTTATGTCGGCATTGTGCCTTTTCTATTTAATTCCGATGCAATTTCTGTGTTTCATCGTCAATAAGAACGTCCAAGAAATACAGTAAACCTGAAGTGTGGCATCGGAATCAATGAATACTGTCACAGGAATGGTTCAAAACATAGTCAGTAAAAAGAGTCAGTCTTCTTGTACTTAAGTCGGCATTGTGCCTTTTGTATTTAATTCCGATGCAATTTCTGTGTTTCATCGTCAATAAGAAGGTCGAACGGATACAGTAAACGTGAAGTCAAGCATCGGAATGTATAACTAGTGTCACAGGAATGGTTCAAAGCATAGACAGTGCGAAGAGTCAGTCTTCTTGTACTTGAGTCGGTATTTTGCCTTTTGTATTTAATTCATATGCAATTTCTGTGTTTCCTCGTCAATAAGAAGGCCCAAGGGATACAGTAAACCTGAAGTGAAGCATCGGAAAATATAACTAGTGTCACAGAAATGGTTCAAAACATAGACAGTAGGAAGAGTCAGCCTTCTTGTACTTAAGTCGGCATTGTGCCTTTTGTATTTAATTCCGATGCAATTTCTGTGTTTCATCGACTAAAAGAACGTCCAAGGGATACAGTAAACCAGAAGTGTGGCATCGGAATAAATGAATAGTGTCACAGGAATGATTCAAAACATAGTCAGAAAAAAGAGTCAGTCTTCTTGTACTTAAGTCCGCATTGTGCCTTTTCTATTTAATTCCGATGCAATTTCTGTGTTTCATCGTCAATAAGAAGGTCATAGGTATACAGTAAACCTGAAGTGAAGCATCGGAATCTATAAGTGGTATCACAGTAATGGTTCAAACATAGTCAGTAAGAAGAGTCAGTCGTCTTGTACTTAAGTCGGCATTGTGCCTTTTCTATTTAATTCCGATGCAATTTCTGTGTTTCATCGTCAATAAGAAGGTCAGAGGAATACAGTAAACCTGAAGAATAGCATCGGAATGTATAACTAGTGTCACAGGAATCGTTCAAACATAGACAGTAGGAGGAGTCACTCTTCTTCTACTTGAGTCGGCATTGAGCCTTTTGTATCTATTTCCGATGCGATTTCTGTGTTTCATCGTCAATAAGAAGGTCAGAGGGATACAGTAAACCTGAACTGAAGCATCGGAATCCATAAGTAGTGCCACAGGAATGGTTCAAAACATAGACAATAGGATGAGTCATTCTTCTTGTACTTAAGTCGGCATTGTGCATTTTCTATTTAACTCCGATGCAATTTCTGTGTTTCATCGTCAATTAGAAGGTCCAAGGGATACAGTAAACCTGAAGTGAAACATCGGAATCTATAACTAGTGTCACCGGAATGGTTCAAACATAGGTACGTACAAAGAGTCAGTCTTCTTGTACTGAAGTCGGCATTGTGCCTTTTGTATTTAATTCCGATGCAGTTTCCGTGTTTCATCGTCAATAAGAACGTCCAAGGGATACAGTAAACCTGAAGTGAAGCATCGGAATGTATAACTAGTGTGACAGGTATGGTTCAAAACATGGACAGTGGGAAGAGTCAGTCTTCTTGTACTTGAGTCGGCATTGTGCCTTTTGTATTTAATTCCGATGCAATTTCTGTGTTTCATCGTCAATAAGAACGTCCAAGGGATACAGTAAACCTGAAGTGAGGCATCGGAATATATGACTAGTGTCACAGGAATGGCTCAAAACATAGTCAGTAAAAAGAGTCAGTCTTTTTGTACTTAAGTCGGCATTGTGCCTTTTCTATTTAATTCCGATGCAATTCTTTATTTCATAGTCAATAAGAAGGTACAAGGGATGCAATACACCTGAAGTGACGCATCGGAATCTATGACTAGTGTCACTGGAATGGTTCATAACATAGACAGTAAGAAGAGTCCGTCTTCTTGTACTTAAGTCGGCATTGTGCCTTTTCTATTTAATTCCGATGCAATTTCTGTGATTCATCGTCAATAAGAAGGTCAGAGGGATACAGTATACCTGAAGTGAAGCATCGGAATCTATAAGTGGTATAACAGTAATGGTTCAAACATAGTTAGTAAGAAGAGTCAGTCGTCCTGTCCTTAAGTCGGCATTGTGCCTTTCGTATTTACTTCCGATGGAATTTCGGTGATTCATCGTCAATAAGAAGGTCCAAGGAAGACAGTAAACCTGAAGTGAAGCATCGGAATGTATAACTAGTGTGACAGGAATGGTTCAAAACATGGACATTAGGAAGAGTCAGTCTTCTTGTACTTAAGTCGGCATTGTGCCTTTTCTATTTAATTCCGATGCAATTTCTATGTTTCATCGTCAATGAGAAGGTCCAAGGGATAAAGTAAACCTGAAGTGAAACATCGGAATCTATAACTAGTGTCACCGGAATGGTTCAAACATAGGTACGTACAAAGAGTCAGTCTTCTCGTACTGAAGTCGGCATTGTGCCTTTTGTATTTATTTCCGATGCAATTTCTGTGTTTCATCGTCAATAAGAAGGTCCAAGGGATACAGTAAACCTGAAGTGAAGCATCGGAATGTATAACTAGTGTGACAGGTATGGTTCAAAACATGGACAGTGGGAAGAGTCAGTCTTTTTGTACTTGAGTCGGCATTGTGGCTTTTGTATCTAATTCCGATGCAATTTCTGTGTTTCATTGTCAATACGAACGTCCAAGGGATACAGTAAACCTGAAGTGAGGCATCGGAATATATGACTAGTGTCACAGGAATGGTTCAAAACATAGTCAGTAAAAAGAGTGAGTCTTCTTGTACTTAAGTCGGCATTGTATCTTTTCTATTCTATTCCGATGCAATTTCTGTGTTTCATCGTCAATAAGAAGGTCCAAGGGATGCGGTACACCTGAAGTGACGCATCGGAATGTATAACTAGTGTCACTGGAATCGTTCAAAACACAGACAGTAGGAGGAGTCACTCTTCTTCTACTTGAGTCGGCATTGAGCCTTTTGTATTTATTTCCGATGCGATTTCTGTGTTTCATCGTCTACAAGAAGGTCCAAGGGATACAGTAAACCTGAAGTGAAACATCGGAATCTATAACTAGTGTCACGGGAATGGTTCAAACATAGGTACGTACAAAGAGTCAGTCTTCTTGTACTGAAGTCGGCATTGTGCCTTTTGTATTTAATTCCGATGCAATTTCTGTGTTTCATCGTCAATAAGAAGGTCCAAGGGACACAGTAAACCTGAAGTGAAGCATCGGAATGTATAACTAGTGTGACAGGTATGGTTCAAAACATGGACAGTAGGAAGAGTCAGTCTTCTTGTACTTGAGTCGGCATTGTGCCTTTTGTATTTAATTCCGATGCAATTTCTGTTTTTCATCGTCAATTAGAAGGTCCAAGGGATACAGTAAACCTGAAGTGAAGCATCGGAATGTATAACTCGTGTCAGAGGAATGGTTCAAAACATAGACAGTAGGAAGAGTCAGTCTTCGTACCTTTTGTATATAATTCCGATACAATTTCTGTGTTTCATCGTCAATAAGAACGTCCAAGGGATACAGTAAACCTGAATTGAGGCATCGGAATATATGACTAATGTCACAGGAATGGTTCAAAACATAGTCAGTAAAAAGAGTCAGTCTTCTTGTACTTTAGTCGGCATTGTGCCTTTTCCATTTAATTCCGATGCAATTTCTGTATTTCATCGTCAATAACAAGGTCCAAGGGATGCAATACACCTGAAGTGACGCATCAGAATCTATAACTAGTGTCACTGGAATGGTTCATAACATAGACAGTAAGAAGAGTCAGTCTTCTAGCACTTAAGTCGGCATTGTGCCTTTTCTATTTAATTCCGATGTAATTTCTGTGTTTCATCGTCAATAAGAAGGTCAGAGGGATACAGTATACTTGAAGTGAAGCATCAGAATCTATAAGTGGTATAACAGTAATGGTTCAAACATAGTCAGTAAGAAGAGTCAGTCGTCCTGTACTTAAGTCGGCATTGTGCCTTTCGTATTTAATTCCGATGGAATTTCGGTGTTTCATCGTCAATAAGAAGGTCCAAGGGATACAGTAAACCTGAAGTGAAGCATCGGAATGTATAACTAGTGTGACAGGTATGGTTCAAAACATGGACATTAGGAAGAGTCAGTCTTCTTGTACTTAAGTCGGCATTGTGCCTTTTGTATTTAATTCCGATGCAATTTCTGTGTTTCATGTCAATAAGAAGGTCGAACGGATACAGTAAACGTGAAGTGAAGCATCGGAATGTATAACTAGTGTCACAGGAATGGTTCAAAGCATAGACAGTAGGAAGAGTCAGTCTTATTGTACTTGAGTCGGTATTTTGCCTTTTGTATTTAATTCCTATGCAATTTCTGTGTTTCCTCGTCAATAAGAAGGCCCAAGGGATACAGTAAACCTGAAGTGAAGCATCGGAATATATAACTAGTGTCACAGAAATGGTTCAAAACATAGACAGTAGGAAGAGTCAGCCTTCTTGTACTTAAGTCGGCATTGTGCCTTTTGTATTTAATTCCGATGCAATTTCTGTGTTTCATCGACAAAAAGAACGTCCAAGGGATACAGTAAACCAGAAGTGTGGCATCGGAATCAATGAATAGTGTCACAGGAATGGTTCAAAACATAGTCAGTAAAAAGAGTCAGTCTTCTTGTACTTAAGTCGGCATTGTGCCTTTTCTATTTAATTCCGATGCAATTTCTGTGTTTCATCGTCAATAAGAAGGTCAGAGGGATACAGTAAACCTGAAGTGAAGCATCGGAATCTATAAGTGGTGTCACAGTAATGGTTCAAACATAGTCAGTAAGAAGAGTCAGTCGTCTTGTACTTAAGTCGGCATTGTGCCTTTTCTATTTAATTCCGATGCAATTTCTGTGTTTCATCGTCAATAAGAAGGTCAGAGGAATACAGTAAACCTGAAGTATAGCATCGGAATGTATAACTAGTGTCACAGGAATCGTTCAAATCATAGACAGTAGGAGGAGTCACTCTTCTTCTACTTGAGTCGGCATTGAGCCTTTTGTATTTATTTCCGATGCGATTTCTGTGTTTCATCGTCAATAAGAAGGTCAGAGGGATACAGTAAACCTGAAGTGAAGCATCGGAATCCATAAGTAGTGCCACAGGAATGGTTCAAAGCATAGACAGTAGGAAGAGTCATTCTTCTTGAACTTAAGTCGGCATTGTGCCTTTTCTATTTAATTCCGATGCAATTTCTGTGTTTCATCGTCAATAAGAAAGTCCAAGGGATACAGTAAACCTGAAGTGAAACATCGGAATCTATAACTAGTGTCACCGGAATGGTTCAAACATAGGTACGTACAAAGAGTCAGTCTTCTTGTACTGAAGTCGGCATTGTGCCTTTTGTATTTAATTCCGATGCAATTTCTGTGTTTCATAGTCAATAAGAAGGTCCAAGGGATACAGTAAACCTGAAGTGAAGCATCGGAATGTGTAACTAGTGTGACAGGTATGGTTCAAAACATGGACCGTAGGAAGAGTCAGTCTTCTTGTACTTGAGTCGGCCTTGTGCCTTTTGTATTTAATTCCGACGCAATTTCTGTATTTCATCGTCAATAAGAACGTCCAAGCGATACAGTAAAACTGAAGTGACGCATCGGAATTTACAACTAGTGTCACTGGAATGGTTCATAACATAGACAGTAAGAAGAGTCAGTCTTCTTGTAGTTAAGTCGGCATTGTGCCTTTTCTATTTAATTCCGATGCAATTTCTGTGTTTCATCGTCAATAAGAAGGACAGAGGGATACAGTGTACCTGAAGTGAAGCATGGGAATCTACAAGTGGTATAACTGTAATGGTTCAAACATAGTCAGTAAGAAGAGTCAGTCGTCCTGTACTTAAGTCGGCATTGTGCTTTTCGTATTTAATTCCGATGGAATTTCGGTGTTTCATCGTCAATAAGAAGGTCCAAGGGATACAGTAAACTTGAAGTGAAGCATCGGATTGTATAACTAGTGTCACAGGAATGGTTCAAAGCATAGACAGTAGGATGAGTCAGTCTTCTTGTACTTAAGTCGGCATTGTGCCTTTTGTATTTAATTCCGATGCAATTTCTGTGGTTCATCGTCAATAAGAACGTCCAAGTGATACAGTAAACCTGAAGTTAGGCATCGGAATCTATGACTAGTGTCACAGGAATGGTTCAAATCATAGTCAGTAAAAAGAGTCAGTCTTCTTGTACTTATGTCGGCATTGTGCCTTTTCTATTTAATTCCGATGCAATTTCTGTGTTTCATCGTCAATAAGAACGTCCAAGAAATACAGTAAACCTGAAGTGTGGCATCGGAATCAATGAATACTGTCACAGGTATGGTTCAAAACATAGTCAGTAAAAAGAGTCAGTCTTCTTGTACTTAAGTCGGCATTGTGCCTTTTCTATTTAATTCCGATGCAATTTCTGTGTTTCATCGTAAATAAGAAGGTCCAAGTGATGCAGTACACCTGAAGTGACGCATCGGAATCTATAACTAGTGTCACTGGAATGGTTCAAAACATAGACAGTAAGAAGAGTCAGTCTTCATGTTCTTAAGTCGGCATTGTGCCTTTTCTATTTAATTCCGATGCAATTTCTGTGTTTCATCGTCAATAAGAAGGTCAGAGGGATACAGTAAACCTGAAGTGAAGCATCGGAATCTATAAGTGGTATCACAGTAATGGTTCAAACATAGTCAGTAAGAAGAGTCAGTCGTCTTGTACTTAAGTCGGTATTGTGCCTTTCGTATTTAATTCCGATGGAATTTCGGTGTTTCATCGTCAATAGGAAGGTGCAAGGGATACAGTAAACCTGAAGTGAAGCATCGGAATGTATAACTAGTGTGACAGGAATGGTTCAAAACATTGACAGTAGGAAGAGTCAGTCTTCTTGTACTTAAGTCGGCATTGTGCCTTTTCTATTTAATTCCGATGCAATTTCTGTGTTTCATCGTCAATAAGAAGGTCCGAGGGATGCAATACACCTGAAGTGACGCATCGGAATCTATAACTAGTGTCACTGGAATGGTTCATAACATAGACATTAAGAAGAGTCAGTCATCTTGTACTTAAGTCGGCATTGTGCCTTTTCTATTTAATTCCGATGCAATTTCTGTGTTTCATCGTCAATAAGAAGGTCAGAGGGATACACTAAACCTGAAGTGAAGCATCGGAATCTATAAGTGGTATAACAGTAATGGTTCAAACATAGTCAATAAGAAGAGTCAGTCGTCCTGTACTTAAGTCGTCATTGTGCCTTTCGTATTTAGTTCCGATGGAATTTCGGTGTTTCATCGTCAATAAGAAGGTCCAAGGGATACAGTAAACCTGAAGTGAAGCATCGGATTGTATAACTAGTGTCACAGGAATGGTTCAAAACATAGACAGTAGGATGAGTCTGTCTTCTTGTACTTAAGTCGGCATTGTGCCTTTTGTATTTAATTCCGATGCAATTTCTGGGGTTCATCGTTAATAAGAACGTCCAAGTGATACAGTAAACCTGAAGTGAGGCATCGGAATCTATGACTAGTGTCACAGGAATGGTTAAAAACATAGACAGTAGGAAGAGTCAGTCTTCATGTACTTAAGTCGGCATTGTGCCTTTTGTATTTAATTTCGATGCAATTTCTGTGTTTCATCGTCAATAAGAACGTCCAAGTGATACAGTAAACCTGATGTGTGGCATCGGAATCTATTACTAGTGTCACAGGAATGGTTCAAAACATAGTCAGTAAAAAGAGTCAGTCTTCTTGTATTTAAGTCGGCATTGTGCCTTTTCTATTTAATCCTGATTCAGTTTCTGTGTTTCATCGTCAATAAGAAGGTCCAAGGGATGCAGTACACCTGAACCGACGCATCGGAATGTATAACAAGTGTGACAGGAATGGTTCAAAACATAGACAGTAAGAAGAGTCAGTCTTCTTGTACTTAAGTCGGCATTGTGCCCTTTTTATTTAATTCCGATGCAATTTCTGTGATTCATCGTCAATAAGAAGGTCAGAGGGATACGGTAAACCTGAAGTGAAGCATCGGAATCTATAAGTGGTATCACAGTAATGGTTCAAACATAGTCAGTAAGAAGAGTCAGTCGTCTTGTACTTAAGTCGGCATTGTGCCTTTCGTGTTTAATTCCGATGGAATTTCGATGTTTCATCGTCAATAAGAAGGTCCAAGGGAAACAGTAAACCTGAAGTGAAGCATCGGAATGTATAACTAGTGTGACAGGAATGGTTAAAAACATAGACAGCAGGAAGAGTCAGTCTTCTTGTACTTAAGTCGGCATTGTGCCTTTTGTATTTAATTCTGATGCAATTTCTGTTGTTCATAGTCAATAAGAACGTCCAACGGATACAGTAAAGCTGAAGTGACGCATCGGAATCTATGACTAGTGTCAGAGGAATGGTTCAAAATATAGTCAGTATAAAGAGTCGGTCTTCTTGTACTTAGGTCGGCATTGTGCCTTTTCTATTTAATTCCGATGCAATTTCTGTGTTTCATCGTCAATAAGATGGTCCAAGGTATGCAGTACACCTGAAGTGACGCATCGGAATCTATAACTAGTGTCTTTGGAATGGTTCAAAGCATGACAGTAGGAAGAGTCAGTCTTCTAGTACTTAAGTCAGCATTGTGCCTTTTGTATTTAATTCCGATGCAATTTCTGTGTTTCATCGTCAATAAGAAGGTCCAAGGGATACAGTAAACCTGAAGTGAAGCATCGGAATGTATAACTAGTGTCACAGGAATGGTTCAAAACATAGTTAGTAAGAAGAGTCAGTCTTCTTGTACTTAAGTCGGCATTGTGCCTTTTCTATTTAATTCCGATGCAATTTCTGTGTTTCATCGTCAATAATAGATCCAAGGGATACAGTAAACCTGTAGTGATGCATCGGAATGTATAACTAGAGTCACAGGAATGGTTCAAAAAATAGACAGTAGGTAGAGTCAGTCTTCTTGTACTTAAGTCGGCATTATGCCTTTTCTATTTAATTCCGATGGAGTTTCTGTGTTTCATCGTCAATCAGAAGGTCAGAGGGATACGGTAAACCTGAAGTGAAGCATCGGATTCTATAACTAGAGTCACAGAAATTGTTCAAAATATAGACAGTAAGAAGAGTCATACTTCTTGTACTTAAGTAGGCTTGTGCCTTTTGTATTTAATTCCGATGCAATTTCCGTGTTTCATCGTCAATAAGATGGTCAGAGGGATACTGTTAACCTGAAGTGAAGCATCGGAATCTATAACTAGTGTCACAGAAATGGTTCAAAACATAGACATTAAGAAGAGTCAGTCTTCTTGTACTTAGGTGGTCATTGTGCCTTTTGTATTTAATTCCGATGCAATTTCTGTGTTTCATCGTCAATAAGAAGGTCACAGGGATACAGTAAACCTGAAGTGAAGCATCGGAATCTATAACTAGTGTCACAGAAATAGTTCAAAACATAGACAGTAAGGAGAGTCAGTCTTCTTGTACTTAGGTAGGCATTGTGCCTTTTGTATTTAATTCTGATGCAATTTCTGTGTTTCATCGTCAATAAGAAGGTCCAAGGGATACAGTAAACCTGAAGTAAAGCATGGGAATGTATAATTAGTGTTACAGGAATGGTTCAAAACATAGTCAGTAAAATGAGTGAGTCTTCTTGTACTTAAGTCGGCATTGTGCCTTTTCTATTTAATTCCGATGCAATTTATGTGTTTCATCGTCAATAAGATGGTCCAAGGGATGCAGTACACCTGAAGTGAAGCATCGGAATCTATAAGTGGTATCACAGAAATGGTTCAAACATAGTCAGTAAGAAGAATCAGTCGTCTTGTACTTAAGTCGGCATTGTGCCTTTCGTATTTAATTCCGATGGAATTTCGGTGTTTCATCGTCAATAAGAAGGTCCAAGGGATACAGAAAATCTGAAGTGAAGCATCGGAATGTATAACTTGTGTGACAGGTATGGTTCAAAACATAGAGAGTAGGAAGAGTCATTCTTCTTGTACTTAAGTCGGCATTGTGCCTTTTCTATTTAATTCCGATGGAATTTCGGTGTTTCATCGTCAATAACAAGGTCCAAGGGATACAGTAAACCTAAAGTGAAGCATCGGATTGTATAACTAGTGTCACAGGAATGGTTCATAACATAGACAGTAGGATGAGTCAGTCTTCTTGTACTTAAGTCGGCATTGTGACTTTTGTATTTAATTCCGATGCAATTTCTGTGTTTCATCGTCAATAAGAAGGTCCAAGGGATACAATAAACCTGAAGTGAAGCATCGGAATGTATAACTAGTGTGACAGGAATGGTTCAAAACATGGACATTAGGTAGAGTCAGTCTTCTTGTACTTAAGTCGGCATTGTGCCTTTTGTATTTAATTCCGATGCAATTTCTGTGTTTCATCGTCAATAAGAAGGTCGAACGGATACAGTAAACGTGAAGTGAAGCATCGGAATGTATAACTAATGTCACAGGAATGGTTCAAAACATAAACAGTAGGAAGAGTCAGTCTTCTTGTACTTTCGTCGGCATTGTGCCTTTTGTATTTGATTCCGATGCAATTTCTGTGTTTCATCGTCAATAAGAACGTCCAAGTGATACAGTAAACCTGAAGTGTGGCATCGGAATCTATTACTAGTGTCACAGGAATGGTTCAAAGCATAGTCAGTTAAAAGAGTCAGTCTTCTTGTACTGAAGTCGGCATTGTGCCTTTTCTATTTAATTCCGATGCAATTTCTGTGTTTCATCGTCAATAAGAAGGTCCAAGGGATGCAGTACACCTGAACCACGCATCGGAATCCATAACTAGTGTCACTGGAATGGTTCAAAACCTAGACAGTAAGATGAGTCAGTCTTCTTGTACTTAAGTCGGCATTGTGCCTTTCGTATTTAATTCCGATGGAATTTCGGAGTTTCCTCGTCACTAAGAAGGTCCAAGGGATACAGTAAACCTGAAGTGAAGCATCGGAATGTATAACTGGTGTGACAGGAATGGTTCAAAACATAGACAGTAAGAAGAGCCAGTCTTCTTGTACTTAAGTCGGCACTGTGCCTTTTCTATTTAATTCCGATGCGATATCTGTGTTTCATCGCCAATAAGAAGGTCAGAGGGATACCGTAAACCTGAAGTGAAGCATCGGAATCAATAAGTGGTATCACAGTAATGGTTCAAACATAGTCAGTAAGAAGGGTCAGTCGTCTTGTACTTAAGTCGGCATTGTGCCTTTCGTATTTAATTCCGATGGAATTTCGGTGTTTCTTCGTCAATAAGAAGGTCCACGGGATACAGTAAAAATGAAGTGAAGCATCGGAATGTATAACTAGTGTCACAGGAATGGTTCATGACATAGACAGTAAGAAGAGTCAGTCTTCTTTTACTTAGGTGGTCATTGTGCCTTTTGTATTTAATTCCGATGCAATTTCTGTGTTTCATCGTCAATAAGAAGGTCAGAGGGATACAGTAAACCTGAAGGGAAGCATCGGAATCTATAATTAGTGTCACAGAAATAGTCCAAAACATAGACAGTAAGGAGAGTCAGTCTTCTTGTACTTAAATCGGCATTGTGCCTTTTCTATTTTATTCCGATGTAATTTCTGTGTTTCATCGTCAATAAGAAGGTCAGAGGGATACGGTAAACCTGAAGTGAAGCATCGGATTCTATAACTAGAGTCACAGAAATGGTTCAAAACATAGACAGTAAGAAGAGTCAGACTTCTTGTACTTAAGTAGGCATTGTGCCTTTTGTATATTATTCCGATGCAATTTCCGTGTTTCATCGTCAATAAGATGGTCAGAGGGATACTGTTAACCTGAAGTGAAGTATCGGAATGTATAACTAGTGTCACAGGAATGCGTCAAAGCATAGACAGTAGGAAGAGTCAGTCTTCTTGTACTTAAGTCGGCATTGTGCCTTTTCTATTTAATTCCGATGCAATTTTTGTGTTTCATCGTCAATAAGAAAGTCCAAGGGATACAGTAAACCTGAAGTGAAACATCGGAATCTATAACTAGTGTCACCGGAATGGTTCAAACATAGGTACGTACAAAGAGTCAGTCTTCTTGTACTGAAGTCGGCATTGTGCCTTTTGTATTTAATTCCGATGCAATTTCTGTGTCTCATAGTCAATAAGAAGGTCCAAGGGATACAGTAAACCTGAAGTGAAGCATCGGAATGTGTAACTAGTGTGACAGGTATGGTTCAAAACATGGACCGTAGGAAGAGTCAGTCTTCTTGTACTTGAGTCGGCATTGTGCCTTTTGTATTTAATTCCGATGCAATTTCTGTGTTTCATCGTCAATAAGAACGTCCAAGGGATACAGTAAACCTGAAGTGAGGCATCGGAATATATGACTAGTGTCACAGGAGTGGTTCAAAACATAGTCAGTAAAAAGAGTCAGTCTTTTTGTACTTAAGTCGGCATTGTGCCTTTTCTATTTAATTCCGATGCAATTCTGTATTTCATAGTCAATAAGAAGGTACAAGGGATGCAATACACCTGAAGTGACGCATCGGAATCTATGACTAGTGTCACTGGAATGGTTCATAACATAGACAGTAAGAAGAGTCCGTCTTCTTGTACTTAAGTCGGCATTGTGCCTTTTCTATTTAATTCCGATGCAATTTCTGTGATTCATCGTCAATAAGAAGGTCAGAGGGATACAGTATACCTGAAGTGAAGCATCGGAATCTATAAGTGGTATAACAGTAATGGTTTAAACATAGTCAGTAAGAAGAGTCAGTCGTCCTGTCCTTAAGTCGGCATTGTGCCTTTCGTAATTAATTCCGATGGAATTTCGGTGATTCATCGTCAATAAGAAGGTCCAAGGAAGACAGTAAACCTGAAGTGAAGCATCGGAATGTATAACTAGTGTCACAGGAATGGTTCAAAGCACAGACAGTGCGAAGAGTCAGTCTTCTTGTACTTGAGTCGGTATTTTGCCTTTTGTATTTAATTCATATGCAATTTCTGTGTTTCCTCGTCAATAAGAAGGCCCAAGGGATACAGTAAACCTGAAGTGAAGCATCGGAAAATATAACTAGTGTCACAGAAATGGTTCAAAACATAGACAGTAGGAAGAGTCAGCCTTCTTGTACTTAAGTCGGCATTGTGCCTTTTGTATTTAATTCCGATGCAATTTCTGTGTTTCATCGACTAAAAGAACGTCCAAGGGATACAGTAAACCAGAAGTGTGGCATCGGAATCAATGAATAGTGTCACAGGAATGATTCAAAACATAGTCAGTAAAAAGAGTCAGTCTTCTTGTACTTAAGTCGGCATTGTGCCTTTTCTATTTAATTCCGATGCAATTTCTGTGTTTCATCGTCAATAAGAAGGTCATAGGGATACAGTAAACCTGAAGTGAAGCATCGGAATCTATAAGTGGTATCACAGTAATGGTTCAAACATAGTCAGTAAGAAGAGTCAGTCGTCTTGTACTTAAGTCGGCATTGTGCCTTTTCTATTTAATTCCGATGCAATTTCTGTGTTTCATCGTCAATAAGAAGGTCAGAGGAATACAGTAAACCTGAAGAATAGCATCGGAATGTATAACTAGTGTCACAGGAATCGTTCAAACATAGACAGTAGGAGGAGTCACTCTTCTTCTACTTGAGTCGGCATTGAGCCTTTTGTATCTATTTCCGATGCGATTTCTGTGTTTCATCGTCAATAAGAAGGTCAGAGGGATACAGTAAACCTGAAGTGAAGCATCGGAATCCATAAGTAGTGCCACAGGAATGGTTCAAAACATAGACAATAGGATAAGTCATTCTTCTTGTACTTAAGTCGGCATTGTGCATTTTCTATTTAACTCCGATGCAATTTCTGTGTTTCATCGTCAATTAGAAGGTCCAAGGGATACAGTAAACCTGAAGTGAAACATCGGAATCTATAACTAGTGTCACAGGAATGGTTCAAACATAGGTACGTACAAAGAGTCAGTCTTCTTGTACTGAAGTCGGCATTGTGCCTTTTGTATTTAATTCCGATGCAATTTCCGTGTTTCATCGTCAATAAGAACGTCCAAGGGATACAGTAAACCTGAAGTGAAGCATCGGAATGTATAACTAGTGTGACAGGTAGGGTTCAAAACATGGACAGTGGGAAGAGTCAGTCTTCTTGTACTTGAGTCGGCATTGTGCCTTTTGTATTTAATTCCGATGCAATTTCTGTGTTTCATCGTCAATAAGAACGTCCAAGGGATACAGTAAACCTGAAGTGAGGCATCGGAATATATGACTAGTGTCACAGGAGTGGTTCAAAACATAGTCAGTAAAAAGAGTCAGTCTTTTTGTACTTAAGTCGGCATTGTGCCTTTTCTATTTAATTCCGATGCAATTCTGTATTTCATAGTCAATAAGAAGGTACAAGGGATGCAATACACCTGAAGTGACGCATCGGAATCTATGACTAGTGTCACTGGAATGGTTCATAACATAGACAGTAAGAAGAGTCCGTCTTCTTGTACTTAAGTCGGCATTGTGCCTTTTCTATTTAATTCCGATGCAATTTCTGTGATTCATCGTCAATAAGAAGGTCAGAGGGATACAGTATACCTGAAGTGAAGCATCGGAATCTATAAGTGGTATAACAGTAATGGTTTAAACGTAGTCAGTAAGAAGAGTCAGTCGTCCTGTCCTTAAGTCGGCATTGTGCCTTTCGTAATTAATTCCGATGGAATTTCGGTGATTCATCGTCAATACGAAGGTCCAAGGAAGACAGTAAACCTGAAGTGAAGCATCGGAATGTATAACTAGTGTGACAGGAATGGTTCAAAACATGGACATTAGGAAGAGTCAGTCTTCTTGTACTTAAGTCGGCATTGTGCCTTTTCTATTTAATTCCGATGCAATTTCTATGTTTCATCGTCAATGAGAAGGGCCAAGGGATAAAGTAAACCTGAAGTGAAACATCGGAATCTATAACTAGTGTCACCGGAATGGTTCAAACATAGGTACGTACAAAGAGTCAGTCTTCTTTTACTGAAGTCGGCATTGTGCCTTTTGTATTTAATTCCGATGCAATTTCTGTGTTTCATCGTCAATAAGAAGGTCCAAGGGATACAGTAAACCTGAAGTGAAGCATCGGAATGTATAACTAGTGTGACAGGTATGGTTCAAAACATGGACAGTGGGAAGAGTCAGTCTTTTTGTACTTGAGTCGGCATTGTGGCTTTTGTATCTAATTCCGATGCAATTTCTGTGTTTCATTGTCAATACGAACGTCCAAGGGATACAGTAAACCTGAAGTGAGGCATCGGAATATATGACTAGTGTCACAGGAATGGTTCAAGACATAGTCAGTAAAAAGAGTGAGTCTTCTTGTACTTAAGTCGGCATTGTGCCTTTTCTATTCTATTCCGATGCAATTTCTGTGTTTCATCGTCAATAAGAAGGTCCAAGGGATGCGGTACACCTGAAGTGACGCATCGGAATGTATAACTAGTGTCACAGGAATCGTTCAAAACACAGACAGTAGGAGGAGTCACTCTTCTTCTACTTGAGTCGGCATTGAGCCTTTTGTATTTATTTCCGATGCGATTTCTGTGTTTCATCGTCAACAAGAAGGTCCAAGGGATACAGTAAACCTGAAGTGAAACATCGGAATCTATAACTAGTGTCACGGGAATGGTTCAAACATAGGTACGTACAAAGAGTCAGTCTTCTTGTACTGAAGTCGGCATTGTGCCTTTTGTATTTAATTCCGATGCAATTTCTGTGTTTCATCGTCAATAAGAAGGTCCAAGGGACACAGTAAACCTGAAGTGAAGCATCGGAATGTATAACTAGTGTGACAGGTATGGTTCAAAACATGGACAGTAGGAAGAGTCAGTCTTCTTGTACTTGAGTCGGCATTGTGCCTTTTGTATTTAATTCCGATGCAATTTCTGTTTTTCATCGTCAAGTAGAAGGTCCAAGGGATACAGTAAACCTGAAGTGAAGCATCGGAATGTATAACTCGTGTCAGAGGAATGGTTCAAAACATAGACAGTAGGAAGAGTCAGTCTTCGTGCCTTTTGTATACAATTCCGATACAATTTCTGTGTTTCATCGTCAATAAGAACGTCCAAGGGATACAGTAAACCTGAAGTGAGGCATCGGAATATATGGCTAATGTCACAGGAATGGTTCAAAACATAGTCAGTAAAAAGAGTCAGTCTTCTTGTACTTAAGTCGGCATTGTGCCTTTTCCATTTAATTCCGATGCAATTTCTGTATTTCATCGTCAATAACAAGGTCCAAGGCATGCAATACACCTGAAGTGACACATCAGAATCTATAACTAGTGTCACTGGAATGGTTCATAACATAGACAGTAAGAAGAGTCAGTCTTCTAGCACTTAAGTCGGCATTGTGCCTTTTCTATTTAATTCCGATGTAATTTCTGTGTTTCATCGTCAATAAGAAGGTCAGAGGGATACAGTATACTTGAAGTGAAGCATCGGAATCTATAAGTGGTATAACAGTAATGGTTCAAACATAGTCAGTAAGGAGAGTCAGTCGTCCTGTACTTAAGTCGGCATTGTGCCTTTCGTATTTAATTCCGATGGAATTTCGGTGTTTCATCGTCAATAAGAAGGTCCAAGGGATACAGTAAACCTGAAGTGAAGCATCGGAATGTATAACTAGTGTGACAGGTATGGTTCAAAACATGGACATTAGGAAGAGTCAGTCTTCTTGTACTTAAGTCGGCATTGTGCCTTTTGTATTTAAGTCCGATGCAATTTCTGTGTTTCATCGTCAATAAGAAGGTCGAACGGATACAGTAAACGTGAAGTGAAGCATCGGAATGTATAAGTAGTGTCACAGGAATGGTTCAAAGCATAGACAGTAGGAAGAGTCAGTCTTCTTGTACTTGAGTCGGTATTTTGCATTTGTATTTAATTCATATGCAATTTCTGTGTTTCCTCGTCAATAAGAAGGCCCAAGGGATACAGTAAACCTGAAGTGAAGCATCGGAATATATAACTAGTGTCACAGAAATGGTTCAAAACATAGACAGTAGGAAGAGTCAGCCTTCTTGTACTTAAGTCGGCATTGTGCCTTTTGTATTTAATTCCGATGCAATTTCTGTGTTTCATCGACAAAACGAACGTCCAAGGGATACAGTAAACCAGAAGTGTGGCATCGGAATCAATGAATAGTGTCACAGGAATGGTTCAAAACATAGTCAGTAAAAAGAGTCAGTCTTCTTGTACTTAAGTCTGCATTGTGCCTTTTCTATTTAATTCCGATGCAATTTCTGTGTTTCATCGTCAATAAGAAGGTCAGAGGGATACAGTAAACCTGAAGTGAAGCATCGGAATCTATAAGTGGTATCACAGTAATGGTTCAAACATAGTCAGTAAGAAGAGTCAGTCGTCTTGTACTTAAGTCGGCATTGTGCCTTTTCTATTTAATTCCGATGCAATTTCTGTGTTTCATCGTCAATAAGAAGGTCAGAGGAATACAGTAAACCTGAAGTATAGCATCGGAATGTATAACTAGTGTCACAGGAATCGTTCAAATCATAGACAGTAGGAGGAGTCACTCTTCTTCTACTTGAGTCGGCATTGAGCCTTTTGTATTTATTTCCGATGCGATTTCTGTGTTTCATCGTCAATAAGAAGGTCAGAGGGATACAGTAAACCTGAAGTGAAGCATCGGAATCCATAAGTAGTGCCACAGGAATGGTTCAAAGCATAGACAGTAGGAAGAGTCATTCTTCTTGAACTTAAGTCGGCATTGTGCCTTTTCTATTTAATTCCGATGCAATTTCTGTGTTTCATCGTCAATAAGAAAGTCCAAGGGATACAGTAAACCTGAAGTGAAACATCGGAATCTATAACTAGTGTCACCGGAATGATTCAAACATAGGTACGTACAAAGAGTCAGTCTTCTTGTACTGAAGTCGGCATTGTGCCTCTTGTATTTAATTCCGATGCAATTTCTGTGTTTCATAGTCAATAAGAAGGTCCAAGGGATACAGTAAACCTGAAGTGAAGCATCGGAATGTGCAACTAGTGTGACAGGTATGGTTCAAAACATGGACCGTAGGAAGAGTCAGTCTTCTTGTACTTGAGTCGGCCTTGTGCCTTTTGTATTTAATTCCGACGCAATTTCTGTGTTTCATCGTCAATAAGAACGTCCAAGGGATACAGTAAAACTGAAGTGACGCATCGGAATTTACAACTAGTGTCACTGGAATGGTTCATAACATAGACAGTAAGAAGAGTCAGTCTTCTTGTACTTAAGTCGGCATTGTGCCTTTTCTATTTAATTCCGATGCAATTTCTGTGTTTCATCGTCAATAAGAAGGACAGAGGGATACAGTATACCTGAAGTGAAGCATGGGAATCTATAAGTGGTATAACTGTAATGGTTCAAACATAGTCAGTAAGAAGAGTCAGTCGTCCTGTACTTAAGTCGGCATTGTGCTTTTCGTATATAATTCCGATGGAATTTCGGTGTTTCATCGTCAATAAGAAGGTCCAAGGGATACAGTAAACCTGAAGTGAAGCATCGGATTGTATAACTAGTGTCACAGGAATGGTTCAAAGCATAGACAGTAGGATGAGTCAGTCTTCTTGTACTTAAGTCGGCATTGTGCCTTTTGTATTTAATTCCGATGCAATTTCTGTGGTTCATCGTCAATAAGAACGTCCAAGTGATACGGTAAAACTGAAGTTAGGCATCGGAATCTATGACTAGTGTCACAGGAATGGTTCAAATCATAGTCAGTAAAAAGAGTCAGTCTTCTTGTACTTATGTCGGCATTGTGCCTTTTCTATTTAATTCCGATGCAATTTCTGTGTTTCATCGTCAATAAGAACGTCCAAGAAATACAGTAAACCTGAAGTGTGAAATCGGAATCAATGAATACTGTCACAGGAATGGTTCAAAACATAGTCAGTAAAAAGAGTCAGTCTTCTTGTACTTAAGTCGGCATTGTGCCTTTTCTATTTAATTCCGATGCAATTTCTGTGTTTCATCGTAAATAAGAAGGTCCAAGTGATGCAGTACACCTGAAGTGACGCATCGGAATCTATAACTAGTGTCACTGGAATGGTTCAAAACATAGACAGTAAGAAGAGTCAGTCTTCATGTACTTAAGTCGGCATTGTGCCTTTTCTATTTAATTCCGATGCAATTTCTGTGTTTCATCGTCAATAAGAAGGTCAGAGGGATACAGTAAACCTGAAGTGAAGCATCGGAATCTATAAGTGGTATCACAGTAATTGTTCAAACATAGTCAGTAAGAAGAGTCAGTCGTCTTGTACTTAAGTCGGTATTGTGCCTTTCGTATTTAATTCCGATGGAATTTCGGTGTTTCATCGTCAATAGGAAGGTGCAAGGGATACAGTAAACCTGAAGTGAAGCATCGGAATGTATAACTAGTGTGACAATAATGGTTCAAAACATAGACAGTAGGAAGAGTCAGTCTTCTTGTACTTAAGTCGGCATTGTGCCTTTTCTATTTAATTCCGATGCAATTTCTGTGTTTCATCGTCAATAAGAAGGTCCGAGGGATGCAATACACCTGAAGTGACGCATCGGAATCTATAACTAGTGTCACTGGAATGGTTCATAACATAGACATTAAGAAGAGTAAGTCATCTTGTACTTAAGTCGGCATTGTGCCTTTTCTATTTAATTCCGATGCAATTCCTGTGTTTCATCGTCAATAAGAAGGTCAGAAGGATACAGTAAACCTGAAGTGAAGCATCGGAATCTATAAGTGGTATAACAGTAATGGTTCAAACATAGTCAGTAAGAAGAGTCAGTCGTCCTGCACTTAAGTCGTCATTGTGCCTTTCGTATTTAATTCCGATGGAATTTCGGTGTTTCATCGTCAATAAGAAGGTCCAAGGGATACAGTAAACCTGAAGTGAAGCATCGGATTGTATAACTAGAGTCACAGGAATGGTTCAAAACATAGACAGTAGGATGAGTCAGTCTTCTTGTACTTAAGTCGGCATTGTGCCTTTTGTATTTAATTCCGATGCAATTTCTGGGGTTCATCGTCAATAAGAACGTCCAAGTGATACAGTAAACCTGAAGTGAGGCATCGGAATCTATGACTAGTGTCACAGGAATGGTTAAAAACATAGACAGTAGGAAGAGTCAGTCTTCATGTACTTAAGTCGGCATTGTGCCTTTTGTATTTAATTTCGATGCAATTTCTGTGTTTCATCGTCAATAAGAACGTCCAAGTGATACAGTAAACCTGATGTGTGGCATCGGAATCTATTACTAGTGTCACAGGAGTGTTTCAAAACATAGTCAGTAAAAAGAGTCAGTCTTCTTGTATTTAAGTCGGCATTGTGCCTTTTCTATTTAATCCTGATTCAGTTTCTGTGTTTCATCGTCAATAAGAAGGTCCAAGGGATGCAGTACACCTGAACCGACGCATCGGAATGTATAACTAGTGTGACAGGAATGGTTCAAAACATAGACAGTAAGAAGAGTCAGTCTTCTTGTACTTAAGTCGGCATTGTGCCCTTTTTATTTAATTCCGATGCAATTTCTGTGATTCATCGTCAATAAGAAGGTCAGAGGGACACGGTAAACCTGAAGTGAAGCATCGGAATCTATAAGTGGTATCACAGTAATGGTTCAAACATAGTCAGTAAGAAGAGTCAGTCGTCTTGTACTTAAGTCGGCATTGTGCCTTTCGTATTTAATTCCGATGGAATTTCGATGTTTCATCGTCAATAAGAAGGTCCAAGGGAAACAGTAAACCTGAAGTGAAGCATCGGAATGTATAACTAGTGTGACAGGAATGGTTAAAAACATAGACAGCAGGAAGAGTCAGTCTTCTTGTACTTAAGTCGGCATTGTGCCTTTTGTATTTAATTCTGATGCAATTTCTGTTGTTCATAGTCAATAAGAACGTCCAACGGATACAGTAAAGCTGAAGTGACGCATCGGAATCTATGACTAGTGTCAGAGGAATGGTTCAAAATATAGTCAGTATAAAGAGTCGGTCTTCTTGTACTTAGGTCGGCATTGTGCCTATTCTATTTAATTCCGATGCAATTTCTGTGTTTCATCGTCAATAAGATGGTCCAAGGTATGCAGTACACCTGAAGTGACGCATCGGAATCTATAACTAGTGTCTTTGGAATGGTTCAAAGCATGACAGTAGGAAGAGTCAGTCTTCTTGTACTTAAGTCAGCATTGTGCCTTTTGTATTTAATTCCGATGCAATTTCTGTGTTTCATCGTCATTAAGAAGGTCCAAGGGATACAGTAAACCTGAAGTGAAGCATCGGAATGTATAACTAGTGTCACAGGAATGGTTCAAAACATAGTTAGTAAGAAGAGTCAGTCTTCTTGTACTTAAGTCGGCATTGTGCCTTTTCTATTTAATTCCGATGCAATTTCTGTGTTTCATCGTCAATAATAGATCCAAGGGATACAGTAAACCTGTAGTGATGCATCGGAATGTATAACTAGAGTCACAGGAATGGTTCAAAACATAGACAGTAGGTAGAGTCAGTCTTCTTGTACTTAAGTCGGCATTGTGCCTTTTCTATTTAATTCCGATGGAGTTTCTGTGTTTCATCGTCAATCAGAAGGTCAGAGGGATACGGTAAACCTGAAGTGAAGCATCGGATTCTATAACTAGAGTCACAGAAATTGTTCAAAATATAGACAGTAAGAAGAGTCAGACTTCTTGTACTTAAGTAGGCTTGTGCCTTTTGTATTTAATTCCGATGCAATTTCCGTGTTTCATCGTCAATAAGATGGTCAGAGGGATACTGTTAACCTGAAGTGAAGCATCGGAATCTATAACTAGTGTCACAGAAATGGTTCAAAACATAGACATTAAGAAGAGTCAGTCTTCTTGTACTTAGGTGGTCATTGTGCCTTTTGTATTTAATTCCGATGCAATTTCTGTGTTTCATCGTCAATAAGAAGGTCACAGGGATACAGTAAACCTGAAGTGAAGCATCGGAATCTATAACTAGTGTCACAGAAATAGTTCAAAACATAGACAGTGAGGAGAGTCAGTCTTCTTGTACTTAGGTAGGCATTGTGCCTTTTGTATTTAATTCTGATGCAATTTCTGTGTTTCATCGTCAATAAGAAGGTCCAAGGGATACAGTAAACCTGAAGTAAAGCATCGGAATGTATAATTAGTGTTACAGGAATGGTTCAAAACATAGTCAGTAAAATGAGTGAGTCTTCTTGTACTTAAGTCGGCATTGTGCCTTTTCTATTTAATTCCGATGCAATTTATGTGTTTCATCGTCAATAAGATGGTCCAAGGGATGCAGTACACCTGAAGTGAAGCATCGGAATCTATAAGTGGTATCACAGAAATGGTTCAAACATAGTCAGTAAGAAGAATCAGTCGTCTTGTACTTAAGTCGGCATTGTGCCTTTCGTATTTAATTCCGATGGAATTTCGGTGTTTCATCGTCAATAAGAAGGTCCAAGGGATACAGAAAATCTGAAGTGAAGCATCGGAATGTATAACTTGTGTGACAGGTATGGTTCAAAACATAGAGAGTAGGAAGAGTCAGTCTTCTTGTACTTAAGTCGGCATTGTGCCTTTTCTATTTAATTCCGATGCAATTTCTGTGTTTCATCGTCAATAAGAACGTCCAAGTGATACAGTAGACCTGAAGTGAGGCATCGGAATCTATGACTAGTGTCACAGGAATGGTTCAAAACATAGTCAGTAAAAAGAGTCAGTCTTCTTGTACTTAAGTCAGCATTGTGACTTTTCTATTTAATTCCGATGCAATTTCTGTGTTTCATCGTCAATAAGAAGGTCCAAGGGATACAGTAAACCCGAAGTGAAGCATCGGAATGTATAACTAGTGTGACAGGAATGGTTCAAAACATGGACATTAGGTAGAGTCAGTCTTCTTGTACTTAAGTCGGCATTGTGCCTTTTGTATTTAATTCCGATGCAATTACTGTGTTTCATCGTCAATAAGAAGGTCGAACGGATACAGTAAACGTGAAGTGAAGCATCGGAATGTATAACTAGTGTCACAGGAATGGTTCAAAACATAAACAGTAGGAAGAGTCAGTCTTCCTGTACTTTAGTCGGCATTGTGCCTTTTGTATTTGATTCCGATGCAATTTCTGTGTTTCATCGTCAATAAGAACGTCCAAGTGATACAGTAAACCTGAAGTGTGGCATCGGAATCTATTACTAGTGTCACAGGAATGGTTCAAAACATAGTCAGTTAAAAGAGTCAGTCTTCTTGTACTGAAGTCGGCATTGTGCCTTTTCTATTTAATTCCGATGCAATTTCTGTGTTTCATCGTCAATAAGAAGGTCCAAGGGATGCAGTACACCTGAACCACGCATCGGAATCCATAACTAGTGTCACTATAATGGTTCAAAACCTAGACAGTAAGATGAGTCAGTCTTCTTGTACTTAAGTCGGCATTGTGCCTTTCGTATTTAATTCCGATGGAATTTCGGTGTTTCCTCGTCACTAAGAAGGTCCAAGGGATACAGTAAACCTGAAGTGAAGCATCGGAACGTATAACTAGTGTGACAGGAATGGTTCAAAACATAGACAGTAAGAAGAGTCAGTCTTCTTGTACTTAAGTCGGCATTGTGCCTTTTCTATTTAATTCCGATGCGATTTCTGTGTTTCATCGCCAATAAGAAGGTCGGAGGGATACGGTAAACCTGAAGTGAAGCATCGGAATCAATAAGTGGTATCACAGTAATGGTTCAAACATAGTCAGTAAGAAGAGTCAGTCGTCTTGTACTTAAGTCGGCATTGTGCCTTTCGTATTTAATTCCGATGGAATTTCGGTGTTTCTTCGTCAATAAGACGGTCCACGGGATACAGTAAAAATGAAGTGAAGCATCGGAATGTATAACTAGTGTCACAGGAATGGTTCATGACATAGACAGTAAGAAGAGTCAGTCTTCTTGTACTTAAGTCGGCATTGTGCCTTTTCTATTTAATTCCGATGCAGTTTCTGTGTTTCATCGTCAATAAGAAGGTCAGAGGGATACGGTAAACCTGAAGTGAAGCATCGGATTCTATAACTAGAGTCACCGAAATGGTTCAAAACATAGACAGTAAGAAGAGACAGACTTCTTGTACTTAAGTAGGCATTGTGCCTTTTGTTTTTAATTCCGATGCAATTTCCGTGTTTCATCGTCAATAAGATGGTCAGAGGGATACTGTTAACCTGAAGTGAAGCATCGGAATCTATAACTAGTGTCACAGAAATGGTTCAAAACATAGACACTAAGAAGAGTCAGTCTTCTTTTACTTAGGTGGTCATTGTGCCTTTTGTATTTAATTCCGATGCAATTTCTGTGTTTCATCGTCAATAAGAAGGTCAGAGGGATACAGTAAACCTGAAGGGAAGCATCGGAATCTATAATTAGTGTCACAGAAATAGTCCAAAACATAGACAGTAAGGAGAGTCAGTCTTCTTGTACTTAAATCGGCATTGTGCCTTTTCTATTTTATTCCGATGTAGTTTCTGTGTTTCATCGTCAATAAGAAGGTCAGAGGGATACGGTAAACCTGAAGTGAAGCATCGGATTCTATAAGTAGAGTCACAGAAATGGTTCAAAACATAGACAGTAAGAAGAGTCAGACTTCTTGTACTTAAGTAGGCATTGTGCCTTTTGTATATAATTCCGATGCAATTTCCGTGTTTCATCGTCAATAAGATGGTCAGAGGGATACTGTTAACCTGAAGTGAAGTATCGGAATGTATAACTAGTGTCACAGGAATGCGTCAAAACATAGACAGTAGGAAGAGTCAGTCTTCTTGTACTTAAGTCGGCATTGTGCCTTTTGTATTTAATTCCGATGCAATATCTGTGTTTCATCATCAATAAGAAGGTCAGAGGGATACAGTGATCCTGATGTGAAGCATCGGAATCTATAACTAGTGTCACAGAAATGGTTCAAAACATAGACATTAAGAAGAGTCAGTCTTCTTGTACTTAGGTGGTCATTGTGCCTTTTGTATTTAATTCCGTTGCAATTTCTGTATTTCATCGTCAATATGAAAGTCCAAGGGATACAGTAAACCTGAAGTGAAGCATCGGAATGTATAACTAGTGTCACAGGAATGGTTCAAAGCATAGTTAGTAAGAAGAGTCAGTCTGCTTGCACTTAAGTCGGCATTGTGCCTTTTCTATTTAATTCCGATGCAATTTCTGTGTTTCATCGTCAATAATAGGTCCAAGGGATACAGCTAACCTGTAGTGAAGCATCGGAATGTATAACTACAGTCACAGGAATGGTTCAAATCATAGACAGTAGGAAGAGTCAGTCATCTTGTACTTAAGTCGGCATTGTGCCGTTTGTATTTAATTCCGGTGCAATATCTGTGTTTCATCGTCAATATGAAGGTCCAAGGGACACTGTAAACCTGAAGTGAAGCATCGGAATGTATAACTAGAGTCACAGGAATGGTTCAAAACATAGACAGTAGGAAGAGTCAGTCTTCTTGTACTTAAGTCGGCATTGTGCTTTTGTATTTAATTCCGATGCCATTTATGTGTTTCATGGTCAATAAGAAGGTCCAAGGGATACAGTAAGAATGAAGTGAAGCATCGGAATGTATAACTAGTGTCACAGGAATGGTAAATGACATAGACAGTAAGAAGAGTCAGTCTTCTTGTACTTAAGTCGGCATTGTGCCTTTTCTATTTAATTCCGATGCAGTTTCTGTGTTTCATCGTCAATAAGAAGTTCAGAGGGATACGGTAAACCTGAAGGGAAGCATCGGATTCTATAACTAGAGTCACAGAAATGGTTCAAAACATAGGCAGTAAGAAGAGTCAGACTTCTTGTACTTAAGTAGGCATTGTGCCTTTTGTATTTAATTCCGATGCAATTTCCGTGATTCATCGTCAATAATATGGTCAGAGGGATACTGTTAACCTGAAGTGAAGCATTGGAATCTATAACTAGTGTCACAGAAATGGTTCAGAACATAGACACTAAGAAGAGTCAGTCTTCTTGTACTTAGGTGGTCATTGTGCCTTTTGTATTTAATTCCGATGCAATTTCTGTGTTTTATCGTCAATAAGAAGGTCAGAGGGATACAGTAAAGCTGAAGTGAAGCATCGGAATCTATAACTAGTGTCACAGAAATAGTTCAAAACATAGACAGTAAGGAGAGTCAGTCTTCTTGTACTTAAATCGGCATTGTGCCTTTTGTATTTAATTCCGATGCAATTTCTGAATTTCATCGTCAATAAGAAGGTCCAAGGGATACAGTAAACCTGAAGTAAAGCATCGGAATGTATAATTAGTGTTACAGGAATGGTTCAAAACATAGTCAGTAAAAAGAGTCAGTCTTCTTGTACTTAGGTCGGCATTGTGCCTTTCCTATTTCATTCTGATACAATTTCTGTGTCTCATCGTCAATAAGATGGTCCAAGGGAAGCAGTACACCTGACGTGACGCATCGGAATCTATAACTAGTGTCACTGGAATGGTTCAAAACATAGACAGTATGAAGAGTCAGTCTTCTTGTACTTCAGTCGCCATTGTGCCTTTTCTAGTTAATTCCGATGCAACTTCTGTGTTTCATCGTCAATAAGAAGGTCAGAGGGATACAGTAAACCTGAAGTGAAGAAACGGAATGTATAACTAGTGTCACAGGAATGGTTCAAAATATAGACAGTAGGAAGAGTCAGTCTTCTTGTACTTAAGTCGGCATTGTGCCTCTTGTATTTAATTCCGATGCAATATCTGTGTTTCATCATCACTAAGAAGGTCAGAGGCATACAGTAATCCTGAAGTGAAGCATCGGAATCTATAACTAGTGTCACAGGAATGGTTCAAAACATAGTCAGTAAAAAGACTCAGTCTTCTTGTACTTATTTCGGCCATGTGCCTTTTTATTCAATTCCGTTGCAATTTCTGTATTTCATCGTCGATATGAAAGTCCAAGGGATACAGTAAACCTGATGTGAAGCATCGAAATGTATAACTAGTGTCACAGGAATGGTTCAAAACATAGTCAGTAGGAAGAGTCAATCTTCTTGTACTTACGTCGGCATTGTGCCTTTTGTATTTAATTCCGATGCAATATGTGTGTTTCATCGTCAATAATAGGTCCAAGGGATACAGTAAACCTGAAGTGAAGCATCGGAATGTATAACTAGAGTCACAGGAATGGTTCAAAACATGACAGTAGGAAGAATCAGTCTTCTTGTACTTAAGTCAGCATTGTGCCTTTTGTATGTAATTCCGATGCAATTTCTGTGTTTCATCGTCAATAATAGGTCCAAGGGATACAGTAAACCCGTAGTGAAGCATCGGAATGTATAACTAGAGTCACAGGAATGGTTCAAAACATAGACAGTAGGAAGAGTCAGTCATCTTGTACTTAAGTCGGCATTGTGCCGTTTGTATTTAATTCCCATGCAATTTCTGTGTTTCATCGTCAATATGAAGGTCCAAGGGATACTGTAAACCTGAAGTGAAGCATCGGAATGTGTAACTAGAGTCACAGGAATGGTTCAAAACATAGACAGTAGGAAGAGTCAGTCTTCTTGTACTTAAGTCGGCATTGTGCCTTTTCTATTTTATTCCGATGTAGTTTCTGTGTTTCATCGTCAATAAGGATGTCAGAGGGATACGGTAAACCTGAAGTGTAGCATCGGATTCTATAACTAGAGTCACAGAAATGGTTCAAAACATAGACAGTAAGAAGAGTCAGACTTCTTGTACTTAAGTAGGCATTGTGCCTTTTGTATTTAATTCCGATTAAATTTCCGTGTTTCATCGTCAATAAGATGGTCAGAGGGATACTGTTAACCTGAAGTGAAGCATCGGAATCTATAACTAGTGTCACAGAAATGGTTCAAAACATAGACACTAAGAAGAGTCAGTCTTCTTGTACTTAGGTGGTCATTGTGCCTTTTGTATTCAATTCCGATGCAATTTCTGTGTTTCATCGTCAATAAGAAGGTCAGAGGGATACAGTGAACCTGAAGTGAAGCATCGGAATCTATAACTAGTGTCACAGAAATAGTTCAAAACATAGATAGTAAGGAGAGTCAGTCCTCTTGTACTTAAGTCGGCATTGTGCCTTTTGTATTTAATTCCGATGCAATTTCTGTGTTTCATCGTCAATAAGAAGGTCCAAGGGATACAGTAAACCTTAAGTAAAGCATCGGAATCTATAACTAGTGTCACTGGAATGGTTCAAAACATAGACAGTATGAAGAGTCAGTCTTCTTGTACTTAAGTCGGCATTGTGCCTTTTGTATTAAATTCCGATGCAATATCTGTGTTTCATCATCAATAAGAAGGTCAGAGGGATACAGTAATCCTGAAGTGAAGCATCGGAATGTATAACTAGTGTCTCAGGAATGGGTCAAAACATAGACAGTAGGAAGAGTCAGTCTTCTTGTACTTAAGTCGGCATTGTGCCTTTTGTATTAAATTCCGATGCAATATCTGTGTTTCATCATCAATAAGAAGGTCAGAGGGATACAGTAATCCTGAAGTGAAGCATCGGAATCTATAACTACTGTCACAGGAATGGTTCAAAACATAGTCAGTAAGAAGACTCAGTCTTCTTGTACTTATTTCGGCATTGTGCCTTTTTATTTAATTCCGATGCCATTTCTGTATTTCATCGTCAATGTGAAGGTCCAAGGGATACAGTAAACCCGAAGTGAAGCATCGGAATGTATAACTAGTGCCACAGGAATGGTTCAAAACATAGTCAGTAGGAAGAGTCAGTCTTCTTGTACTTGCGTCGGCATTGTGCCTTTTGTTTTTAATTCCGAAGCAATATGTGTGTTTCATCGTCAATAATAGGTCCAAGGGATACTGTGAACCTGAAGTGAAGCATCGGAATGTATAACTAGAGTCACAGGAATGGTTCAAAACATGACAGTAGGAAGAGTCAGTCTTCTTGTACTTAAGTCGGCATTGTGCCTTTTGAAATTTATTCCGATGCAATTTCTGTGTTTCATCGTCAATAATAGGTCCAACGGATAAAGTAAACCTGTAGTGAAGCATCGGAATGTATAACTAGAGTCACAGGAATGGTTCAAAACATAGACAGTAGGAAGAGTCAGCCTTCTTGTACTTAAGTCGGCATTGTGCCGTTTGTATTTAATTCCGACGTAATTTCTGGGTTTCATCGTCAATAGGAAGGTGCAAGGGATACTGTAAACCTGAAGTGAAGCATCGGAATGTATAACTAGAGTCACAGGAATGGTTCAAAACATAGACAGTAGGAAGAGTCAGTCTTCTTGTACTTATGTCGGCATTGTGCCTTTTGTATTTAATTCCGATGCAATTTCTGTGTTTCATCGTCAATAAGAAGGTCCAAGGGATACAGTAAACCTGAAGTGAAGCATGGGAATGTATTACTAGTGTCACAGGAATGGTTCAAAACATAGACAGTAAGAAGAGTCAGACTTCTTGTACTTCAGTCGGCATTGTGCCTTTTCTAGTTAATTCCGATGCAACTTCTGTGCTTCATCGTCAATACGAAGGTCAGAGGGATACAGTAAACCTGAAGTGAAGCATCGGAATGTATAACTAGTGTCACAGGAATGGTTCAAAACATAGACAGTAGGAAGAGTCAGTCTTCTTGTACTTAAGTCAGCATTGTGCCTTTTGTATTTAATTCCGATGCCATTTATGTGTTTCATGGTCAATAAGAAGGTCCAAGGGATACAGTAAAAATGAAGTGAAGCATCGGAATGTATAACTAGTGTCACAGGAATGGTTCATGACATAGACAGTGAGAAGAGTCAGTCTTCTTGTACGTAAGTCGGTATTGTGCCTTTTCTATTTTATTCCGATGCCATTTATGTGTTTCATGGTCAATAAGAAGGTCCAAGGGATACAGTAAAAATGAAGTGAAGCATCGGAATGTATAACTAGTGTCACAGGAATGGTTCATGACATAGACAGTAAGAAGAGTCAGACTTCTTGTACGTAAGTCGGCATTGTGCCTTTTCTATTTAATTCCGATGCGATTTCTGTGTTACATCGTCAATAAGAAGGTGAGAGGGATACGGTTACCCTGAAGTGAAGCATCGGAATCTATAAGTGGTATCACAGTAATGGTTCAAACATAGTCAGTAAGAAGAGTCAGTCGTCTTGTACTTAAGTCGGCATTGTGCCTTTCGCATTTAATTCCGATGGAATTTCGGTGTTTCTTCGTCAATAGGAAGGTCCACGGGATACAGTAAAAATGAAGTGAAGCATCGGAATGTATAACTAGTGTCACAGGAATGGTTCATGACATAGACAGTAAGAAGAGACAGACTTCTTGTACTTAAGTAGGCATTGTGCCTTTTGTTTTTAATTCCGATGCAATTTCCGTGTTTCATCGTTAATAAGATGGTCAGAGGGTTACTGTTAACCTGAATTGAAGCATCGGAATCTATAACTAGTGTCACAGAAATGGTTCAAAACATACACACTAAGAAGAGTCAGTCTTCTTTTACTTAGGTGGTCATTGTGCCTTTTGTATTTATTTCCGATGCAATTTCTGTGTTTCATCGTCAATAAGGTCAGAGGGATACAGTAAACCTGAAGTGAAGGATCGGAATCTATAACTAGTGTCACAGAAATAGTTCAAAACATAGACAGTATGAAGAGTCAGTCTTCTTGTACTTCAGTCGGCATTGTGCCTTATCTAGTTAATTCCGATGCAACTTCTGTGTTTCATCGTCAATAAGAAGGTCAGAGGGATACAGTAAACCTGAAGTGAAGCATCGGAATGTATAACTAGTGTCACAGGAATGGGTCAAAACATAGACAGTAGGAAGAGTCAGTCTTCTTGTACTTCAGTCCGCATTGTGCCTTTTGTATTTAATTCCGATCCAATATCTGTGTTTCATCATCAATAAGAAGGTCAGAGGGATACAGTGATCCTGATGTGAAGCATCGGAATCTATAACTAGTGTCACAGGAATGGTTCAAAACATAGTCAGTAAGAAGACTCAGTCTTCTTGTACTTATTTCGGCATTGTGCCTTTTTATTTAATTCAGTTGCAATTTCTGTATTTCATCGTCAATATGAAAGTCCAAGGGATACAGTAAACCTGAAGTGAAGCATCGGAATGTATAACTAGTGTCACAGGAATGGTTCAAAGCATAGTCAGTAGGAAGAGTCAGTCTCCTTGTACTTAAGTCGGCATTGTGCCGTTTGTATTTAATTCCGATGCAATTTCTGTGTTTCATCGTCAATATGAAGGTCCAAGGGATACTGTAAACCTGAAGTGAAGCATCGGAATGTATAACTAGAGTCACAGGAATGGTTTAAAAGATAGACAGTAGGAAAAGTCAGTCTTCTTGTACTTAAGTCGGCATTGTGCCTTTGTATTTAATTCCGATGCCATTTATGTGTTTCATGGTCAATAAGAAGGTCCAAGGGATACAGTAAAAATTAAGTGAAGCATAGGAATGTATAACTAGTGTCACAGGAATGGTTCAAAACATGACATGAGGACGAGTCAGTCTTCTTGTACTTAAGTCAGCATTGTGCCTTTTGTATTTAATTCCGATTTAATTTCTGTGTTTCATCGACATTAGGAAGGTCCAAGGGATACAGTAAACCTGATGTGAAGCATCGGAATGTATAACTAGTGTCACAGGAATGGTTCGAAACATAGTTAGTAAGAAGAGTCAGTCATCTTGCACTTAAGTCGGCATTGTGCCTTTTCTATTTAATTCCGATGCAATTTCTGTGTTTCATCGTCAATAATACGTCCAAGGGATACAGTTAACCTGTAGTGAAGCATCGGAATGTATAACTAGAGTCACAGGAATGGTTCAAATCATCGACAGTAGGAAGAGTCAGTCATCTTGTACTTAAGTCGGCATTGTGCCGTTTGTATTTAATTCCGATGCAATTTCTGTGTTTCATCGTCAATATGAAGGTCCAAAGGATACTGTAAACCAGAAGTGAAGCATCGGAATGTATAACTAGAGTCACAGGAACGGTTCAAAACATAGACAGTAGGAAGAGTCAGTCTTCTTGTACTTAAGTCGGCATTGTGCCTTTTCTATTTAATTCCGATGCCATTTATGTGTTTCATGGTCAATAAGAAGGTCCAAGGGATACAGTAAAAATGAAGTGAAGCATCGGAATGTATAACTAGTGTCACAGGAATGGTTCATGACATAGACAGTAAGAAGTGTCAGTCTTCTTGTACTTAAGTCGGCATTGTGCCTTTTCTATTTAATTCCGATGCAGTTTCTGTGTTTCATCGTCAATAAGAAGGTCAGAGGGATACGGTAAACCTGAAGTGAAGCATCGGATTCTATAACTAGAGTCACAGAAATGGTTCAAAACATAGGCAGTACGAAGAGTCAGACTTCTTGTACTTAAGTAGGCATTGTGCCTTTTGTATTTAATTCCGATGCAATTTCCGTGTTTTATCGTCAATAATATGGTCAGAGGGATACTGTTAACCTGAAGTGAAGCATTGGAATCTATAACTAGTGTCACAGAAATAGTTCAGAACATAGACACTAAGATGAGTCAGTCTTCTTGTACTTAGGTGGTCATTGTGCCTTTTGTATTTAATTCCGATGCAATTTCTGTGTTTCATCGTCAATACGAAGGTCAGAGGGATACAGTAAACCTGAAGTGAAGCATCGGAATCTATAACTAGTGTCACAGAAATAGTTCAAAGCATAGACAGTAAGGAGAGTCAGTCTTCTTGTATTTAAATCGGCATTGTGCCTTTTGTATTTAATTCCGATGCAATTTCTGTATTTCATCGTCAATAAGAAGGTCCAAGGGATACAGTAAACCTGAAGTAAAGCATCGGAATGTATAATTAGTGTCACAGGAATGGTTCAAAACATAGTCAGTAAAAAGAGTCAGTCTTCTTGTACTTAAGTCGGCATTGTGCCTTTTCTATTTCATTCCGATACAATTTCTGTGTCTCATCGTCAATAAGATGGTCCAAGGGAAGCAGTACACCTGACGTGACGCATCGGAATCTATAACTAGTGTCACTGGAATGGTTCAAAACATGGACAGTATGAAGAGTCAGTCTTCTTGTACTTCAGTCGGCATTGTGCCTTTTCTAGTTAATTCCGATGAAACTTCTGTGTTTCATCGTCAATAAGAAGGTCAGAGGGATACAGTAAACCTGAAGTGAAGAATCGGAATGTATAACTAGTGTCACAGGAATGGTTCAAAATATATACAGTAGGAAGAGTCAGTCTTCTTGTACTTAAGTCGGCATTGTGGCTTTTGTATTTAATTCAGATGCAATATCTGTGCTTCATCATCACTAAGAAGGTCAGAGGCATACAGTTATCCTGAAGTGAAGCATCGGAATCTATAACTAGTGTCACAGGAATGGTTCAAACCATAGTCAGTAAAAAGACTCAGTCTTCTTGTACTTATTTCGGCCATGTGCCTTTTTATTCAATTCCGTTGCAATTTCTGTATTTCATCGTCGATATGAAATTCCAAGGGATACAGTAAACCTGAAGTGAAGCATCGAAATGTATAACTAGTGTCACAGGAATGGTTCAAAACATAGTCAGTAGGAAGAGTCAGTCTTCTTGTACTTACGTCGGCATTGTGCCTTTTGTATTTAATTCCGATGCAATATGTGTGTTTCATCGTCAATAATAGGTCCAAGGGATACAGTAAACCTGAAGTGAAGCATCGGAATGTATAACTAGAGTCACAGGAATGGTTCAAAACATGACAGTAGGAAGAGTCAGTCTTCTTGTACTTAAGTCAGCATTGTGCCTTTTGTATGTAATTCCGATGCAATTTCTTTGTTTCATCGTCAATAATAGGTCCAAGGGATACAGTAAACCCGTAGTGAAGCATCGGAATGTATAACTAGAGTCACAGGAATGGTTCAAAACATAGACAGTAGGAAGAGTCAGTCATCTTGTACTTAAGTCGGCATTGTGCCGTTTGTATTTAATTCCGATGCAATTTCTGTGTTTCGTCGTCAATATGAAGGTCCAAGGGATACTGTAAAACTGAAGTGAAGCATCGGAACGTATAACTAGAGTCACAGGAATGGTTCAAAACATAGACAGTAGGAAGAGTCAGTCTTCTTGTACTTAAGTCGGCATTGTGCCTTTTCTATTTTATTCCGATGTAGTTTCTGTTTTTCATCGTCAATAAGAAGGTCAGAGGGATACGGTAAACCTGAAGTGAAGCATCGGATTCTATAACTAGAGTCTCAGTAATGGTTCAAAACATAGACAGTAAGATGAGTCAGACTTCTTGTACTTAAGTAGGCATTGTGCCTTTTGTATATAATTCCGATGCAATTTCCGTGTTTCATCGTCAATAAGATGGTCAGAGGGATACTGTTAACCTGAAGTAAAGCATCGGAATCTATAACTAGTGTCACAGAAATGGTTCAAAACATGGACACTAAGAAGAGTCACTCTTCTTGTACTTAGGTGGTCATTGTGCCTTTTGTATTCAATTCCGATGCAATTTCTGTGTTTCATCGTCAATAGGAAGGTCAGAGGGATACAGTAAACCTGAAGTGAAGCATCGGAATCTATAACTAGTGTCACAGAAATAGTTCAAAACATAGACAGTATGAAGAGTCAGTCTTCTTGTACTTAAGTCGGCATTGTGCCTTTTGTATTTAATTCCGATGCAATATCTGTGTTTCATCATCAATTAGAAGGTCAGAGGGATACAGTAATCCTGAAGTGAAGCATCGGAATCTATAACTAGTGTCACAGGAATGGTTCAAAACATAGTCAGTAAGAAGACTCAGTCTTCTTGTACTTATTTCGGCATTGTGCCTTTTTATTTAATTCCGATGCCATTTCTGTATTTCATCGTCAATGTGAAGGTCCATGGGATACAGTAAACCCGAAGTGAAGCATCGGAATGTATAACTAGTGCCACAGGAAGGGTTCAAAACATAGTGAGTAGGAAGAGTCAGTCTTCTTGTACTTGCGTCGGCATTGTGCCTTTTGTATTTAATTCCGAAGCAATATGTGTGTTTCATCGTCAATAATAGGTCCAAGGGATACTGTGAACCTGAAGTGAAGCATCGGAATGTATAACTAGAGTCACAGGAATGGTTCAAAACATGACAGTAGGAAGAGACAGTCTTCTTGTACTTAAGTCGGCATTGTGCCTTTTGATATTTATTCCGATGCAATTTCTGTGTTTCATCGTCAATAATAGGTCCAACGAATAAAGTAAACCTGTAGTGAAGCATCGGAATGTATAACTAGAGTCACAGGAATGGTTCAAAACATAGACTGTAGGAAGAGTCAGCCTTCTTGTACTTAAGTCGGCATTGTGCCTTTTGTATTTAATTCCGATGCCATTTATGTGTTTCATGGTCAATAAGAAGGTCCAAGGGATACAGTAAAAATGAAGTGAAGCATCGGAATGTATAACTAGTGTCACAGGAATGGTTCATGACATAGACAGTAAGAAGAGTCAGTCTTCTTGTACGTAAGTCGGTATTGTGCCTTTTCTATTTTATTCCGATGCCATTTATGTGTTTCATGGTCAATAAGAAGGTCCAAGGGATACAGTAAAAATGAAGTGAAGCATCGGAATGTATAACTAGTGTCACAGGAATGGTTCATGACATAGACAGTAAGAAGAGTCAGTCTTCTTGTACGTAAGTCGGCATTGTGCCTTTTCTATTTAATTCCGATGCGATTTCTGTGTTTCATCGTCAATAAGAAGGTGAGAGGGATACGGTTACCCTGAAGTGAAGCATCGGAATCTATAAGTGGTATCACAGTAATGGTCCAAACATAGTCAGTAAGAAGAGTCAGTCGTCTTGTACTTAAGTCGGCATTGTGCCTTTCGTATTTAATTCCGATGGAATTTCGGTGGTTCTTCGTCAATACGAAGGTCCACAGGATAGAGTAAAAATGAAGTGAAGCATCGGAATGTATAACTAGTGTCACAGGAATGGTTCATGACATAGACAGTAAGAAGAGACAGACTTCTTGTACTTAAGTAGGCATTGTGCCTTTTGTTTTTAATTCCGATGCAATTTCCGTGTTTCATCGTCAATAAGATGGTCAGAGGGATACTGTTAACCTGAATAGAAGCATCGGAATCTATAACTAGTGTCACAGAAATGGTTCAAAACATAGACACTAAGAAGAGTCAGTCTTCTTTTACTTAGGTGGTCATTGTGCCTTTTGTATTTAATTCCGATGCAATTTCTGTGTTTCATCGTCAATAAGAGGGTCAGAGGGATACAGTAAACCTGAAGTGAAGCATCGGAATCTATAACTAGTGTCACAGAAATAGTTCAAAACATAGACAGTATGAAGAGTCAGTCTTCTTGTACTTCAGTCGGCATTGTGCCTTTTCTAGTTAATTCCGATGCAACTTCTGTGTTTCATCGTCAATAAGACGGTCAGATGGATACAGTAAACCTGAAGTGAAGCATCGGAATGTATAACTAGTGTCACAGGAATGGGTCAAAACATAGACAGTAGGAAGAGTCAGTCTTCTTGTACTTCAGTCGGCATTGTGCCTTTTGTATTTAATTCCGATCCAATATCTGTGTTTCATTATCAATAAGAAGTTCAGAGGGATACAGTGATCCTGATGTGAAGCATCGGAATCTATAACTAGTGTCACAGGAATGGTTCAAAACATAGTCAGTAAGAAGACTCAGTCTTCTTGTACTTATTTCGGCATTGTGCCTTTTTATTTAATTCCGTTGCAATTTCTGTATTTCATCGTCAATATGAAAGTCCAAGGGATACAGAAAACCTGAAGTGAAGCATCGGAATGTATAACTAGTGTCGCAGGAATGGTTCAAAGCATAGTCAGTAGGAAGAGTCAGTCTTCTTGTACTTAAGTCGGCATTGTGCCGGCTGTATTTAATTCCGATGCAATTTCTGTGTTTCATCGTCAATGTGAAGGTCCAAGGGATACTGTAAACCTGAAGTGAAGCATCGGAATGTATAACTAGAGTCACAGGAATGGTTCAAAACATAGACAGTAGGAAGACTCAGTCTTCTTGTACTTAAGTCGGCATTGTGCTTTTGTATTTAATTCCGATGCCATTTATGTGTTTCATGGTCAATAAGAAGGTCCAAGGGATACAGTAAAAATGAAGTGAAGCATCGGAATGTGTAACTAGTGTCACAGGAATGGTTCAAAACATGACAGTAGGAAGAGTCAGTCTTCTTGTACTTAAGTTAGCATTGTGCCTTTTGTATTTAATTCCGATTCAATTTCTGTGTTTCATCGACAATAGGAAGGTCCAAGGGATACAGTAACCTGAAGTGAAGCATCGGAATATATAACTAGTGTCACAGGAATGGTTCAAAACATAGTTAGTAAGAAGAGTCAGTCTTCGTGCACTTAAGTCGGCATTGTGCCTTTTCTATTTAATTCCGATGCAATTTCTGTGTTTCATCGTCAATAATAGGTCCAAGGGATACAGTAAACCTGTAGTGAAGCATCGGAATGTATAACTAGAGTCACAGGAATGGTTCAAATCATAGACAGTAGGAAAGTCAGTCATCTTGTACTTAAGTCGGCATTGTGCCGTTTGTATTTAATTCCGATGCAATTTCTGTGTTTCATCGTCAATATGAAGTTCCAAGGGATACTGTAAACCTGAAGTGAAGCATCGGAATGTATAACTAGAGTCTCAGGAATGGTTCAAAACATAGACAGTAGGAAGAGTCAGTCTTCTTGTACTTAAGTCGGCATTGTGCTTTTGTATTTAATTCCGGTGCCATTTATGTGTTTCATGGTCAATAAGAAGGTCCAAGGGATACAGTAAAAATGAAGTGAAGCATCGGAATGTATAACTAGTGTCACAGGAATGGTTCATGACATAGACAGTAAGAAGAGTCAGTCTTCTTGTACTTAAGTCGGCATTGTGCATTTTCTATTTAATTCCGATGCAGTTTCTGTGTTTCATCGTCAATAAGAAGGTCAGAGGGATACGGTAAACCTGAAGTGAAGCATCGGATTCTATAACTAGAGTCACAGAAATGGTTCAAAACATAGGCAGTACGAAGAGTCAGACTTCTTGTACTTAAGTAGGCCTTGTGCCTTTTGTATTTAATTCCGATGCAATTTCCGTGTTTCATCGTCAATAATATGGTCAGAGGGATACTGTTAACCTGAAGGGAAGCATTGGAATCTATAACTAGTGTCACAGAAATAGTTCAGATCATAGACACTAAGAAGAGTCAGTCTTCTTGTACTTAGGTGGTCGTTTTGCCTTTTGTATTTAATTCCGATGCAATTTCTGTGTTTCATCGTCAATAAGAAGGTCAGAGGGATACAGTAAACCTGAAGTGAAGCATCGGAATCTATAACTAGTGTCACAGAAATAGTTAAAACATAGACAGTAAGGAGAGTCAGTCTTCTTGTACTTAAATCGGCATTGTGCCTTTTGTATTTAATTCCGATGCAATTTCTGTATTTCATCGTCAATAAGAAGGTCCAAGGGATACAGTAAACCTGAAGTAAAGCATCGGAATGTATAATTAGTGTCACAGGAATGGTTCAAAACATAGTCAGTAAAAAGAGTCAGTCTTCTTGTACTTAAGTCGGCATTGTGCCTTTTCTATTTCATTCCGATACAATTTCTGTGTCTCATCGTCAATAAGATGGTCCAAGGGAAGCAGTACACCTGACGTGACGCATCGGAATCTGTAACTAGTGTCACTGGAATGGTTCAAAACATAGACAGTATGAAGAGTCAGTCTTCTTGTACTTCAGTCGGCATTGTGCCTTTTCTAGTTAATTCCGATGAAACTTCTGTGTTTCATCGTCAATAAGAAGGTCAGAGGGATACAGTAAACCTGAAGTGAAGAATCGGAATGTATAACTAGTGTCACAGGAATGGTTCAAAATATATACAGTAGGAAGAGTCAGTCTTCTTGTACTTAAGTCGGCATTGTGGCTTTTGTATTTAATTCCGATGCAATATCTGTGTTTCATCATCACTAAGAAGGTCAGAGGCATACAGTTATCCTGAAGTGAAGCATCGGAATCTATAACTAGTGTCACAGGAATGGTTCAAAACATAGTCAGTAAAAAGACTCAGTCTTCTTGTACTTATTTCGGCCATGTGCCTTTTTATTCAATTCCGTTGCAATTTCAGTATTTCATCGTCGATATGAAAGTCCAAGGGATACAGTAAACCTGAAGTGAAGCATCGAAATGTATAACTAGTGTCACAGGAATGGTTCAAAACATAGTCAGTAGGAAGAGTCAGTATTCTTGTACTTACGTCGGCATTGTGCCTTTTGTATTTAATTCCGATGCAATATGTGTGTTTCATCGTCAATAATAGGTCCAAGGGATACAGTAAACCCGTAGTGAAGCATCGGAATGTATAACTAGAGTCACAGGAATGGTTCAAAACACAGACAGTAGGAAGAGTCAGTCATCTTGTACTTAAGTCGGCATTGTGCCGTTTGTATTTAATTCCGATGCAATTTCTGTGTTTCATCGTCAATATGAAGGTCCAAGGGATACTGTAAAACTGAAGTGAAGCATCGGAACGTATAACTAGAGTCACAGGAATGGTTCAAAACATAGACAGTAGGAAGAGTCAGTCTTCTTGTACTTAAGTCGGCATTGTGCCTTTTCTATTTTATTCCGATGTAGTTTCTGTTTTTCATCGTCAATAAGAAGGTCAGAGGGATACGGTAAACCTGAAGTGAAGCATCGGATTCTATAACTAGAGTCACAGAAATGGTTCAAAACATAGAGAGTAAGAAGAGTCAGACTTCTTGTACTTAAGTAGGCATTGTGCCTTTTGTATATAATTCCGATGCAATTTCCGTGTTTCATCGTCAATAAGAAGGTCAGAGGGATACAGTAAACCTGAAGTGAAGCATCGGAATCTATAACTAGTGTCACAGAAATAGTTCAAAACATAGATAGTAAGGAGAGTCAGTCCTCTTGTACTTAAGTCGGCATTGTGCCTTTTGTATTTAATTCCGATGCAATTTCTGTGTTTCATCGTCAATAAGAAGGTCCAAGGGATACAGTAAACCTGAAGTAAAGCATCGGAATGTATAATTAGTGTCACAGGAATGGTTCAAAACATAGTCAGTAAAAAGAGTCAGTCTTCTTGTACTTAAGTCAGCATTGTGCCTTTTCTATTTCATTCCGATGCAATTTCTGTGTTTTATCGTCAATAAGATGGTCCAAGGGATGCAGTACACCTGATGTGACGCATCGGAAACTATAACTAGTGTCACTGGAATGGTTCAAAACATAGACAGTATGAAGAGTCAGTCTTCTTGTACTTAAGTCGGCATTGTGCCTTTTGTATTAAATTCCGATGCAATATCTGTGTTTCATCATCAATAAGAAGGTCGGAGGGATACAGTAATCCTGAAGTGAAGCATCGGAATGTATAACTAGTGTCTCAGGAATGGGTCAAAACATAGACAGTAGGAAGAGTCAGTCTTCTTGTACTTAAGTCGGCATTGTGCCTTTTGTATTAAATTCCGATGCAATATCTGTGTTTCATCATCAATAAGAAGGTCAGAGGGATACAGTAATCCTGAAGTGAAGCATCGGAATCTATAACTGGTGTCACAGGAATGGTTCAAAACATAGTCAGTAAGAAGACTCAGTCTTCTTGTACTTATTTCGGCATTGTGCCTTTTTATTTAATTCCGATGCCATTTCTGTATTTCATCGTCAATGTGAAGGTCCAAGGGATACAGTAAACCCGACGTGAAGCATCGGAATGTATAACTAGTGCCACAGGAAGGGTTCAAAGCATAGTCAGTAGGAAGAGTCAGTCTTCTTGTACTTGCGTCGGCATTGTGCCTTTTGTATTTAATTCCGAAGCAATATGTGTGTTTCATCGTCAATAATAGGTCCAAGGGATACTGTGAACCTGAAGTGAAGCATCGGAATGTATAACTAGAGTCACAGGAATGGTTCAAAACATGACAGTAGGAAGAGACAGTCTTCTTGTACTTAAGTCGGCATTGTGCCTTTTGATATTTATTCCGATGCAATTTCTGTGTTTCATCGTCAATAATAGGTCCAACGGATAAAGTAAACCTGTAGTGAAGCATCGGAATGTATAACTAGAGTCACAGGAATGGTTCAAAACATAGGCAGTACGAAGAGTCAGACTTCTTGTACTTAAGTAGGCCTTGTGCCTTTTGTATGTAATTCCGATGCAATTTCCGTGTTTCATCGTCAATAATATGGTCAGAGGGATACTGTTAACCTGAGGGGAAGCATTGGAATCTATAACTAGTGTCACAGAAATAGTTCAGATCATAGACACTAAGAAGAGTCAGTCTTCTTGTACTTAGGTGGTCATTGTGCCTTTTGTATTTAATTCCGATGCAATTTCTGTGTTTCATCGTCAATAAGAAGGTCAGAGGGATACAGTAAACCTGAAGTGAAGCATCGGAATCTATAACTAGTGTCACAGAAATAGTTCAAAACATAGACAGTAAGGAGAGTCAGTCTTCTTGTACTTAAATCGGCATTGTGCCTTTTGTATTTAATTCCGATGCAATTTCTGTATTTCATCGTCAATAAGAAGGTCCAAGGGATACAGTAAACCTGAAGTAAAGCATCGGAATGTATAATTAGTGTCACAGGAATGGTTCAAAACATAGTCAGTAAAAAGAGTCAGTCTTCTTGTACTTAAGTCGGCATTGTGCCCTTTCTATTTCATTCCGATACAATTTCTGTGTCTCATCGTCAATAAGATGGTCCAAGGGAAGCAGTACTCCTGACGTGACGCATCGGAATCTATAACTAGTGTCACTGGAATGGTTCAAAACATAGACAGTATGAAGAGTCAGTCTTCTTGTACTTCAGTCGGCATTGTGCCTTTTCTAGTTAATTCCGATGAAACTTCTGTGTTTCAACGTCAATAAGAAGGTCAGAGGGATACAGTAAACCTGAAGTGAAGAATCGGAATGTATAACTAGTGTCACAGGAATGGTTCAAAATATATACAGTAGGAAGAGTCAGTCTTCTTGTACTTAAGTCGGCATTGTGGCTTTTGTATTTAATTCCGATGCAATATCTGTGTTTCATCATCACTAAGAAGGTCAGAGGCATACAGTTATCCTGAAGTGAAGCATCGGAATCTATAACTAGTGTCACAGGAATGGTTCAAAACATAGTCAGTAAAAAGACTCAGTCTTCTTGTACTTATTTCGGCCATGTGCCTTTTTATTCAATTCCGTTGCAATTTCTGTATTTCATCGTCGATATGAAAGTCCAAGGGATACAGTAAACCTGAAGTGAAGCATCGAAATGTATAACTAGTGTCATAGGAATGGTTCAAAACATAGTCAGTAGGAAGAGTCAGTCTTCTTGTACTTACGTCGGCATTGTGCCTTTTGTATTTAATTCCGATGCAATATGTGTGTTTCATCGTCAATAATAGGTCCAAGGGATACAGTAAACCTGAAGTGAAGCATCGGAATGTATAACTAGAGTCACAGGAATGGTTCAAAACATGACAGTAGGAAGAGTCAGTATTCTTGTACTTAAGTCAGCATTGTGCCTTTTGTATGTAATTCCGATGCAATTTCTGTGTTTCATCGTCAATAATAGGTCCAAGGGATACAGTAAACCCGTAGTGAAGCATCGGAATGTATAACTAGAGTCACAGGAATGGTTCAAAACATAGACAGTAGAAAGAGTCAGTCATCTTGTACTTAAGTCGGCATTGTGCCGTTTGTATTTAATTCCGATGCAATTTCTGTGTTTCATCGTCAATATGAAGGTCCAAGGGATACTGTAAAACTGAAGTGAAGCATCGGAACGTATAACTAGAGTCACAGGAATGGTTCAAAACATAGACAGTAGGAAGAGTCAGTCTTCTTGTACTTAAGTCGGCATTGTGCCTTTTCTATTTTATTCCGATGTAGTTTCTGTTTTTCATCGTCAATAAGAAGGTCAGAGGGATACGGTAAACCTGAAGTGAAGCATCGGATTCTATAACTAGAGTCACAGAAATGGTTCAAAACATAGACAGTAAGAAGAGTCAGACTTCTTGTACTTAAGTAGGCATTGTGCCTTTTGTATATAATTCCGATGCAATTTCCGTGTTTCATCGTCAATAAGAAGGTCAGAGGGATACAGTAAACCTGAAGTGAAGCATCGGAATCTATAACTAGTGTCACAGAAATAATTCAAAACATAGATAGTAAGGAGAGTCAGTCCTCTTGTACTTAAGTCGGCATTGTGCCTTTTGTATTTAATTCCGATGCAATTTCTGTGTTTCATCGTCAATAAGAAGGTCCAAGGGATACAGTAAACCTGAAGTAAAGCATCGGAATGTATAATTAGTGTCACAGGAATGGTTCATAACATAGTCAGTAAAAAGAGTCAGTCTTCTTGTACTTAAGTCAGCATTGTGCCTTTTCTATTTCATTCCGATGCAATTTCTGTGTTTTATCGTCAATAAGATGGTCCAAGGGATGCAGTACACCTGATGTGACGCATCGGAAACTATAACTAGTGTCACTGGAATTGTTCAAAACATAGGCAGTATGAAGAGTCAGTCTTCTTGTACTTAAGTCGGCATTGTGCCTTTTGTATTAAATTCCGATGCAATATCTGTGTTTCATCATCAATAAGAAGGTCGGAGGGATACAGTAATCCTGAAGTGAAGCATCGGAATGTATAACTAGTGTCTCAGGAATGGGTCAAAACATAGACAGTAGGAAGAGTCAGTCTTCTTGTACTTAAGTCGGCATTGTGCCTTTTGTATTAAATTCCGATGCAATATCTGTGTTTCATCATCAATAAGAAGGTCAGAGGGATACAGTAATCCTGAAGTGAAGCATCGGAATCTATAACTGGTGTCACAGGAATGGTTCAAAGCATAGTCAGTAAGAAGACTCAGTCTTCTTGTACTTATTTCGGCATTGTGCCTTTTTATTTAATTCCGATGCCATTTCTGTATTTCATCGTCAATGTGAAGGTCCAAGGGATACAGTAAACCCGACGTGAAGCATCGGAATGTATAACTAGTGCCACAGGAAGGGTTCAAAGCATAGTCAGTAGGAAGAGTCAGTCTTCTTGTACTTGCGTCGGCATTGTGCCTTTTGTATTTAATTCCGAAGCAATATGTGTGTTTCATCGTCAATAATAGGTCCAAGGGATACTGTGAACCTGAAGTGAAGCATCGGAATGTATAACTAGAGTCACAGGAATGGTTCAAAACATGACAGTAGGAAGAGACAGTCTTCTTGTACTTAAGTCGGCATTGTGCCTTTTGATATTTATTCCGATGCAATTTCCGTGTTTCATCGTCAATAATAGGTCCACCGGATAAAGTAAACCTGTAGTGAAGCATCGGAATGTATAACTAGAGTCACAGGAATAGTTCAAAACATAGACAGTAAGAAGAGTCAGTCTTCTTGTACTTCAGTCGGCATTGTGCCTTTTCTAGTTAATTCCGATGCAACTTCTGTGCTTCATCGTCAATAAAAAGGTCAGAGGGATACAGTAAACCTGAAGTGAAGCATCGGAATGTATAACTAGTGTCACAGGAATGGTTCAAAACATAGTCAGTAGGAAGAGTCAGTCTTCTTGTACTTACGTCGGCATTGTGTCTTTTGTATTTAATTCCGATGCAATATGTGTGTTTCTTCGTCAATAATAGGTCCAAGGGATACAGTAAACCTGAAGTGAAGCATCGGAATGTATAACTAGAGTCACAGGAATGGTTCAAAACATGACAGTAGGAAGAGTCAGTCTTCTTGTACTTAAGTCAGCATTGTGCCTTTTGTATGTAATTCCGATGCAATTTCTTTGTTTCATCGTCAATAATAGGTCCAAGGGATACAGTAAACCCGTAGTGAAGCATCGGAATGTATAACTAGAGTCACAGGAATGGTTCAAAACATAGACAGTAGGAAGAGTCAGTCATCTTGTACTTAAGTCGGCATTGTGCCGTTTGTATTTAATTCCGATGCAATTTCTGTGTTTCGTCGTCAATATGAAGGTCCAAGGGATACTGTAAAACTGAAGTGAAGCATCGGAACGTATAACTAGAGTCACAGGAATGGTTCAAAACATAGACAGTAGGAAGAGTCAGTCTTCTTGTACTTAAGTCGGCATTGTGCCTTTTCTATTTTATTCCGATGTAGTTTCTGTTTTTCATCGTCAATAAGAAGGTCAGAGGGATACGGTAAACCTGAAGTGAAGCATCGGATTCTATAACTAGAGTCTCAGTAATGGTTCAAAACATAGACAGTAAGATGAGTCAGACTTCTTGTACTTAAGTAGGCATTGTGCCTTTTGTATATAATTCCGATGCAATTTCCGTGTTTCATCGTCAATAAGATGGTCAGAGGGATACTGTTAACCTGAAGTAAAGCATCGGAATCTATAACTAGTGTCACAGAAATGGTTCAAAACATGGACACTAAGAAGAGTCACTCTTCTTGTACTTAGGTGGTCATTGTGCCTTTTGTATTCAATTCCGATGCAATTTCTGTGTTTCATCGTCAATAGGAAGGTCAGAGGGATACAGTAAACCTGAAGTGAAGCATCGGAATCTATAACTAGTGTCACAGAAATAGTTCAAAACATAGACAGTATGAAGAGTCAGTCTTCTTGTACTTAAGTCGGCATTGTGCCTTTTGTATTTAATTCCGATGCAATATCTGTGTTTCATCATCAATTAGAAGGTCAGAGGGATACAGTAATCCTGAAGTGAAGCATCGGAATCTATAACTAGTGTCACAGGAATGGTTCAAAACATAGTCAGTAAGAAGACTCAGTCTTCTTGTACTTATTTCGGCATTGTGCCTTTTTATTTAATTCCGATGCCATTTCTGTATTTCATCGTCAATGTGAAGGTCCATGGGATACAGTAAACCCGAAGTGAAGCATCGGAATGTATAACTAGTGCCACAGGAAGGGTTCAAAACATAGTGAGTAGGAAGAGTCAGTCTTCTTGTACTTGCGTCGGCATTGTGCCTTTTGTATTTAATTCCGAAGCAATATGTGTGTTTCATCGTCAATAATAGGTCCAAGGGATACTGTGAACCTGAAGTGAAGCATCGGAATGTATAACTAGAGTCACAGGAATGGTTCAAAACATGACAGTAGGAAGAGACAGTCTTCTTGTACTTAAGTCGGCATTGTGCCTTTTGATATTTATTCCGATGCAATTTCTGTGTTTCATCGTCAATAATAGGTCCAACGAATAAAGTAAACCTGTAGTGAAGCATCGGAATGTATAACTAGAGTCACAGGAATGGTTCAAAACATAGACTGTAGGAAGAGTCAGCCTTCTTGTACTTAAGTCGGCATTGTGCCTTTTGTATTTAATTCCGATGCCATTTATGTGTTTCATGGTCAATAAGAAGGTCCAAGGGATACAGTAAAAATGAAGTGAAGCATCGGAATGTATAACTAGTGTCACAGGAATGGTTCATGACATAGACAGTAAGAAGAGTCAGTCTTCTTGTACGTAAGTCGGTATTGTGCCTTTTCTATTTTATTCCGATGCCATTTATGTGTTTCATGGTCAATAAGAAGGTCCAAGGGATACAGTAAAAATGAAGTGAAGCATCGGAATGTATAACTAGTGTCACAGGAATGGTTCATGACATAGACAGTAAGAAGAGTCAGTCTTCTTGTACTTCAGTCGGCATTGTGCCTTTTCTAGTTAATTCCGATACAATTTCTGTGTCTCATCGTCAATAAGATGGTCCAAGGGAAGCAGTACACCTGACGTGACGCATCGGAATCTATAACTAGTGTCACTGGAATGGTTCAAAACATGGACAGTATGAAGAGTCAGTCTTCTTGTACTTCAGTCGGCATTGTGCCTTTTCTAGTTAATTCCGATGAAACTTCTGTGTTTCATCGTCAATAAGAAGGTCAGAGGGATACAGTAAACCTGAAGTGAAGAATCGGAATGTATAACTAGTGTCACAGGAATGGTTCAAAATATATACAGTAGGAAGAGTCAGTCTTCTTGTACTTAAGTCGGCATTGTGGCTTTTGTATTTAATTCAGATGCAATATCTGTGCTTCATCATCACTAAGAAGGTCAGAGGCATACAGTTATCCTGAAGTGAAGCATCGGAATCTATAACTAGTGTCACAGGAATGGTTCAAACCATAGTCAGTAAAAAGACTCAGTCTTCTTGTACTTATTTCGGCCATGTGCCTTTTTATTCAATTCCGTTGCAATTTCTGTATTTCATCGTCGATATGAAATTCCAAGGGATACAGTAAACCTGAAGTGAAGCATCGAAATGTATAACTAGTGTCACAGGAATGGTTCAAAACATAGTCAGTAGGAAGAGTCAGTCTTCTTGTACTTACGTCGGCATTGTGCCTTTTGTATTTAATTCCGATGCAATATGTGTGTTTCATCGTCAATAATAGGTCCAAGGGATACAGTAAACCTGAAGTGAAGCATCGGAATGTATAACTAGAGTCACAGGAATGGTTCAAAACATGACAGTAGGAAGAGTCAGTCTTCTTGTACTTAAGTCAGCATTGTGCCTTTTGTATGTAATTCCGATGCAATTTCTTTGTTTCATCGTCAATAATAGGTCCAAGGGATACAGTAAACCCGTAGTGAAGCATCGGAATGTATAACTAGAGTCACAGGAATGGTTCAAAACATAGACAGTAGGAAGAGTCAGTCATCTTGTACTTAAGTCGGCATTGTGCCGTTTGTATTTAATTCCGATGCAATTTCTGTGTTTCGTCGTCAATATGAAGGTCCAAGGGATACTGTAAAACTGAAGTGAAGCATCGGAACGTATAACTAGAGTCACAGGAATGGTTCAAAACATAGACAGTAGGAAGAGTCAGTCTTCTTGTACTTAAGTCGGCATTGTGCCTTTTCTATTTTATTCCGATGTAGTTTCTGTTTTTCATCGTCAATAAGAAGGTCAGAGGGATACGGTAAACCTGAAGTGAAGCATCGGATTCTATAACTAGAGTCTCAGTAATGGTTCAAAACATAGACAGTAAGATGAGTCAGACTTCTTGTACTTAAGTAGGCATTGTGCCTTTTGTATATAATTCCGATGCAATTTCCGTGTTTCATCGTCAATAAGATGGTCAGAGGGATACTGTTAACCTGAAGTAAAGCATCGGAATCTATAACTAGTGTCACAGAAATGGTTCAAAACATGGACACTAAGAAGAGTCACTCTTCTTGTACTTAGGTGGTCATTGTGCCTTTTGTATTCAATTCCGATGCAATTTCTGTGTTTCATCGTCAATAGGAAGGTCAGAGGGATACAGTAAACCTGAAGTGAAGCATCGGAATCTATAACTAGTGTCACAGAAATAGTTCAAAACATAGACAGTATGAAGAGTCAGTCTTCTTGTACTTAAGTCGGCATTGTGCCTTTTGTATTTAATTCCGATGCAATATCTGTGTTTCATCATCAATTAGAAGGTCAGAGGGATACAGTAATCCTGAAGTGAAGCATCGGAATCTATAACTAGTGTCACAGGAATGGTTCAAAACATAGTCAGTAAGAAGACTCAGTCTTCTTGTACTTATTTCGGCATTGTGCCTTTTTATTTAATTCCGATGCCATTTCTGTATTTCATCGTCAATGTGAAGGTCCATGGGATACAGTAAACCCGAAGTGAAGCATCGGAATGTATAACTAGTGCCACAGGAAGGGTTCAAAACATAGTGAGTAGGAAGAGTCAGTCTTCTTGTACTTGCGTCGGCATTGTGCCTTTTGTATTTAATTCCGAAGCAATATGTGTGTTTCATCGTCAATAATAGGTCCAAGGGATACTGTGAACCTGAAGTGAAGCATCGGAATGTATAACTAGAGTCACAGGAATGGTTCAAAACATGACAGTAGGAAGAGACAGTCTTCTTGTACTTAAGTCGGCATTGTGCCTTTTGATATTTATTCCGATGCAATTTCTGTGTTTCATCGTCAATAATAGGTCCAACGAATAAAGTAAACCTGTAGTGAAGCATCGGAATGTATAACTAGAGTCACAGGAATGGTTCAAAACATAGACTGTAGGAAGAGTCAGCCTTCTTGTACTTAAGTCGGCATTGTGCCTTTTGTATTTAATTCCGATGCCATTTATGTGTTTCATGGTCAATAAGAAGGTCCAAGGGATACAGTAAAAATGAAGTGAAGCATCGGAATGTATAACTAGTGTCACAGGAATGGTTCATGACATAGACAGTAAGAAGAGTCAGTCTTCTTGTACGTAAGTCGGTATTGTGCCTTTTCTATTTTATTCCGATGCCATTTATGTGTTTCATGGTCAATAAGAAGGTCCAAGGGATACAGTAAAAATGAAGTGAAGCATCGGAATGTATAACTAGTGTCACAGGAATGGTTCATGACATAGACAGTAAGAAGAGTCAGTCTTCTTGTTCGTAAGTCGGCATTGTGCCTTTTCTATTTAATTCCGATGCGATTTCTGTGTTTCATCGTCAATAAGAAGGTGAGAGGGATACGGTTACCCTGAAGTGAAGCATCGGAATCTATAAGTGGTATCACAGTAATGGTCCAAACATAGTCAGTAAGAAGAGTCAGTCGTCTTGTACTTAAGTCGGCATTGTGCCTTTCGTATTTAATTCCGATGGAATTTCGGTGGTTCTTCGTCAATAAGAAGGTCCACAGGATAGAGTAAAAATGAAGTGAAGCATCGGAATGTATAACTAGTGTCACAGGAATGGTTCATGACATAGACAGTAAGAAGAGACAGACTTCTTGTACTTAAGTAGGCATTGTGCCTTTTGTTTTTAATTCCGATGCAATTTCCGTGTTTCATCGTCAATAAGATGGTCAGAGGGATACTGTTAACCTGAATAGAAGCATCGGAATCTATAACTAGTGTCACAGAAATGGTTCAAAACATAGACACTAAGAAGAGTCAGTCTTCTTTTACTTAGGTGGTCATTGTGCCTTTTGTATTTAATTCCGATGCAATTTCTGTGTTTCATCGTCAATAAGAGGGTCAGAGGGATACAGTAAACCTGAAGTGAAGCATCGGAATCTATAACTAGTGTCACAGAAATAGTTCAAAACATAGACAGTATGAAGAGTCAGTCTTCTTGTACTTCAGTCGGCATTGTGCCTTTTCTAGTTAATTCCGATGCAACTTCTGTGTTTCATCGTCAATAAGACGGTCAGATGGATACAGTAAACCTGAAGTGAAGCATCGGAATGTATAACTAGTGTCACAGGAATGGGTCAAAACATAGACAGTAGGAAGAGTCAGTCTTCTTGTACTTCAGTCGGCATTGTGCCTTTTGTATTTAATTCCGATCCAATATCTGTGTTTCATTATCAATAAGAAGTTCAGAGGGATACAGTGATCCTGATGTGAAGCATCGGAATCTATAACTAGTGTCACAGGAATGGTTCAAAACATAGTCAGTAAGAAGACTCAGTCTTCTTGTACTTATTTCGGCATTGTGCCTTTTTATTTAATTCCGTTGCAATTTCTGTATTTCATCGTCAATATGAAAGTCCAAGGGATACAGAAAACCTGAAGTGAAGCATCGGAATGTATAACTAGTGTCGCAGGAATGGTTCAAAGCATAGTCAGTAGGAAGAGTCAGTCTTCTTGTACTTAAGTCGGCATTGTGCCGGCTGTATTTAATTCCGATGCAATTTCTGTGTTTCATCGTCAATGTGAAGGTCCAAGGGATACTGTAAACCTGAAGTGAAGCATCGGAATGTATAACTAGAGTCACAGGAATGGTTCAAAACATAGACAGTAGGAAGACTCAGTCTTCTTGTACTTAAGTCGGCATTGTGCTTTTGTATTTAATTCCGATGCCATTTATGTGTTTCATGGTCAATAAGAAGGTCCAAGGGATACAGTAAAAATGAAGTGAAGCATCGGAATGTGTAACTAGTGTCACAGGAATGGTTCAAAACATGACAGTAGGAAGAGTCAGTCTTCTTGTACTTAAGTTAGCATTGTGCCTTTTGTATTTAATTCCGATTCAATTTCTGTGTTTCATCGACAATAGGAAGGTCCAAGGGATACAGTAACCTGAAGTGAAGCATCGGAATATATAACTAGTGTCACAGGAATGGTTCAAAACATAGTTAGTAAGAAGAGTCAGTCTTCGTGCACTTAAGTCGGCATTGTGCCTTTTCTATTTAATTCCGATGCAATTTCTGTGTTTCATCGTCAATAATAGGTCCAAGGGATACAGTAAACCTGTAGTGAAGCATCGGAATGTATAACTAGAGTCACAGGAATGGTTCAAATCATAGACAGTAGGAAGAGTCAGTCATCTTGTACTTAAGTCGGCATTGTGCCGTTTGTATTTAATTCCGATGCAATTTCTGTGTTTCATCGTCAATATGAAGTTCCAAGGGATACTGTAAACCTGAAGTGAAGCATCGGAATGTATAACTAGAGTCTCAGGAATGGTTCAAAACATAGACAGTAGGAAGAGTCAGTCTTCTTGTACTTAAGTCGGCATTGTGCTTTTGTATTTAATTCCGGTGCCATTTATGTGTTTCATGGTCAATAAGAAGGTCCAAGGGATACAGTAAAAATGAAGTGAAGCATCGGAATGTATAACTAGTGTCACAGGAATGGTTCATGACATAGACAGTAAGAAGAGTCAGTCTTCTTGTACTTAAGTCGGCATTGTGCATTTTCTATTTAATTCCGATGCAGTTTCTGTGTTTCATCGTCAATAAGAAGGTCAGAGGGATACGGTAAACCTGAAGTGAAGCATCGGATTCTATAACTAGAGTCACAGAAATGGTTCAAAACATAGGCAGTACGAAGAGTCAGACTTCTTGTACTTAAGTAGGCCTTGTGCCTTTTGTATTTAATTCCGATGCAATTTCCGTGTTTCATCGTCAATAATATGGTCAGAGGGATACTGTTAACCTGAAGGGAAGCATTGGAATCTATAACTAGTGTCACAGAAATAGTTCAGATCATAGACACTAAGAAGAGTCAGTCTTCTTGTACTTAGGTGGTCGTTGTGCCTTTTGTATTTAATTCCGATGCAATTTCTGTGTTTCATCGTCAATAAGAAGGTCAGAGGGATACAGTAAACCTGAAGTGAAGCATCGGAATCTATAACTAGTGTCACAGAAATAGTTAAAACATAGACAGTAAGGAGAGTCAGTCTTCTTGTACTTAAATCGGCATTTTGCCTTTTGTATTTAATTCCGATGCAATTTCTGTATTTCATCGTCAATAAGAAGGTCCAAGGGATACAGTAAACCTGAAGTAAAGCATCGGAATGTATAATTAGTGTCACAGGAATGGTTCAAAACATAGTCAGTAAAAAGAGTCAGTCTTCTTGTACTTAAGTCGGCATTGTGCCTTTTCTATTTCATTCCGATACAATTTCTGTGTCTCATCGTCAATAAGATGGTCCAAGGGAAGCAGTACACCTGACGTGACGCATCGGAATCTGTAACTAGTGTCACTGGAATGGTTCAAAACATAGACAGTATGAAGAGTCAGTCTTCTTGTACTTCAGTCGGCATTGTGCCTTTTCTAGTTAATTCCGATGAAACTTCTGTGTTTCATCGTCAATAAGAAGGTCAGAGGGATACAGTAAACCTGAAGTGAAGAATCGGAATGTATAACTAGTGTCACAGGAATGGTTCAAAATATATACAGTAGGAAGAGTCAGTCTTCTTGTACTTAAGTCGGCATTGTGGCTTTTGTATTTAATTCCGATGCAATATCTGTGTTTCATCATCACTAAGAAGGTCAGAGGCATACAGTTATCCTGAAGTGAAGCATCGGAATCTATAACTAGTGTCACAGGAATGGTTCAAAACATAGTCAGTAAAAAGACTCAGTCTTCTTGTACTTATTTCGGCCATGTGCCTTTTTATTCAATTCCGTTGCAATTTCAGTATTTCATCGTCGATATGAAAGTCCAAGGGATACAGTAAACCTGAAGTGAAGCATCGAAATGTATAACTAGTGTCACAGGAATGGTTCAAAACATAGTCAGTAGGAAGAGTCAGTATTCTTGTACTTACGTCGGCATTGTGCCTTTTGTATTTAATTCCGATGCAATATGTGTGTTTCATCGTCAATAATAGGTCCAAGGGATACAGTAAACCCGTAGTGAAGCATCGGAATGTATAACTAGAGTCACAGGAATGGTTCAAAACACAGACAGTAGGAAGAGTCAGTCATCTTGTACTTAAGTCGGCATTGTGCCGTTTGTATTTAATTCCGATGCAATTTCTGTGTTTCATCGTCAATATGAAGGTCCAAGGGATACTGTAAAACTGAAGTGAAGCATCGGAACGTATAACTAGAGTCACAGGAATGGTTCAAAACATAGACAGTAGGAAGAGTCAGTCTTCTTGTACTTAAGTCGGCATTGTGCCTTTTCTATTTTATTCCGATGTAGTTTCTGTTTTTCATCGTCAATAAGAAGGTCAGAGGGATACGGTAAACCTGAAGTGAAGCATCGGATTCTATAACTAGAGTCACAGAAATGGTTCAAAACATAGAGAGTAAGAAGAGTCAGACTTCTTGTACTTAAGTAGGCATTGTGCCTTTTGTATATAATTCCGATGCAATTTCCGTGTTTCATCGTCAATAAGAAGGTCAGAGGGATACAGTAAACCTGAAGTGAAGCATCGGAATCTATAACTAGTGTCACAGAAATAGTTCAAAACATAGATAGTAAGGAGAGTCAGTCCTCTTGTACTTAAGTCGGCATTGTGCCTTTTGTATTTAATTCCGATGCAATTTCTGTGTTTCATCGTCAATAAGAAGGTCCAAGGGATACAGTAAACCTGAAGTAAAGCATCGGAATGTATAATTAGTGTCACAGGAATGGTTCAAAACATAGTCAGTAAAAAGAGTCAGTCTTCTTGTACTTAAGTCAGCATTGTGCCTTTTCTATTTCATTCCGATGCAATTTCTGTGTTTTATCGTCAATAAGATGGTCCAAGGGATGCAGTACACCTGATGTGACGCATCGGAAACTATAACTAGTGTCACTGGAATGGTTCAAAACATAGACAGTATGAAGAGTCAGTCTTCTTGTACTTAAGTCGGCATTGTGCCTTTTGTATTAAATTCCGATGCAATATCTGTGTTTCATCATCAATAAGAAGGTCGGAGGGATACAGTAATCCTGAAGTGAAGCATCGGAATGTATAACTAGTGTCTCAGGAATGGGTCAAAACATAGACAGTAGGAAGAGTCAGTTTTCTTGTACTTAAGTCGGCATTGTGCCTTTTGTATTAAATTCCGATGCAATATCTGTGTTTCATCATCAATAAGAAGGTCAGAGGGATACAGTAATCCTGAAGTGAAGCATCGGAATCTATAACTGGTGTCACAGGAATGGTTCAAAACATAGTCAGTAAGAAGACTCAGTCTTCTTGTACTTATTTCGGCATTGTGCCTTTTTATTTAATTCCGATGCCATTTCTGTATTTCATCGTCAATGTGAAGGTCCAAGGGATACAGTAAACCCGACGTGAAGCATCGGAATGTATAACTAGTGCCACAGGAAGGGTTCAAAGCATAGTCAGTAGGAAGAGTCAGTCTTCTTGTACTTGCGTCGGCATTGTGCCTTTTGTATTTAATTCCGAAGCAATATGTGTGTTTCATCGTCAATAATAGGTCCAAGGGATACTGTGAACCTGAAGTGAAGCATCGGAATGTATAACTAGAGTCACAGGAATGGTTCAAAACATGACAGTAGGAAGAGACAGTCTTCTTGTACTTAAGTCGGCATTGTGCCTTTTGATATTTATTCCGATGCAATTTCTGTGTTTCATCGTCAATAATAGGTCCAACGGATAAAGTAAACCTGTAGTGAAGCATCGGAATGTATAACTAGAGTCACAGGAATGGTTCAAAACATAGGCAGTACGAAGAGTCAGACTTCTTGTACTTAAGTAGGCCTTGTGCCTTTTGTATGTAATTCCGATGCAATTTCCGTGTTTCATCGTCAATAATATGGTCAGAGGGATACTGTTAACCTGAGGGGAAGCATTGGAATCTATAACTAGTGTCACAGAAATAGTTCAGATCATAGACACTAAGAAGAGTCAGTCTTCTTGTACTTAGGTGGTCATTGTGCCTTTTGTATTTAATTCCGATGCAATTTCTGTGTTTCATCGTCAATAAGAAGGTCAGAGGGATACAGTAAACCTGAAGTGAAGCATCGGAATCTATAACTAGTGTCACAGAAATAGTTCAAAACATAGACAGTAAGGAGAGTCAGTCTTCTTGTACTTAAATCGGCATTGTGCCTTTTGTATTTAATTCCGATGCAATTTCTGTATTTCATCGTCAATAAGAAGGTCCAAGGGATACAGTAAACCTGAAGTAAAGCATCGGAATGTATAATTAGTGTCACAGGAATGGTTCAAAACATAGTCAGTAAAAAGAGTCAGTCTTCTTGTACTTAAGTCGGCATTGTGCCCTTTCTATTTCATTCCGATACAATTTCTGTGTCTCATCGTCAATAAGATGGTCCAAGGGAAGCAGTACTCCTGACGTGACGCATCGGAATCTATAACTAGTGTCACTGGAATGGTTCAAAACATAGACAGTATGAAGAGTCAGTCTTCTTGTACTTCAGTCGGCATTGTGCCTTTTCTAGTTAATTCCGATGAAACTTCTGTGTTTCAACGTCAATAAGAAGGTCAGAGGGATACAGTAAACCTGAAGTGAAGAATCGGAATGTATAACTAGTGTCACAGGAATGGTCCAAAATATATACAGTAGGAAGAGTCAGTCTTCTTGTACTTAAGTCGGCATTGTGGCTTTTGTATTTAATTCCGATGCAATATCTGTGTTTCATCATCACTAAGAAGGTCAGAGGCATACAGTTATCCTGAAGTGAAGCATCGGAATCTATAACTAGTGTCACAGGAATGGTTCAAAACATAGTCAGTAAAAAGACTCAGTCTTCTTGTACTTATTTCGGCCATGTGCCTTTTTATTCAATTCCGTTGCAATTTCTGTATTTCATCGTCGATATGAAAGTCCAAGGGATACAGTAAACCTGAAGTGAAGCATCGAAATGTATAACTAGTGTCATAGGAATGGTTCAAAACATAGTCAGTAGGAAGAGTCAGTCTTCTTGTACTTACGTCGGCATTGTGCCTTTTGTATTTAATTCCGATGCAATATGTGTGTTTCATCGTCAATAATAGGTCCAAGGGATACAGTAAACCTGAAGTGAAGCATCGGAATGTATAACTAGAGTCACAGGAATGGTTCAAAACATGACAGTAGGAAGAGTCAGTATTCTTGTACTTAAGTCAGCATTGTGCCTTTTGTATGTAATTCCGATGCAATTTCTGTGTTTCATCGTCAATAATAGGTCCAAGGGATACAGTAAACCCGTAGTGAAGCATCGGAATGTATAACTAGAGTCACAGGAATGGTTCAAAACATAGACAGTAGAAAGAGTCAGTCATCTTGTACTTAAGTCGGCATTGTGCCGTTTGTATTTAATTCCGATGCAATTTCTGTGTTTCATCGTCAATATGAAGGTCCAAGGGATACTGTAAAACTGAAGTGAAGCATCGGAACGTATAACTAGAGTCACAGGAATGGTTCAAAACATAGACAGTAGGAAGAGTCAGTCTTCTTGTACTTAAGTCGGCATTGTGCCTTTTCTATTTTATTCCGATGTAGTTTCTGTTTTTCATCGTCAATAAGAAGGTCAGAGGGATACGGTAAACCTGAAGTGAAGCATCGGATTCTATAACTAGAGTCACAGAAATGGTTCAAAACATAGACAGTAAGAAGAGTCAGACTTCTTGTACTTAAGTAGGCATTGTGCCTTTTGTATATAATTCCGATGCAATTTCCGTGTTTCATCGTCAATAAGAAGGTCAGAGGGATACAGTAAACCTGAAGTGAAGCATCGGAATCTATAACTAGTGTCACAGAAATAGTTCAAAACATAGATAGTAAGGAGAGTCAGTCCTCTTGTACTTAAGTCGGCATTGTGCCTTTTGTATTTAATTCCGATGCAATTTCTGTGTTTCATCGTCAATAAGAAGGTCCAAGGGATACAGTAAACCTGAAGTAAAGCATCGGAATGTATAATTAGTGTCACAGGAATGGTTCATAACATAGTCAGTAAAAAGAGTCAGTCTTCTTGTACTTAAGTCAGCATTGTGCCTTTTCTATTTCATTCCGATGCAATTTCTGTGTTTTATCGTCAATAAGATGGTCCAAGGGATGCAGTACACCTGATGTGACGCATCGGAAACTATAACTAGTGTCACTGGAATTGTTCAAAACATAGGCAGTATGAAGAGTCAGTCTTCTTGTACTTAAGTCGGCATTGTGCCTTTTGTATTAAATTCCGATGCAATATCTGTGTTTCATCATCAATAAGAAGGTCGGAGGGATACAGTAATCCTGAAGTGAAGCATCGGAATGTATAACTAGTGTCTCAGGAATGGGTCAAAACATAGACAGTAGGAAGAGTCAGTCTTCTTGTACTTAAGTCGGCATTGTGCCTTTTGTATTAAATTCCGATGCAATATCTGTGTTTCATCATCAATAAGAAGGTCAGAGGGATACAGTAATCCTGAAGTGAAGCATCGGAATCTATAACTGGTGTCACAGGAATGGTTCAAAGCATAGTCAGTAAGAAGTCTCAATCTTCTTGTACTTATTTCGGCATTGTGCCTTTTTATTTAATTCCGATGCCATTTCTGTATTTCATCGTCAATGTGAAGGTCCAAGGGATACAGTAAACCCGACGTGAAGCATCGGAATGTATAACTAGTGCCACAGGAAGGGTTCAAAGCATAGTCAGTAGGAAGAGTCAGTCTTCTTGTACTTGCGTCGGCATTGTGCCTTTTGTATTTAATTCCGAAGCAATATGTGTGTTTCATCGTCAATAATAGGTCCAAGGGATACTGTGAACCTGAAGTGAAGCATCGGAATGTATAACTAGAGTCACAGGAATGGTTCAAAACATGACAGTAGGAAGAGACAGTCTTCTTGTACTTAAGTCGGCATTGTGCCTTTTGATATTTATTCCGATGCAATTTCCGTGTTTCATCGTCAATAATAGGTCCACCGGATAAAGTAAACCTGTAGTGAAGCATCGGAATGTATAACTAGAGTCACAGGAATAGTTCAAAACATAGACAGTAAGAAGAGTCAGTCTTCTTGTACTTCAGTCGGCATTGTGCCTTTTCTAGTTAATTCCGATGCAACTTCTGTGCTTCATCGTCAATAAAAAGGTCAGAGGGATACAGTAAACCTGAAGTGAAGCATCGGAATGTATAACTAGTGTCACAGGAATGGTTCAAAACATAGACAGTAGGAAGAGTCAGTCTTCTTGTACTTAAGTCGGCATTGTGCCTTTTGTATTTAATTCCGATGCCATTTATGTGTTTCATGGTCAATAAGAAGGTCCAAGGGATACAGTAAAAATGAAGTGAAGCATCGGAATGTATAACTAGTGTCACAGGAATGGTTCATGACATAGACAGTAAGAAGAGTCAGTCTTCTTGTACGTAAGTCGGTATTGTGCCTTTTCTATTTTATTCCGATGCCATTTATGTGTTTCATGGTCAATAAGAAGGTCCAAGGGATACAGTAAAAATGAAGTGAAGCATCGGAATGTATAACTAGTGTCACAGGAATGGTTCATGACATAGACAGTAAGAAGAGTCAGTCTTCTTAAACGTAAGTCGGCATTGTGCCTTTTCTATTTAATTCCGATGCGATTTCTGTGTTTCATCGTCAATAAGAAGGTGAGAGGGATACGGTTACCCTGAAGTGAAGCATCGGAATCTATAAGAGGTATCACAGTAATGGTTCAAACATAGTCAGTAAGAAGAGTCAGTCGTCTTGTACTTAAGTCGGCATTGTGCCTTTCGTATTTAATTCCGATGGAATTTCGGTGTTTCTTGGTCAATAAGAAGGTCCACGGGATACAGTAAAAATGAAGTGAAGCATCGGAATGTATAACTAGAGTCACAGGAATGGTTCAAAACACAGACAGTAGGAAGAGTCAGTCATCTTGTACTTAAGTCGGCATTGTGCCGTTTGTATTTAATTCCGATGCAATTTCTGTGTTTCATCGTCAATATGAAGGTCCAAGGGATACTGTAAAACTGAAGTGAAGCATCGGAACGTATAACTAGAGTCACAGGAATGGTTCAAAACATAGACAGTAGGAAGAGTCAGTCTTCTTGTACTTAAGTCGGCATTGTGCCTTTTCTATTTTATTCCGATGTAGTTTCTGTTTTTCATCGTCAATAAGAAGGTCAGAGGGATACGGTAAACCTGAAGTGAAGCATCGGATTCTATAACTAGAGTCACAGAAATGGTTCAAAACATAGAGAGTAAGAAGAGTCAGACTTCTTGTACTTAAGTAGGCATTGTGCCTTTTGTATATAATTCCGATGCAATTTCCGTGTTTCATCGTCAATAAGAAGGTCAGAGGGATACAGTAAACCTGAAGTGAAGCATCGGAATCTATAACTAGTGTCACAGAAATAGTTCAAAACATAGATAGTAAGGAGAGTCAGTCCTCTTGTACTTAAGTCGGCATTGTGCCTTTTGTATTTAATTCCGATGCAATTTCTGTGTTTCATCGTCAATAAGAAGGTCCAAGGGATACAGTAAACCTGAAGTAAAGCATCGGAATGTATAATTAGTGTCACAGGAATGGTTCAAAACATAGTCAGTAAAAAGAGTCAGTCTTCTTGTACTTAAGTCAGCATTGTGCCTTTTCTATTTCATTCCGATGCAATTTCTGTGTTTTATCGTCAATAAGATGGTCCAAGGGATGCAGTACACCTGATGTGACGCATCGGAAACTATAACTAGTGTCACTGGAATGGTTCAAAACATAGACAGTATGAAGAGTCAGTCTTCTTGTACTTAAGTCGGCATTGTGCCTTTTGTATTAAATTCCGATGCAATATCTGTGTTTCATCATCAATAAGAAGGTCGGAGGGATACAGTAATCCTGAAGTGAGGCATCGGAATGTATAACTAGTGTCTCAGGAATGGGTCAAAACATAGACAGTAGGAAGAGTCAGTCTTCTTGTACTTAAGTCGGCATTGTGCCTTTTGTATTAAATTCCGATGCAATATCTGTGTTTCATCATCAATAAGAAGGTCAGAGGGATACAGTAATCCTGAAGTGAAGCATCGGAATCTATAACTGGTGTCACAGGAATGGTTCAAAACATAGTCAGTAAGAAGACTCAGTCTTCTTGTACTTATTTCGGCATTGTGCCTTTTTATTTAATTCCGATGCCATTTCTGTATTTCATCGTCAATGTGAAGGTCCAAGGGATACAGTAAACCCGACGTGAAGCATCGGAATGTATAACTAGTGCCACAGGAAGGGTTCAAAGCATAGTCAGTAGGAAGAGTCAGTCTTCTTGTACTTGCGTCGGCATTGTGCCTTTTGTATTTAATTCCGAAGCAATATGTGTGTTTCATCGTCAATAATAGGTCCAAGGGATACTGTGAACCTGAAGTGAAGCATCGGAATGTATAACTAGAGTCACAGGAATGGTTCAAAACATGACAGTAGGAAGAGACAGTCTTCTTGTACTTAAGTCGGCATTGTGCCTTTTGATATTTATTCCGATGCAATTTCTGTGTTTCATCGTCAATAATAGGTCCAACGGATAAAGTAAACCTGTAGTGAAGCATCGGAATGTATAACTAGAGTCACGGGAATGGTTCAAAACATAGGCAGTACGAAGAGTCAGACTTCTTGTACTTAAGTAGGCCTTGTGCCTTTTGTATGTAATTCCGATGCAATTTCCGTGTTTCATCGTCAATAATATGGTCAGAGGGATACTGTTAACCTGAGGGGAAGCATTGGAATCTATAACTAGTGTCACAGAAATAGTTCAGATCATAGACACTAAGAAGAGTCAGTCTTCTTGTACTTAGGTGGTCATTGTGCCTTTTGTATTTAATTCCGATGCAATTTCTGTGTTTCATCGTCAATAAGAAGGTCAGAGGGATACAGTAAACCTGAAGTGAAGCATCGGAATCTATAACTAGTGTCACAGAAATAGTTCAAAACATAGACAGTAAGGAGAGTCAGTCTTCTTGTACTTAAATCGGCATTGTGCCTTTTGTATTTAATTCCGATGCAATTTCTGTATTTCATCGTCAATAAGAAGGTCCAAGGGATACAGTAAACCTGAAGTAAAGCATCGGAATGTATAATTAGTGTCACAGGAATGGTTCAAAACATAGTCAGTAAAAAGAGTCAATCTTCTTGTACTTAAGTCGGCATTGTGCCTTTTCTATTTCATTCCGATACAATTTCTGTGTCTCATCGTCAATAAGATGGTCCAAGGGAAGCAGTACTCCTGACGTGACGCATCGGAATCTATAACTAGTGTCACTGGAATGGTTCAAAACATAGACAGTATGAAGAGTCAGTCTTCTTGTACTTCAGTCGGCATTGTGCCTTTTCTAGTTAATTCCGATGAAACTTCTGTGTTTCAACGTCAATAAGAAGGTCAGAGGGATACAGTAAACCTGAAGTGAAGAATCGGAATGTATAACTAGTGTCACAGGAATGGTTCAAAATATATACAGTAGGAAGAGTCAGTCTTCTTGTACTTAAGTCGGCATTGTGGCTTTTGTATTTAATTCCGATGCAATATCTGTGTTTCATCATCACTAAGAAGGTCAGAGGCATACAGTTATCCTGAAGTGAAGCATCGGAATCTATAACTAGTGTCACAGGAATGGTTCAAAACATAGTCAGTAAAAAGACTCAGTCTTCTTGTACTTATTTCGGCCATGTGCCTTTTTATTCAATTCCGTTGCAATTTCTGTATTTCATCGTCGATATGAAAGTCCAAGGGATACAGTAAACCTGAAGTGAAGCATCGAAATGTATAACTAGTGTCATAGGAATGGTTCAAAACATAGTCAGTAGGAAGAGTCAGTCTTCTTGTACTTACGTCGGCATTGTGCCTTTTGTATTTAATTCCGATGCAATATGTGTGTTTCATCGTCAATAATAGGTCCAAGGGATACAGTAAACCTGAAGTGAAGCATCGGAATGTATAACTAGAGTCACAGGAATGGTTCAAAACATGACAGTAGGAAGAGTCAGTATTCTTGTACTTAAGTCAGCATTGTGCCTTTTGTATGTAATTCCGATGCAATTTCTGTGTTTCATCGTCAGTAATAGGTCGAAGGGATACAGTAAACCCGTAGTGAAGCATCGGAATGTATAACTAGAGTCACAGGAATGGTTCAAAACATAGACAGTAGAAAGAGTCAGTCATCTTGTACTTAAGTCGGCATTGTGCCGTTTGTATTTAATTCCGATGCAATTTCTGTGTTTCATCGTCAATATGAAGGTCCAAGGGATACTGTAAAACTGAAGTGAAGCATCGGAACGTATAACTAGAGTCACAGGAATGGTTCAAAACATAGACAGTAGGAAGAGTCAGTCTTCTTGTACTTAAGTCGGCATTGTGCCTTTTCTATTTTATTCCGATGTAGTTTCTGTTTTTCATCGTCAATAAGAAGGTCAGAGGGATACGGTAAACCTGAAGTGAAGCATCGGATTCTATAACTAGAGTCACAGAAATGGTTCAAAACATAGACAGTAAGAAGAGTCAGACTTCTTGTACTTAAGTAGGCATTGTGCCTTTTGTATATAATTCCGATGCAATTTCCGTGTTTCATCGTCAATAAGAAGGTCAGAGGGATACAGTAAACCTGAAGTGAAGCATCGGAATCTATAACTAGTGTCACAGAAATAGTTCAAAACATAGATAGTAAGGAGAGTCAGTCCTCTTGTACTTAAGTCGGCATTGTGCCTTTTGTATTTAATTCCGATGCAATTTCTGTGTTTCATCGTCAATAAGAAGGTCCAAGGGATACAGTAAACCTGAAGTAAAGCATCGGAATGTATAATTAGTGTCACAGGAATGGTTCATAACATAGTCAGTAAAAAGAGTCAGTCTTCTTGTACTTAAGTCAGCATTGTGCCTTTTCTATTTCATTCCGATGCAATTTCTGTGTTTTATCGTCAATAAGATGGTCCAAGGGATGCAGTACACCTGATGTGACGCATCGGAAACTATAACTAGTGTCACTGGAATGGTTCAAAACATAGACAGTATGAAGAGTCAGTCTTCTTGTACTTAAGTCGGCATTGTGCCTTTTGTATTAAATTCCGATGCAATATCTGTGTTTCATCATCAATAAGAAGGTCGGAGGGATACAGTAATCCTGAAGTGAAGCATCGGAATGTATAACTAGTGTCTCAGGAATGGGTCAAAACATAGACAGTAGGAAGAGTCAGTCTTCTTGTACTTAAGTCGGCATTGTGCCTTTTGTATTAAATTCCGATGCAATATCTGTGTTTCATCATCAATAAGAAGGTCAGAGGGATACAGTAATCCTGAAGTGAAGCATCGGAATCTATAACTGGTGTCACAGGAATGGTTCAAAGCATAGTCAGTAAGAAGACTCAGTCTTCTTGTACTTATTTCGGCATTGTGCCTTTTTATTTAATTCCGATGCCATTTCTGTATTTCATCGTCAATGTGAAGGTCCAAGGGATACAGTAAACCCGACGTGAAGCATCGGAATGTATAACTAGTGCCACAGGAAGGGTTCAAAGCATAGTCAGTAGGAAGAGTCAGTCTTCTTGTACTTGCGTCGGCATTGTGCCTTTTGTATTTAATTCCGAAGCAATATGTGTGTTTCATCGTCAATAATAGGTCCAAGGGATACTGTGAACCTGAAGTGAAGCATCGGAATGTATAACTAGAGTCACAGGAATGGTTCAAAACATGACAGTAGGAAGAGACAGTCTTCTTGTACTTAAGTCGGCATTGTGCCTTTTGATATTTATTCCGATGCAATTTCCGTGTTTCATCGTCAATAATAGGTCCACCGGATAAAGTAAACCTGTAGTGAAGCATCGGAATGTATAACTAGAGTCACAGGAATAGTTCAAAACATAGACAGTAAGAAGAGTCAGTCTTCATGTACTTCAGTCGGCATTGTGCCTTTTCTAGTTAATTCCGATGCAACTTCAGTGCTTCATCGTCAATAAAAAGGTCAGAGGGATACAGTAAACCTGAAGTGAAGCATCGGAATGTATAACTAGTGTCACAGGAATGGTTCAAAACATAGACAGTAGGAAGAGTCAGTCTTCTTGTACTTAAGTCGGCATTGTGCCTTTTGTATTTAATTCCGATGCCATTTATGTGTTTCATGGTCAATAAGAAGGTCCAAGGGATACATTAAAAATGAAGTGAAGCATCGGAATGTATAACTAGTGTCACAGGAATGGTTCATGACATAGACAGTAAGAAGAGTCAGTCTTCTTGTACGTAAGTCGGTATTGTGCCTTTTCTATTTTATTCCGATGCCATTTATGTGTTTCATGGTCAATAAGAAGGTCCAAGGGATACAGTAAAAATGAAGTGAAGCATCGGAATGTATAACTAGTGTCACAGGAATGGTTCATGACATAGACAGTAAGAAGAGTCAGTCTTCTTAAACGTAAGTCGGCATTGTGCCTTTTCTATTTAATTCCGATGCGATTTCTGTGTTTCATCGTCAATAAGAAGGTGAGAGGGATACGGTTACCCTGAAGTGAAGCATCGGAATCTATAAGAGGTATCACAGTAATGGTTCAAACATAGTCAGTAAGAAGAGTCAGTCGTCTTGTACTTAAGTCGGCATTGTGCCTTTCGTATTTAATTCCGATGGAATTTCGGTGTTTCTTCGTCAATAAGAAGGTCCACGGGATACAGTAAAAATGAAGTGAAGCATCGGAATGTATAACTAGTGTCACAGGAATGGTTCATGACATAGACAGTAAGAAGAGACAGACTTCTTGTACTTAAGTTGGCATTGTGCATTTTGTTTTTAATTCCGATGCAATTTCCGTGTTTCATCGTCAATAAGATGGTCAGAGGGATACTGTTAACCTGAATAGAAGCATCGGAATCTATAACTAGTGTCACAGAAATGGTTCAAAACATAGACACTAAGAAGAGTCAGTCTTCTTTTACTTAGGTGGTCATTGTGCCTTTTGTATTTAATTCCGATGCAATTTCTGTGTTTCATCGTCAATAAGAGGGTCAGAGGGATACAGTAAACCTGAAGTGAAGCATCGGAATCTATAACTAGTGTCACAGAAATAGTTCAAAACATAGACAGTATGAAGAGTCAGTCTTCTTGTACTTCAGTCGGCATTGTGCCTTTTCTAGTTAATTCCGATGCAACTTCTGTGTTTCATCGTCAATAAGAAGGTCAGATGGATACAGTAAACCTGAAGTGAAGCATCGGAATGTATAACTAGTGTCACAGGAATGGGTCAAAACATAGACAGTAGGAAGAGTCAGTCTTCTTGTACTTCAGTCGGCATTGTGCCTTTTGTATTTAATTCCGATCCAATATCTGTGTTTCATTATCAATAAGAAGGTCAGAGGCATACAGTGATCCTGATGTGAAGCATCTTAATCTATAACTAGTGTCACAGGAATGGTTCATAACATAGTCAGTAAGAAGACTCAGTCTTCTTGTACTTATTTCGGCATTGTGCCTTTTTATTTAATTCCGTTGCAATTTCTGTATTTCATCGTCAATATGAAAGTCCAAGGGATACAGAAAACCTGAAGTGAAGCATCGGAATGTATAACTAGTGTCACAGGAATGGTTCAAAGCATAGTCAGTAGGAAGAGTCAGTCTTCTTGTACTTAAGTCGGCATTGTGCCGTTTGTATTTAATTCCGATGCAATTTCTGTGTTTCATCGTCAATGTGAAGGTCCAAGGGATACTGTAAACCTGAAGTGAAGCATCGGAATGTATAACTAGAGTCACAGGAATGGTTCAAAACATAGACAGTAGGAAGACTCAGTCATCTTGTACTTAAGTCGGCAATGTGCTTTTGTATTTAATTCCGATGCCATTTATGTGTTTCATGGTCAATAAGAAGGTCCAAGGGATACAGTAAAAATGAAGTGAAGCATCGGAATGTATAACTAGTGTCACAGGAATGGTTCAAAACATGACAGTAGGAAGAGTCAGTCTTCTTGTACTTAAGTTAGCATTGTGCCTTTTGTATTTAATTCCGATGCAATTTCCGTGTTTCATCGTCAATAATATGGTCAGAGGGATACTGTTAACCTGAAGGGAAGCATTGGAATCTATAACTAGTGTCACAGAAATAGTTCAGATCATAGACACTAAGAAGAGTCAGTCTTCTTGTACTTAGGTGGTCATTGTGCCTTTTGTATTTAATTCCGATGCAATTTCTGTGTTTCATCGTCAATAAGAAGGTCAGAGGGATACAGTAAACCTGAAGTGAAGCATCGGAATCTATAACTAGTGTCACAGAAATAGTTCAAAACATAGACAGTAAGGAGAGTCAGTCTTCTTGTACTTAAATCGGCATTGTGCCTTTTGTATTTAATTCCGATGCAATTTCTGTATTTCATCGTCAATAAGAAGGTCCAAGGGATACAGGAAACCTGAAGTAAAGCATCGGAATGTATAATTAGTATCACAGGAATGGTTCAAACATAGTCAGTATAAAGAGTCAGTCTTCTTGTACTTAAGTCGGCATTGTGCCTTTTCTATTTCATTCCGATGCAATTTCTGTGTCTCATCGTCAATAAGATGGTCCAAGGGAAGCAGTACACCTGACGTGACGCATCGGAATCTATAACTAGTGTCACTGGAATGGTTCAAAACATAGACAGTATGAAGAGTCAGTCTTCTTGTACTTCAGTCGGCATTGTGCCTTTTCTAGTTAATTCCGATGCAACTTCTGTGTTTCATCGTCATTAATAAGGTCAGAGGGATACAGTAAACCTGAAGTGAAGCATCGGAATGTATAACTAGTGTCACAGGAATGGTTCATAATATAGACAGTAGGAAGAGTCAGTCTTCTTGTACTTAAGTCGGCATTGTGCCTTTTGTATTTAATTCCGATGCAATATCTGTGTTTCATCATCAATAAGAAGGTCAGAGGCATACAGTAATCCGGAAGTGAAGCATCGGAATCTATAACTAGTGTCACAGGAATGGTTCAAAACATAGTCAGTAAAAAGACTCAGTCTTCTTGTACTTATTTCGGCATTGTGCCTTTTTATTTAATTCCGTTGCAATTTCTGTATTTCATCGTCGATATGAAAGTCCAAGGGATACAGTAAACCTGAAGTGAAGCATCGAAATGTATAACTAGTGTCACAGGAATGGTTCAAAGCATAGTCAGTAGGAAGAGTCAGTCTTCTTGTACTTACGTCGGCATTGTGCCTTTTGTATTTAATTCCGATGCAATATGTGTGTTTCATCGTCAATAATAGGTCCAAGGGATACAGTAAACCTGAAGTGAAGCATCGGAATGTATAACTAGAGTCACAGGAACGGTTCAAAACATGGCAGTAGGTAGAGTCAGTCTTCTTGTACTTAAGTCAGCATTGTGCCTTTTGTATATAATTCCGATGCAATTTCTGTGTTTCATCGACAATAATAGGTCCAAGGGATGCAGTAAACCTGTAGTGAAGCATCGGAATGTATAACTAGAGTCACAGGATTGGTTCAAAACATAGACAGTAGGAAGAGTCAGTCATCTTGTACTTAAGGCGGCATTGTGCCTTTTCTATTTTATTCCGATGTAGTTTCTGTGTTTCATCGTCAATAACATGGTCAGAGGGATACTGTTAACCTGAAGTGAAGCATCGGAATCTATAACTAGTGTCACAGAAATAGTTCAAAACATAGACAGTGAGGAGAGTCAGTCTTCTTGTACTTAAGTCGGCATTGTGCCTTTTGTATTTAATTCCGATGCAATTTCTGTGTTTCATCGTCAATAACAAGGTCCAAGGGATACAGTAAACCTGAAGTAAAGCATCGGAATGTATAATTAGTGTCACAGGAATGGTTGAAAACATAGTCAGTAAAAAGAGTCAGTCTTCTTGTATTTAAGTCGGCATTGTGCCTTTTCTATTTCATTCCGATGCAATTTCTGTGTTTCATCGTCAATAAGATGGTCCAAGGGATGCAGTAGACCTGAAGTGACGCATGGGAATCTATAACTAGTGTCACTGGAATGGTTCAAAACATAGACAGTATGAAGAGTCAGTCTTCTTGTACTTCAGTCAGCATTGTGCCTTTTCTAGTTAATTCCGATGCAACTTCTGTGTTTCATCGTCAATAAGAAGGTCAGAGGGATACAGTAAACCTGAAGTGAAGCATCGGAATGTATAACTAGTGTCTCAGGAATGGGTCAAAACATAGACAGTAGGAAGAGTCAGTCTTCTTGTACTTAAGTCGGCATTATGCCTTTTGTATTAAATTCCGATGCATTATCTGTGTTTCATCATCAATAAGAAGGTCAGAAGGATACAGTAATCCTGAAGTGAAGCATCGGAATCTATAACTAGTGTCACAGGAATGGTTCAAAACATAATCAGTAAGAAGACTCAGTCTTCATGTACTTATTTCGGCATTGTGCCTTTTTATTTAATTCCGATGCAATTTCTGTATTTCATCGTCAATGTGAAGGTCCAAGGGATACAGTAAACCCGAAGTGAAGCATCGGAATGTATAACTAGTGCCACAGGAATGGTTCAAAACATAGTCAGTAGGAAGAGTCAGTCTTCTTGTACTTTCGTCGGCATTGTGCCTTTTGTATTTAATTCCGAAGCAATATGTGTGTTTCATCGTCAATAATAGGTCCAAGGGATACTGTGAACCTGAAGTGAAGCATCGGAATAAATAACTAGAGTCACAGGAATGGTTCAAAACATGACAGTAGGAAGAGCCAGTCTTCTTGTACTTAAGTCGGCATTGTGCCTTTTCTATTTAATTCCGATGCAATTTCTGTGTTTCATCGTCACTAATAGGTCCAACGGATACAGTAAACCTGTAGTGAAGCATCGGAATGTATAACTAGAGTCACAGGAATGGTTCAAAACATAGACAGTAGGAAGAGTCAGCCTTCTTGTACTTAAGTCGGCATTGTGCCGTTTGTATTTAATTCCGATGTAATTTCTGTGTTTCATCGTCAATAGGAAGGTCCAAGGGGTACAGTAAACCTGAAGTGAAGCATCGGAATGTATAACTAGAGTCACAGGAATGGTTCAAAACATAGACAGTAGGAAGAGTCAGTCTTCTTGTACTTAAGTCGGCATTGTGCCTTTTGCATTTAATTCCGATGCAATTTCTGTGTTTCATCGTCAATAAGAAGGTCCAAGGGATACAGTAAACCTGAAGTGAAGCATCAGAATGTATAATTAGTGTCACAGGAATGATTCAAATCATAGACAGTAGGAAGAGTCATTCTTCTTGTACTTAAGTCGTCATTGTGCCTTTTGTATTTAATTCCGATGCAATTTCTGTGTTTCATCGTCAATAAGAAGGTCCACGGGATACAGTAAACCTGAAATGAAGCATCGGAATGTATAACTAGTGTCACAGGAATGGTTCAAAACATAGACAGTAAGAAGAGTCAGACTTCTTGTACTTCAGTCGGCATTGTGCCTTTGCTACTTAATTCCGATGCTACTTCTGAGCTTCATCGTCAATAAGAAGGTCAGAGGGATACAGTAAACCTGAAGTGAAGCATCGGAATGTATAACTAGTGTCACAGGAATGGTTCAAAACATAGACAGTAGGAAGAGTCAGTCTTCTTGTACTTAAGTCGGCATTGTGCCTTTTGTATTTAATTGCGATGCCATTTATGTGTTTCATGGTCAATAAGAAGGTCCAAGGGATACAGTAAAAATGAAGTGAAGCATCGGAATGTATAACTAGTGTCACAGGAATGGTTCATGACATAGACAGTAAGAAGAGTCAGTCTTCTTGTACGTAAGTCGGTATTGTGCCTTTTCTATTTTATTCCGATGCCATTTATGTGTTTCATGGTCAATAAGAAGGTCCAAGGGATACAGTAAAAATGAAGTGAAGCATCGGAATGTATAACTAGTGTCACAGGAATGGTTCATGACATAGACACTAAGAAGAGTCAGTCTTCTTGTACGTAAGTCGGTATTGTGCCTTTTCTATTTTATTCCGATGCAGTTTCTGTGTTTCATCGTCAACAAGAAGGTCAGAGGTATACGGTAAACCTGAAGTGAAGCATCCGATTCTGTAACTAGAGTCACAGAAATGGTTCAAAACATAGACAGTAAGAAGAGTCAGACTTCTTGTACTTAAGTAGGCATTGTGCCTTTTGTATTTAATTCCGATGCAATTTCCGTGTTTCATCGTCAATAAGATGGTCAGAGGGATACTGTTAACCTGAAGTGAAGCATCGGAATCTATATCTAGTGTCACAGAAATGGTTCAAAACATAGACACTAAGAAGAGTCAGTCTTCTTGTACTTAAGTCGGCATTGTGCCTTTTGTATTTAATTCCGACGCAATTTATGTGTTTCATCGTCAATAAGAAGGTCCACGGGATACAGTAAACCTGAAATGAAGCATCGGAATGTATAACTAGTGTCACAGGAATGGTTCAAAACATAGTCAGTAAAAAGACTCAGTCTTCTTGTACTTATTTCGGCCATGTGCCTTTTTATTCAATTCCGTTGCAATTTCTGTATTTCATCGTCGATATGAAAGTCCAAGGGATACAGTAAACCTGATGTGAAGCATCGAAATGTATAACTAGTGTCACAGGAATGGTTCAAAACATAGTCAGTAGGAAGAGTCAATCTTCTTGTACTTACGTCGGCATTGTGCCTTTTGTATTTAATTCCGATGCAATATGTGTGTTTCATCGTCAATAATAGGTCCAAGGGATACAGTAAACCTGAAGTGAAGCATCGGAATGTATAACTAGAGTCACAGGAATGGTTCAAAACATGACAGTAGGAAGAATCAGTCTTCTTGTACTTAAGTCAGCATTGTGCCTTTTGTATGTAATTCCGATGCAATTTCTGTGTTTCATCGTCAATAATAGGTCCAAGGGATACAGTAAACCCGTAGTGAAGCATCGGAATGTATAACTAGAGTCACAGGAATGGTTCAAAACATAGACAGTAGGAAGAGTCAGTCATCTTGTACTTAAGTCGGCATTGTGCCGTTTGTATTTAATTCCCATGCAATTTCTGTGTTTCATCGTCAATATGAAGGTCCAAGGGATACTGTAAACCTGAAGTGAAGCATCGGAATGTGTAACTAGAGTCACAGGAATGGTTCAAAACATAGACAGTAGGAAGAGTCAGTCTTCTTGTACTTAAGTCGGCATTGTGCCTTTTCTATATTATTCCGATGTAGTTTCTGTGTTTCATCGTCAATAAGAAGGTCAGAGGGATACGGTAAACCTGAAGTGTAGCATCGGATTCTATAACTAGAGTCACAGAAATGGTTCAAAACATAGACAGTAAGAAGAGTCAGACTTCTTGTACTTAAGTAGGCATTGTGCCTTTTGTATTTAATTCCGATTAAATTTCCGTGTTTCATCGTCAATAAGATGGTCAGAGGGATACTGTTAACCTGAAGTGAAGCATCGGAATCTATAACTAGTGTCACAGAAATGGTTCAAAACATAGACACTAAGAAGAGTCAGTCTTCTTGTACTTAGGTGGTCATTGTGCCTTTTGTATTCAATTCCGATGCAATTTCTGTGTTTCATCGTCAATAAGAAGGTCAGAGGGATACAGTAAACCTGAAGTGAAGCATCGGAATCTATAACTAGTGTCACAGAAATAGTTCAAAACATAGATAGTAAGGAGAGTCAGTCCTCTTGTACTTAAGTCGGCATTGTGCCTTTTGTATTTAATTCCGATGCAATTTCTGTGTTTCATCGTCAATAACAAGGTCCAAGGGATACAGTAAACCTTAAGTAAAGCATCGGAATGTATAATTAGTGTCACAGGAATGGTTCAAACATAGTCAGTAAAAAGAGTCAGTCTTCTTGTACTTAAGTCAGCATTGTGCCTTTTCTATTTCATTCCGATGCAATTTCTGTGTTTTATCGTCAATAAGATGGTCCAAGGGATGCAGTACACCTGATGTGACGCATCGGAATCTATAACTAGTGTCACTGGAATGGTTCAAAACATAGACAGTATGAAGAGTCAGTCTTCTTGTACTTAAGTCGGCATTGTGCCTTTTGTATTAAATTCCGATGCAATATCTGTGTTTCATCATCAATAAGAAGGTCAGAGGGATACAGTAATCCTGAAGTGAAGCATCGGAATGTATAACTAGTGTCTCAGGAATGGGTCAAAACATAGACAGTAGGAAGAGTCAGTCTTCTTGTACTTAAGTCGGCATTGTGCCTTTTGTATTAAATTCCGATGCAATATCTGTGTTTCATCATCAATAAGAAGGTCAGAGGGATACAGTAATCCTGAAGTGAAGCATCGGAATCTATAACTACTGTCACAGGAATGGTTCAAAACATAGTCAGTAAGAAGACTCAGTCTTCTTGTACTTATTTCGGCATTGTGCCTTTTTATTTAATTCCGATGCCATTTCTGTATTTCATCGTCAATGTGAAGGTCCAAGGGATACTGTAAACCCGAAGTGAAGCATCGGAATGTATAACTAGTGCCACAGGAATGGTTCAAAACATAGTCAGTAGGAAGAGTCAGTCTTCTTGTACTTGCGTCGGCATTGTGCCTTTTGTTTTTAATTCCGAAGCAATATGTGTGTTTCATCGTCAATAATAGGTCCAAGGGATACTGTGAACCTGAAGTGAAGCATCGGAATGTATAACTAGAGTCACAGGAATGGTTCAAAACATGACAGTAGGAAGAGTCAGTCTTCTTGTACTTAAGTCGGCATTGTGCCTTTTGAAATTTATTCCGATGCAATTTCTGTGTTTCATCGTCAATAATAGGTCCAACGGATAAAGTAAACCTGTAGTGAAGCATCGGAATGTATAACTAGAGTCACAGGAATGGTTCAAAACATAGACAGTAGGAAGAGTCAGCCTTCTTGTACTTAAGTCGGCATTGTGCCGTTTGTATTTAATTCCGACGTAATTTCTGGGTTTCATCGTCAATAGGAAGGTGCAAGGGATACTGTAAACCTGAAGTGAAGCATCGGAATGTATAACTAGAGTCACAGGAATGGTTCAAAACATAGACAGTAGGAAGAGTCAGTCTTCTTGTACTTATGTCGGCATTGTGCCTTTTGTATTTAATTCCGATGCAATTTCTGTGTTTCATCGTCAATAAGAAGGTCCAAGGGATACAGTAAACCTGAAGTGAAGCATGGGAATGTATAACTAGTGTCACAGGAATGGTTCATGACATAGACAGTAAAAAGAGTCAGTCTTCTTGTACGTAAGTCGGCATTGTGCCTTTTCTATTTAATTCCGATGCGATTTCTGTGTTACATCGTCAATAAGAAGGTGAGAGGGATACGGTTACCCTGAAGTGAAGCATCGGAATCTATAAGTGGTATCACAGTAATGGTTCAAACATAGTCAGTAAGAAGAGTGAGTCGTCTTGTACTTAAGTCGGCATTGTGCCTTTCGCATTTAATTCCGATGGAATTTCGGTGTTTCTTCGTCAATAGGAAGGTCCACGGGATACAGTAAAAATGAAGTGAAGCATCGGAATGTATAACTAGTGTCACAGGAATGGTTCATGACATAGACAGTAAGAAGAGACAGACTTCTTGTACTTAAGTAGGCATTGTGCCTTTTGTTTTTAATTCCGATGCAATTTCCGTGTTTCATCGTTAATAAGATGGTCAGAGGGATACTGTTAACCTGAATTGAAGCATCGGAATCTATAACTAGTGTCACAGAAATGGTTCAAAACATAGACACTAAGAAGAGTCAGTCTTCTTTTACTTAGGTGGTCATTGTGCCTTTTGTATTTAATTCCGATGCAATTTCTGTGTTTCATCGTCAATAAGAAGGTCAGAGGGATACAGTAAACCTGAAGTGAAGGATCGGAATCTATAACTAGTGTCACAGAAATAGTTCAAAACATAGACAGTATGAAGAGTCAGTCTTCTTGTACTTCAGTCGGCATTGTGCCTTATCTAGTTAATTCCGATGCAACTTCTGTGTTTCATCGTCAATAAGAAGGTCAGAGGGATACAGTAAACCTGAAGTGAAGCATCGGAATGTATAACTAGTGTCACAGGAATGGGTCAAAACATAGACAGTAGGAAGAGTCAGTCTTCTTGTACTTCAGTCCGCATTGTGCCTTTTGTATTTAATTCCGATCCAATATCTGTGTTTCATCATCAATAAGAAGGTCAGAGGGATACAGTGATCCTGATGTGAAGCATCGGAATCTATAACTAGTGTCACAGGAATGGTTCAAAACATAGTCAGTAAGAAGACTCAGTCTTCTTGTACTTATTTCGGCATTGTGCCTTTTTATTTAATTCAGTTGCAATTTCTGTATTTCATCGTCAATATGAAAGTCCAAGGGATACAGTAAACCTGAAGTGAAGCATCGGAATGTATAACTAGTGTCACAGGAATGGTTCAAAGCATAGTCAGTAGGAAGAGTCAGTCTCCTTGTACTTAAGTCGGCATTGTGCCGTTTGTATTTAATTCCGATGCAATTTCTGTGTTTCATCGTCAATATGAAGGTCCAAGGGATACTGTAAACCTGAAGTGAAGCATCGGAATGTATAACTAGAGTCACAGGAATGGTTTAAAAGATAGACAGTAGGAAAAGTCAGTCTTCTTGTACTTAAGTCGGCATTGTGCCTTTGTATTTAATTCCGATGCCATTTATGTGTTTCATGGTCAATAAGAAGGTCCAAGGGATACAGTAAAAATTAAGTGAAGCATAGGAATGTATAACTAGTGTCACAGGAATGGTTCAAAACATGACAGTAGGACGAGTCAGTCTTCTTGTACTTAAGTCAGCATTGTGCCTTTTGTATTTAATTCCGATTTAATTTCTGTGTTTCATCGACATTAGGAAGGTCCAAGGGATACAGTAAACCTGATGTGAAGCATCGGAATGTATAACTAGTGTCACAGGAATGGTTCGAAACATAGTTAGTAAGAAGAGTCAGTCTTCTTGCACTTAAGTCGGCATTGTGCCTTTTCTATTTAATTCCGATGCAATTTCTGTGTTTCATCGTCAATAATAGGTCCAAGGGATACAGTTAACCTGAAGTGAAGCATCGGAATGTATAACTAGAGTCACAGGAATGGTTCAAATCATCGACAGTAGGAAGAGTCAGTCATCTTGTACTTAAGTCGGCATTGTGCCGTTTGTATTTAATTCCGATGCAATTTCTGTGTTTCATCGTCAATATGAAGGTCCAAGGGATACTGTAAACCAGAAGTGAAGCATCGGAATGTATAACTAGAGTCACAGGAACGGTTCAAAACATAGACAGTAGGAAGAGTCAGTCTTCTTGTACTTAAGTCGGCATTGTGCCTTTTCTATTTAATTCCGATGCCATTTATGTGTTTCATGGTCAATAAGAAGGTCCAAGGGATACAGTAAAAATAAAGTGAAGCATCGGAATGTACAACTAGTGTCACAGGAATGGTTCATGACATAGACAGTAAGAAGAGTCAGTCTTCTTGTACTTAAGTCGGCATTGCGCCTTTTCTATTTAATTCCGATGCAGTTTCTGTGTTTCATCGTCAATAAGAAGGTCAGAGGGATACGGTAAACCTGAAGTGAAGCATCGGATTCTATAACTAGAGTCACAGAAATGGTTCAAAACATAGGCAGTACGAAGAGTCAGACTTCTTGTACTTAAGTAGGCATTGTGCCTTTTGTATTTAATTCCGATGCAATTTCCGTGTTTTATCGTCAATAATATGGTCAGAGGGATACTGTTAACCTGAAGTGAAGCATTGGAATCTATAACTAGTGTCACAGAAATAGTTCAGAACATAGACACTAAGATGAGTCAGTCTTCTTGTACTTAGGTGGTCATTGTGCCTTTTGTATTTAATTCCGATGCAATTTCTGTGTTTCATCGTCAATACGAAGGTCAGAGGGATACAGTAAACCTGAAGTGAAGCATCGGAATCTATAACTAGTGTCACAGAAATAGTTCAAAGCATAGACAGTAAGGAGAGTCAGTCTTCTTGTATTTAAATCGGCATTGTGCCTTTTGTATTTCATTCCGATGCAATTTCTGTATTTCATCGTCAATAAGAAGGTCCAAGGGATACAGTAAACCTGAAGTAAAGCATCGGAATGTATAATTAGTGTCACAGGAATGGTTCAAAACATAGTCAGTAAAAAGAGTCAGTCTTCTTGTACTTAAGTCGGCATTGTGCCTTTTCTATTTCATTCCGATACAATTTCTGTGTCTCATCGTCAATAAGATGGTCCAAGGGAAGCAGTACACCTGACGTGACGCATCGGAATCTATAACTAGTGTCACTGGAATGGTTCAAAACATGGACAGTATGAAGAGTCAGTCTTCTTGTACTTCAGTCGGCATTGTGCCTTTTCTAGTTAATTCCGATGAAACTTCTGTGTTTCATCGTCAATAAGAAGGTCAGAGGGATACAGTAAACCTGAAGTGAAGAATCGGAATGTATAACTAGTGTCACAGGAATGGTTCAAAATATATACAGTAGGAAGAGTCAGTCTTCTTGTACTTAAGTCGGCATTGTGGCTTTTGTATTTAATTCCGATGCAATATCTGTGCTTCATCATCACTAAGAAGGTCAGAGGCATACAGTTATCCTGAAGTGAAGCATCGGAATCTATAACTAGTGTCACAGGAATGGTTCAAAGCATAGTCAGTAAAAAGACTCAGTCTTCTTGTACTTATTTCGGCCATGTGCCTTTTTATTCAATTCCGTTGCAATTTCTGTATTTCATCGTCGATATGAAAGTCCAAGGGATACAGTAAACCTGAAGTGAACCATCGAAATGTATAACTAGTGTCACAGGAATGGTTCAAAACATAGTCAGTAGGAAGAGTCAGTCTTCTTGTACTTACGTCGGCATTGTGCCTTTTGTATTTAATTCCGATGCAATATGTGTGTTTCATCGTCAATAATAGGTCCAAGGGATACAGTAAACCTGAAGTGAAGCATCGGAATGTATAACTAGAGTCACAGGAATGGTTCAAAACATGACAGTAGGAAGAGTCAGTCTTCTTGTGCTTAAGTCAGCATTGTGCCTTTTGTATGTAATTCCGATGCAATTTCTTTGTTTCATCGTCAATAATAGGTCCAAGGGATACAGTAAACCCGTAGTGAAGCATCGGAATGTATAACTAGAGTCACAGGAATGGTTCAAAACATAGACAGTAGGAAGAGTCAGTCATCTTGTACTTAAGTCGGCATTGTGCCGTTTGTATTTAATTCCGATGCAATTTCTGTGTTTCGTCGTCAATATGAAGGTCCAAGGGATACTGTAAAACTGAAGTGAAGCATCGGAACGTATAACTAGAGTCACAGGAATGGTTCAAAACATAGACAGTAGGAAGAGTCAGTCTTCTTGTACTTAAGTCGGCATTGTGCCTCTTCTATTTTATTCCGATGTAGTTTCTGTTTTTCATCGTCAATAAGAAGGTCAGAGGGATACGGTAAACCTGAAGTGAAGCATCGGATTCTATAACTAGAGTCTCAGAAATGGTTCAAAACATAGACAGTAAGATGAGTCAGACTTCTTGTACTTAAGTAGGCATTGTGCCTTTTGTATATAATTCCGATGCAATTTCCGTGTTTCATCGTCAATAAGATGGTCAGAGGGATACTGTTAACCTGAAGTAAAGCATCGGAATCTATAACTAGTGTCACAGAAATGGTTCAAAACATGGACACTAAGAAGAGTCACTCTTCTTGTACTTAGGTGGTCATTGTGCCTTTTGTATTCAATTCCGATGCAATTTCTGTGTTTCATCGTCAATAGGAAGGTCAGAGGGATACAGTAAACCTGAAGTGAAGCATCGGAATCTATAACTAGTGTCACAGAAATAGTTCAAAACATAGATAGTAAGGAGAGTCAGTCCTCTTGTACTTAAGTCGGCATTGTGCCTTTTGTATTTAATTCCGATGCAATTTCTGTGTTTCATCGTCAATAAGAAGGTCCAAGGGATACAGTAAACCTGAAGTAAAGCATCGGAATGTATAATTAGTGTCACAGGAATGGTTCAAAACATAGTCAGTAAAAAGAGTCAGTCTTCTTGTACTTAAGTCAGCATTGTGCCTTTTCTATTTCATTCCGATGCAATTTCTGTGTTTTATCGTCAATAAGATGGTCCAAGGGATGCAGTACACCTGATGTGACGCATCGGAATCTATAACTAGTGTCACTGGAATGGTTCAAAACATAGACAGTATGGAGAGTCAGTCTTCTTGTACTTAAGTCGGCATTGTGCCTTTTGTATTAAATTCCGATGCAATATCTGTGTTTCATCATCAATAAGAAGGTCAGAGGGATACAGTAATCCTGAAGTGAAGCATCGGAATGTAAAACTTGTGTCTCAGGAATGGGTCCAAACATAGACAGTAGGAAGAGTCAGTCTTCTTGTACTTAAGTCGGCATTGTGCCTTTTGTATTTAATTCCGATGCAATATCTGTGTTTCATCATCAATTAGAAGGTCAGAGGGATACAGTAATCCTGAAGTGAAGCATCGGAATCTATAACTAGTGTCACAGGAATGGTTCAAAACATAGTCAGTAAGAAGACTCAGTCTTCTTGTACTTATTTCGGCATTGTGCCTTTTTATTTAATTCCGATGCCATTTCTGTATTTCATCGTCAATGTGAAGGTCCATGGGATACAGTAAACCCGAAGTGAAGCATCGGAATGTATAACTAGTGCCACAGGAAGGGTTCAAAACATAGTCAGTAGGAAGAGTCAGTCTTCTTGTACTTGCGTCGGCATTGTGCCTTTTGTATTTAATTCCGAAGCAATATGTGTGTTTCATCGTCAATAATAGGTCCAAGGGATACTGTGAACCTGAAGTGAAGCATCGGAATGTATAACTAGAGTCACAGGAATGGTTCAAAACATGACAGTAGGAAGAGACAGTCTTCTTGTACTTAAGTCGGCATTGTGCCTTTTGATATTTATTCCGATGCAATTTCTGTGTTTCATCGTCAATAATAGGTCCAACGGATAAAGTAAACCTGTAGTGAAGCATCGGAATGTATAACTAGAGTCACAGGAATGGTTCAAAACATAGACTGTAGGAAGAGTCAGCCTTCTTGTACTTAAGTCGGCATTGTGCCTTTTGTATTTAATTCCGATGCCATTTATGTGTTTCATGGTCAATAAGAAGGTCCAAGGGATACAGTAAAAATGAAGTGAAGCATCGGAATGTATAACTAGTGTCACAGGAATGGTTCATGACATAGACAGTAAGAAGAGTCAGTCTTCTTGTACGTAAGTCGGTATTGTGCCTCTTCTATTTTATTCCGATGCCATTTATGTGTTTCATGGTCAATAAGAAGGTCCAAGGGATACAGTAAAAATGAAGTGAAGCATCGGAATGTATAACTAGTGTCACAGGAATGGTTCATGACATAGACAGTAAGAAGAGTCAGTCTTCTTGTACGTAAGTCGGCATTGTGCCTTTTCTATTTAATTCCGATGCGATTTCTGTGTTTCATCGTCAATAAGAAGGTGAGAGGGATACGGTTACCCTGAAGTGAAGCATCGGAATCTATAAGTGGTATCACAGTAATGGTCCAAACATAGTCAGTAAGAAGATTCAGTCGTCTTGTACTTAAGTCGGCATTGTGCCTTTCGTATTTAATTCCGATGGAATTTCGGTGGTTCTTCGTCAATAAGAAGGTCCACAGGATAGAGTAAAAATGAAGTGAAGCATCGGAATGTATAACTAGTGTCACAGGAATGGTTCATGACATAGACAGTAAGAAGAGACAGACTTCCTGTACTTAAGTAGGCATTGTGCCTTTTGTTTTTAATTCCGATGCAATTTCCGTGTTTCATCGTCAATAAGATGGTCAGAGGGATACTGTTAACCTGAATAGAAGCATCGGAATCTATAACTAGTGTCACAGAAATGGTTCAAAACATAGACACTAAGAAGAGTCAGTCTTCTTTTACTTAGGTGGTCATTGTGCCTTTTGTATTTAATTCCGATGCAATTTCTGTGTTTCATCGTCAATAAGAGGGTCAGAGGGATACAGTAAACCTGAAGTGAAGCATCGGAATCTATAACTAGTGTCACAGAAATAGTTCAAAACATAGACAGTATGAAGAGTCAGTCTTCTTGTACTTCAGTCGGCATTGTGCCTTTTCTAGTTAATTCCGATGCAACTTCTGTGTTTCATCGTCAATAAGACGGTCAGATGGATACAGTAAACCTGAAGTGAAGCATCGGAATGTATAACTAGTGTCACAGGAATGGGTCAAAACATAGACAGTAGGAAGAGTCAGTCTTCTTGTACTTCAGTCGGCATTGTGCCTTTTGTATTTAATTCCGATCCAATATCTGTGTTTCATTATCAATAAGAAGTTCAGAGGGATACAGTGATCCTGATGTGAAGCATCGGAATCTATAACTAGTGTCACAGGAATGGTTCAAAACATAGTCAGTAAGAAGACTCAGTCTTCTTGTACTTATTTCGGCATTGTGCCTTTTTATTTAATTCCGTTGCAATTTCTGTATTTCATCGTCAATTTGAAAGTCCAAGGGATACAGAAAACCTGAAGTGAAGCATCGGAATGTATAACTAGTGTCGCAGGAATGGTTCAAAGCATAGTCAGTAGGAAGAGTCAGTCTCCTTGTACTTAAGTCGGCATTGTGCCGTTTGTATTTAATTCCGATGCAATTTCTGTGTTTCATCGTCAATGTGAAGGTCCAAGGGATACTGTAAACCTGAAGTGAAGCATCGGAATGTATAACTAGAGTCACAGGAATGGTTCAAAACATAGACAGTAGGAAGACTCAGTCTTCTTGTACTTAAGTCGGCATTGTGCTTTTGTATTTAATTCCGATGCCATTTATGTGTTTCATGGTCAATAAGAAGGTCCAAGGGATACAGTAAAAATGAAGTGAAGCATCGGAATGTATAACTAGTGTCACAGGAATGGTTCAAAACATGACAGTAGGAAGAGTCAGTCTTCTTGTACTTAAGTTAGCATTGTGCCTTTTGTATTTAATTCCGATTCAATTTCTGTGTTTCATCGACAATAGCAAGGTCCAAGGGATACAGTAAACCTGAAGTGAAGCATCGGAATATATAACTAGTGTCACAGGAATGGTTCAAAACATAGTTAGTAAGAAGAGTCAGTCTTCTTGCACTTAAGTCGGCATTGTGCCTTTTCTATTTAATTCCGATGCAATTTCTGTGTTTCATCGTCAATAATAGGTCCAAGGGATACAGTAAACCTGTAGTGAAGCATCGGAATGTATAACTAGTGTCACAGGAATGGTTCATGACATAGACAGTAAGAAGAGTCAGTCTTCTTGTACTTAAGTCGGCATTGTGCATTTTCTATTTAATTCCGATGCAGTTTCTGTGTTTCATCGTCAATAAGAAGGTCAGAGGGATACGGTAAACCTGAAGTGAAGCATCGGATTCTATAACTAGAGTCACAGAAATGGTTCAAAACATAGGCAGTACGAAGAGTCAGACTTCTTGTACTTAAGTAGGCCTTGTGCCTTTTGTATTTAATTCCGATGCAATTTCCGTGTTTCATCGTTAATAATATGGTCAGAGGGATACTGTTAACCTGAAGGGAAGCATTGGAATCCATAACTAGTGTCACAGAAATAGTTCAGATCATAGACACTAAGAAGAGTCAGTCTTCTTGTACTTAGGTGGTCATTGTGCCTTTTGTATTTAATTCCGATGCAATTTCTGTGTTTCATCGTCAATAAGAAGGTCAGAGGGATACAGTAAACCTGAAGTGAAGCATCGGAATCTATAACTAGTGTCACAGAAATAGTTAAAACATAGACAGTAAGGAGAGTCAGTCTTCTTGTACTTAAATCGGCATTGTGCCTTTTGTATTTAATTCCGATGCAATTTCTGTATTTCATCGTCAATAAGAAGGTCCAAGGGATACAGTAAACCTGAAGTAAAGCATCGGAATGTATAATTAGTGACACAGGAATGGTTCAAAACATAGTCAGTAAAAAGAGTCAGTCTTCTTGTACTTAAGTCGCCATTGTGCCTTTTCTATTTCATTCCGATACAATTTCTGTGTCTCATCGTCAATAAGATGGTCCAAGGGAAGCAGTACACCTGACGTGACGCATCGGAATCTATAACTAGTGTCACTGGAATGGTTCAAAACATAGACAGTATGAAGAGTCAGTCTTCTTCTACTTCAGTCGGCATTGTGCCTTTTCTAGTTAATTCCGATGAAACTTCTGTGTTTCATCGTCAATAAGAAGGTCAGAGGGATACAGTAAACCTGAAGTGAAGAATCGGAATGTATAACTGGTGTCACAGGAATGGTTCAAAATATATACAGTAGGAAGAGTCAGTCTTCTTGTACTTAAGTCGGCATTGTGGCTTTTGTATTTAATTCCGATGCAATATCTGTGTTTCATCATCACTAAGAAGGTCAGAGGCATACAGTTATCCTGAAGTGAAGCATCGGAATCTATAACTAGTGTCACAGGAATGGTTCAAAACTTAGTCAGTAAAAAGACTCAGTCTTCTTGTACTTATTTCGGCCATGTGCCTTTTTATTCAATTCCGTTGCAATTTCAGTATTTCATCGTCGATATGAAAGTCCAAGGGATACAGTAAACCTGAAGTGAAGCATCGAAATGTATAACTAGTGTCACAGGAATGGTTCAAAACATAGTCAGTAGGAAGAGTCAGTATTCTTGTACTTACGTCGGCATTGTGCCTTTTGTATTTAATTCCGATGCAATATGTGTGTTTCATCGTCAATAATAGGTCCAATTGATACAGTAAACCTGAAGTGAAGCATCGGAATGTATAACTAGAGTCACAGGAATGGTTCAAAACATGACAGTAGGAAGAGTCAGTCTTCTTGTACTTAAGTCAGCATTGTGCCTTTTGTATGTAATTCCGATGCAATTTCTGTGTTTCATCGTCAATAATAGGTCCAAGGGATACAGTAAACCCGTAGTGAAGCATCGGAATGTATAACTAGAGTCACAGGAATGGTTCAAAACACAGACAGTAGGAAGAGTCAGTCATCTTGTACTTAAGTCGGCATTGTGCCGTTTGTATTTAATTCCGATGCAATTTCTGTGTTTCATCGTCAATATGAAGGTCCAAGGGATACTGTAAAACTGAAGTGAAGCATCGGAACGTATAACTAGAGTCACAGGAATGGTTCAAAACATAGACAGTAGGAAGAGTCAGTCTTCTTGTACTTAAGTCGGCATTGTGCCTTTTCTATTTTATTCCGATGTAGTTTCTGTTTTTCATCGTCAATAAGAAGGTCAGAGGGATACGGTAAACCTGAAGTGAAGCATCGGATTCTATAACTAGAGTCACAGAAATGGTTCAAAACATAGAGAGTAAGAAGAGTCAGACTTCTTGTACTTAAGTAGGCATTGTGCCTTTTGTATATAATTCCGATGCAATTTCCGTGTTTCATCGTCAATAAGAAGGTCAGAGGGATACAGTAAACCTGAAGTGAAGCATCGGAATCTATAACTAGTGTCACAGAAATAGTTCAAAACATAGATAGTAAGGAGAGTCAGTCCTCTTGTACTTAAGTCGGCATTGTGCCTTTTGTATTTAATTCCGATGCAATTTCTGTGTTTCATCGTCAATAAGAAGGTCCAAGGGATACAGTAAACCTGAAGTAAAGCATCGGAATGTATAATTAGTGTCACAGGAATGGTTCAAAACATAGTCAGTAAAAAGAGTCAGTCTTCTTGTACTTAAGTCAGCATTGTGCCTTTTCTATTTCATTCCGATGCAATTTCTGTGTTTTATCGTCAATAAGATGGTCCAAGGGATGCAGTACACCTGATGTGACGCATCGGAAACTATAACTAGTGTCACTAGAATGGTTCAAAACATAGACAGTATGAAGAGTCAGTCTTCTTGTACTTAAGTCGGCATTGTGCCTTTTGTATTAAATTCCGATGCAATATCTGTGTTTCATCATCAATAAGAAGGTCGGAGGGATACAGTAATCCTGAAGTGAAGCATCGGAATGTATAACTAGTGTCTCAGGAATGGGTCAAAACATAGACAGTAGGAAGAGTCAGTCTTCTTGTACTTAAGTCGGCATTGTGCCTTTTGTATTAAATTCCGATGCAATATCTGTGTTTCATCATCAATAAGAAGGTCAGAGGGATACAGTAATCCTGAAGTGAAGCATCGGAATCTATAACTGGTGTCACAGGAATGGTTCAAAACATAGTCAGTAAGAAGACTCAGTCTTCTTGTACTTATTTCGGCATTGTGCCTTTTTATTTAATTCCGATGCCATTTCTGTATTTCATCGTCAATGTGAAGGTCCAAGGGATACAGTAAACCCGACGTGAAGCATCGGAATGTATAACTAGTGCCACAGGAAGGGTTCAAAGCATAGTCAGTAGGAAGAGTCAGTCTTCTTGTACTTGCGTCGGCATTGTGCCTTTTGTATTTAATTCCGAAGCAATATGTGTGTTTCATCGTCAATAATAGGTCCAAGGGATACTGTGAACCTGAAGTGAAGCATCGGAATGTATAACTAGAGTCACAGGAATGGTTCAAAACATGACAGTAGGAAGAGACAGTCTTCTTGTACTTAAGTCGGCATTGTGCCTTTTGATATTTATTCCGATGCAATTACTGTGTTTCATCGTCAATAATAGGTCCAACGGATAAAGTAAACCTGTAGTGAAGCATCGGAATGTATAACTAGAGTCACAGGAATGGTTCAAAACATAGGCAGTACGAAGAGTCAGACTTCTTGTACTTAAGTAGGCCTTGTGCCTTTTGTATGTAATTCCGATGCAATTTCCGTGTTTCATCGTCAATAATATGGTCAGAGGGATACTGTTAACCTGAAGGGAAGCATTGGAATCTATAACTAGTGTCACAGAAATAGTTCAGATCATAGACACTAAGAAGAGTCAGTCTTCTTGTACTTAGGTGGTCATTGTGCCTTTTGTATTTAATTCCGATGCAATTTCTGTGTTTCATCGCCAATAAGAAGGTCAGAGGGATACAGTAAACCTGAAGTGAAGCATCGGAATCTATAACTAGTGTCACAGAAATAGTTCAAAACATAGACAGTAAGGAGAGTCAGTCTTCTTGTACTTAAATCGGCATTGTGCCTTTTGTATTTAATTCCGATGCAATTTCTGTATTTCATCGTCAATAAGAAGGTCCAAGGGATACAGTAAACCTGAAGTAAAGCATCGGAATGTATAATTAGTGTCACAGGAATGGTTCAAAACATTGTCAGTAAAAAGAGTCAGTCTTCTTGTACTTAAGTCGGCATTGTGCCTTTTCTAATTCATTCCGATACAATTTCTGTGTCTCATCGTCAATAAGATGGTCCAAGGGAAGCAGTACTCCTGACGTGACGCATCGGAATCTATAACTAGTGTCACTGGAATGGTTCAAAACATAGACAGTATGAAGAGTCAGTCTTCTTGTACTTCAGTCGGCATTGTGCCTTTTCTAGTTAATTCCGATGAAACTTCTGTGTTTCATCGTCAATAAGAAGGTCAGAGGGATACAGTAAACCTGAAGTGAAGAATCGGAATGTATAACTAGTGTCACAGGAATGGTTCAAAATATATACAGTAGGAAGAGTCAGTCTTCTTGTACTTAAGTCGGCATTGTGGCTTTTGTATTTAATTCCGATGCAATATCTGTGTTTCATCATCACTAATAAGGTCAGAGGCATACAGTTATCCTGAAGTGAAGCATCGGAATCTATAACTAGTGTCACAGGAATGGTTCAAAACATAGTCAGTAAAAAGACTCAGTCTTCTTGTACTTATTTCGGCCATGTGCCTTTTTATTCAATTCCGTTGCAATTTCTGTATTTCATCGTCGATATGAAAGTCCAAGGGATACAGTAAACCTGAAGTGAAGCATCGAAATGTATAACTAGTGTCATAGGAATGGTTCAAAACATAGTCAGTAGGAAGAGTCAGTCTTCTTGTACTTACGTCGGCATTGTGCCTTTTGTATTTAATTCCGATGCAATATGTGTGTTTCATCGTCAATAATAGGTCCAAGGGATACAGTAAACCTGAAGTGAAGCATCGCAATGTATAACTAGAGTCACAGGAATGGTTCAAAACATGACAGTAGGAAGAGTCAGTCTTCTTGTACTTAAGTCAGCATTGTGCCTTTTGTATGTAATTCCGATGCAATTTCTGTGTTTCATCGTCAATAATAGGTCCAAGGGATACAGTAAACCCGTAGTGAAGCATCGGAATGTATAACTAGAGTCACAGGAATGGTTCAAAACATAGACAGTAGAAAGAGTCAGTCATCTTGTACTTAAGTCGGCATTGTGCCGTTTGTATTTAATTCCGATGCAATTTCTGTGTTTCATCGTCAATATGAAGGTCCAAGGGATACTGTAAAACTGAAGTGAAGCATCGGAACGTATAACTAGAGTCACAGGAATGGTTCAAAACATAGACAGTAGGAAGAGTCAGTCTTCTTGTACTTAAGTCGGCATTGTGCCTTTTCTATTTTATTCCGATGTAGTTTCTGTTTTTCATCGTCAATAAGAAGGTCAGAGGGATACGGTGAACCTGAAGTGAAGCATCGGATTCTATAACTAGAGTCACAGAAATGGTTCAAAACATAGACAGTAAGAAGAGTCAGACTTCTTGTACTTAAGTAGGCATTGTGCCTTTTGTATATAATTCCGATGCAATTTCCGTGTTTCATCGTCAATAAGAAGGTCAGAGGGATACAGTAAACCTGAAGTGAAGCATCGGAATCTATAACTAGTGTCACAGAAATAGTTCAAAACATAGATAGTAAGGAGAGTCAGTCCTCTTGTACTTAAGTCGGCATTGTGCCTTTTGTATTTAATTCCGATGCAATTTCTGTGTTTCATCGTCAATAAGAAGGTCCAAGGGATACAGTAAACCTGAAGTAAAGCATCGGAATGTATAATTAGTGTCACAGGAATGGTTCATAACATAGTCAGTAAAAAGAGTCAGTCTTCTTGTACTTAAGTCAGCATTGTGCCTTTTCTATTTCATTCCGATGCAATTTCTGTGTTTTATCGTCAATAAGATGGTCCAAGGGATGCAGTACACCTGATGTGACGCATCGGAAACTATAACTAGTGTCACTGGAATGGTTCAAAACATAGACAGTATGAAGAGTCAGTCTTCTTGTACTTAAGTCGGCATTGTGCCTTTTGTATTAAATTCCGATGCAATATCTGTGTTTCATCATCAATAAGAAGGTCGGAGGGATACAGTAATCCTGAAGTGAAGCATCGGAATGTATAACTAGTGTCTCAGGAATGGGTCAAAACATAGACAGTAGGAAGAATCAGTCTTCTTGTACTTAAGTCGGCATTGTGCCTTTTGTATTAAATTCCGATGCAATATCTGTGTTTCATCATCAATAAGAAGGTCAGAGGGATACAGTAATCCTGAAGTGAAGCATCGGAATCTATAACTGGTGTCACAGGAATGGTTCAAAGCATAGTCAGTAAGAAGACTCAGTCTTCTTGTACTTATTTCGGCATTGTGCCTTTTTATTTAATTCCGATGCCATTTCTGTATTTCATCGTCAATGTGAAGGTCCAAGGGATACAGTAAACCCGACGTGAAGCATCGGAATGTATAACTAGTGCCACAGGAAGGGTTCAAAGCATAGTCAGTAGGAAGAGTCAGTCTTCTTGTACTTGCGTCGGCATTGTGCCTTTTGTATTTAATTCCGAAGCAATATGTGTGTTTCATCGTCAATAATAGGTCCAAGGGATACTGTGAACCTGAAGTGAAGCATCGGAATGTATAACTAGAGTCACAGGAATGGTTCAAAACATGACAGTAGGAAGAGACAGTCTTCTTGTACTTAAGTCGGCATTGTGCCTTGTGATATTTATTCCGATGCAATTTCCGTGTTTCATCGTCAATAATAGGTCCACCGGATAAAGTAAACCTGTAGTGAAGCATCGGAATGTATAACTAGAGTCACAGGAATAGTTCAAAACATAGACAGTAACAAGAGTCAGACTTCTTGTACTTCAGTAGGCATTGTGCCTTTTCTAGTTAATTCCGATGCAACTTCTGTGCTTCATCGTCAATAAAAAGGTCAGAGGGATACAGTAAACCTGAAGTGAAGCATCGGAATGTATAACTAGTGTCACAGGAATGGTTCAAAACATAGACAGTAGGAAGAGTCAGTCTTCTTGTACTTAAGTCGGCATTGTGCCTTTTGTATTTAATTCCGATGCCATTTATGTGTTTCATGGTCAATAAGAAGGTCCAAGGGATACAGTAAAAATGAAGTGAAGCATCGGAATGTATAACTAGTGTCACAGGAATGGTTCATGACATAGACAGTAAGAAGAGTCAGTCTTCTTGTACGTAAGTCGGTATTGTGCCTTTTCTATTTTATTCCGATGCCATTTATGTGTTTCATGGTCAATAAGAAGGTCCAAGGGATACAGTAAAAATGAAGTGAAGCATCGGAATGTATAAATAGTGTCACAGGAATGGTTCATGACATAGACAGTAAGAAGAGTCAGTCTTCTTAAACGTAAGTCGGCATTGTGCCTTTTCTATTTAATTCCGATGCGATTTCTGTGTTTCATCGTCAATAAGAAGGTGAGAGGGATACGGTTACCCTGAAGTGAACCATCGGAATCTATAAGAGGTATCACAGTAATGGTTCAAACATAGTCAGTAAGAAGAGTCAGTCGTCTTGTACTTAAGTCGGCATTGTGCCTTTCGTATTTAATTCCGATGGAATTTCGGTGTTTCTTCGTCAATAAGAAGGTCCACGGGATACAGTAAAAATGAAGTGAAGCATCGGAATGTATAACTAGTGTCACAGGAATGGTTCATGACATAGACAGTAAGAAGAGACAGACTTCTTGTACTTAAGTTGGCATTGTGCATTTTGTTTTTAATTCCGATGCAATTTCCGTGTTTCATCGTCAATAAGATGGTCAGAGGGATACTGTTAACCTGAATAGAAGCATCGGAATCTATAACTAGTGTCACAGAAATGGTTCAAAACATAGACACTAAGAAGAGTCAGTCTTCTTTTACTTAGGTGGTCATTGTGCCTTTTGTATTTAATTCCGATGCAATTTCTGTGTCTCATCGTCAATAAGAGGGTCAGAGGGATACAGTAAACCTGAAGTGAAGCATCGGAATCTATAACTAGTGTCACAGAAATAGTTCAAAACATAGACAGTATGAAGAGTCAGTCTTCTTGTACTTCAGTCGGCATTGTGCCTTTTCTAGTTAATTCCGATGCAACTTCTGTGTTTCATCGTCAATAAGAAGGTCAGATGGATACAGTAAACCTGAAGTGAAGCATCGGAATGTATAACTAGTGTCACAGGAATGGGTCAAAACATAGACAGTAGGAAGAGTCAGTCTTCTTGTACTTCAGTCGGCATTGTGCCTTTTGTATTTAATTCCGATCCAATATCTGTGTTTCATTATCAATAAGAAGGTCAGAGGGATACAGTGATCCTGATGTGAAGCATCTTAATCTATAACTAGTGTCACAGGAATGGTTCATAACATAGTCAGTAAGAAGACTCAGTCTTCTTGTACTTATTTCGGCATTGTGCCTTTTTATTTAATTCCGTTGCAATTTCTGTATTTCATCGTCAATATGAAAGTCCAAGGGATACAGAACACCTGAAGTGAAGCATCGGAATGTATAACTAGTGTCACAGGAATGGTTCAAAGCATAGTCAGTAGGAAGAGTCAGTCTTCTTGTACTTAAGTCGGCATTGTGCCGTTTGTATTTAATTCCGATGCAATTTCTGTGTTTCATCGTCAATGTGAAGGTCCAAGGGATACTGTAAACCTGAAGTGAAGCATCGGAATGTATAACTAGAGTCACAGGAATGGTTCAAAACATAGACAGTAGGAAGACTCAGTCATCTTGTACTTAAGTCGGCAATGTGCTTTTGTATTTAATTCCGATGCCATTTATGTGTTTCTTGGTCAATAAGAAGGTCCAAGGGATACAGTAAAAATGAAGTGAAGCATCGGAATGTATAACTAGTGTCACAGGAATGGTTCAAAACATGACAGTAGGAAGAGTCAGTCTTCTTGTACTTAAGTTAGCATTGTGCCTTTTGTATTTAATTCCGATGCAATTTCCGTGTTTCATCGTCAATAATATGGTCAGAGGGATACTGTTAACCTGAAGGGAAGCATTGGAATCTATAACTAGTGTCACAGAAATAGTTCAGATCATAGACACTAAGAAGAGTCAGTCTTCTTGTACTTAGGTGGTCATTGTGCCTTTTGTATTTAATTCCGATGCAATTTCTGTGTTTCATCGTCAATAAGAAGGTCAGAGGGATACAGTAAACCTGAAGTGAAGCATCGGAATCTATAACTAGTGTCACATAAATAGTTCAAAACATAGACAGTAAGGAGAGTCAGTCTTCTTGTACTTAAATCGGCATTGTGCCTTTTGTATTTAATTCCGATGCAATTTCTGTATTTCATCGTCAATAAGAAGGTCCAAGGGATACAGTAAACCTGAAGTAAAGCATCGGAATGTATAATTAGTATCACAGGAATGGTTCAAACATAGTCAGTATAAAGAGTCAGTCTTCTTGTACTTAAGTCGGCATTGTGCCTTTTCTATTTCATTCCGATGCAATTTCTGTGTCTCATCGTCAATAAGATGGTCCAAGGGAAGCAGTACACCTGACGTGACGCATCGGAATCTATAACTAGTGTCACTGGAATGGTTCAAAACATAGACAGTATGAAGAGTCAGTCTTCTTGTACTTCAGTCGGCATTGTGCCTTTTCTAGTTAATTCCGATGCAACTTCTGTGTTTCATCGTCATTAAGAAGGTCAGAGGGATACAGTAAACCTGAAGTGAAGCATCGGAATGTATAACTAGTGTCACAGGAATGGTTCATAATATAGACAGTAGGAAGAGTCAGTCTTCTTGTACTTAAGTCGGCATTGTGCCTTTTGTATTTAATTCCGATGCAATATCTGTGTTTCATCATCAATAAGAAGGTCAGAGGCATACAGTAATCCTGAAGTGAAGCATCGGAATCTATAACTAGTGTCACAGGAATGGTTAAAAACATAGTCAGTAAAAAGACTCAGTCTTCTTGTACTTATTTCGGCATTGTGCCTTTTTATTTAATTCCGTTGCAATTTCTGTATTTCATCGTCGATATGAAAGTCCAAGGGATACAGCAAACCTGAAGTGAAGCATCGAAATGTATAACTAGTGTCACAGGAATGGTTCAAAGCATAGTCAGTAGGAAGAGTCAGTCTTCTTGTACTTACGTCGGCATTGTGCCTTTTGTATTTAATTCCGATGCAATATGTGTGTTTCATCGTCAATAATTGGTCCAAGGGATACAGTAAACCTGAAGTGAAGCATCGGAATGTATAACTAGAGTCACAGGAATGTTTCAAAACATGGCAGTAGGAAGAGTCAGTCTTCTTGTACTTAAGTCAGCATTGTGCCTTTTGTATATAATTCCGATGCAATTTCTGTGTTTCATCGACAATAATAGGTCCAAGGGATGCAGTAAACCTGAAGTAAAGCATCGGAATGTATAATTAGTGTCACAGGAATGGTTGAAAACATAGTCAGTAAAAAGAGTCAGTCTTCTTGTATTTAAGTCGGCATTGTGCCTTTTCTATTTCATTCCGATGCAATTTCTGTGTTTCATCGTCAATAAGATGGTCCAAGGGATGCAGTAGACCTGAAGTGACGCATGGGAATCTATAACTAGTGTCACTGGAATGGTTCAAAACATAGACAGTATGAAGAGTCAGTCTTCTTGTACTTCAGTCAGCATTGTGCCTTTTCTAGTTAATTCCGATGCAACTTCTGTGTTTCATCGTCAATAAGAAGGTCAGAGGGATACAGTAAACCTGAAGTGAAGCATCGGAATGTATAACTAGTGTCTCAGGAATGGGTCAAAACATAGACAGTAGGAAGAGTCAGTCTTCTTGTACTTAAGTCGGCATTATGCCTTTTGTATTAAATTCCGATGCATTATCTGTGTTTCATCATCAATAAGAAGGTCAGAAGGATACAGTAATCCTGAAGTGAAGCATCGGAATCTATAACTAGTGTCACAGGAATGGTTCAAAACATAGTCAGTAAGAAGACTCAGTCTTCATGTACTTATTTCGGCATTGTGCCTTTTTATTTAATTCCGATGCAATTTCTGTATTTCATCGTCAATGTGAAGGTCCAAGGGATACAGTAAACCCGAAGTGAAGCATCGGAATGTATAACTAGTGCCACAGGAATGGTTCAAAACATAGTCAGTAGGAAGAGTCAGTCTTCTTGTACTTTCGTCGGCATTGTGCCTTTTGTGTTTAATTCCGAAGCAATATGTGTGTTTCATCGTCAATAATAGGTCCAAGGGATACTGTGAACCTGAAGTGAAGCATCGGAATAAATAACTAGAGTCACAGGAATGGTTCAAAACATGACAGTAGGAAGAGTCAGTCTTCTTGTACTTAAGTCGGCATTGTGCCTTTTCTATTTAATTCCGATGCAATTTCTGTGTTTCATCGTCACTAATAGGTCCAACGGATACGGTAAACCTGTAGTGAAGCATCGGAATGTATAACTAGAGTCACAGGAATGGTTCAAACATAGACAGTAGGAAGAGTCAGCCTTCTTGTACTTAAGTCGGCATTGTGCCGTTTGTATTTAATTCCGATGTAATTTCTGTGTTTCATCGTCAATAGGAAGGTCCAAGGGGTACAGTAAACCTGAAGTGAAGCATCGGAATGTATAACTAGAGTCACAGGAATGGTTCAAAACATAGACAGTAGGAAGAGTCAGTCTTCTTGTACTTAAGTCGGCATTGTGCCTTTTGTATTTAATTCCGATGCAATTTCTGTGTTTCATCGTCAATAAGAAGGTCCAAGGGATACAGTAAACCTGAAGTGAAGCATCAGAATGTATAATTAGTGTCACAGGAATGATTCAAATCATAGACAGTAGGAAGAGTCATTCTTCTTGTACTTAAGTCGTCATTGAGCCTTTTGTATTTAATTCCGATGCAATTTCTGTGTTTCATCGTCAATAAGAAGGTCCACGGGATACAGTAAACCTGAAATGAAGCATCGGAATGTATAACTAGTGCCACAGGAATGGTTCAAAACATAGACAGTAAGAAGAGTCAGACTTCTTGTACTTCAGTCGGCATTGTGCCTTTTCTATTTAATTCCGATGCTACTTCTGAGCTTCATCGTCAATAAGAAGGTCAGAGGGATACAGTAAACCTGAAGTGAAGCATCGGAATGTATAACTAGTGTCACAGGAATGGTTCAAAACATAGACAGCAGGAAGAGTCAGTCTTCTTGTACTTAAGTCGGCATTGTGCCTTTTGTATTTAATTGCGATGCCATTTATGTGTTTCATGGTCAATAAGAAGGTCCAAGGGATACAGTAAAAATGAAGTGAAGCATCGGAATGTATAACTAGTGTCACAGGAATGGTTCATGACATAGACAGTAAGAAGAGTCAGTCTTCTTGTACGTAAGTCGGTATTGTGCCTTTTCTATTTTATTCCGATGCCATTTATGTGTTTCATGGTCAATAAGAAGGTCCAAGGGATACAGTAAAAATGAAGTGAAGCATCGGAATGTATAACTAGTGTCACAGGAATGGTTCATGACATAGACACTAAGAAGAGTCAGTCTTCTTGTACGTAAGTCGGTATTGTGCCTTTTCTATTTTATTCCGATGCAGTTTCTGTGTTTCATCGTCAACAAGAAGGTCAGAGGTATACGGTAAACCTGAAGTGAAGCATCCGATTCTGTAACTAGAGTCACAGAAATGGTTCAAAACATAGACAGTAAGAAGAGTCAGACTTTATGTACTTAAGTAGGCATTGTGCCTTTTGTATTTAATTCCGATGCAATTTCCGTGTTTCATCGTCAATAAGATGGTCAGAGGGATACTGTTAACCTGAAGTGAAGCATTGGAATCTATATCTAGTGTCACAGAAATGGTTCAAAACATAGACACTAAGAAGAGTCAGTCTTCTTGTACTTAAGTCGGCATTGTGCCTTTTGTATTTAATTCCGACGCAATTTATGTGTTTCATCGGCAATAAGAAGGTCCAAGGTATAAAAAAAAATATATATATATATATTGTTATTTAAATATTAATTATTCTATCTCTATGATGGTGATTGTGATTGCAATTGTAATTAATATTTTGCTTATCTGGAACGTGAACGTTTAATTATTCGTTATCAGACGCTTGACAGTGGCTTTTTCGTAAATTCAATGTTACTCGTAGTTGACCGTGAAATAAAACTGAAATAATCGGACTTCGTAATTAAATCGTTTCTAAAGACTTTTGCGGTAGGTACGGACTCATAATCTAAACCTCAATATTACAATAATTTACCAGCCATGCCAGTACGTCGTACAGAGGTGATTGTCTACTAAACATAAAAAAGTTACCTAGTTAGTTAAATCAGATATATTCAATGAATAAGCCTACAGTTCATAATCCTACTTACTTTTATAAATATAAATTCTTTACAGAATCGAGTGCCTAGTGTGGTTGCAACTCGTAGTATTCTTCTATAACATGAAATATGGCGGTGTGCCAGACAATAAAATAAAATACGTGCTTCTCGCACCACTTCTACCAGAGCTCTCCTTTTTTAATCAAACATAAGAGTAACGTAATTGTGCTTTTGTTTTATCAGCGACACAGCGCTGCAGTTGTGTGCCATAGGCTTTACTTATTTGTCACTGATCATTTATTTAATTAGTATTTCGCGTTTCCGAGGAAGCTCACGCTCGGCATGCAAATGTGCCTTTATATTGCCCCTGAATTGCGAGGCGAAAGGACACACCTGGAGGCGAGCAATTCACCTAAAGGCACAAGAAAATCTAAGTTATCTACAACTATTTACATGACTTACATTACACATTATACACATTATATACCAAATTTCAATGACGCGGGTGCGCCGTAAAAGTTCTTATGTTGGCAGATAGAGTGCGCGCATGCGCAGAAGCGTCTGTGTAACTGCGGCACTGCCGTTATATCGTACAGTTAGATCACGCGGCACAGTATTGCAGTTCATATTGTTCGTGTGCGCGCGTTTTTCAGTCGTTGCACAACGAAAATATTCAACCAAGATTACATATGAAGACTACATTCTATGACAGGTAACTTAGTTTTAAATTTACAATTTTTGTTATAACACAATACAACTTAGATTGTTGAATGTTCTTAGTTACATAGTATTGTTTTGAAATACTTCAAAGAAAAATGTCCATATTTTTCAGGTGCGTTGACCTATACACATCGTGTCGTTATTACAGTTCATATTCATCCGCTGCACAATAATTTTTTACAGGTTAGTATCGTCGTGGTAAAGTTTTTTGATCACAGTAACATCGTTGTATAACAACGTGATTAATACATAAGCGTGTCCGTTTCCCATTTCCATTATAGTCGTAGTGATGCAGTTGGTTGTGACTAAAAGCATTGCTTATTACAGATCAGACGTGACCCGTCGAGTAATTGGTCCACGTGCAGTTCGTTTTTTACATTCCGTGGAAGCTTGGTTGCAGAACCTCGGACGGCAGTCCAGGTATGAGTGTCCGTCACATTTTGAGAACATTTCATTCCCTGAAGTTCCAACCAAAATTCTTCCACCCGTCGTGTTGTTTTCTGGACAGGCACTTTGTGTCCATTTAATCCAGTTAACATCTTGAACTTAGGTACTGTAGTAATGTCACTAGACGATGTACGAATTATGCACTTCACATTTTCAGTTTTTTGCTGTATATAGCTCACCTAAATGTTCGTAGTTATTAATCAAAGAAATCGTTCATCGCGTTTACATAGGTACGATGCATAATGAATGGCATTAACCGTTTCCTTCACATAAGTTTCTGCGTAGTTGCAGAGTTAGTAATGTTCGTTAATGTCCGTGACACAGAGGTTCACTATGCAACGTCTTTTTGGCACTCGTTTTGTTCAAATTTTTACATAGTAACAGTTACATGTCGGCAATGTTTACCGTTTGCAAGGTCTCAGCACCCGCCGCGTCATTAGACGTGACGTCATGCATTAACATGGGCTCTGATTGAGATTTTGAAATTTTTGTAGTGGACGGCCTATTGTCAAAATTTTTGTCAACACTTGCGTCAATGTTTGATGAATCGTCACTACCGGTTGCTGTCGTAAAGTCATTTTCTAACACTTGTCTCACGTCCGATTCGGATTGCGTCTGAATAGTACGTCTTTGCTGTTCCATTTTTGCATATTGTTTTCTAGTTATTACCATGCCACACGTGATATATGTTTCAAGAAAATTTTTGACACTGATTTTAAAATAAAATGTAGTTGAGCGTGAATCGCTCGTAGCAACAATGGCTGTCTGTTAATTTAAAAATATAAACTGAATTTGAGATTATTGGTAATGGCTGCTGGCCATGTTACATGATATCGTACAGAAGTCGGCCATATTGTACACTCGTGTATTGGTATTGTTGCATACGTTATTGTTTCGGGAAAAGTACTGAGAATGAAATTTATCACTGAAACTGTTATGCGGAAAAGAAACACTACAGAATTTACTGAAAAGCTAATACACTGAATTATACGTCTGGTCAAGCCTGCTAATGCAAAGATGCTGCGTCTTACCTTATTTTGCTGGAAGTTTCTTTGCGTCTTCCGGCAAAATTTCAGAATTGGGAAATATCTTCAGATTTTGTTATCTCTCATACATTGACGTCCAGGTCCAGAAAGTTGATTTTTTACATGAAACAAAGAGAACAATGTAACAAATGACAAAATAACAAGTCCGACACGCAGTCGCCAATATAAAATAAATAAAAATAAATAAAAAAATATATTGTTATTTAAATATTAATTATCCTATCTGTATGATGGTGATTGTGATTGCAATTGTAATTAATATTTTGCTTATCTGGAACGTGGACGTTTAATTATTCGTTATCAGACGCTTGACAATGGCTTTTTCGTAAAGGCAATGTTACTCGTAGTTGACCGTGAAATACAACTGAAATAATCGGACTTCGTAATTAAATCGTTTCCAAAGACTGCTGCGGTAGGTGCGGACTCATAATCTAAATCTCAATATTACAATAATTTGCCAGCCATGCCAATACGTCGTACAGAGGTGATTGTCTACTAAACATAAAAAAGTTACACAGTTAGTTAAATCAGATATATTCAATGAATAAGCCTACAGTTCATAATCCTACTTACTTTTATAAATATAAATTCTTTACAGAATCGAGTGCCTAGTGTGGTTGCAACTCGCAGTATTCTTCTATAACATGAAATATGGCAGTGTGCCAGACAATAAAATAAAATACGTGCTTCTCGCACCACTTCTACCAGAGCTCGCCTTTTTTAATCAAACATAAGAGTAACGTAATTGTGCTTTTGTTTTATCAGCGACACAGCGCTGCAGTTGTGTGCCATGGGCTTTACTTATTTGTCACTGATCATTTATTTAATTAGTATTTCGCGTTTCCGAGGAAACTCACGCTCGGCATGCAAATGTGCCTTTATAAAGGGATACAGTAAACCTGAAGTGAAGCATCGGAATGTATAACTAGTGTCACAGGAATGGTTCAAAACATAGACAGTAGGAAGAGTCAGTCTTCTTGTACTTAAGTCGGCATTGTGCCTTTTGTATTTAATTCCGATGCAATTTCTGTGTTTCATCGTCAATAAGAAGGTCCAAGGGATACAGTAAACCTAACGTGAAGCATCGGAATGTATAACTAGTGTCACAGGAATGGTTCAAAACATAGACAGTAGGAAGAGTCAGTCTTCTTGTACTTAAGTCGCCATTGTGCCTTTTGTATTGAATTCCGATGCAATTTCTGTGTTTCATCGTCTATAAGAAGGTCCAAGGGATACAGTAAACCTGAAATGAAACATCAGAATGTATAACAAGTGTCACAGGAATGGTTCAAAACCTAGACAGAAAGAAGAGTTATTCTTCTTGTACTTAAGTCGGCATTGTCCATTATGTATTTAATTCCGATGCAATTTCTGTGTTTCATCGTCAATAAGAAGGTCAGAGGGATACAGCAAACCTGTAGTGAAGCATCGGAATCTATAACTAGTGTCACAGAAATGGTTCAAAACATAGTCAGTAAGAAGAGTCAGTCTTCTTGTACTTAAGTCGGCATTGTGCCTTTTGTATTTAATTCCGATGCAATTTCTGTGTTTCATCTTCAATAGAAAGGTAGTTGGGATACAGTAAACCTGAAGTGAAGCCTTGGAATCTATAACTAGTGTCACAGAAATGGTTCAAAACATAGACAGTAGTAAGAGTCAGCCTTTTTGTACTTGAGTCGGCATTGTGCCCTTTGTATTTAATTCTGATGCAATTTCTGTGTTTCATCGTCAATAAGAAGGTCAGAGGGATACAGTAAACCTGAAGTGAAGCATCGGAATCTATAACTAGTGTCACAGGAGTTGTTCAAACATAGACAGTAAGAAGAGTCAGCCATCTTGTACTTAAGTCGGCATTGTGCGTTTTGTAATTAATTCCGATGAAATTTCTTTGTTTCATCGTCAATAAGAACGTCGAAGGGATACAGTAAACCTGAAGTGAAGCATCGGAATCCATAACTAGTGTCACAGGAATGGTTCAAAACATAGACAGTAAGTAGAGTCAGTATTCTTGTACTTAAGTCGGCATTGTGAGTTTTCTATATAATTCCGATGAAATTTCTGTGTTGCATCTTCAATAGGAAGGTCAGAGGGATACAGTAAACCTGAAGTGAAGCATCGGAATCTATAACTAGTGTCACATGAATGGTTCAAAACATTGTAAGAAGAGTCAGTCTTCTTGTACTTAAGTCGGTATTGTGACTTTTCTAATTAATTCCGATGCAATTTCTGTGGTTCATCGTCAACATGAAGGTCAGAGGGATACAGTAAACCTGAAGTGAAGCTTCGGAATCTATAACTAGTGTCACACTAATGGTTCAAATCATAGACAATAGGAAGGGTCAGTCTTCTTGTACTTAAGTCGGCATTGTACATTTTCTATTTTTTCCGATGCAATTTCTGTGTTTCGTCGTCAATAAGAAGGTCCAAGGGATACAGTAAACCTGAAGTGAAGCATCGGAATCTATAACTAGTGTCACAGGAATGTTTCAAAACATAGACAGTAAGAAGAGTCAGGCCTCTTGTACTTAAGTCGGCATTGTGCCTTTTCTATTTAATTCCGATGCAATTTCTGTGTTTCATCGTCAATAAGAAGGTCCAAGGGATACAGTAAACCTGAAGTGAAGCATCGGAATGTATAACTAGTGTCACAGGAATGGTTCAAAATATAGACAGCAAGACGGGTCAGTCTTCTTGTACTTAAGTCGGCATTGTGCCTTTTGTATTTAATTCCGAAGCAATTTCTGTGTTACATCGACAAAAAGGAAGTCCAAGCAACCTGAAGTGAAGCATCGGAGTCTATAACTAGTGGCACAGGAGTTGTTCAAACATAGACAGTAAGAAGCGTGAGTTTTCTTGTACTTAAGTCGGCATTGTGCGTTTTGTATTTAATTCCGATGAAAGTTCTGTGTTGCATCTTCAATAGGAAGGTCAGAGGGATACAGTAAACCTGACGTGAAGCAGCGGAATCTAGAACTAGTGTCACAGAAATGGTTCAAAACATAGACAGTAGGAAGAGTCAGTCTTCTTGTACTTAAGTCGGCATTGTGCCTTTTGTATTTAATTCCGATGCAATTACGGTGTTTCATCGTCAATAAGAAGGTCCAGGGGATACAATAAACCTCAAGTGAAGCATCGGAATGTATAACTAGTGTCACAGGAATGGTTCAAAGCATAGACAGTAGGAAGAGTCAGTCTTCTTGTACTTAAGTCGGCATTGTGCCTATTGTTTTTAGTTCCGATTCAATTTCTGTGTTTCATCGTCAATAAGAAGGTCAGAGGGATACAGTAAACCTGAAGTGAAGCATCGGAATTTATAACCAGTGTCACAGGAATGGTTCAATACATAGACAGTAAAAAGAGTCAGTCTACTTGTAATTAAGTCGGCATTGTGCCTTTTCTATTTAATTCCGATGCAATTTCTGTGTTTCGTCGTCAATATGAAGGTCGGAGAGTTACAGCAAACCTGACGTGAAGCAGAGGAATCTATAACTAGTGTCACAGAAATGGATCAAAACATAGACAGTAAGAAGAGTCAGTCTTCTTGTACTTAAGTCGGCATTGTACCTTTCGTATTTAATTCCGATGCAATTTCTGTGTTTCATTGTCAAAAAGAAGGTCCAAGGGATACAGTAAACCTGAAGTGAAGCATCGGAATGTATAACTAGTGTCACAGGAATTGTTCAATACATAGACAGTAGGAAGAGTCAGTCCTCTTGTAATTAAGTCGGCATTGTGACTTTTCTATTTAATTAAGATGCAATTTCTGTGTTTCATCGTCAATATGAAGGTCGGAAGGATACAGTATACCTGAAGTGAAGCATCGGAATGTATAACTAGTGTCACAGGAATGGTTCAAAACATAGACAGTAGGAAGAGTCATTCTTCTTGTACTTAAGTCGGCATTGTGCCTTTTGTATTTAATTCCGATGCGATTTCTGTGTTTCATCGTCAAAAAGGAGGTCCAAGGGATACGGTAAACCTGAAGTGAGGCATCGGAATGTATAACTAGTGTCACAGGAATGGTTCAAAATATAGACAGTAGGAAGAGTCAGTCTTCTTGTACTTAAGTAGGCATTGTGCCTTTTGTATTTAATTCCGATGAAATTTCTGTGCTTCATCGACAATAAGAAGGTCCAAGGGATACAGTAAACCTGAAGTGAAGCATCGGAATGTATAACTAGTGTCACAGGAATCGTTCAAAACATAGACAGTAAGAAGAGTCAGTCTTCTTGTACTTAAGTCGGCATTGTGCCTTTTCTATTTAATTCCGATGCAATTTCTGTGTTTCATCGTCAATAAGAAGGTCAGAGGGATACAGTAAACCTGAAGTGAAGCATCGGAATCTATAACTAGTGTCACAGGAATGGTTCAAATCATAGACAGTAGGAAGAGTCAGTCTTCTTGTACTTAAGTCGGCATTGTGCCTTTTGTATTTTATTCCGATGCAATTTCGGTGTTTCATCTTCAATAGGAAGGTCAGAGGGATATAGTAAACCTGAAGTGAAGCTTCGGAATCTATAACTAGTGTAACAGGAATCGTTCAAACATAGACAGTAAGAAGAGTCAGTCTTCTTGTACTTAAGACTGCATTGTGCCTTTTGTATTTAATTCCGATGCAATTTCTGTGTATCTTCTTTAATAGGAAGGTCAGAGGGATACAGTAAACCCGAAGTGACGCATCGGAATCTATAACTAGTGTCGCAGAAATGGTTCAAAACATAGACAGTAGGAAGAGTCAGTGTTCTTGAACTTGAGTCGGCGTAGTGCCTTTGTATTTAATCCTGATACAATTTCTGCGTTTCATCTTCAATAGGAAGGTCAGACGTATACAGTAAACCTAAAGTGAAGCATCGGGATCTATAACTAGTGTCACAGCAATTGCTCAAACATAGACAGTAACAAGAGTCAGTCTTCTTGTACTTAAGTCGGCATTGTGCCTTTTGTATTTAATTCCGATGCAATTTCTGTGTTTCATCTTCAATAGGAAGGTCAGAGGGATATAGTGAACCTGAAGTGAAGCACCGGAATCTATAACTAGTGTCACAGAAATGGTTCAAACATAGAGAGTAAGAAAAGTTAGTCTTCTTGGACTTAAGTCGGGATTGTGCCTTTTGTATTTAATTCCGATGCAATTTCTGTGTTTCATCGTCAATATGAAGGTCCAAGGGATACAGTAAACCTGAAGTGAAGCATCGGAATGTATAATTAGTGTCACAGGAATGTTTCATACGTAGACAGTAGGGAGAGTCAGTCTTCTTGTACTTGAGTCGGGATTGTGCCTTTTGTATTTATATCCGATGCAATTTCTGTGTTTCATCACCAATAAGAAGTTCAGAGGGATACAGCAAACCTGAAGTGAAGCATCGGAATCTGTAACTAGTGTCACAGGAATGGTTCAAAACATAGACAGAAGGAAGAGTCATTCTTCTTGTACTTAAGTCGGCATTGTGCCTTTTGTATTTAATTCCGATGCGATTTCTGTGTTTCATCGTCAAAAAGGAGGTCCAGGGGATACAGTAAACCTGAAGTGAAGCATCGGAATCTATAACTAGTGTCACAGGAGTTGTTCAAACATAGACAGTAAGAGGAGTCAGTCTTCTTGTACTTAAGTCGGCATTGTGCCTTTTGTATTTAATTCCGATGAAATTTCTTTGTTTCATCGTCAATAAGAAGGTCCAAGGGATACAGTAAACCTGAAGTGAAGCATCGGAATCTATAACTAGTGTCACAGGAATGGTTCAAAACATAGACAGTAAGAAGAGTCAGTATTCTTGTACTTAGGTCGGCATTGTGCATTTTGTATTTAATTCCGATGCAATTACTGTGTTTCATCGTCAATAAGAAGGTCCAGGGGATACAGTAAACCTCAAGTGAAGCATCGGAATGTATAACTAGTGTCACAGGAATGGTTCAAAATATAGACATTAAGACGGGTCAGTCTTCTTGTACTTAAGTCGGCATTGTGCCTTTTGTATTTAATTCCGAAGCAATTTCTGTGTTACATCGACAAAAAGGAAGTCCAAGCAACCTGAAGTGAAGCATCGGAGTCTATAACTAGGGGCACAGGAGTTGTTCAAACATAGACAGTAAGAAGCGTGAGTTTTCTTGTACTTAAGTCGGCATTGTGCGTTTTGTATTTAATTCCGATGAATGTTCTGTGTTGCATCTTCAATAGGAAGGTCAGAGGAATACAGTAAACCTGACGTGAAGCAGCGGAATCTAGAACTAGTGTCACAGAAATGGTTCAAAACATAGACAGTAAGAAGAGTCAGTCTTCTTGTACTTAAGTCGGCATTGTACCTTTCGTATTTAATTCCGATGCAATATCTGTGTTTCATCGTCAATAAGAAGGTCCAAGGGATACAGTAAACCTGAAGTGAAGCATCGGAATGTATAACTAGTGTCACAGGAATGGTTCAATACATAGACAGTAGGAAGAGTCAGTCTTCTTGTAATTAAGTCGGCATTGTGCCTTTTCTATTTAATTCCGATGCAATTTCTGTGTTTCATCGTCAATATGAAGGTCGGAGGGATACCGTAAACCTGAAGTGAAGCATCGGAATCTATAACTAGCGTCACAGGAATGGCTCAAAACATAGACAGTAAGATGTGTCAGTCTTCTTGTACATCAGTCGGCATTGTGCCTTTTGTATGTAATTCGGTTGCAATTTCTGAGTTTCATCGTCAATAAGAAGGTCCAAGGGATACAGTAAACCTGAAGTGAAGCATCGGAATGTATAATTAGTGTCACAGGAATGTTTCAAACATAGACAGTTGGGAGAGTCAGTCTTCTTGTACTTAAGTAGGCATTGAGCCTTTTGTATTTAATTCCGATGCAATTTCTGTGTATCATCGTCAATAAGAAGAACCAAGGGATACAGAAAACCCGAAGTGAAGCATCGGAACGTATAACTAGTGTCACAGGAATGGTTTAAATCATAGACAGTAAGAAGAGTCAGTATTCTCGTTCTTAAGTCGGCATTGTGTCTTTTCTATTTAATTCCGATCCAATTTCTGTGTTTCATCGTCAATAAGAAGGTCAGAGGGATACAGTAAAACTGAAGTGAAGCATCGGAATCTATAACTAGTGTCACAGGAATGGTTCAAATCATAGACAGTAGGAAGAGTCAGTCTCCTTGTACTTAAGTCGGCATTGTGCCTTTTGTATTTTATTCCGATGCAATTTCTGTGTTTCATCTTCAATAGGAAGGTCAGAGGGATATAGTAAACCCGAAGTGAAGCTTCGGAATCTATAACTAGTGTAACAGGCATCGTTCAAACATAGACAGTAAGAAGAGTCAGTCTTCTTGTACTTAGGTCGGCATTGTGCATTTTGTATTTAATTCCGATGCAATTACTGTGTTTCATCGTCAATAAGAAGGTCCAGGGGATACAGTAAACCTCAAGTGAAGCATCGGAATGTATAACTAGTGTCACAGGAATGGTTCAAAATATAGACATTAAGACATGTCAGTCTTCTTGTACTTAAGTCGGCATTGTGCCTTTTGTATTTAATTCCGAAGCAACTTCTGTGTTACATCGACAAAAAGGAAGTCCAAGCAACCTGAAGTGAAGCATCGGAGTCTATAACTAGTGGCACAGGAGTTGTTCAAACATAGACAGTAAGAAGCGTGAGTTTTCTTGTACTTAAGTCGGCATTGTGCGTTTTGTATTTAATTCCGATGAAAGTTCTGTGTTGCATCTTCAATAGGAAGGTCAGAGGGATACAGTAAACCTGACGTGAAGCAGCGGAATCTAGAACTAGTGTCACAGAAATGGTTCAAAACATAGACAGTAAGAAGAGTCAGTCTTCTTGTACTTAAGTCGGCATTGTACCTTTCGTATTTAATTCCGATGCAATATCTGTGTTTCATCGTCAATAAGAAGGTCCAAGGGATACAGTAAACCTGAAGTGAAGCATCGGAATGTATAACTAGTGTCACAGGAATGGTTCAATACATAGACAGTAGGAAGAGTCAGTCTTCTTGTACTTAAGTCGGCATTGTGCCTATTGTTTTTAGTTCCGATTCAATTTCTGTGTTTCATCGTCAATAAGAAGGTCAGAGGGATACAGTAAACCTGAAGTGAAGCATCGGAATTTATAACTAGTGTCACAGGAATGGTTCAATATATAGACAGTAAAAAGAGTCAGTCTTCTTGTAATTATGTCGGCATTGTGCCTTTTCTATTTAATTCCGATGCAATTTCTGTGTTTCGTCGTCAATATGAAGGTCGGAGGGTTACAGCAAACCTGACGTGAAGCAGAGGAATCTATAACTAGCGTCACAGAAATGGATCAAAACATAGACAGTAAGAAGAGTCAGTCTTCTTGTACTTAAGTCGGCATTGTACCTTTCGTATTTAATTCCGATTCAATTTCTGTGTTTCATTGTCAATAAGAAGGTCCAAGGGATACAGTAAACCTGAAGTGAAGCATCGGAATGTATAACTAGTGTCACAGGAATTGTTCAATACATAGACAGTAGGAAGAGTCAGTCCTCTTGTAATTAAGTCGGCATTGTGACTTTTCTATTTAATTAAGATGCAATTTCTGTGTTTCATCGTCAATATGAAGGTCGGAAGGATACAGTAAACCTGAAGTGAAGCATCGGAATGTATAACTAGTGTCACAGGAATGGTTCAAAACATAGACAGTAGGAAGAGTCATTCTTCTTGTACTTAAGTCGGCATTGTGCCTTGTGTATTTAATTCCGATGCGATTTCTGTGTTTCATCGTCAAAAAGGAGGTCCAAGGGATACGGTAAACCTGAAATGAAGCATCGGAATGTATAACTAGTGTCACAGGAATGGTTCAAAATATAGACAGTAGGAAGAGTCAGTCTTCTTGTACTTAAGTAGGCATTGTGCCTTTTGTATTTAATTCCGATGTAATTTCTGTGCTTCATCGACAATAAGAAGGTCCAAGGGATACAGTAAACCTGAAGTGAAGCATCGGAATGTATAACTAGTGTCACAGGAATCGTTCAAAACATAGACAGTAAGAAGAGTCAGTCTTCTTGTACTTAAGTCGGCATTGTGCCTTTTCTATTTAATTCCGATGCAATTTCTGTGTTTCATCGTCAATAAGAAGGTCAGAGGGATACAGTAAACCTGAAGTGAAGCATCGGAATCTATAACTAGTGTCACAGGAATGGTTCAAATCATAGACAGTAGGAAGAGTCAGTCTTCTTGTACTTAAGTCGGCATTGTGCCTTTTGTATTTTATTCCGATGCAATTTCTGTGTTTCATCTTCAATAGGAAGGTCAGAGGGATATAGTAAACCTGAAGTGAAGCTTCGGAATCTATAACTAGTGTAACAGGAATCGTTCAAACATAGACAGTAAGAAGAGTCAGTCTTCTTGTACTTAAGACTGCATTGTGCCTTTTGTATTTAATTCCGATGCAATTTCTGTGTATCTTCTTCAATAGGAAGGTCAGAGGGGTACAGTAAACCCGAAGTGACGCATCGGAATCTATAACTAGTGTCGCAGAAATGGTTCAAAACATAGACAGTAGGAAGAGTCAGTGTTCTTGAACTTGAGTCGGCGTAGTGCCTTTGTATTTAATCCTGATACAATTTCTGCGTTTCATCTTCAATAGAAAGGTCAGACGTATACAGTAAACCTAAAGTGAAGCATCGGAATCTATAACTAGTGTCACAGGAATTGCTCAAACATAGACAGTAAGAAAAGTCAGTCTTCTTGTACTTAAGTCGGCATTGTGCCTTTTGTATTTAATTCCGATGCAATTTCTGTGTTTCATCTTCAATAGGAAGGTCAGAGGGATATAGTGAACCTGAAGTGAAGCACCGGAATCTATAACTAGTGTCACAGAAATGGTTCAAACATAGAGAGTAAGAAAAGTTAGTCTTCTTGGACGTAAGTCGGGATTGTGCCTTTTGTATTTAATTCCGATGCAATTTCTGTGTTTCATCGTCAAAATGAAGGTCCAAGGGATACAGTAAACCTGAAGTGAAGCATCGGAATGTATAATTAGTGTCACAGGAATGTTTCATACATAGACAGTAGGGAGAGTCAGTCTTCTTGTACTTGAGTCGGGATTGTGCCTTTTGTATTTATATCCGATGCAATTTCTGTGTTTCATCACCAATAAGAAGTTCAGAGGGATACAGCAAACCTGAAGTGAAGCATCGGAATCTATAACTAGTGTCACAGGAATGGTTCAAAACATAGACAGAAGGAAGAGTCATTCTTCTTGTACTTAAGTCGGCATTGTGCCTTTTGTATTCAATTCCGATGCGATTTCTGTGTTTCATCGTCAAAAAGGAGGTCCAGGGGATACAGTAAACCTGAAGTGAAGCATCGGAATCTATAACTAGTGTCACAGGAGTTGTTCAAACATAGACAGTAAGAAGAGTCAGTCTTCTTGTACTTAAGTCGGCATTGTGCCTTTTGTATTTAATTCCGATGAAATTTCTTTGTTTCATCGTCAATAAGAAGGTCCAAGGGATACAGTAAACCTGAAGTGAAGCATCGGAATCTATAACTAGTGTCACAGGAATGGTTCCAAACATAGACAGTAAGAAGAGTCAGTATTCTTGTACTTAGGTCGGCATTGTGCCTTTTCTATTTAATTCCGATGCAATTTCTGTGTTTCATCGTCAAAAATGAGGTCCAAGGGTTACAGTAAACCTGAAGTGAAGCATCGGAATGTATAACTAGTGTAACAGGAATGGTTCAAAATATAGACAGTAGGAAGAGTCAGTCTTCTTGTACATAAGTCGGCATTGTGCCTTTTCTATTCAATTCCGATGCAATTTCTGTGATTCATCGTCAATACGGAGGTCAGAGGGATACAGTAAACCTGAAGTGAGGCATCGGAATCTATTACTAGTGTCACAGGAATGGTTCAAAACATAGACATTAGGAAGGGTCAGTCTTCTTGTACTTAAGTAGGCATTGTGCCTTTTCAATTTAATTCCGATGCAATTTCTGTGTTTCGTGGTCAATAAGGAGGTCCAAAGGATACAGTAAACCTGAAGTGAAGCATCGGAATCTATAACTAGTGTCAAAGGTATGTTTCAATACACGGAGAGTAAGAAGAGTCAGTCCTCTTGTACTTAAGTCGGCATTGTGCTTTTTGTATCTAATTCCGATGCAATTTCTGTGTTTCATCGTCAATTAGTAGGTCAGAGGGATACAGTAAACCTGAAGTGAAGCATCGGAATCTATAACTAGTGTCACAGGAATGGTTCAAAACATAGAGAGAAATAAGAGTCAGTCTTCATGTACTTAAGTCGGCATTGTGCCTTTTCTAATTGATTCCGATGCAGTTTCTGTGTTTCGTCGTCAATAAGAAGGTCCAAGGAATACAGTAAACCGGAAGTGAAGCATCGGAATCCATAACTAGTGTCAGAGGAATGGTTCAAAACATAGACAGTAAGATGTGTCAGTCTTCTTGTACATCAGTCGGCATTGTGCCTTTTGTATGTAATTCGGTTGCAATTTCTGAGTTTCATCGTCAATAAGAAGGTCCAAGGGATACAGTAAACCTGAAGTGAAGCATCGGAATGTATAATTAGTGTCACAGGAATGTTTCAAACATAGACAGTTGGGAGAGTCAGTCTTCTTGTACTTAAGTAGGCATTGAGCCTTTTGTATTTAATTCCGATGCAATTTCTGTGTATCATCGTCAATAAGAAGAACCAAGGGATACAGAAAACCCGAAGTGAGGCATCGGAACGTATAACTAGTGTCACAGGAATGGTTTAAATCATAGACAGTAAGAAGAGTCAGTATTCTCGTTCTTAAGTCGGCATTGTGTCTTTTCTATTTAATTCCGATCCAATTTCTGTGTTTCATCGTCAATAAGAAGGTCAGAGGGATACAGTAAAACTGAAGTGAAGCATCGGAATCTATAACTAGTGTCACAGGAATGGTTCAAATCATAGACAGTAGGAAGAGTCAGTCTCCTTGTACTTAAGTCGGCATTGTGCCTTTTGTATTTTATTCCGATGCAATTTCTGTGTTTCATCTTCAATAGGAAGGTCAGAGGGATATAGTAAACCCGAAGTGAAGCTTCGGAATCTATAACTAGTGTAACAGGCATCGTTCAAACATAGACAGTAAGAAGAGTCAGTCTTCTTGTACTTAAGACGGCATTGTGCCCTTTGTATTTAATTCCGATGCAATTTCTGTGTATCTTCTTCAATAGGAAAGTCAGAGGGATACAGTAAACCCGAAGTGACGCATCGGAATCTATTACTAGTGTCACAGAAATGGTTCAAAACATAGACAGTAGGAAGAGTCAGTCTTCTTGAACTTGAGTCGGCGTAGTGCCTTTGTATTTAATCCCGATGCAATTTCTGCGTTTCATCTTCAATAGGAAGGTCAGAGGGATACAGTAAACCTAAAGTGAAGCATCGGAATCTATAACTAGTGTCACAGGAATTGCTCAAACATAGACAGTAAGAAGAGTCAGTCTTCTTGTACTTAAGTCGGCATTGTGCCTTTTGTATTTAATTCCGATGCAATTTCTGTGTTTCATCTTCAATAGGAAGGTCAGAGGGATACAGTAAACCTGAAGTGAAGCACCGGAATCTATAACTAGTGTCACAGAAATGGTTCAAACATAGAGAGTAAGAAAAGTTAGTCTTCTTGGACTTAAGTCGGCATTGTGCCTTTTGTATTTAATTCCGATGCAATTTCTGTGTTTCATCGTCAATAAGAAGGTCCAGGGGATACAGTAAACCTGAAGTGAAGCATCGGAATGTATATTTAGTGTCACAGGAATGTTTCAAACATAGACATTAGGGAGAGTCAGTCTTCTTGTACTTGAGTCGGGATTGTGCCTTTTGTATTTATTTCCGATGCAATTTCTGTGTTTCATCACCAATAAGAAGTTCAGAGGGATACAGCAAACCTGAAGTGAAGCATCGGAATCTATAACTAGTGTCACAGGAATGGTTCAAAGCATAGACAGAAGGAAGAGTCATTCTTCTTGTACTTAAGTCGGCATTGTGCCTTTTGTATTTAATTCCGATGCGATTTCTGTGTTTCATCGTCAAAAAGGAGGTCCAGGGGATACAGTAAACCTGAAGTGAAGCATCGGAATCTATAACTAGTGTCACAGGAGTTGTTCAAACATAGACAGTAAGAAGAGTCAGTCTTCTTGTACTTAAGTCGGCATTGTGCCTTTTGTATTTAATTCCGATGAAATTTCTTTGTTTCATCGTCAATAAGAAGGTCCAAGGGATACAGTAAACCTGAAGTGAAGCATCGGAATCTATAACTAGTGTCACAGGAATGGTTCAAAACATAGACAGTAAGAAGAGTCAGTATTCTTGTACTTAGGTCGGCATTGTGCCTTTTCTATTTAATTCCGATGCAATTTCTGTGTTTCATCTTCAATAGGAAGGTCAGAGGGATACAGTTAACCTGAAGTGAAGCATTGGAATCTATAACTAGTGTCACAGGAATGGTTCAAAACATAGACAGTAAGAAGAGTCAGTCTTCTTGTACATAAGTCGGCATTGTGCCTTTTCTATTCAATTCCGATGCAATTTCTGTGATTCATCGTCAATAAGAAGGTCAGAGGGATACATTAAACCTGAAGTGAGGCATCGGAATCTATTACTAGTGTCACAGGAATGGTTCAAAACTTAGACATTAGGAAGGGTCAGTCTTCTTGTACTTAAGTAGGCATTGTGCCTTTTCAATTTAATTCCGATGCAATTTCTGTGTTTCGTGGTCAATAAGGAGGTCCAAGGGATACAGTAAACCTGAAGTGAAGCATCGGAATCTATAACAAGTGTCAAAGGTATGTTTCAAAACACGGAGAGTAAGAAGAGTCAGTCCTCTTGTACTGAAGTCGGCATTGTGCTTTTTGTATCTAATTCCGATGCAATTTCTGTGTTTCATCGTCAATTAGTAGGTCAGAGGGATACAGTAAACCTGAAGTGAAGCATCGGAATCTATAACTAGTGTCACAGGAATGGTTCAAAACATAGAGAGAAATAAAAGTCAGTCCACTTGCACTTAAGTCGGCATTGTGCCTTTTGTAATCAATTCCGATGCAATTTCTGTGTTTCATCGTCAATAAGAAGGTCAGAGGGATACAGTAAACCTGAAGTGAAGCATCGGAATTTATAATTAGTGTCACAGGAATGGTTCAAATCGTAGACAGTAGGAAGAGTCAGTCTTCTTGTACTTAAGTCGGCATTGTGCATATTGTATTTAATTCCGACGCAATTTCTGTGTTTCATCGTCAATAAGACGGTCAGAGGGATACAGTAAACCTGAAGTGAATCATCGGAATCTATAACTAGTGTCACAGGAATTGTTCAAACATAGACAGTAATAAGAGTCAGTCGTCTTGTACTTAAGTCGGCATTGTGCCTTTTGTATTTAATTCCGATGCAATTTCTGTGTTTCATCCTCAATAGGAAGGTCAGAGGGATACAGTAAACCTGAAGTGAAGCATCGGAATCAATAACTAGTGTCACAGGAATGGTTCAAAACATAGACAGTAGGAAGAGTCAGTCTTCTTGTACTTAAGTCGGCATTGTGCCTTTTGTATTTAATTCCGATGCTATTTCTGTGTTTCATCGTCAATAAGAAGGTCAGAGGGATACAGTAAACCTGAAGTGATGCATCGGAATCTATAACTAGTGTCAGAGGAATGGTTCAAAGCATAGACATAGGAAGAGTCAGTCTTATTGTACTTAAGTCGGCATTGTGCCTTTTGTTTTTAATTCCGATGCTATTACTGTGTTTCATCTTCAATAGGAAGGTCAGAGGGATACAGTAAACCTGAAGTGAAGGATGGGAATCTATAACTAGTGCCACAGGAGTGGTTCGAAACATAGACAGTAGGATGAGTCATTCTTCTTGTACTTAAGTCGGCATTGTGCCTTTTGTATTTAATTCCGATGCAATTTCTGTGTTTCATCGTCAATAAGGAGGTCCAAGGGATACAGTAAACCTGAAGTGAAGCATCGGAATGTGTAACTAGTGTCACGGGAATGGTTCAAAGCATAGACAGTTGGAAGAGTCACTCTTCTTGTACTTGAGTCGGCGTTGTGCTTTTGTATTTATTTGCGATGCAATTTCAGTGTTTCATCATCAATAACAAGGTCAGAGGGGTACAGTAAACCTGAAGTGAAGCATCGGAATCTATAACTAGTGTCACAGGAATGGTTCAAAACATAGACAGTAGGAAGAGTCATTCTTCTTGTACTTAAGTCGGCATTGTGCCTTTTCTATTTAATTCCGATGCAATTTCTGTGTTTCGTCGTCAATAAGAAGGTCCAAGGGATACAGTAAACCTGAAGTGAGGCATCAGAATCTATAACTAGTGTCACAGGAATTGTTCAAAACATAGACAGTAGGAAGAGTCAGTCTTCTTGTACTTAAGTCGGCATTGTGCCTTTTGAATTTCATTCCGATGCAATTTCTGTGTTTCATCTTCAATAGGAAGGTCAGGAGATACAGTAAACCTGAAGTGAAGCATCGGAATCTATAAATAATGGCACAGGAATGGTTAAAAACATAGACAGTAGGAAGAGTCATTCATCTTGTACTTAAGTCGGCATTGTGCCTTTTGTATTTAATTCCGATGCAATTTCTGTGGTTCATCGTCAACATGAAGGTCAGAGGGATACAGTAAACCTGAAGTGAAGCATCGGAATCTACAACCAGTGTCACAGGAATGGTTCAAAACATAGACAGTATGATGAGTCAGTCTTCTTGTACTCAAGTCGGCATTGTACCATTTCTATTTAATTCCGATGCAATTTCTGTATTTCGTCGTCAATAAGAAGGTCCAAGGGATACTGTAAACCAGAAGTGAAGCATCGGAATCTATAACTAGTGTCAGAGGAATGGTTCAAAACATAGACAGTAAGAAGAGTCAGTCTTCTTGTACCTAAGTCGGCATTGTGCCTTTTGTATTTAATTCCAATGCAATTTCTGTGTTTCATCTTCAATAGGATGGACAGAGGGATACAGTAAACCTGATGTGAAGCATCGGAATCTATAACTAGTGTCACAGGAATGGTTCAAAACATAGACAGTAGGAAGAGTCTTCCTTCCTGTACTTAAGTCGGAATTGTGGCTTTTGTATTTAATTCCAATGCAATTTCTGTGTTTCATCGTCAATAAGAAGGTCCAAGGGATACAGTAAACCTGAAGTGAAGCATCGGAAAGTATTACTAGTGTCACAGAAATGGTTCAAAACATAGACAGTAAGAAGAGCCAGTCTTCTTGTACTTAAGTCGGCATTGTGCCTTTTATATTTAATTCTGATGCAATTTCTGTGTTTCATCTTCAATAGGAAGGTCATAGGGATACAGTTAACCTGAAGTGAAGCATCGGAATGTGTAACTAGTGTCACAGGAATTGTTCAAACATAGACAGTAAGAAGAGTCAGTCTTCTTGTACTTAAGTCGGCATTGTGCCTTTTGTATTTAATTCCGATGCAATTTCCGTGTTTCATCTTCAATAGGAAGGTAAGAGGGATACAGTAAACCTGCAGTGAAGCATCTGAATCTATATCTAGTGTCACAGAAATGGTTCAAACTTAGACAGTAAGAAGAGTCAGTCCTCTTGTACTTAAGTCGGCATTGTGCCTTTTCTATTTAATTCCGATGCAATTTCTGTGTTTCATCGTCAATAAGAAGGTCCAAGGGATACAGTAAACTTGAAGTGAAGCATCGGAATGTGTAACTAGTGTCACGGGAATGGTACAAAGCATAGACAGTTGGAAGAGTCAGTCTTCTTGTACTTAAGTCGGCATTGTGCCTTTTCTATTCAATTCCGATGCAATTTCTGTGTTTCATCGTCAAAAAGAAGGTCCAAGGGATACAGTAAACCTGAAGTGAAGCATCGGAATCCATAACTAGTGTCAGAGGAATGGTTCAAAACATAGACAGTAAGATGTGTCAGTCTTCTTGTACATCAGTCGGCATTGTGCCTTTTGTATGTAATTCGGTTGCAATTTCTGTGTTTCATCGTCAATAAGAAGGTCCAAGGGATACAGTTAACCTGAAGTGAAGCATCGGAATCTATAACTAGTGTCACAGGAATGGTTCAAAGCATAGAGAGAAATAAAAGTCAGTCCACTTGCACTTAAGTCGGCATTGTGCCTTTTGTAATCAATTCCGATGCAATTTCTGTGTTTCATCGTCAATAAGAAGGTCAGAGGGATACAGTAAACCTGAAGTGAAGCATCGGAATTTATAATTAGTGTCACAGGAATGGTTCAAAACGTAGACAGTAGGAAGACTCAGTCTTCTTGTACTTAAGTCGGCATGTGCCTATTGTATTTAATTCCGATGCAATATCTGTGTTTCATCGGCAATAAGAAGGTCCAAGGGATACAGTAAACCTGAAGTGAAGCATCGGAATGTATAACTAGTGTCACAGGAATGGTTCTAAACATAGACAGTAGGAAGAGTCAGTCTTCTTGTACTTAAGTCGCTTTGTGCCTTTTGTATTTAATTCCGATGCAATATCTGTGTTTCATCGTCAATAAGAAGGTCCAAGGGATACAGAAAACTCGAAGTGAAGCATCGGAACGTATAACTAGTGTCACATTAATGGTTTAAATCATAGACAGTTAGAAGAGTCAGTATTCTTGTACTTAAGTCGGCATTGTGTCTTTTCTATTTAATTCCGATCCAATTTCTGTGTTTCATCGTCAATAAGAAGGTCAGAGGGATACAGTAAGCCTCAAGTGAAGCAACGCAATCTATTACTAGTGTCACAGGAATGGTTCGAAACATAGACAGTAGGAAGAGTCAGTCTTCTTGTACTTAAGTCGCATTGTGCCTTTTGTATGTAATTCCGATGCAATTTCTGTGTTTTATCGTCAATAAGAAGGTCCAAGGGATACAGACAACCTGCAGTGAAGCATCGGAATGTATAACTAGTGTCAGAGGAATGGTTCAAAACATAGAGAGTAGGAGGAGTCAATCTTCTTGTACTTAAGTCGGCATTGTGCCTTTAGTATTCAATTCCGATGCAATTTCTGTGTTTCATCTTCAATAGGAAGGTCAGAGGGATACAGTAAACCTGAAGTGAAGCATCGGAATCTATAACTAGTGTCACAGGAATGGTTCAAAACATAGACAATAGGAAGGGTCAGTATTCTTGTACTTAAGTCGGCATTGTGCATTTTCTATTTAATTCCGATGCAATTTCTGTGTTTCATCGTCAATAAGAAGGTGAGAGGGATACAGTAAACCTGAAGTGAAACATCGGAATCTATAACTAGTGTCAGAGGAATGGTTCAAAACTTAGACAGTAGGAAGAGTATCCATCCTGTACTTAAGTCGGATTTGTGCCTTTTGTATTTAATTCCGATGCAATTTCTGTGGTTCATCGTCAATAAGAAGGTCCAAGGGATACTGTTAACCTGAAGTGAAGCATCGGAATCTATAACTAGTGTCAAAGGTCTGTTTCAAAACACAGAGAGTAAGAAGAGTCAGTCCTCTTGTACTTAAGTCGGCATTGTGCCTTTCGTATTTAATTCAGATGCAATTTCTGTATTTCATCGTCAATAAGAAGGTCCAAGGGATACAGTATACCTGACGTGAAGCATCGGAATCTACAACTAGTGTCACAGGAATGGTACAAAACATAGAGAGTAATAATAGTCAGTCTTCTTGTACTTATGTCGGCATTGTGCCTTTTGTATTTAATTCCGATGCAATTTCTGTGTTTCATCGTCAAAGAGAATGTCAGAGGGATACAGTAAACCTGAAGTGAAGCATCGGAATCTATAACTAGTGCCACAGGAGTGGTTCGAAACATAGACAGTAGGATGAGTCATTCTTCTTGTACTTAAGTCGGCATTGTGCCTTTTGTATTTAATTCCGATGCAATTTCTGTGTTTCATCGTCAATAAGGAGGTCCAAGGGATACAGTAAACCTGAAGTGAAGCATCGGAATGTGTAACTAGTGTCACAGGAATGGTTCAAAACATAGACAGTAGGAAGAGTCAGTCTTCTTGTACTTAAGTCGGCATTGTGCCTTTTGTATTTCATTCCGATGCAATTTCTGTGTTTCATCATCAATAGGAAGGTCAGGAGATACAGTAAACCTGAAGTGAAGCATCGGAATCTATAAATAATGTCGCAGGAATGGTTAAAAACATAGACAGTAGGAAGAGTCATTCATCTTGTACTTAAGTCGGCATTGTGCCTTTTGCATTTAATTCCGATGCAATTTCTGTGGTTCATCGTCAACATGATGGTCAGAGGGATACAGTAAACCTGAAGTGAAGCATCGGAATCTACAACTAGTGTCACAGGAATGGTTCAAAACATAGACAGTATGATGAGTCAGTCTTCTTGTACTCAAGTCGGCATTGTACGATTTCTATTTAATTCCGATGCATTTTCTGTGTTTCGTCGTCAATAAGAAGGTCCAAGGGATACTGTAAACCTGAAGTGAAGCATCGGAATGTGTAACTAGTGTCACGGGATTGGTTCAAAGCATAGACAGTTGGAAGAGTCAGTCCTCTTGTACTTAAGTCGGCATTGTGCCTTTTCTATTTAATTCCGATGCAATTTCTGTGTTTCATCGTCAATAAGAAGGTCCAAGGGATACAGTAAACCTGAAGTGAAGCATCGGAATGTGTAACTAGTGCCACAGGAATGGTTCAAAGCATAGACAGTTGGAAGAGTCAGTCTTCTTGTACTTAAGTCGGCATTGTGCCTTTTCTATTCAATTCCGATGCAATTTCTGTGTTTCAACGTCAACAAGAAGGTCCAAGGGATACAGTAAACCTGAAGAGAAGCATCGGAATCCATAACTAGTGTCAGAGGAATGGTTCTAAACATAGACAGTAAGATCTGTCAGTCTTCTTGTACATCAGTCGGCATTGTGCCTTTTGTATGTAATTCGGTTGCAATTTCTGTGTTTCATCGTCAATAAGAAGGTCCAAGGGATACAGTTAACCTGAAGTGAAGCATCGGAATCTATAACTAGTGTCACAGGAATGGTTCAAAACATAGAGAGAAATAAAACTCAGTCCACTTGCACTTAAGTCGGCATTGTGCCTTTTGTAATCAATTCCGATGCAATTTCTGTGTTTCATCGTCAATAAGAAGGTCAGAGGGATACAGTAAACCTGAAGTGAAGCATCGGATTTTATAATTAGTGTCACAGGAATGGTTCAAAACGTAGACAGTAGGAAGAGTCAGTCTTCTTGTACTTAAGTCGGCATGTGCCTATTGTATTTAATTCCGATGCAATTTCTGTGTTTCATCGGCAATAAGAAGGTCCATGGGATACAGTAAACCTGACGTGAAGCATCGGAATGTATAACTAGTGTCACAGGAATGGTTCTAAACATAGACAGTAGGAAGAGTCAGTCTTCTTGTACTTAAGTCGCTTTGTGCCTTTTGTATTTAATTCCGATGCAATTTCTGTGTTTTATCGTCAATAAGAAGGTCCAAGGGATACAGACAACCTGCAGTGAAGCATCGGAATGTATAACTAGTGTCAGAGGAATGGTTCAAAACATAGAGAGTAGGAGGAGTCAATCTTCTTGTACTTAAGTCGGCATTGTGCCTTTTGTATTCAATTCCGATGCAATTTCTGTGTTTCATCTTCAATAGGAAGGTCAGAGGGGTACAGTAAACCTGAAGTGAAGCATCGGAATCTATAACTAGTGTCACAGGAATGGTTCAAAACATAGACAATAGGAAGGGTCAGTATTCTTGTACTTAAGTCGGCATTGTGCATTTTCTATTTAATTCCGATGCAATTTCTGTGTTTCATCGTCAATAAGAAGGTCAGAGGGATACAGTAAACCTGAAGTGAAACATCGCAATCTATAACTAGTGTCAGAGGAACGGTTCAAACTTAGACAGTAGGAAGAGTATCCATCCTGTACTTAAATCGGATTTGTGCCTTTTGTATTTAATTCCGATGCAATTTCTGTGGTTCATCGTCAATAAGAAGGTCAGAGGGATACAGTAACCTGAAGTGAAGCATCGGAATCTATAACTAGTGCCACAGGAGTGGTTCGAAACATAGACAGTAGGATGAGTCATTCTTCTTGTACTTAAGTCGGCATTGTGCCTTTTGTATTTAATTCCGATGCAATTTCTGTGTTTCATCGTCAATAAGGAGGTCCAAGGGATACAGTAAACCTGAAGTGAAGCATCGGAATGTGCAACTAGTGTCACGGGAATGGTTCAAATCATAGACAGTTGGAAGAGTCAGTCTTCTTGTACTTGAGTCGGCGTTGTGCCTTTTGTATTTATTTGCGATGCAATTTCAGTGTTTCATCATCAATAACAAGGTCAGAGGGGTACAGTAAACCTGAAGTGAAGCATCGGAATCTATAACTAGTGTCACAGGAATGGTTCAAAACATAGACAGTAGGAAGAGTCATTCTTCTTGTACTTAAGTCGGCATTGTGCCTTTTCTATTTAATTCCGATGCAATTTCTGTGTTTCGTCGTCAATAAGAAGGTCCAAGGGACACAGTAAACCAGAAGTGAGGCATCAGAATCTATAACTAGTGTCACAGGAATGGTTCAAAACATAGACAGTAGGAAGAGTCAGTCTTCTTGTACTTAAGTCGGCATTGTGCCTTTTCTATTTAATTCCGATGCAATTTCTGTGTTTCGTCGTCAATAAGAAGGTCCAAGGGATACAGTAAAACTGAAGTGAAGCATCGGAATCTATAACTAGTGTCAAAGGTATGTTTCAAAACACAGAGAGTAAGAAGAGTCAGTCCTCTTGTACTTAAGTCGGCATTGTGCCTTTCGTATTTAATTCCGATGCAATTTCTGTATTTCATCGTCAATAAGAAGGTCCAAGGGATACAGTATACCTGACGTGAAGCATCGGAATCTACAACTAGTGTCACAGGAATGGTACAAAACATAGAGAGTAATAATAGTCAGTCTTCTTGTACTTATGTCGGCATTGTGCCTTTTGTATTTAATTCCGATGCAATTTCTGTGTTTCATCGTCAAAGAGAATGTCAGAGGGATACAGTAAACCTGTAGTGAAGCATCGGAATCTATAACTAGTGTCAGAGGAATGGTTCAAAACATAGACAGTAGGAAGAGTCAGTCTTCTTGTACATAAGTCGGCATTGTGCCTTTTGTACTTCATTCCGATGCAATTTCTGTGTTTCATCTTCAATAGGAAGGTCAGGAGATACAGTAAACCTGAAGTGAAGCATCGGAATCTATAAATAATGTCACAGGAACGGTTAAAAACATAGACACTAGGAAGAGTCATTCATCTTGTACTTAAGTCGGCATTGTGCCTTTTGTATTTAATTCCGATGCAATTTCTGTGGTTCATCGTCAACATGAAGGTCAGAGGGATACAGTAAACCTGAAGTGAAGCATCGGAATCTACAACTAGTGTCACAGGAATGGTTCAAAACATAGACAGTATGATGAGTCAGTCTTCTTGTACTCAAGTCGGCATTGTACCATTTCTATTTAATTCCGATGCAATTTCTGTGTTTCGTCGTCAATAAGAAGGTCCAAGGGATACTGTAAACCAGAAGTGAGGCATCGGAATCTATAACTAGTGTCAGAGGAATGGTTCAAAACATAGACAGTAAGAAGAGTCAGTCTTCTTGTACCTAAGTCGGCATTGTGCCTTTTGTATTTAATTCCAATGCAATTTCTGTGTTTCATCTTCAATAGGATGGACAGAGGGATACAGTAAACCTGACGTGAAGCATCGGAATCTATAACTAGTGTCACAGGAATGGTTCAAAACATAGACAGTAGGAAGAGTCTTCCTTCCTGTACTTAAGTCGGCATTGGGGCTTTTGTATTTAATTCCAATGCAATTTCTGTGTTTCATCGTCAATAAGAAGGTCCAAGGGATACAGTAAACCTGAAGTGAAGCATCGGAAAGTATAACTAGTGTCACAGAAATGGTTCAAAACATAGACAGTAAGAAGAGCCAGTCTTCTTGTACTTAAGTCGGCATTGTGCCTTTTATATTTAATTCTGATGCAATTTCTGTGTTTCATCTTCAATAGGAAGGTCATAGGGATACAGTAAACCTGAAGTGAAGCATCGGAATGTTTAACTAGTGTCACAGGAATTGTTCAAACATAGACAGTAAGAAGAGTCAGTCTTCTTGTACTTAAGTCGGCATTGTGCTTTTTGTATTTAATTCCGATGCAATTTCCGTGTTTCATCTTCAATAGGAAGGTAAGAGGGATACAGTAAACCTGCAGTGAAGCATCGGAATCTATATCTAGTGTCACAGAAATGGTTCAAACTTAGACAGTAAGAAGAGTCAGTCCTCTTGTACTTAAGTCGGCATTGTGCCTTTTCTATTTAATTCCGATGCAATTTCTGTGTTTCATCGTCAATAAGAAGGTCCAAGGGATACAGTAAACCTGAAGTGAAGCATCGGAATGTGTTACTAGTGTCACGGGAATGGTTCAAAACATAGACAGTTGGAAGAGTCAGTCTTCTTGTACTTAAGTCGGCATTGTGCCTTTTCTATTCAATTCCGATGCAATTTCTGTGTTTCATCGTCAAAAAGAAGGTCCAAGGGATACAGTAAACCTGAAGTGAAGCATCGGAATCCATAACTAGTGTCAGAGGAAGGGTTCAAAACATAGACAGTAAGATGTGTCAGTCTTCTTGTACATCAGTCGGCATTGTGCCTTTTGTATGTAATTCGGTTGCAATTTCTGTGTTTCATCGTCAATAAGAAGGTCCAAGGGATACAGTTAACCTGAAGTGAAGCATCGGAATCTATAACTAGTGTCACAGGAATGGTTCAAAACATAGAGAGAAATAAAAGTCAGTCCACTTGCACTTAAGTCGGCATTGTGCCTTTTGTAATCAACTCCGATGCAATTTCTGTGTTTCATCGTCAATAAGAAGGTCAGAGGGATACAGTAAACCTGAAGTGAAGCATCGGAATTTATAATTAGTGTCACAGGAATGGTTCAAAACGTAGACAGTAGGAAGAGTCAGTCTTCTTGTACTTAAGTCGGCATGTGCCTATTGTATTTAATTCCGTTGCAATTTCTGTGTTTCATCGGCAATAAGAAGGTCCAAGGGATACAGTAAACCTGAAGTGAAGCATCGGAATGTATAACTAGTGTCACAGTAATGGTTCTAAACATAGACAGTAGGAAGAGTCAGTCTTCTTGTACTTAAGTCGCTTTGTGCCTTTTGTATTTAATTCCGATGCAATTTCTGTGTTTCATCGTCAATAAGAAGGTCCAAGGGATACAGAATACTCGAAGTGAAGCATCGGAACGTATAACTAGTGTCACAGGAATGGTTTAAATCATAGACAGTAAAAAGAGTCAGTATTCTTGTACTTAAGTCGGCATCGTGTCTTTTCTATTTAATTCCGATCCAATTTCTGTGTTTCATCGTCAATAAGAAGGTCAGAGGGATACAGTAAGCCTGAAGGGAAGCATCGCAATCTATTACTAGTGTCACAGGAATGGTTCGAAACATAGACAGTAGGAAGAGTCAGTCTTCTTGTACTGAAGTCGCATTGTGCCTTATGTATGTAATTCCGATGCAATTTCTGTGTTTTATCGTCAATAAGAAGGTCCAAGGGATACAGACAACCTGCAGTGAAGCATCGGAATGTATAACTAGTGTCAGAGGAATGGTTCAAAACATAGAGAGTAGGAGGAGTCAATCTTCTTGTACTTAAGTCGGCATTGTGCCTTTTGTATTCAATTCCGATGCAATTTCTGTGTTTCATCTTCAATAGGAAGGTCAGAGGGATACAGTAAACCTGAAGTGAAGCATCGGAATCTATAACTAGTGTCACAGGAATGGTTCAAAACATAGACAATAGGAAGGGTCAGTATTCTTGTACTTAAGTCGGCATTGTGCATTTTCTATTTATTTCCGATGCAATTTCTGTGTTTCATCGTCAATAAGAAGGTCAGAGGGATACAGTAAACCTGAAGTGAAACATCGGAATCTATAACTAGTGTCAGAGGAATGGTTCAAAACTTAGACAGTAGGAAGAGTATCCATCCTGTACTTAAGTCGGCTTTGTGCGTTTTGTATTTAATTCCGATGCAATTTCTGTGGTTCATCGTCAATAAGAAGGTCAGAGGGATACAGTAAACCTGAAGTGAAGCATCGGAATCTATAACTAGTGTCACACGAATGGTTCAAAACATAGACAGTAGGAAGAGACAGTCCACTTGTACTTAAGTCGGCAATGTGCCTTTTGTATTTAATTCCGATGCTATTTCTGTGTTTCATCGTCAATAAGAAATTCAGAGGGACACAGTAAACCTGAAGTGAAGCATCGGAATCTATAACTAGTGTCACAGGAATGGTTCAAAACATGGAGAGTAGGAAAAGTCAGTCTTCTTGTACTTATGACGGCATTGTGCCTTTTGTATTTCATTCCGATGCAATTTCTGTGTTTCATCGTCAATAAGAAGGTCAGAGGGATACAGTAAACCTGAAGTGAAGCATCGGGATCTATAACTAGTGACACAGGAATGGTTCAAAACATAGTCAGTAAGAAGAGTGAGTCTTCTTGTACTTAATTCGGCATTGTGCCTTTTCTAATAAATTCCGATGCAATTTCTGTGTTTCATCGTCAATAAGAAGGTCAGAGGGATACAGTAAACCTGAAGTGAAGCATCGGAATGTATAACTAGTGCCACAGGAATCGTTCAAAACATAGACAGTAGGAAGAATCCGTCTTCTTCTAGTTGAGTCGGCATTGTGCCTTCTGTATTTATTTCCGATGCAATTTCTGTGTTTCATTGTCAATAAGAAGGTCAGAGGGATACAGTAAACCTGAAGTTAAGCATCGGAATCTATAACTAGTGTCAATGGATTGGTTCAAAACATAGACAGTAGGAAGAGTCATTGTTTTTGTACTTTAGTTGGCATTGTGCCTTTTCTATTTAATTCCGATGCAATTTCTGTGTTTCATCGTCAATAAGACGGTCAGAGGGATACAGTAAACCTGAAGTGAATCATCGTAATGTATAACTAGTGTCACAGGAATTGTTCAAACATAGACAGTAAGAAGAGTCAGTCGTATGGTACTTAACTCCACATTGTGCCTTTTGTATTTAATTCCGATGCAATTTCTGTGATTCATCCTCAATAGAAAGGTCAGAGGGATACAGTAAACCTGAAGTGAAGCACCGGAATCAATAACTAGTGCCACAGGAATGGTTCAAAAGATAGACAGTAAGAAGAGTCAGTATTCTAGTACTGAAGTCGGCATTGTGCCTTTTGTATTTAATTCCGATGCAATTTCTATGTTTCATCGTCAATAAGAAGTTCGGAGCGATACAGTAAACCTGAAGTGAAGCATCGGAATCTATAACTAGTGTCACAGGAATGGTTCAAAACATAGACAGTAGGAAGAGTCAGTCTTCTTGTACTTAAGTCGGCATTGTGCCTTTTGTATTTAATTCCGATGCTATTTCTGTGTTTCGTCGTTAATAAGAAGGTCCAAGGGATACAGTAAACCTGAAGTGAAGCATCGGAATGTATAACTAGTGTCACAGGAATAGTTCAAAACATAGACAGTAGGAAGAGTCAGTCTTCTTGTACTTAAGTCGGCATTGTGCCTTTTGTATTTAATTCCGATGCTATTTCTGTGTTTCATCGTCAATAAGAAGGTCAGAGGGATACAGTAAACCTGAAGTGATGCATCGGAATCTATAACTAGTGTCTGAGGAATGGTTCAAAGCATAGACAGTAGGAAGAGTAAGTCTCATTGTACTTAAGTCGGCATTGTGCCTTTTGTTTTTAATTCCGATGCTATTACTGTGTTTCATCTTCAATAGGAAGGTCAGAGGGATACAGTAAACCTGAAGTGAAGGATCGGAATCTATAAATAGTGCCACAGGAGTGGTTCAAAACATAGACAGTAGGATGAGTCATTCTTCTTGTACTTAAGTCGGCATTGTGCCTTTTGTATTTAATTCCGATGCAATTTCTGTGTTTCATCGTCAAAAAGAAGGTTCAAGGGATACAGTAAACCTGAAGTGAATCATAGGAATCTGTAACTAGTGCCAACTGGAGTTGTTAAAACCTAGACAGTAAGAAGAGTCAGTCTTCTTGTACTTAAGTCGGCATTGTGCCTTCTGTAATTAACTCCCATGAAATTTCTTTGTTTCATCTTCAATAGGAAGGTCAGAGGGATACAGTAAACCTGAAGTGAAGCATCGGAATCTATAACTAGTGTCAGAGGAATGGTTCAAAACATAGACAGTAGGAAGAGTCAGTCTTCTTGTACATAAGTCGGTATTGTGCCTTTTGTACTTCATTCCGATGCAATTTCTGTGTTTCATCTTCAATAGGAAGGTCAGGAGATACAGTAAACCTGAAGTGAAGCATCGGAATCTATAAATAATGTCACAGGAACTGTTAAAAACATAGACAGTAGGAAGAGTCATTCATCTTGTACTTAAGTCGGCATTGTGCCTTTTGTATTTAATTCCGATGCAATTTCTGTGGTTCATCGTCAACATGAAGGTCAGAGGGATACAGTAAACCTGAAGTGAAGCATCGGAATCGACAACTAGTGTCACAGGAATGGTTCAAAACATAGACAGTATGATGAGTCAGTCTTCTTGTACTCAAGTCGGCATTGTACCATTTCTATTTAATTCCGATGCAATTTCTGTGTTTCGTCGTCAATAAGAAGGTCCAAGGGATACTGTAAACCTGAAGTGAAGCATCGGAATCTATAACTAGTGTCAGAGGAATGGTTCAAAACATAGACAGTAAGAAGAGTCAGTCTTCTTGTACCTAAGTCGGCATTGTGCCTTTTGTATTTAATTCCAATGCAATTTCTGTGTTTCATCTTAAATAGGATGGACAGAGGGATACAGTGAACCTGATGTGAAGCATCGGAATCTATAACTAGTGTCACAGGAATGGTTCAAATCATAGACAGTAGGAAGAGTCTTCCTTCCTGTACTTAAGTCGGCATTGTGGCTTTTGTATTTAATTCCAATGCAATTTCTGTGTTTCATCGTCAATAATAAGGTCCAAGGGATACAGTAAACCTGAAGTGAAGCATCGGAAAGTATAACTAGTGTCACAGAAATGGTTCAAAACATAGACAGTAAGAAGGGCCAGTCTTCTTGTACTTAAGTCGGCATTGGGCCTTTTATATTTAATTCTGATGCAATTTCTGTGTTTCATCTTCAATAGGAAGGTCATAGGGATACAGTAAACCTGAAGTGAAGCATCGGAATGTTTAACTAGTGTCACAGGAATTGTTCAAACATAGACAGTAAGAAGAGTCAGTCTTCTTGTACTTAAGTCGGCATTGTGCTTTTTGTATTTAATTCCGATGCAATTTCCGTGTTTCATCTTCAATAGGAAGGTAAGAGGGATTCAGTAAACCTGCAGTGAAGCATCGGAATCTATATCTAGTGTCACAGAAATGGTTCAAACTTAGACAGTAAGAAGAGTCAGTCCTCTTGTACTTAAGTCGGCATTGTGCCTTTTCTATTTAATTCCGATGCAATTTCTGTGTTTCATCGTCAATAAGAAGGTCCAAGGGATACAGTAAACCTGAAGTGAAGCATCGGAATGTGTAACTAGTGTCACGGGAATGGTTCAAAGCATAGACAGTTGGAAGAGTCAGTCTTCTTGTACTTAAGTCGGCATTGTGCCTTTTCTATTCAATTCCGATGCAATTTCTGTGTTTCATCGTCAAAAAGAAGGTCCAAGGGATACAGTAAACCTGAAGTGAAGCATCGGAATGCATAACTAGTGTCAGAGGAATGGTTCAAAACATAGACAGTAAGATGTGTCAGTCTTCTTGTACATCAGTCGGCATTGTGCCTTTTGTATGTAATTCGGTTGCAATTTCTGTGTTTCATCGTCTATAAGAAGGTCCAAGGGATACAGTTAACCTGAAGTGAAGCATCGGAATCTATAACTAGTGTCACAGGAATGGTTCAAAACATAGAGAGAAATAAAAGTCAGTCCACTTGCACTTAAGTCGGCATTGTGCCTTTTGTAATCAATTCCGATGCAACTTCTGTGTTTCATCGTCAATAAGAAGGTCAGAGGGATACAGTAAACCTGAAGTGAAGCATCGGAATTTATAATTAGTGTCACAGGAATGGTTCAAAACGTAGACAGTAGGAAGAGTCAGTCTTCTTGTACATAAGTCGGCATGTGCCTATTGTATTTAATTCCGATGCAATTTCTGTGTTTCATCGGCAATAAGAAGGTCCAAGGGATACAGTAAACCTGAAGTGAAGCATCGGAATGTATAAGTAGTGTCACAGGAATGGTTCTAAACATAGACAGTAGGAAGAGTCAGTCTTCTTGTACTTAAGTCGCTTTGTGCATTTTGTATTTAATTCCGATGCAATTTCTGTGTTTCATCGTCAATATGAAGGTCCAAGGGATACAGAAAACTCGAAGTGAAGCATCGGAACGTATAACTAGTGTCACAGGAATGGTTTAAATCATAGACAGTAAGAAGAGTCAGTATTCTTGTACTTATGTCGGCATTGTGTCTTTTCTATTTAATTCCGATCCAATTTCTGTGTTTCATCGTCAATAAGAAGGTCAGAGGGATACAGTAAGCCTGAAGTGAAGCATCGCAATCTATTACTAGTGTCACAGGAATGGTTCGAAACATAGACAGTAGGAAGAGTCAGTCTTCTTGTACTTAAGTCGCATTGTGCCTTTTGTATGTAATTCCGATGCAATTTCTGTGTTTTATCGTCAATAAGAAGGTCCAAGGGATACAGACAAACTGCAGTGAAGCATCGGAATGTATAACTAGTGTCAGAGGAATGGTTCAAAACATAGAGAGTAGGAGGAGTCAATCTTCTTGGACTTAAGACGGCATTGTGAGTTTTGTATTCAATTCCGATGCAATTTCTGTGTTTCATCTTCAATAGGAAGGTCAGAGGGATACAGTAAACCTGAAGTGAAGCATCGGAATCTATAACTAGTGTCACAGGAATGGTTCAAAACATAGACAATAGGAAGGGTCAGTATTCTTGTACTTAAGTCGGCATTGTGCATTTTCTATTTAATTCCGATGCAATTTCTGTGTTTCATCGTCAATAAGAAGGTCAGAGGGATACAGTAAACCTGAAGTGAAACATCGTAATCTATAACTAGTGTCAGAGGAATGGTTCAAAACTTAGACAGTAGGAAGAGTATCCATCCTGTACTTAAGTCGGCTTTGTGCCTTTTGTATTTAATTCCGATGCAATTTCTGTGGTTCATCGTCAATAAGAAGGTCAGAGGGATACAGTAAACCTGAAGTGAAGCATCGGAATCTATAAGTAGTGTCACACGAATGGTTCAAAACATAGACAGTAGGAAGAGACAGTCCTCTTGTACTTAAGTCTGCAATGTGCCTTTTGTATTTAATTCCGATGCTATTTCTGTGTTTCATCGTCAATAAGAAGGTCAGAGGGACACAGTAAACCTGAAGTGAAGCATCGGAATCTATAACTAGTGTCACAGGAATGGTTCAAAACATGGAGAGTAGGAAATGTCAGTCTTCTTGTACTTATGACGGCATTGTGCCTTTTGTATTTCATTCCGATGCAATTTCTGTGTTTCATCGTCAATAAGAAGGTCAGAGGGATACAGTAAACCTGAAGTGAAGCATCGGGATCTATAACTAGTGTCACAGGAATGGTTCAAAACATAGTCAGTAAGAAGAGTGAGTCTTCTTGTACTTAATTCGGCATTGTGCCTTTTTATTTAATTCCGATCCAATTTCAGTATTTCATCGTCAATAAGAAGGTCCAAGGGATACAGTAAACCTGAAGTGAAGTATCGGAATCTATAACTAGTGACACAGAAATGGTTCAAAACATAGTCAGTAAGAAGAGTCAGTCTTCTTGTACTTAAGTCGGTATGTTGCCTTTTCTAATAAATTCCGATGCAATTTCTGTGTTTCATCGTCAATAAGAAGGTCAGAGGGATACAGTAAACCTGAAGTGAAGCATCGGAATGTATAACTAGTGACACAGGAATCGTTCAAAACATAGACAGTAGGAAGAGTCCGTCTTCTTCTAGTTGAGTCGGCATTGTGCTTTCTGTATTTATTTCCGATGCAATTTCTGTGTTTCATTGTCAATAAGAAGGTCAGAGGGATACAGTAAACCTGAAGTTAAGCATCGGAATCTATAACTAGTGTCAATGGAATGGTTCAAAACATAGACAGTAGGAAGAGTCATTGTTTTTGTACTTTAGTTGGCATTGTGCCTTTTCTATTTAATTCCGATGCAATTTCTGTGTTTCATCGTCAATAAGGCGGTCAGAGGGATACAGTAAACCTGAAGTGAATCATCGGAATCTATAACTAGTGTCACAGGAATTGTTCAAACATAGACAGTAAGAAGAGACAGTCGTCTTGTACTTAACTCGGCATTGTGCCTTTTGTATTTAATTCCGATGCAATTTCTGTGTTTCATCCTCAATAGAAAGGTCAGAGGGATACAGTAAACCTGAAGTGAAGCATCGGAATCAATAACTAGTGTCACAGGAATGGTTCAAAAGATAGACAGTAAGAAGAGTCAGTATTCTAGTACTGAAGTCGGCATTGTGCCTTTTGTATTTAACATCGATGCAATTTCTGTGTTTCATCGTCAATAAGAAGTTCGGAGGGATACAGTAAACCTGAAGTGAAGCATCGGAATCTATAACTAGTGTCACAGGAATGGTTCAAAACATAGACGGTAGGAAGAGTCAGTCATCTTGTACTTAAGTCGGCATTGTGCCTTTTGTATTTAATTCCGATGCTATTTCTGTGTTTCGTCGTTAATAAGAAGGTCCAAGGGATACAGTAAACCTGAAGTGAAGCATCGGAATGTATAACTAGTGTCACAGGAATGGTTCAAAACATAGACAGTAGGAAGAGTCAGTCTTCTTGTACTTAAGTCGGCATTGTGCCTTTTGTAATTAATTCCGATGCTATTTCTGTGTTTCATCGTCAATAAGAAGGTCAGAGGGATACAGTAAACCTGAAGTGATGCATCGGAATCTGTAACTAGTGTCAGAGGAATGGATCAAAGCATAGACAGTAGGAAGAGTAAGTCTCATTGTACTTAAGTCGGCATTGTGCCTTTTGTATTTAATTCCGATGCAATTTCTGTGGTTCATCGTCAAAAAGAAGGTTAAAGGGATACAGTAAACCTGAAGTGAATCATCGGAATCTGTAACTAGTGCCACAGGAGTTGTTCAAACCTAGACATTAAGAAGAGTCAGTCTTCTTGTACTTAAGTCGGCATTGTGCCTTCTGTAATTAACTCCCATGAAATTTCTTTGTTTCATCTTCAATAGGAAGGTCAGAGGGATACAGTAAACCTGAAGTGAAGCATCGGAATCTATAACTAGTGTCAGAGGAATGGTTCAAAACATAGACAGTAAGAAGAGTCAGTCTTCTTGTACCTAAGTCGGCATTGTGGCTTTTGTATTTAATTCCGATGCAATTTCTGTGTTTCATCGTCAATAAGAAGGTCCAAGGGATACAGTAAACCTGAAGTGAAGCATCGGAAAGTATAACTAGAGTCACAGAAATGGTTCAAAACATAGACAGTAAGAAGAGCCAGTCTTCTTGTACTTAAGTCGGCATTGTGCCTTTTATATTTAATTCTGATGCAATTTCTGTGTTTCATCTTCAATAGGAAGGTCAGAGGGATACAGTAAACCTGAAGTGAAGCATCGGAATGTATAACTAGTGTCACAGGAATTGTTCAAACATAGACAGTAAGAATAGTCAGTCTTCTTGTACTTAAGTCGGCATTGTGCCTTTTGTATTTAATTCCGATGCAATTTCCGTGTTTCATCTTCAATAGGAAGGTCAGAGGGATACAGTAAACCTGAAGTGAAGCATCGGAATGTATAACTAGTGTCACAGGAATTGTTCAAACATAGACAGTAAGAAGAGTCAGTCTTCTTGTACTTAAGTCGGCATTGTGCCTTTTGTATTTAATTCCGATGCAATTTCCGTGTTTCATCTTCAATAGGAAGGTAAGAGGGATACAGTAAACCTGCAGTGAAGCATCGGAATCTATATCTAGTGTCACAGAAATGGTTCAAACATAGACAGTAAGAAGAGTCAGTCCTCTTGTACTTAAGTCGGCATTATGCCTTTTCTATTTAATTCCGATGCAATTTCTGTGTTTCATCGTCAATAAGAAGGTCCAAGGAATACAGTAAACCTGAAGTGAAGCATCGGAATGTGTAACTAGTGTCACGGGAATGGTTCAAAGCATAGACAGTTGGAAGAGTCAGTCTTCTTGTACTTGAGTCGGCATTGTGCCTTTTGTATTTATTTGCGATGCAATTTCAGTGTTTCATCATCAATAACAAGGTCAGAGGGGTACACTAAACCTGAAGTGAAGCATCGGAATCTATAACTAGTGTCACAGGAATGGTTCAAGACATAGACATTAGGAATAGTCATTTACCTTGTACTTAAGTCGGCATTGTGCCTTTTGTTTTTAATTCCGATGCAATTTCTGTGTTTCGTCGTCAATAATAGGGTCCAAGGAATACAGCAAACCTGAAGTGAAACATCGGAATCTATAACAAGTGTCACAGGAATGTTTCAAAACATAGACAGTAAGAAGAGTCAGTCCTCTTGTACTTACGTCGGCATTGTGCTTTTTGTATCTAATTCCGATGCATTTTCTGTGTTTCATCGTCAATAAGAAGGTCAGAGGGCTACAGTAATCCTGAAGTCAAGCATCGGAATCTATAACTAGCGTCACAGGAATGGTTCAAAACATAGACAGTAGGATGAGTCAATCTTCTTGTACTTAAGTCGGCATTGTACCATTTCTATTTAATTCCGATGCAGTTTCTGTGTTTCGTCGTCAATAAGAAGGTCCAAAGGATACTGTAAACCTGAAGTGAAGCATCGGAATCTATAACTAGTGTCAGAGGAATGGTTCAAAACATAGACAGTAAGAAGGGTCAGTCTTCTTGTACCTAAGTCGGCATTGTGCCTTTTGTATTTAATTCCGATGCAATTTCTGTGTTTCATCTTCAATAAGAAGGACAGAGGGATACAGTAAACCTGATGTGAAGCATTGGAATCTATAACTAGTGTCACAGGAATGGTTCAAAACATAGACAATAGGAAGGGTCAGTCATCTTGTACTTAAGTCGGCATTGTGCCTTTTCTATTTGATTCCGATGCAATTTCCGTGTTTCGTCGTCAATAAGAAGGTCCAAGGGATACAGTAAACCTGCAGTGAGGCATCGGAATCTATAACTTGTGTCACAGGAATGTTTCAAGGCATAGACAGTAAGAAGAGTCAGTCCTCTTGTACTTAAGTCGGAATTGGGCTTTTTGTATTTAATTCCGATGTAATTTCTGTGTTTCGTCGTCAATAAGAATATCAGAGGGATACAGTAAACCTGAAGTGAAGCATCGGGATCTATAACTAGTGTCACAGGAATTGTTCAAACATAGACAGTAAGAAGAGTCAGTCGTCTTGTACTTAAGTCGGCATTGTGCCTTTTCATTTAATTCCGATGCAATTTCTGTATTTCATCGTCAATAAGAAGGTCCAAGGGATACAGTAAACCTGAAGTGAAGTATCGGAATCTATAACTAGTGACACAGAAATGGTTCAAAACATAGTCAGTAAGAAGAGTCAGTCTTCTTGTACTTAAGTCGGTATTGTGCCTTTTCTAATAAATTCCGATGCAATTTCTGTGTTTCATCGTCAATAAGAAGGTCAGAGGGTTACAGTAAACCTGAAGTGAAGCATCGGAATGTATAACTAGTGCCACAGGAATCGTTCAAAACATAGACAGTAGGAAGAGTCCGTCTTCTTCTAGTTGAGTCGGCATTGTGTCTTCTGTATTTATTTCCGATGCAATTTCTGTGTTTCATTGTCAATAAGAAGGTCAGAGGGATACAGTAAACCTGAAGTTAAGCATCGGAATCTATAACTAGTGTCACAGGAATTGTTCAAACATAGTCAGTAAGAAGAGTCAGTATTCTAGTACTGAAGTCGGAATTGTGCCTTTTGTATTTAATTCCGATGCAATTTCTGTGTTTCATCGTCAATAAGAAGTTCGGAGGGATACAGTAAACCTGAAGTGAAGCATCGGAATCTAAAACTAGTGTCACAGGAATTGTTCAAACATAGACAGTAAGAAGAGTCAGTCGTCTTGTACTTAAGTCGGCATTGTGCCTTTTGTATTTAATTCCGATGCAATTTCTGTGTTTCATCCTCAATAGGAAGGTCAGAGGGATACGGTAAACCTGAAGTGAAGCATCGGAATCAATAACTAGTGTCACAGGAATGGTTCAAAAGATAGACAGTAAGAAGAGTCAGTATTCTAGTACTAAAGTCGGCATTGTGCCTTTTGTATTTAATTCCGATGCAATTTCTGTGTTTCATAGTCAATAAGAAGTTCGGGGGGATACAGTAAACCTGAAGTGAAGCATCCGAATCTATAACTAGTGTCACAGGAATGGTTCAAAACATAGACATTAGGAAGAGTCAGTCTACTTGAACTTAAGTCGGCATTGTGCCTTTTGTATTTAATTCCGATGCTATTTCTGTGTTTCGTCGTCAATAAGAAGGTCCAAGGGATACAGTAAACCTGAAGTGAAGCATCGGAATGTATAACTAGTGTCACAGGAATGGTTCAAAACATAGACAGTAGGAAGAGTCAGTCTTCTTGTACTTAAGTCGGCATTGTGCCTTTTGTATTTAATTCCGATGCTATTACTGTGTTTCATCTTCAATAGGAAGGTCAGAGGGATACAGTAAACCTGAAGTAAAGGATCGGAAACTATAACTAGTGCCACAGGAGTGGTTCAAAACATAGACAGTAGGATGAGTCATTCTTCTTGTACTTAAGTCGGCATTGTGCCTTTTGTATTTAATTCCGAAGCAATTTCTGTGTTTCATCGTCAAAAAGAAGGTTCAAGGGTTACAGTAAACCTGAAGTGAATCATCGGAATCTGTAACTAGTGCCACAGGAGTTGTTGAAACCTAGACAGTAAGAAGAGTCAGTCTTCTGGTACTTAAGTCGGCATTGTGCCTTCTGTAATTAACTCCCATGAAATTTCTTTGTTTCATTTTCAATAGGAAGGTCAGAGGGATACAGTAAACCTGAAGTGAAGCTTCGGAAACTATAACTAGTGTCACAGGAATGGTTCAAAACATAGACAGTAAGAAGAGTCAGTCTTCTAGTACTTATGTCGGCATTGTGCCTTTTCTACTTAATTCCGATGCCATTTCTGTGGTTCATCGTCAATAAGACGGTCAGAGGGATATAGTAAACCTGAAGTGAAGCATCGGAATTTATAACTAGTGTCAGAGGAATGGTTCAAAACATAGACTGTAAGAAGCGTCAGGCATCTTGTACCTAAGTCGGCATTGTGCCTTTCGTATTTAATTCCGATGCAATTTCTGTGTTTCATCGTCAATAAGAAGGTCCAAGGGATACAGTATACCTGACGTGAAGCATCGGAATCTACAACTAGTGTCACAGGAATGGTACAAAACATAGAGAGTAATAATAGTCAGTCTTCTTGCACTTATGTCGGCATTGTGCCTTTTGTATTTAATTCCGATGCAATTTCTGTGTTTCATCGTCAATAAGAATGTCAGAGGGCTACAGTAAACCTGAAGTGAAGCATCGGAATCCATAACTAGTGTCAGAGGAATGGTTCAAAACATAGACAGTAGGAAGAGTCACTCTTCTTGTACTTAAGTCGGCATTGGGCCTTTTGTATTTAATTCCCATGCAATTTCTGTGTTTCATCTTCTATAGGAAGGTCAGGAGATTCAGTAAATCTAAAGTGAAGCATCGGAATCTATAACTAATGTCACAGGAATGGTTCAAAACATAGACATTAGGAAGAGTCATTCATCTTGTACTTAAGTCGGCATTGTGCCTTTTGTATTTAATTCCGATGCAATTACTGTGGTTCATCGTCAATAAGAAGGTCAGAGGGATACAGAAAACCTGAAGTGAAGCATCGGAATCTACAACTAGTGTCACACGAATAGTTCAAAACATAGACAGTATCATGAGTCAGTCTTCTTGTACTTAAGTCGGCATTGTACCATTTCTATTTAATTCCGATGCAATTTCTGTGTTTCGTCGTCAATAAGAAGGTCCAAGGGATACTGTAAACATGAAGTGAAGCATCGGAATCTATAACTAGTGTCAGAGGAATGGTTCAAAACATAGACAGTAAGAAGAGTCAGTCTTCTTGTACCTAAGTCGCCATTGTGCCTTTTGTATTTAATTCCGATGCAATTTCTGTGGTTCATCGTCAATAAGAAGGTCAGAGGGATACAGTAAACCTGAAGTGAAGCATCGGAATCTACAACTAGTGTCACAGGAATGTTTCAAAACATAGACAGTATGATGAGTCAGTCTTCTTGTACTTAAGTCGGCATTGTACCATTTCTATTTAATTCCGATGCAATTTCTGTGTTTCGTCGTCAATAAGAAGGTCCAAGAGAAACTGTAAACCTGATGTGAAGCATCGGAATCTATAACTAGTGTCAGAGGATTGGTTCAAAACATAGACAATAGGAAGGGTCAGTCTTCTTGTACTTTAGTTGGCATTGTGCCTTTACTATTAAATTCCCATGCAATTTCTGGAATTCGTCGTCAATAAGAAGGTCCAAGGGATACAGTAAACCTGAAGTGAATCATCAAAATCTATAACTAGTGTCACAGGAATGTGTCACAACATAAATGGTTCAAAACATAGTCAGTAAGAAGAGTCAGTCTTCTTGTACTTAATTCGGCATTGTGCCTTTTTATTTAATTCCGATGCAATTTCTGTGTTTCGTCGTCGATAAGAAGGTCCAAGGGATACAGTAAACTTGAAGTGAAGCATCGGAATCCATAATTAGTGTCACAGAAATGGTTCAAAACATAGTCAGTAAGAAGAGTCAGTCTTTTTGTACTTAAGTCGGCATTATGCCCTTTCTATTTAATTCCGATGAAATTTCTTTGCTCCATCGTAAATAAGAAGGTCCTAGGGATGCAGTACACCTGAAGTGAAGCATCGGAATCTATAACTAGTGTCACAGGAATGGTTCAAATCATAGACAATAGGAAGGGTCAGTCTTCTTGTACTTTAGTTGGCATTGTGCCTTTACTATTAAATTCCCATGCAATTTCTGGAATTCGTCGTCAATAAGAAGGTCCAAGGGATACAGTAAACCTGAAGTGAATCATCAAAATCTATAACTAGTGTCACAGGAATGTGTCACAACATAGACAGTAAGAAGAGTCAGTCCTCTTGTTCTTAAGTCGGCATTGTGCTTTTTGTATCCAATTCCGATGCAATATCAGAGTTTCATCGTCAATAAGAAGGTCCGAGGGATACAGTAAACCTGAAGTGAAGCATCCGAATCTATAACCAGTGTCACAGGAATGGTTCTAATCATAGATAGTAAGAAGAGTCAGTCTTCTTGTACTTAAGTCGGCATTGTTCCTTTTCTAATTAATTCCGATGCAATTTCTGTGTTTCATCGTCAATAAGAAGGTCAGAGGGATACAGTAAACCTGAAGTGAAGCATCGGAATCTGTAACTAGTGTCACAGGAATGGTTTAAAACATAGAGAGTAGGAAGAGTCAGTCTTCTTGTACTTAAGTGGGCATTGTGCTTTATCTATTGAATTCCGATGCAATTTCTGTGTTTCATCGTCAATAAGAAGGTCAGAGGGATACAGTAAACCTGAAGTGAAGCATAGGGAATGTATAACTAGTGTCACAGGAATCGTTCAAAACATAGACATTAGGAAGAGTCCGTCTTCTTCTAGTTGAGTCGGCATTGTGCCTTTTGTACTTATTTCCGATGCAATTTCTGTGTCGCATCGTCAATAAGAAGGTCGAGGGATACAGTAAACCTGAAGTGAAGCATCGGAATATATAACTAGTGTCATAGGAATGGTTCGAAACATAGACAGTAAGAAGAGTCGGTCTTCTTGTACATAAGTCGGCATTGTGCCTTTTGTATTTATTTCCGATGCGATTTCTGTGTTTCATCGTCAATAAGAAGGTCAGAGGGATACAGTAAACCTGCAGTGAAGCAGCGGAATCTTTAACTAGTGTCACAGGAATGGTTCAAAATATAGAAAGTAGGAAGAGTTATTCTTCTTGTACTTAAGTCCGCATTGTGCCTTATGTATTTAATTCCGATGCAATTTCTGCGCTTCCTCGTCAAAAAGGAGGTCCAAGGGATACAGTAAACCTGAAGTGAAGCATCGGAATCTATAACTAGTGTCACAGGAATGATTCGAAACATAGAGAGTAGCAAGAGTCAGTCTTCTTGTACTTAGGTCGGCATTGTGCCTTTTGTATTTAATTCCGATGCAATTTCTGTGTTTCATCGTCAATAAGAAGGTCAGAGGGATACAGTCAACCAGAAGTAAAGCATCGGAATGTATAACTAGTGTCACAGGAATGGTTCAAAACATAGTCAGTAAGAATAGTCAGTCTTCTTGTACTTAATTCGGCATTGTGCCTTTTTATTAAATTCCGATACAATTTCTGTGTTTCATCGTCAATAAGAAGGTCCATGGGATATAGTAAACCTGAAGTGAAGCATCGGATTCTATAACTAGTGTCACAGAAATGGTTCAAAACATAGTCAGTAAGAAGAGTCAGTCTTCTTGTACTTAAGTCGGCATTGTGCCTTTTCTATTTAATTCCGATGCAATTTCTGTGTTTCATCGTCAATAAGAAGGTCAGAGGGATACAGTAAACTTGAAGTGAAGCATGGGAATGTATAACTAGTATCACAGGAATCGTTCAAAGCATAGACAGTAGGAAGAGTCCGTCTTCTTCCAGTTGAGTGGGCATTGTGCCTTTTGTATTTAATTCCCATGCAATTTCTGTGTTTCATCGTCAATAAGAAGGTCAGAGGGATACAGTAAACCTGAAGTGAAGCATCGGAATCTATAACTAGTGTCACAGGAATGGTTCAAAGCAAAGACAGTTGGAAGAGTCATTCTTCTTGTACTTAAGTCGGCATTGTGGATTTTCTATTTAATTCCGATGCAAATTCTGTGTTTCATCGTAAATAAGACGGTCAGAGGGATACAGTAAACCTGAAGTGAATCATCGGAATTTATAACTAGTGTCACAGGAATGGTTCAAAACATAGACAGTAGGAAGAGTCAGTCTACATCTACTTAAGTCGGCATTGTGCCTTTTGTATCTAATTCCGATGCAATATTTGTGTTTCAACTTCAATCAGAAGGCCCAAGGGATACAGTGAATCTCAAGTGAAGCATCGGAATCTATAACTAGTGTCACAGGAATGGTTCAAACATAGTCAGTAAGAAGAGTCAGTTATCTTGTACTTAAGTCGGCATTATGCTTTTTCTATTTACTTCCAATGCAATTTCTGTGCTTCATCGTCAATGAGAAGGTCAGAGGGATAAAGTAAACCTGAAGTGAAGCATCGAAATCTGTAACTAGTGTCACTGGAATGGTTCAAAATTTAGACAGTAGGAAGAATCAGTCTTCTTGTACTTAAGTCGGCATTGTGCCTTATTTATTTAATTCCGATGCAATGTCTGTGTTTAATTGTCAATAAGAATGTCAGAGGGATACAGTACACCTGAAGTGAAGCATCAGAATCTATAACTAGTGTCACAGGAATGGTTCAAATCATAGATAGTAAGAAGAGTCAGTCTTCTTGTACTTAAGTCGGCATTGTGCCTTTTGTATTTAATTCTGATGCATTTTCTGTGTTTCATCGTCATTAAGAAGGTTAGAGGGATACAGTAAAACTGAAGTGAAGCATCGGAATCTATAACTAGTGTCACAGGAATGGTTCAAAACATAGACAGTAGGAACAGTCAGTCTTCTTGTACTTAAGTCGGCATTGTGCCTTTTCTATTTAATTCCGATGCAATTTCTGTGTTTCGTCCTCAATAAGAAGGTCCTAGGGATACAGTAAACCTGAAGTGAAGCATCGGAATCTATAACTAGTGTCACAGGAATGGTTCAAAACATAGAGAGTAATAAGAGTCGGTCTTCTTGTACTTAAGTCTGCATTGTGCTTTTTGTATTTAATTCCGATGCAATTTCTGTGTTTCATCGTCAATAAGAAGGTCAGAGGGATACAGTAAACCTGAAGTGAAGCATCGGAATCTATAACTAGTGTCACAGGAATGTTTAAAAACATAGTCAGTAAGAAGAGTCAGTCTTCTTGTCCTTAAGTCGGCATTGTGCCTTTTGTATTTAATTCCGATGCAATTTCTGTGTTTCATCGTCAATAAGAAGGTCCAAGGGATACAGTAAACTTAGAGTGAAGCATCGGAATCTATAACTAGTGTCACAGGAATGGTTCAAAGCATAGACAGTTAGAAGATACAGTTTCTTGTACTTAAGTCGGCATTGTGCCTTTTGTATTTAATTCCCATGCTATTTATGTGTTTCATCGTCAATACGAAGGTCAGAGGGATACAGTAAACCTGAATTGATGCATCGGAATCTATAACTAGTGTCACAATAATGGTTCAAAGCATAGTCAGTAAGAAGAGTCAGTCATCTTGTACTTAAGTCGGCATTGTGCCTTTTGTATTTAATTCCGATGCAATTTCTGTGTTCCATCGTCAATAAGAAGGTCAGAGGGATACAGTAAACCTGAAGTGGAGCATCGGAATCTGTAACTAGTGTCACAGGAATGGTTCAAAACATAAACAGTAATAAGATACAGTCTTCATGTACTTAAGTCGGCATTGTGTCGTTTGTATTTAATTCCGAGGCAATTTCTGTGTTTCATCGTCAATAAGAATGTCCAAGGGATACAGTAAGCCTGAAGTGAAGCATCAGAATCTATAACTAGTGTCACAGGAATGGTTCAAAACATAGTCAGTAAGATGAGTCGGTCTTCATGTACTTAAGTCGGCATTGTGCCATTTGTATTTAATTCTGGTGCTATTTCTGTGTTTCATCGTCAATAAGAAGGTCAGAGGGATACAGTAAACCTGAAGTGAAGCATCGGAATCTATAACTAGTGTCACAGGAATGTTTAAAAACATAGTCAGTAAGAAGAGTCGGTCTTCTTGTCCTTAAGTCGGCATTGTGCCTTTTGTATTTAATTCCGATGCAATTTCTGTGTTTCATCGTCAATAAGAAGGTCCAAGGGATACAGTAAACCTGGAGGGAAGCATCGAAATCTATAACTTGTCTCACAGAAATGGTTCAAAACATAGTCAGTAAGAAGAGTCAGTCTTCTTGTACTTAAGTCGGCATTGTGCCTTTTGTATTTAATTCCGATGTAATTTCTGTGTTTCATCGTCAATAAGAAGGTCCAAATGATACAGTAAACCTGAAGTGAAGCATCAGAATCTAAAACTAGTGTCACAGGAATGGATCAAAACATAGACAGTAAGAAGAGTCTATCCTCTTGTATTTAAGTCGGTATTGTGCCTTTTGTATTTAATTCCGATGGAATTTCTGTGTTTCATCGTCAATAAGGTCAGAGGGATACAGTAAACCTGAAGTGAAGCATCGGATTCTATAACTAGAGTCACAGGAATGGTTCAAATCATAGACTGTAGGAAGAGTCAGTCTTCGTGTCCTTAAGTCGGCATTGTGCCCTTTCTATTTAATTCCGATGCAATTTCAGTGTTTCTTCGTCAATAAGAAGGTCAGAGGGATACAGTAAACCTGAAGTGAAGCATCGGAATCTATAACTGGTGTCACAGGAATGGTTCAAAACATAGACAGAAAGAAGAATCAGTCTTCTTGTACTTAAGTCGGCATTGTGCCTTTTGTATTTAATTCTGGTGCAATTTCTGTGTTTCATCGTCAATAAGAAGGCCAGAGGGATACAGTAAACCAGAAGTGAAGCATCGGAATCTAAAAATAGTGTCACAGGAATGGATCGAAACATAGACAGTAAGAAGAGTCTATCCTCTTGTATTTAAGTCGGTATTGTGCCTTTTGTATTTAATTCCGATGGAATTTCTGTGTTTCATCGTCAATAAGGTCAGAGGGATACAGTAAACCTGAAGTGAAGCATCGGATTCTATAACTAGTGTCACAGGAATGGTTCAAATCATAGACAGTAGGAAGAGTCAGTCTTCGTGTCATTAAGTCGGCATTGTGCCCTTTCTGTTTAATTCCGATGCAATTTCAGTGTTTCTTCATCAATAAGAAGGTCAGAGGGATACAGTAAACCTGAAGTGAAGCATCGGAATGTATAACTGGTGTCACATTAATGGTTCAAAACATAGACAGTAAGAAGAATCAGTCTTCTTGTACTTAAGTCGGCATTGTGCCTTTTGTATTTAATTCTGGTGCAATTTCTGTGTTTCATCGTCAATAAGAAGGCCAGAGGGATACAGTAAACCTGAAGTGAAGCATCGGAATCTATAACTGGTGTCACAGGAATGGTTCAAAATATAGTCAGAAAGAAGAGTCAGTCTTCTTGTCCTTAAGTCGGCATTGTGAATTTTGTATTTAATTCCGATGCTATTTCTGTGTTTCATCGTCAATAAGAAGGTCCAAGGGATACAGTAAACCTTGAGTGAAGCATCGGAATCTATAACTAGTGTCACAGGAATGGTTCAAAGCATAGACAGTTAGAAGATACAGTCTTCTTGTACTTAAGTCGGCATTGTGCCTTTTGTATTTAATTCCCATGCTATTTCTGTGTTTCATCGTCAATACGAAGGTCAGAGGGATACAGTAAACCTGAATAGATGCATCGGAATCTATAACTAGTGTCACAATAATGGTTCAAAACATAGCCAGTAAGAAGAGTCAGTCATCTTGTACTTAAGTCGGCATTGTGCCTTTTGTATTTGATTCCGATGCAATTTCTGTGTTTCATCGTCAATAAGAAGGTCAGAGGGATACAGTAAACCTGACGTGGAGCATCGGAATCTGTAACTAGTGTCTCAGGAATGGTTCAAAACATAAACAGTAATAAGATACAGTCTTCATGTACTTAAGTCGGCATTGTGTCGTTTGTATTTAATTCCGAGGCAATTTCTGTGTTTCATCGTCAATAAGAAGGTCCAAGGGATACAGTAATCCTGGAGTGAAGCATCGGAATCTATAACTTGTCTCACAGAAATGGTTCAAAACATAGTCAGTAAGAAGAGTCAGTCTTCTTGTACTTAAGTCGGCATTGTGCCTTTTGTATTTAATTCCGATGTAATTTCTGTGTTTCATCGTCAATAAGAAGGTCCAAATGATACAGTAAACCTGAAGTGAAGCATCAGAATCTAAAAATAGTGTCACAGGAATGGATCAAAACATAGACAGTAAGAAGAGTCTATCCTCTTGTATTTAAGTCGGTATTGTGCCTTTTGTATTTAATTCCGATGGAATTTCTGTGTTTCATCGTCAATAAGGTCAGAGGGATACAGTAAACCTGAAGTGAAGCATCGGATTCTATAACTAGTGTCACAGGAATGGTTCAAATCATAGACAGTAGGAAGAGTCAGTCTTCGTGTCCTTAATTCGGCATTGTGCCCTTTCTATTTAATTCCGATGCAATTTCAGTGTTTCTTCGTCAATAAGAAGGTCAGAGGGATACAGTAAACCTGAAGTGAAGCATCGGAATCTATAACTGGTGTCACAGGAATGGTTCAAAACATAGACAGTAAGAAGAATCAGTCTTCTTGTACTTAAGTCGGCATTGTGCCTTTTGTATTTAATTCCCATGCTATTTCTGTGTTTCATCGTCAATACGAATATCAGAGGGATACAGTAAACCGGAATTGATGCATCGGAATCTATAACTAGTGTCACAATAATGGTTCAAAACAAAGTCAGTAAGAAGAGTCAGTCATCTTGTACTTAAGTCGGCATTGTGCCCTTTGTATTTAATTCCGATGCAATTTCTGTGTTTCATCGTCAATAAGATGGTCAGAGGGATACAGTAAACCTGAAGTGGAGCATCGGAATCTGTAACTAGTGTCACAGGAATGGTTCAAAACATAAACAGTAATAAGATACAGTCTTCATGTACTTAAGTCGGCATTGTGTCGTTTGTATTTAATTCCGAGGCAATTTCTGTGTTTCATCGTCAATAAGAATGTCCAAGGGATACAGTAAACCTGAATTGATGCATCGGAATCTATAACTAGTGTCACAGGAATGGTTCAAAACATAGTCAGTAAGAAGAGTCAGTCTTTATGTACTTAAGTCGGCATTTAGAATTTTGTATTTAATTCCGATGCAATATCAGTGTATCATCGTCAATAAGAAGGTCCGAGGGATACAGTAAACCTGGAGTGAAGCATCGGAATCTATAACAACTGGCACAGGAATAGTTCAAAACACAGACAGTACTTAAGTCGGCTTTGTGCCTTTTGTATTTAATTCCGATGCAATTTCATTGTTTCATCGTCAATAAGAAGGTCCAAGGGATACAGTAAACCTGAAGTGAAGTGTCGGAATCTGTAACTAGTGTCACAGGAATGGTTCAAAACATAAACAGTAAGAAGATACAGTGTTCTTGTACTTAAATCGGCATTGTGCCTTTTGTATTTAATTCCGATGCAATTTCTATGTTTCATCGTCAATGAGAAGGTCCAAGGGATACAGTAAACATGGAGTGAAGCATCGGAATCTAAAACTAGTCTCACAGAAATGGTTCAAAACGTAGTCAGTAAGAAGAGTCAGTCTTCTTGTGCTAAAGTCGGCATTGTGCCTTTTGTATTTAATTCCGATGCAAATTCTGTGTTTCGCCGTCAATAAGAAGGTCAGAGGGATACAGTAAACCTGAAGTGAAGCATCGGAATCTGTAACTAGTGTCACTGGAATGGTTTAAAGCATAGACAGTAAGATGAGTCAGTCATCTTGGACTTGAGTCGGCATTGTGCCGTTTGTTTTAAATTCCAATGGAATTTCTGTGTTTCATCGTCTATAAGACGGTCCAAGGGATACAGTAAACCTGAAGTCAAGCATCGGAATCCATAACTAGTGTCACTGGAATGGTTCAAAACATAGACAGTAAGAAGAGTCAGTATTCTTGTACTTAAGTCGGCATTGTGATTTTTCTATTTAATTCCGATGCAATATCTGTGTTTCATCGTCAATAACAAGGTCAGAGGGATACAGTAAACCTGAAGTGAAACATCGGAATCTATAACTAGTGTCACAGGAATAGTTCAAAATATAGTCAGTAAGAAGAGTCAGTCCTTTTGTACTTAAGTCGGCATTGTGCCTTTTGTATTTAATTCCGATGTAATTCCTGTGTTTGATCGTCAATAAGAAGGTCCTAATGAGACAGTAAACCTGAAGTGAAGCATCGGAATCTATAACTACTGGCACAGGAATGGTTCAAAACACTGACAGTACTTATGTCGGCTTTGTGCCTTTTGTATTTATTTCCGATGCAATTTCTGTGTTTCGTCGTCAATAAGAAGGTCCAAGGGATACAGCAAACCTGAAGTGAAGCATCGGAATCTATAACTAGTGTCACAGGAATGGTTCAAAACATAGTCAGTAAGAAGAGTCGGTCTTCATGTACTTAAGTCGGCATTGTGCCTTTTGTATTTAATTCCGATGCAATTTCTGTGTTTCATCGTCAACAAGAAGGTCCAAGGGATACAGTAAACCTGAAGTGAAGCGTCGGAATCTATAACTAGTGTCAGAGGAATGGTTCAAAACATAATCAGTAAGAAGAGTCAGTCTTTATGTACTTAAGTCGGCATTGTGCCTTTTGTATTTAATTCCGATAATAATTTCAGTGTTTCATCGTCAATAAGAAGGTCCGAGGGATACAGTAAACCTGGAGTGAAGCATCGGAATCTATAAGTACTGGCACAGGAATTGTTCAGAACACAGACAGTACTTAAGTCGGCTTTGTGCCTTTTGTATTTAATTCCGATGCAATTTCATTGTTTCATCGTCAATAAGAAGGTCCAAGGGATACAGTAAACCTGTAGTGAAGCATCGGAATCTATAACTAGTGTCACAGGAATGGTTCAAAACATAAACAGTAAGAAGATACAGTGTTCTTGTACTTAAGTCGGCATTGTGTCGTTTGTATTTAATTCCGACGCAATTTCTGTGTTTCATCGTAAATAAGAAGGTCCAAGGGATACAGTAAACCGGAAGTAAACCATCGGAATCTATAACTAGTGCCACAGGAATGGTTCAAAACATAGTCAGTAAGATGAGTCGGTCTTCATGTACTTAAGTCGGCATTGTGCCTTTTGTATTTAATTCCGGTGCTATTTCTGTGTATCATCGTCAACAAGAAGGTCAGAGGGAAACAGTAAACCTGAAGTGAAGCATCGGAAACTATAACTAGTGTCACAGGAATGTTTCAAAACATAGTCAGTAAGAAGAGTCAGTCTTCTTGTCCTTAAGTCGGCATTGTGCCTTTTGTATTTAATTCCGATGCAATTTCTGTGTTTCATCGTCAATGAGAAGGTCCAAAGGATACAGTAAACCTGGCGTGAAGCATCGGAATCTAAAACTAGTCTCACAGAAATGGTTCAAAACGTAGTCAGTAAGAAGAGTCAGTCTTCTTGCACTAAAGTCGGCAATGTGCATTTTGTATTTAACTCCGATGCAAATTCTGTGTTTCACCGTCAATAAGAAGTTCAGAGGGATACAGTAAACCTAAAGTGAAGCATCGGAATCTGTAACTAGTGTCACTGGAATGGTTTAAAGCATAGACAGTAAGAAGAGTCAGTCATCTTGTACTTGAGTCGGCATTGTGCCGTTTGTTTTAATTTCCGATGGAATTTCTGTGTTTCATCGTCAATAAGAAGGTCCAAGGGATACAGTAAACCTGAAGTCAAGCATCGGAATCTGTAACTAGTGTAACTGGAATGCTTCAAAACATAGACAGTAAGAAGAGTCAGTATTCTTGTACTTAAGTCGGCATTGTGATTTTTCTATTTAATTCCGATGCAATTTCTGTGTTTCATCGTCAATAACAAGGTCAGAAGGATACAGTAAACCTGAAGTGAAACATCGGAATCAATAACTACTGTCACAGGAATGGTTCAAAATATAGTCAGTAAGAAGAGTCAGTCCTTTTGTACTTAAGTCGGCATTGTGCCTTTTGTATTTAATTCCGATGTAATTCCTGTGTTTGATCGTCAATAAGAAGGTCCAAATGAGACAGTAAACCTGAAGTGAAGCATCGGAATCTATAACTACTGGCACAGGAATGGTTCAAAACACTGACAGTACTTATGTCGGCTTTGTGCCTTTTGTATTTATTTCCGATGCAATTTCTGTGTTTCGTCGTCAATAAGAAGGTCCAAGGGATACAGCAAACCTGAAGTGAAGCATCGGAATCTATAACTAGTGTCACAGGAATGGTTCAAAACATAGTCAGTAAGAAGAGTCGGTCTTCATGTACTTAAGTCGGCATTGTGCCTTTTGTATTTAATTCCGATGCAATTTCTGTGTTTCATCGTCAACAAGAAGGTCCAAGGGATACAGTAAACCTGAAGTGAAGCGTCGGAATCTATAACTAGTGTCAGAGGAATGGTTCAAAACATAATCAGTAAGAAGAGTCAGTCTTTATGTACTTAAGTCGGCATTGTGCCTTTTGTATTTAATTCCGATAATAATTTCAGTGTTTCATCGTCAATAAGAAGGTCCGAGGGATACAGTAAACCTGGAGTGAAGCATCGGAATCTATAAGTACTGGCACAGGAATTGTTCAGAACACAGACAGTACTTAAGTCGGCTTTGTGCCTTTTGTATTTAATTCCGATGCAATTTCATTGTTTCATCGTCAATAAGAAGGTCCAAGGGATACAGTAAACCTGTAGTGAAGCATCGGAATCTATAACTAGTGTCACAGGAATGGTTCAAAACATAAACAGTAAGAAGATACAGTGTTCTTGTACTTAAGTCGGCATTGTGTCGTTTGTATTTAATTCCGACGCAATTTCTGTGTTTCATCGTAAATAAGAAGGTCCAAGGGATACAGTAAACCGGAAGTAAACCATCGGAATCTATAACTAGTGCCACAGGAATGGTTCAAAACATAGTCAGTAAGATGAGTCGGTCTTCATGTACTTAAGTCGGCATTGTGCCTTTTGTATTTAATTCCGGTGCTATTTCTGTGTATCATCGTCAACAAGAAGGTCAGAGGGAAACAGTAAACCTGAAGTGAAGCATCGGAAACTATAACTAGTGTCACAAGAATGTTTCAAAACATAGTCAGTAAGAAGAGTCAGTCTTCTTGTCCTTAAGTCGGCATTGTGCCTTTTCTATTTAATTCCGATGCAATTTCTGTGTTTCATCGTCAATGAGAAGGTCCAAAGGATACAGTAAACCTGGCGTGAAGCATCGGAATCTAAAACTAGTCTCACAGAAATGGTTCAAAACGTAGTCAGTAAGAAGAGTCAGTCTTCTTGCACTAAAGTCGGCAATGTGCATTTTGTATTTAACTCCGATGCAAATTCTGTGTTTCACCGTCAATAAGAAGTTCAGAGGGATACAGTAAACCTAAAGTGAAGCATCGGAATCTGTAACTAGTGTCACTGGAATGGTTTAAAGCATAGACAGTAAGAAGAGTCAGTCATCTTGTACTTGAGTCGGCATTGTGCCGTTTGTTTTAATTTCCGATGGAATTTCTGTGTTTCATCGTCAATAAGAAGGTCCAAGGGATACAGTAAACCTGAAGTCAAGCATCGGAATCTGTAACTAGTGTAACTGGAATGCTTCAAAACATAGACAGTAAGAAGAGTCAGTATTCTTGTACTTAAGTCGGCATTGTGACTTTTTTATTTAATTCCGATGCAATTTCTGTGTTTCATCGTCAATAACAAGGTCAGAAGGATACAGTAAACCTGAAGTGAAACATCGGAATCTATAACTAGTGTCACAGGAATGGTTCAAAATATAGTCAGTAAGAAGAGTCAGTCCTTTTGTACTTAAGTCGGCATTGTGCCTTTTGTATTTAATTCCGATGTAATTTCTGTGTTTGATCGTCAATAAGAAGGTCCAAATGAGACAGTAAACCTGAAGTGAAGCATCGGAATCTATAACTAGTGTCACAGGAATGGATCAAAACACAGACAGTAAGAAGAGTCTATCATCTTGTACTTAAGACGGTATTGTGCCTTTTGTGTTTAATTCCGATGTAATTTCTGTGTTTAATCGTCAATAAGGTCAGAGGGATACAGTAAACCTGGAGTGAAGCATCGGAATCTATAACTACTGGCACAGGAATGGTTCAAAACACTGACAGTACTTAAGTTGGCTTTGTGCCTTTTGTATTTATTTCCGATGCAATTTCTGTGTTTAATCGTCAATAAGGTCAGAGGGATACAGTAAACCTGAAGTGAAGCATCGGAATCTATAACTAGTGTCACAGGAATGGTTCAAAACATAGTCAGTAAGAAGAGTCGGTCTTCATGTACTTAACTCGGCATTGTGCCTTTTGTATTTAATTCCGATGCAACTTCTGTGTTTCATCGTCAACAAGAAGGTCCAAGGGATACAGTAAACCGGAAGTAAACCATCGGAATCTATAACTAGTGCCACAGGAATGGTTTAAAACATAGTCAGTAAGATGAGTCGGTCTTCATGTACTTAAGTCGGCATTGTGCCTTTTGTATTTAATTCCGGTGCTATTTCTGTGTTTCATCGTCAACAAGAAGGTCAGAGGGAAACAGTAAACCTGAAGTGAAGCATCGGAAACTATAACTAGTGTCACAGGAATGTTTCAAAACATAGTCAGTAAGAAGAGTCAGTCTTCTTGTCCTTAAGTCGGCATTGTGCCTTTTGTATTTAATTCCGATGCAACTTCTGTGTTTCATCGTCAATGAGAAGGTCCAAAGGATACAGTAAACCTGGCGTGAAGCATCGGAATCTAAAACTAGTCTCACAGAAATGGTTCAAAACGTAGTCAGTAAGAAGAGTCAGACTTCTTGCACTAAAGTCGGCAATGTGCATTTTGTATTTAACTCCGATGCAAATTCTGTGTTTCACCGTCAATAAGAAGTTCAGAGGGATACAGTAAACCTAAAGTGAAGCATCGGAATCTGTAACTAGTGTCACTGGAATGGTTTAAAGCATAGACAGTAAGAAGAGTCAGTCATCTTGTACTTGAGTCGGCATTGTGCCGTTTGTTTTAATTTCCGATGGAATTTCTGTGTTTCATCGTCAATAAGAAGGTCCAAGGGATACAGTAAACCTGAAGTCAAGCATCGGAATCTGTAACTAGTGTAACTGGAATGCTTCAAAACATAGACAGTAAGAAGAGTCAGTATTCTTGTACTTAAGTCGGCATTGTGTTTTTTCTATTTAATTCCGATGCAATTTCTGTGTTTCATCGTCAATAACAAGGTCAGAAGGATACAGTAAACCTGAAGTGAAACATCGGAATCTATAACTAGTGTCACAGGAATGGTTCAAAATATAGTCAGTAAGAAGAGTCAGTCCTTTTGTACTTAAGTCGGCATTGTGCCTTTTGTATTTAATTCCAATGTAATTTCTGTGTTTGATCGTCAATAAGAAGGTCCAAATGAGACAGTAAACCTGAAGTGAAGCATCGGAATCTATAACTAGTGTCACAGGAATGGATCAAAACACAGACAGTAAGAAGAGTCTATCATCTTGTACTTAAGACGGTATTGTGCCTTTTGTATTTAATTCCGATGTAATTTCTGTGTTTAATCGTCAATAAGGTCAGAGGGATACAGTAAACCTGGAGTGAAGCATCGGAATCTATAACTACTGGCACAGGAATGGTTCAAAACACTGACAGTACTTAAGTTGGCTTTGTGCCTTTTGTATTTATTTCCGATGCAATTTCTGTGTTTCATCGTCAATAAGAAGGTCCAAGGGATACAGTAAACCTGAAGTGAAGCATCGGAATCTATAACTAGTGTCACAGGAATGGTTCAAAACATAGTCAGTAAGAAGAGTCGGTCTTCATGTACTTAACTCGGCATTGTGCCTTTTGTATTTAATTCCGATGCAACTTCTGTGTTTCATCGTCAACAAGAAGGTCCAAGGGATACAGTAAACCCGAAGTGAAGCATCGGAATCTATAACTAGTGTCAATGGAATGGTTCAAAACATAGACAGTAAAAAGAATCAGTCTTCTTGTACTTAAGTCGGCATTGTGCCTTTTGTATTTAATTCCGGTGCAATTTCTGTGTTTCATCGTCAATAAGAAGGTCAGAGGGATACAGTAAACCTTAAGTGAAGCGTCGGAATCTATAACTAGTGTCACAAGAATGGTTCAAAACACAGTCAGAAAGAAGAGTCAGTCTTCTTGTCCTTAAGTCGGCATTGTGCCTTTTGTATTTAATTCCGATGCTATTTCTGTGTTTCATCGTCAATAAGAAGGTCTAAGAGATACAGTAAACCTGGAGTGAAGCATCGGAATCTATAACTAGTGTCACAGGAATGGTTCAAAGCATAGACAGTTAGAAGATACAGTCTTCTTGTACTTAAGTCGGCATTGCGCCTTTTGTATTTAATTCCCATGCTATTTCTGTGTTTCATCGTCAATAAGCAGGTCAGAGGGATACAGTAAACCTGAAGTGATGCATCGGAATATATAACTAGTGTCACAGGAATGGTTCAAAACATAGTCAGTAAGAAGAGTGAGTCTTCTTGTACTTAAGACAGCATTGTTCCTTTTCTATTTAATTCCGATGCAATTTCAGTGTTTCATCGTCAATAAGAAGGTCCGAGGGATACAGTAAACCTGGAGTGAAGCATCGGAATCTATAACTACTGGCACAGGAATGGTTCAAAACACAGACAGTACTTAAGTCGGCTTTGTGCCTTTTGTATTTAATTCCGATGCAATATCTGTGTTTCATCGTCAATAAGAAGGTCCAAGGGATACAGTAAACCTGAAGTGAAGCATCGGAATCTATAACTAGTGTCACACGAATGGTTCAAAACATAGTCAGTAAGAAGAGTCGGTCTTCATGTACCTAAGTCGGCATTGTGCCTTTTGTATTTAATTCCGGTGCTATTTCTGTGTTTCATCGTCAACAAGAAAGTCAGAGGTAAACAGTAAACCTGAAGTGAAGTATCGGAATCTATAACTAGTGTCACAACAATGTTTCAAAACATAGTCAGTGTGAAGAGTCAGTCTTCTTGTCCTTAAGTCGGCATTGTGCCTTTTGTATTTAATTCCGATGCAATTTCTGTGTTTCATCGTCAATAAGAAGGTCCAAACGATACAGTAAACCTGGAGTGAAGCATTGGAATCTATAACTAGTCTCACAGAAATGGTTAAAAACGTAGTCAGTAAGATAAGTCAGTCTTCTTGTACTTAAGTCGTCATTGTGCCTTTTGTATTTAATTCCGATGCAAAAGTCAGTGTTTCATCGACAATAAGAAGGTCCACGGGATACAGTAAACCTGAAGTGAAGCATCAGAATCTGTAACTAGTGTCACAGGAATGGTTCAAAACATAAACAGTAAGAAGATACAGTGTTCTTGTACTTAAGTCGGCATTGTGCCGTTTGTATTTAATTCCGATGCAATCTCTGTGTTTCATCGTCAATAAGAAGGTCCAAAGGATACAGTAAACCTGGAGTGAAGCATCGGAATCTATAACTAGTCTCACAGGAATGATTCAAAACATAGACAGTAAAAAGATACAGACTTCTTGTACTTAAGTTGGCATTGTGGCTTTTGTATTTAATTACGATGCAATTTCTGTGTTTCATCGTCAATAAGAAGGTCCAAGGGATACAGTAAACCTGAAGTGAAGCATCGGAATCTATAACTAGTGTTACAGGAATGGTTTAAAACATAGACAGTAAGAGGAGTCAGCCTTCTTGTACTTATGTCGGCATTGTGCCTCTTGTATTTAATTCCGATGCAATTTCTGTGTTTCATCGTCAATAAGAAGGTCAGAGGTATACAGTAACCCAGAAGTGAAGCATCGGAATCTATAACTAGTGTCACAGAAATGGTACAAAACATAGTCAGTAAGAAGAGTCATTCTTCTTGTACTTAAGTCGGCATTGTGCATTTTGTATTTAATTCCGATGCAATTTCTGTGTTTCATCGTCAATAAGAAGGTCACAGGGATACAGTAAACCTGAAGTGAAGCATCGGAATCCATTACTAGTATCACAGGAATGGTTCAAAACATAGACAGGAAGAAGAGTCATTCTGCTTGTACTTGATTCGGCATTGTGCCTTTTGTATTAAATTCCGATGCAATTTCTGTGTTTCATCGTCAATAAGAAGGTCGTAGGGATACAGTAAACCTGAAGTCAAGCATCGGAATCTACAACTAGTGTCACAGGAATGGTTCAAAACATAGACAGTAAGAAGAGTCAGTCTTCTTGTACTTAAGTCGGCATTGTGCCTTTTCTATTTAATTCCGATGCTATTTCTGTGTTTCATCATCAATAAGAAGGTCAGAGGGATACAGTACACCTGAAGTGAAGCATCGGAATCTATAACTAGTGTCACAGGAATGGTTCAAAACATAGTCAGTAACAAGAGTCATTCTTTTTGTACTTAAGTCGGCATTGTGCCTTTTGTACTTAATTCAGATGTAATTTATGTGTTTCATCGTCAACAAGAAGGTCCAAATGATACAGTAAACCTGAAGTGAAGCATCGGAATCTATAACTAGTGTCAATGGAATGGTTCAAAACTAAGACACTAAAAAGAATCAGTCTTCTTGTACTTAAGTCGGCATTGTGCCTTTTGTATTTAATTCCGGTGCAATTTCTGTGTTTCATCGTCAATAAGAAGGTCAGAGGGATACAGTAAACCTTAAGTTAAGCATCGGAATGTATAACTAGTGTCACAGGAATGGTTCAAAACACAGTCAGAAAGAAGAGTCAGTCTTCTTGTCCTTAAGTCGGCATAGTGCCTTTTGTATTTAATTCCGATGCTATTTCTGTGTTTCATCGTCAATAAGAAGGTGTAAGAGATACAGTAAACCTGGAGTGAAGCATCGGAATCTATAACTAGAGTCACAGGAATGGTTCAAAGCATAGACAGTTAGAAGATACAGTCTTCTTGTACTTAAGTCGGCATTGTGCATTTTGTATTTAATTCCCATGCTATTTATGTGTTTCATCGTCAATAAGAAGGTCAGAGTGATACAGTAAACCTGAAGTGATGCATCGGAATCTATAACTAGTGTCACAGGAATGGTTCAAAACATAGTCAGTAAGAAGAGTGAGTCTTCTTGTACTTAAGTCAGCATTGTTCCTTTTCTATTTAATTCCGATGCAATTTCAGTGTTTCATCGTCAATAAGAAGGTCCGACGGATACAGTAAACCTGGAGTGAAGCATCGGAATCTATAACTACTGGCACAGGAATGGTTCAAAGCACAGACAGTACTTAAGTCGGCTTTGTGCCTTTTGTATTTAATTCCGATGCAATTTCTGTGTTTCATCGTCAATAAGAAGGTCCAAGGGATACATTAACCTGAAGTGAAGCATCGGAATCTATAACTAGTGTCACACGAATGGTTCAAAACATAGTCAGTAAGATGAGTCGGTCTTCATGTACTTAAGTCGGCATTGTGCCTTTTGTATTTAATTCCGGTGCTATTTCTGTGTTTCATCGTCAATAAGAAAGTCAGAGGGAAACAGTAAACCTGAAGTGAAGCATCGGAATCTATAACTAGTGTCGCAGGAATGTTTCAAAACATAGTCAGTAAGAGGAGTCAGTCTTCTTGCCCTTAAGTCGGCATTGGGCCTTTTGTATTTAATTACGATGCAATTTCTGTGTTTCATCGTCAATAAGAAGGTCCAAGGGATACAGTAAACCTGGAGTGAAGCATTGGAATCTATAACTAGTCTCACAGAAATGGTTAAAAACGTAGTCAGTAAGAAAAGTCAGTCTTCTTGTACTTAAGTCGGCATTGTGCCTTTTGTATTTAATTCCGATGCAAATTCTGTGTTTCATCGTCAATAAGAAGGTCAGAGGGATGAAGTAAACCTGAAGTGAAGCATCTTAATCTGTAACTAGTGTCACTGGAATGGTTCAAAGCATTGACAGTAAGAAGAGTCAGTCATCTTGTACTTGAGTCGGCATTGTGCCGTTTGTTTTAAATTCCGATGGAATTTCTGTGTTTCATCGTCAATACGAAGGTATAAGGGATACAGTAAACCTGAAGTCAAGCATCGGAATCTATAACTAGTGTCACTGGAATGGTTCAAAACATAGACAGTAAGAAGAGTCAGTATTATTCTACTTGAGTCGGCATTGTGCCTTTTATATTTCATTCCGATGCAATTTCTGTGTTTCATCGTCAATAAGAATGTCAGAGGGATACAGTAAACCTGAAGTGAAGCATCGGAATCTATAACTAGTGTCACAGGAATGGATCAAACCATAGACAGTAAGAAGAGTCTATCATCTTGTACTTAAGACGGTATTGTGCCTTTTGTATTTAATTCCGATGTAATTTCTGTGTTTCATCGTCAATAAGGTCAGAGGGATACAGTAAACCTGAAGTGAAGCATCGGATTCTATAACTAGTGTCACAGGAATGGTTCAAAGCATATACAGTAAGAAGATACAGTCTTCTTGTTCTTAAGTCGGCATTGTGCCTTTTATATTTAATTCCGATACAATTTCTCTGATTCATCGTCAATAAGAAGGTCAGAGGGATACAGTAAACCTGAAGTGAAGCATCGGAATCTATTACTAGTGTCACAGGAATGGTTCAAAACATAGTCAGTAAGAAGAGTCAGTCTTCTTGTCCTTAAGTCGGCATTGTGCCTTTTCTATTTAATTCCTGTGCAATTTCTGTGTTTCATCGTCAATAAGAAGGTCCAAAGGATACAGTAAACCTGGAGTGAAGCATCGCAATCTATAACTAGTCTCACAGGAATGATTCAAAACATAGATAGTAAGAAGATACAGACTTCTTGTACTTAAGTTTGCATTGTGGCTTTTGTATTTAATTCCGATGCAATCTCTGTGTTTCATCGTCAATAAGAAGGTCCAAAGGATACAGTAAACCTGGAGTGAAGCATCGGAATCTATAACTAGTCTCACAGGAATGATTCAAAACATAGACAGTAAAAAGATACAGACTTCTTGTACTTAAGTTGGCATTGTGGCTTTTGTATTTAATTACGATGCAATTTCTGTGTTTCATCGTCAATAAGAAGGTCCAAGGGATACAGTAAACCTGAAGTGAAGCATCGGAATCTATAACTAGTGTTACAGGAATGGTTTAAAATATAGACAGTAAGAGGAGTCAGCCTTCTTGTACTTATGTCGGCATTGTGCCTCTTGTATTTAATTCCGATGCAATTTCTGTGTTTCATCGTCAATAAGAAGGTCAGAGGTATACAGTAACCCAGAAGTGAAGCATCGGAATCTATAACTAGTGTCACAGAAATGGTACAAAACATAGTCAGTAAGAAGAGTCATTCTTCTTGTACTTAAGTCGGCATTGTGCATTTTGTATTTAATTATGATGCAATTTCTGTGTTTCATCGTCAATAAGAAGGTCACAGGGATACAGTAAACCTGAAGTGAAGCATCGGAATCCATTACTAGTATCACAGGAATGGTTCAAAACATAGACAGGAAGAAGAGTCATTCTGCTTGTACTTGATTCGGCATTGTGCCTTTTGTATTAAATTCCGATGCAATTTCTGTGTTTCATCGTCAATAAGAAGGTCGTAGGGATACAGTAAACCTGAAGTCAAGCATCGGAATCTACAACTAGTGTCACAGGAATGGTTCAAAACATAGACAGTAAGAAGAGTCAGTCTTCTTGTACTTAAGTCGGCATTGTGCCTTTTCTATTTAATTCCGATGCTATTTCTGTGTTTCATCATCAATAAGAAGGTCAGAGGGATACAGTACACCTGAAGTGAAGCATCGGAATCTATAACTAGTGTCACAGGAATGGTTCAAAACATAGTCAGTAACAAGAGGCATTCTTTTTGTACTTAAGTCGGCATTGTGCCTTTTGTACTTAATTCAGACGTAATTTATGTGTTTCATCGTCAACAAGAAGGTCCAAATGATACAGTAAACCTGAAGTGAAGCATCGGAATCTATAACTAGTGTCAATGGAATGGTTCAAAACTAAGACACTAAAAAGAATCAGTCTTCTTGTACTTAAGTCGGCATTGTGCCTTTGGTATTTAATTCCGGTGTAATTTCTGTGTTTCATCGTCAATAAGAAGGTCAGAGGGATACAGTAAACCTGAAGTGAAGCATCGGAATCTATAACTAGTGTCACACGAATGGTTCAAAACATAGTCAGTAAGAAGAGTCGGTCTTCATGTACTTAAGTCGGCATTGTGCCTTTTGTATTTAATTCCGGTGCTATTTCTGTGTTTCATCGTCAATAAGAAAGTCAGAGGGAAACAGTAAACCTGAAGTGAAGCATCGGAATCTATAACTAGTGTCACAGGAATGTTTCAAAACATAGTCAGTAAGAGGAGTCAGTCTTCTTGCCCTTAAGTCGGCATTGGGCCTTTTGTATTTAATTACGATGCAATTTCTGTGTTTCATCGTCAATAAGAAGGTCCAAGGGATACAGTAAACCTGGAGTGAAGCATTGGAATCTATAACTAGTCTCACAGAAATGGTTAAAAACGTAGTCAGTAAGAAGAGTCAGTCTTCTTGTACTTAAGTCGGCATTGTGCCTTTTGTATTTAATTCCGATGCAAATTCTGTGTTTCATCGTCAATAAGAAGGTCCGAGGGATGAAGTAAACCTGAAGTGAAGCATCGGAATCTGTAACTAGTGTCACTGGAATGGTTCAAAGCATTGACAGTAAGAAGAGTCAGTCATCTTGTACTTGAGTCGGCATTGTGCCGTTTGTTTTAAATTCCGATGGAATTTCTGTGTTTCATCGTCAATACGAAGGTATAAGGGATACTGTAAACCTGAAGTCAAGCATCGGAATCTATAACTAGTGTCACTGAAATGGTTCAAAACATAGACAGTAAGAAGAGTCAGTATTATTCTACTTGAGTCGGCATTGTGCCTTTTATATTTCATTCCGATGCAATTTCTGTGTTTCATCGTCAATAAGAATGTCAGAGGGATACAGTAAACCTGAAGTGAAGCATCGGAATCTATAACTAGTGTCACAGGAATGGATCAAACCATAGACAGTAAGAAGAGTCTATCATCTTGTACTTAAGACGGTATTGTGCCTTTTGTATTTAATTCCGATGTAATTTCTGTGTTTCATCGTCAATAAGGTCAGAGGGATACAGTAAACCTGAAGTGAAGCATCGGATTCTATAACTAGTGTCACAGGAATGGTTCAAAGCATAGACAGTAAGAAGATACAGTCTTCTTGTTCTTAAGTCGGCATTGTGCCTTTTATATTTAATTCCGATACAATTTCTCTGATTCATCGTCAATAAGAAGGTCAGAGGGATACAGTAAACCTGAAGTGAAGCATCGGAATCTATTACTAGTGTCACAGGAATGGTTCAAAACATAGTCAGTAAGAAGAGTCAGTCTTCTTGTCCTTAAGTCGGCATTGTGCCTTTTCTATTTAATTCCTGTGCAATTTCTGTGTTTCATCGTCAATAAGAAGGTCCAAAGGATACAGTAAACCTGGAGTGAAGCATCGCAATCTATAACTAGTCTCACAGGAATGATTCAAAACATAGATAGTAAGAAGATACAGACTTCTTGTACTTAAGTTTGCATTGTGGCTTTTGTATTTAATTCCGATGCAATTTCTGTGTTTCATTGTCAATAAGATGGTCCAAGGGATACAGTAAACCTGGAGTGAAGAATCGGAATCTATAACGAGTGTCAGTGGAATAGTTCAAAACATAGATGGTAAGAAGTGTCAGTCTACTTGTACTTAAGTCGGCATTGTGCCTCTTGTATTTAATTCCGATGCAATTTCTGTGTTTCATCGTCAATAAGAAGGTCAGAGGGATACAGTAACCCTGAAGTAAAGCATCGGAATCCATAACTAGTGTCACAGAAATGGTACAAAACATTGTCAGTAAGAAGAGTCAGTCTTCTTGTACTTAAGTCGGCATTGTGCATTTTGAACATAATTCCGATGCAATTTCTGTGATTCACCGTCAATAAGATGGTCAGAGGGATACAGTAAACCTGAAGTGAAGCATCGGAATCAATTACTAGTATCACAGGAATGTTTCAAAACATAGACAGTAAGAAGAGTCAGTCTTCTTGTCTTGAGTCGGCATTGTGCCTTTTGTATTAAATTCCGATGAAATTTATGTGTTTCATCGTCAATAACAAGGTCCAAATGATACCGTAAACCTGAAGTGAAGCATCGGAATCTATAACTAGGGTCACAGGAATGGTTCAAAACATAGACCGTAAGAAGAGTCAGTCTTCTTATACATAAGTCGGTATTGTGCCTTTTTTATTTAACTCGGATGCAATTTCTGTGTTTCTTCGTCAATAAGGGCAGAGGGATACTGTGAACCTGAAGTGAAGCATCGGAATCAATTACTAGTGTCTCAGGAATGGTTCAAAACATAGACAGTAGGAAGAGTCAGTCTTCGTGTACTTAAGCCGGGATTCTGCCTTTGTATTTAATTGCGATGCAATTTCAGTGTTTCATCGTAAACAAGAAGGTCCAAGGGATGCAGTACACCTGAAGTGAAGCATCGGAATCTATAACTAGTGTCACAGGAATGGTTCAAAACATAGTCAGTAAGAAGAGTCGGTCTTCTGTTACTTAAGTCGGCAATGTGCATTTTGTATTTAATTCCGATGCAATTTCTGTGTTTCATCGTCAATAAGAAAGTCCAAGGGATACAGTAAACCTGAACTGAAGCATCGGAATCTATAATTAGAGTCACATGAATGGTTCAAAGCATAGTCACTAAGAAGAGTCAGTCTTCTTGTACATAAGTCGGTGTTGTGCCTTTTGTATTTAACTCCGATGCAATTTCTGTGTTTCTTCGTCAATAAGGTCAGAGGGATACTGTGAACCTGAAGTGAAGCATCGGAATCTATTACTAGTGTCTCAGGAATGGTTCAAAACATAGACAGTAGGAAGAGTCAGTCTTCTTGTACTTAAGTCGGCATTTTGCCTTTTGTATTTAATTCCGATGAAATTTCAGTGTTTCATTGTCAATAAGATGGTCCAAGGGATACTGTAAACCTGGAGTGAAGCATCGGAATCTATAACGAGTGTCAGTGGAATAGTTCAAAACATAGATAGTAAGAAGTGTCAGTCTACTTGTACTTAAGTCGGCATTGTGCCTTTAGTATTTAATTCCGGTGCAATTTCTGTGTTTCATTGTCAATAAGAAGGTCAGAGGGATACAGTAAACCTGAAGTGAAGCATCGGAATCTATAACTAATGTCACAGGAATGGTTCAAAACATAGTCAGTAAGAAGAGTCAGTCTTCTTGTACTTAAGTCGGCCTTGTGCTTTTTGTATTTAATTCCTTGCAATTTCTGTGTTTCATCGTCAATAAGAAGGTCGAAGTGATACAGTAAACTTGGAGTGAAGCGTCGGAATCTATAACTAGTGTCACAGGAATGGTTCAAAACATAGACAGTACTTAAGTCGGCATAGTGCCTTTTGTATTGAATTCCGAGGCAATTTCCGTGTTTCATCGTCAATACGAAGGTTTAAGGGATACAGTAAACCTGAAGTGAAGCATCGGAATCTATAATTAGAGTCACAGGAATGGTTCAAAGCATAGTCACTAAGAAGAGTCAGTCTTCATGTACTTAAGTCGGCATTGTGCATTTTGTATTTAATTCCGATGCAATTTCTGTGTTTCATCGTCAATAAGAAGGTCCAAGGGATACAGTAGACCTGAAGTGAAGCATCGGAATCTATAACTAGTGTCACAGGAATGGTTCAAAACATAGTCAGTAAGAAGAGTCAGTCTTCTTGTACTTAAGTCGGAATTGTGCCTTTTCTATTTAATTCCGATGCTCTTTCAGTGTTTCATCGTCAATAGGAAGGTCCAAGGGATTTAATAAACCTGGAGTAAAGCATCGGAATCTATAACAAGTGTCACAGGAATGGTTCAAAACATAGTTAGTAAGAAGAGTCAGTCTTCTTGTCCTTAAGTCGGTATTGTGCCTTTGTATTTAATTCCGATACAATTTCTGTGTTTCATCGTCAATAAGAAGGTCCAAGGGATGCGGTAAACCTGGAGTGAAGAATCGGAATCTATAACAAGTGTCACATGAATCGTTCAAATCATAGACAGTAAGAAGATACATTCTTCTTGTACTTAAGTCGGCATTGTGCCTTTTGTATTTAATTCCGATGCAATTTCTATGTTTCATCGTCAATAAGAAGGTCCAAGGTTATACAGTAAACCTGAAGTGAAGCATTGGAATCTATAACTAGTGTCACAGGAATGGTTCAAAACATAGTCAGAAAGAATAGTAGGTCTTCAGGTACTGAAGTCGGCATTGTGCCTTTTGTATTTAATTCCGGTGCAATTTCTGTAATTCATCGTCAATAAGAAGATCCAAGGGATACAGTAAACCTGGAGTGAAGCATCGGAATCTATAACTAGTGTCACAGGAATGGTTCAAAGCATAAACAGTAAGAAGATACAGTCTTCTTGTACTTAAGTCGGCATTGTGCCTTTTGTATTTAATTCCGATGCAATTTCTGTGTTTCATCGTCAATAAGAAGGTTTAAGGGATACAGTAAACCTGAAGTCACGCATCGGAATCTATAACTAGTGTCACAGGAATGGTTCAAAACATAGACAGTAAGAAGAGTCAGTCTTCTTGTACTTAAGTCGGCATTGTCTTTTCAATTTGATTCCGGTGCAATTTCTGTGTTTCATCGTCAATAAGAAGGTCAGAGGGATACAGTAAACCTGAAGTGAGGCATCGGAATCTATAATTAGTGTCACAGAATTGGTTCAAAACATAGTCAGTAAGAAGAGTCAGTCTTTTTGTACTTAAGTCGGCAATGTGCATTTTGTGTTTAATTCCGATGTAATTTCTGTGTTTCATCGACAATAAGAAGGTCCAAATGATAGAAAGAACCTGAAGTGAAGCGTCGGAATCGCTAACTAGTGTCACAGGAATTGTTCAAAACATAGACAGTAGGAAGAGTCAGTCTTCTTGTCCCTAAGTCGGCATTGTGCATTTTGTATTCAATTCCGATGCAATTTATGTGTTTCATCTTCAATAAGAGGGTCCAAGGGATACAGTAAACCTGAAGTGAAGCATCGCAATCTATAACTAGTGTCACAGGAATGGTTCAATGCATAGTCGGTAAGAAGAGTCAATCTTCTTGTACTTAAGTCGGCATTTTGCATTTTCTATTTAATTCCGATGGAATGTCAGTGTTTCAACGTCAATAAGAAGGTCCAAGTGATACAGTAAACCTGGAGTGAAGCATCGGAATCTATAACTAGTGTCACTGGAATGGTTCAAAACATAGTTAGTATGAAGGGTCAGTCTTCTTGTACTTAAGTCGGCCTTGTGCTTTTTGTATTTATTTCCGATGCAATTTCTGTGTTTCATCGTCAATAAGAAGGTCCAAGGGATACAGTAAACCTGGAGTGAAGCATCGGAATCTATAACTAGTGTCACATGAATGGTTCAAAACATAGACTGTAAGAAGGTACACTCTTCTTGTACTTAAGTCGGCATTGTGCCTTTTGTATTTAATTCCGATGCAATTTCTATGTTTCATCGTCAATAAGAAGGTCCAAGGTTATACAGTAAACCTGAAGTGAAGCATTGGAATCTATAACTAGTGTCACAGGAATGGTTCAAACCATAAACAGTAAGAAGATACAGACTTCTTGTACTTACGTCGGCATTGTGCCTTTTGTATTTAATTCCGATGCAATTTCTGTGTTTGATCGTCAATAAGAAGGTTTAAGGGATACAGTTAACCTGAAGTCACGCATCGGAATCTATAACTAGTGTCACAGGAATGGTTCAAAACATAGACAGTAAGAAGAGTCAGTCTTCTTGTACTTAAGTCGGCATTGTGCCTTTTCAATTTGATTCCGGTGCAATTTCTGTGTTTCATCGTCAATAAGAAGGTCAGAGGGATACAGTAAACCTGAAGTGAGGCATCGGAATCTATAATTAGTGTCACAGAATTGGTTCAAAACATAGTCAGTAAGAAGAGTCAGTCTTTTTGTACTTAAGTCGGCAATGTGCCTTTTGTGCTTAATTCCGATGTAATTTCTGTGTTTCATCGTCAATAAGAAGGTCCAAATGATAGAAAAAACCTGAAGTGAAGCGTCGGAATCGCTAACTAGTGTCACAGGAATGGTTCAAAACATAGACAGTAAGAACAGTCAGTCTTCTTGTACTTAAGACGGTATTGTGCCTTTTGTATTTAATTCCGATGCAATTTCTGTGTTTCATCGTCATTAAGGTCACAGGGATACAGTAAACCTGATGTGAAGCATAGGAAGCAATAACAAGTGTCACAGGAATGGTTCAAAACATAGACAGTAGGAAGAGTCAGTCTTCTTGTCCTTAAGTCGGCATTGTGCCTTTTGTATTTAATTCCGATGCAATTTCTGTGTTTCATCTTCAATAAGAGGGTCCACGGGATACAGTAAACCTGAAGTGAAGCATCAGAATCTATCACTAGTGTCACAGGAATGGTTTAAATCATAGACAGTAAGAAGATACAGTCTTCTTGTACTTAAGTCGGCATTGTCCTTTTTGTATTAAATTCCGATGCAATTTCTGTGTTTCATCGTCAATAAGAAGGAAAGAGGGATACAGTAAACCTGAAGTGAAGCATCAGAATCTATAACTAGTGTCACAGGAATGGTTTAAGCATAGTAAGTAAGAAGAGTGAGTCTTCTTGTCCTTAAGTCGGCATTGTGCCTTTTGTATTTAATTCCGATGCAATTTCTGTGTTTCATCGTCAATAAGAAGGTCCAACGGATACAGTAAACCTGGAGTGAAGCATCGGAATCTATAACTAGTGTCACAGGAATGTTTCAAAACACAGATAGTAAGAAGAGTCAGTCTTCATGTACCTAAGTCGGCATTGTGCCTTTATTATTTAATTCCGATGCAATTTCTGTGTTTCATCGTCAATAAGAATGTTCAAGGGATACAGTAAACCTGACGTGAAGCATCGGAATCTATAACTAGTGTCTCAGGAATGGTTCAAAACTTAGACAGTAAGAAGAGTCAGTCTTCATGTACTTAAGTCGGCATTGTGCCTTTTGTATTTAATTCCTATGCGATTTCTGTGTTTCAACGTCAATAAGAAGGTCCAAGGGATACAGTAAGCAAGGAGTGAAGCATCGGAATCTGTAAGTATTGTCACAGGAATGGTTCAAAACATAGACAGTACTTAAGTCGGCATTGTGCCTTTTGTATTTAATTCCGATGCACTTTCTTTGTTTCATCGTCAATAAGAAGGTCAGAGGGAGAAAGTAAACCTGAAGTGTAGCATCAGAATCTACAACTAGGGAAACTGGAATGGTTCAAAACATAGTCAGTAAGAAGAGTCAGTCTTCTTGTACTTAAGTCGGCATTGTGCCTTTTCTATTTAATTCCGATGCAATTTCTGTGTTTCATCGTCAATAAGAATGTCAGAGGGATACTGTAAACCGAAAGTGAAGCATTGGAATCTATAACTAGTGTCACAGGAAGGGTTCAAAATATAGTCAGTAAAAAGAGTCAGTCTCTTGTACTTAAGTCGGCATTGTGCATTTTGTATTCAATTCCGATGCAATTTCTGTGTTTCATCGTCAATAAGAAGGTGCAAGGGATACAGTAAAACTGAATTCAAGCATCGGAATCTATAACTAGTGTCAGAGGAATTGTTCATAACGTAGACAGCAAGATGAGTCAGTCTTCTTGTACTTATGTTTGCATTGTGCATTTTGTATTTAGGTCCGATGCAATTTCTGTGTTTCATCGTCAATAAGAAGGTCAGAGGGATACAGTAAACTTGAAGTGAAGCATCGGAATCTATAAGTAGTGTCACAGGAATGATTCAAATCATAGTCAGTAAGAAGAGTCAGTCTTTTTGTACTTAAGTCGGCATTGTGCCTTTTGTATTTAATTCCGATGCAATTTCTGTGTTTCATCGTCAATAAGAAGGTCCAAGGAATAGAGTAAACCTGAAGTGAAGCATCGGATTCTATGACTAGTGTCACAGGAATGGTTCAAAACATATACAGTAAGAAGAGTCAGTCTCCAGTACTTAAGTCGGCATTGTGCCTTTTGTATTTAATTCCGATGCAATTTCTGTGTTTCATCGACAATAAGAAGTGCCAAGGGATACAGTATAACTGAAGTCAAGCATCGGAATCTATAACTAGTGTCGCAGGAATGGTTCAAAACATGTACAGTAAGAAGAGTCAGTGTACTTGTACTTAAGTCTACATTGTGCCTTTTCTATTTAATTCCGATGCAATTTCTGTGTTTCATCGTCAATAAGAAGGTCAGAGGGATACAGTAAACCTGAAGTGAAGCATCGGAATCTATAACTAGTGTCACAGGAATGGTTCAAAACATAGTCGGTAGGAAGAGTCAGTCTTCTTGTACTTAAGTCGGCAGAGTGCTTTTTTTATTTAATTCCGATGCAATTTCTGTGTTTCATTGTCAATAAGAAGGTCAGAGGGATACAGTAAACCTGAAGTGAAGCATCGGAATCTATAACTATTGTCACAGGAACGGTTCAAAGCCTAGACAGTAAGAAGAGTCAGTCTTCTTGTACTTAAGTCGGCATTGTGCCTTTTGCATTTAATTCCGATGCAATTTGTGTGTTTCATCAGCAATAAGAAGGTCCAAGGGAGACAGTAAACCTGGAGTGAAGCATCGGAATCTATAACTAGTGTCAATGGAATGGTTCAAAACATAGACAGTAAGAAGAGTCAGTCTTCAAGTACTTATGTCGGCATCGTGCCTTTTGTATTTAATTCCGGTGCAATTTCTGTGTTTCATCGTCAATAGGAAGGTCAGAGGGATACAGTAAACCTGAAGTGAAGCATCGGAATCTATAACTAGTGTCACTGGAATGGTTCAAAATATAGTCAGTAAGATGAGTCAGTCTTCTTGTCCTTAAGTCGGCATTGTGCCTTTTGTATTTAATTCCGATGCAATTTCTGTGTTTCATCGTCAATAAGAAGGTCCAAGGGATACAGTAAACCTGGAGTGAAGCATCGGAATCTATAACTAGTGTCACAGGTATGGTTCAAAACATAGACAGTACTTAAGTCGGCATTGTGCCTTTTGTATTAAATTCCGATGCAATTTCTGTGTTTCATCGGTAATAAGAAGGTCCAAGGGATACAGGAAACCTGAAGTGACGCATCGGAATCTATAACTAGTGTCAGAGGAATGGTTCAAAACATAGTCAGTAAGAAGAGTCAGTCTTCTTGTACTTAAGTCGGCATTGTGCCTTTTGCATTTAATTCCGATGCAATTTGTGTGTTTCATCGTCAATAAGAAGGTCCAAGGGAGACAGTAAACCTGGAGTGAAGCATCGGAATCTATAACTAGTGTCAATGGAATGGTTCAAAACATAGACAGTAAGAAGAGTCAGTCTTCAAGTACTTATGTCGGCATCGTGCCTTTTGTATTTAATTCCGGTGCAATTTCTGTGTTTCATCGTCAATAAGAATGTCAGAGGGATACTGTAAACCGAAAGTGAATCATTGGAATCTATAACTAGTGTCACAGGAAGGGTTGAAAATATAGTCAGTAAAAAGAGTCAGTCTCTTGTACTTAAGTCGGCATTGTGCATTTTGTATTCAATTCCGATGCAATTTCTGTGTTTCATCGTCAATAAGAAGGTGCAAGGGATACAGTAAAACTGAATTCAAGCATCGGAATCTATAACTAGTGTCAGAGGAATTGTTCATAACGTAGACAGCAAGATGAGTCAGTCTTCTTGTACTTATGTTTGCATTGTGCCTTTTGTATTTAGGTCCGATGCAATTTCTGTGTTTCATCGTCAATAAGAAGGTCAGAGGGATACAGTAAACTTGAAGTGAAGCATCGGAATCTATAAGTAGTGTCACAGGAATGATTCAAATCATAGTCAGTAAGAAGAGTCAGTCTTTTTGTACTTAAGTCGGCATTGTGCCTTTTGTATTTAATTCCGATGCAATTTCTGTGTTTCATCGTCAATAAGAAGGTCCAAGGAATAGAGTAAACCTGAAGTGAAGCATCGGATTCTATGACTAGTGTCACAGGAATGGTTCAAAACATATACAGTAAGAAGAGTCAGTCTCCAGTACTTAAGTCGGCATTGTGCCTTTTGTATTTAATTCCGATGCAATTTCTGTGTTCATCGACAATAAGAAGTGCCAAGGGATACAGTATAACTGAAGTCAAGCATCGGAATCTATAACTAGTGTCGCAGGAATGGTTCAAAACATGTACAGTAAGAAGAGTCAGTGTACTTGTACTTAAGTCTACATTGTGCCTTTTCTATTTAATTCCGATGCAATTTCTGTGTTTCATCGTCAATAAGAAGGTCAGAGGGATACAGTAAACCTGAAGTGAAGCATCGGAATCTATAACTAGTGTCACAGGAATGGTTCAAAACATAGTCGGTAGGAAGAGTCAGTCTTCTTGTACTTAAGTCGGCAGAGTGTTTTTTTTATTTAATTCCGATGCAATTTCTGTGTTTCATTGTCAATAAGAAGGTCAGAGGGATACAGTAAACCTGAAGTGAAGCATCGGAATCTATAACTAGTGTCACAGGAACGGTTCAAAGCCTAGACAGTAAGAAGAGTCAGTCTTCTTGTACTTAAGTCGGCATTGTGCCTTTTGCATTTAATTCCGATGCAATTTGTGTGTTTCATCGTCAATAAGAAGGTCCAAGGGAGACAGTAAACCTGGAGTGAAGCATCGGAATCTATAACTAGTGTCAATGGAATGGTTCAAAACATAGACAGTAAGAAGAGTCAGTCTTCAAGTACTTATGTCGGCATCGTGCCTTTTGTATTTAATTCCGGTGCAATTTCTGTGTTTCATCGTCAATAGGAAGGTCAGAGGGATACAGTAAACCTGAAGTGAAGCATCGGAATCTATAACTAGTGTCACTGGAATGGTTCAAAATATAGTCAGTAAGATGAGTCAGTCTTCTTGTCCTTAAGTCGGCATTGTGCCTTTTGTATTTAATTCCGATGCAATTTCTGTGTTTCATCGTCAATAAGAAGGTCCAAGGGATACAGTAAACCTGGAGTGAAGCATCGGAATCTATAACTAGTGTCACAGGTATGGTTCAATACATAGACAGTACTTAAGTCGGCATTGTGCCTTATGTATTAAATTCCGATGCAATTTCTGTGTTTCATCGGTAATAAGAAGGTCCAAGGGATACAGGAAACCTGAAGTGACGCATCGGAATCTATAACTAGTGTCAGAGGAATGGTTCAAAACATAGTCAGTAAGAAGAGTCAGTCTTCTTCTACTTAAGTCGGCATTGTGCCTTTTGCATTTAATTCCGATGCAATTTGTGTGTTTCATCGTCAATAAGAAGGTCCAAGGGAGACAGTAAACCTGGAGTGAAGCATCGGAATCTATAACTAGTGTCAATGGAATGGTTCAAAACATAGACAGTAAGAAGAGTCAGTCTTCAAGTACTTATGTCGGCATCGTGCCTTTTGTATTCAATTCCGGTGCAATTTCTGTGTTTCATCGTCAATAAGAATGTCAGAGGGATACTGTAAACCGAAAGTGAAGCATTGGAATCTATAACTAGTGTCACAGGAAGGGTTCAAAATATAGTCAGTTAAAAGAGTCAGTCTCTTGTACTTAAGTCGGCATTGTGCATTTTGTATTCAATTCCGATGCAATTTCTGTGTTTCATCGTCAATAAGAAGGTGCAAGGGATACAGTAAAACTGAATTCAAGCATCGGAATCTATAACTAGTGTCAGAGGAATTGTTCATAACGTAGACAGCAAGATGAGTCAGTCTTCTTGTACTTATGTTTGCATTGTGCATTTTGTATTTAGGTCCGATGCAATTTCTGTGTTTCATCGTCAATAAGAAGGTCAGAGGGATACAGTAAACTTGAAGTGAAGCATCGGACTCTATAACTAGTGTCACAGGAATGGTTCAAATCATAGTCAGTAAGAAGAGTCAGTCTTTTTGTACTTAAGTCGGCATTGTGCCTTTTGTATTTAACTCCGATGCAATTTCTGTGTTTCATCGTCAATAAGAAGGTCCAAGGAATAGAGTAAACCTGAAGTGAAGCATCGGATTCTATGACTAGTGTCACAGGAATGGTTCAAAACATATACAGTAAGAAGAGTCAGTCTCTAGTACTTAAGTCGGCATTGTGCCTTTTGTATTTAATTCCGATGCAATTTCTGTGTTTCATCGACAATAAGAAGTGCCAAGGGATACAGTATAACTGAAGTCAAGCATCGGAATCTATAACTAGTGTCGCAGGAATGGTTCAAAACATCTACAGTAAGAAGAGTCAGTGTACTTGTACTTAAGTCTACATTGTGCCTTTTCTATTTAATTCCGATGCAATTTCTGTGTTTCATCGTCAATAAGAAGGTCAGAGGGATACAGTAAACCTGAAGTGAAGCATCGGAATCTATAACTAGTGTCACAGGAATGGTTCAAAACATAGTCGGTAGGAAGAGTCAGTCTTCTTGTACTTAAGTCGGCAGAGTGCTTTTTTTATTTAATTCCGATGCAATTTCTGTGTTTCATTGTCAATAAGAAGGTCAGAGGGATACAGTAAACCTGAAGTGAAGCATCGGAATCTATAACTAGTGTCACAGGAATGGTTCAAAACATAGTCAGTAAGAAGAGTCAGTCTTCTTGTACTTAAGTCGGAATTGTGCCTTTTCTATTTAATTCCGATGCTCTTTCAGTGTTTCATCGTCAATAGGAAGGTCCAAGGGATTTAATAAACCTGGAGTAAAGCATCGGAATCTATAACAAGTGTCACAGGAATGGTTCAAAACATAGTTAGTAAGAACAGTCAGTCTTCTTGTCCTTAAGTCGGTATTGTGCCTTTGTATTTAATTCCGATACAATTTCTGTGTTTCATCGTCAATAAGAATGTCCAAGGGATGCGGTAAACCTGGAGTGAAGAATCGGAATCTATAACAAGTGTCACATGAATGGTTCAAATCATAGACAGTAAGAAGATACATTCTTCTTGTACTTAAGTCGGCATTGTGCCTTTTGTATTTAATTCCGATGCAATTTCTATGTTTCATCGTCAATAAGAAGGTCCAAGGTTATACAGTAAACCTGAAGTGAAGCATTGGAATCTATAACTAGTGTCACAGGAATGGTTCAAAACATAGTCAGAAAGAATAGTAGGTCTTCAGGTACTGAAGTCGGCATTGTGCCTTTTGTATTTAATTCCGGTGCAATTTCTGTAATTCATCGTCAATAAGAAGATCCAAGGGATACAGTAAACCTGGAGTGAAGCATCGGAATCTATAACTAGTGTCACAGGAATGGTTCAAAGCATAAACAGTAAGAAGATACAGTCTTCTTGTACTTAAGTCGGCATTGTGCCTTTTGTATTTAATTCCGATGCAATTTCTGTGTTTCATCGTCAATAAGAAGGTTTAAGGGATACAGTAAACCTGAAGTCACGCATCGGAATCTATAACTAGTGTCACAGGAATGGTTCAAAACATAGACAGTAAGAAGAGTCAGTCTTCTTGTACTTAAGTCTTCATTGTGACTTTTCAATTTGATTCCGGTGCAATTTCTGTGTTTCATCGTCAATAAGAAGGTCAGAGGGATACAGTAAACCTGAAGTGAGGCATCGGAATCTATAATTAGTGTCACAGAATTGGTTCAAAACATAGTCAGTAAGAAGAGTCAGTCTTTTTGTACTTAAGTCGGCAATGTGCATTTTCTGTTTAATTCCGATGTAATTTCTGTGTTTCATCGACAATAAGAAGGTCCAAATGATAGAAAGAACCTGAAGTGAAGCGTCGGAATCGCTAACTAGTGGCACAGGAATTGTTCAAAACATAGACAGTAGGAAGAGTCAGTCTTCTTGTCCTTAAGTCGGCATTGTGCATTTTGTATTCAATTCCGATGCAATTTCTGTGTTTCATCTTCAATAAGAGGGTCCAAGGGATACAGTAAACCTGAAGTGAAGCATCGCAATCTATAACTAGTGTCACAGGAATGGTTCAATGCATAGTCGGTAAGAAGAGTCAATCTTCTTGTACTTAAGTCGGCATTTTGCATATTCTATTTAATTCCGATGGAATGTCAGTGTTTCAACGTCAATAAGAAGGTCCAAGTGATACAGTAAACCTGGAGTGAAGCATCGGAATCTATAACTAGTGTCACTGGAATGGTTCAAAACATAGTTAGTATGAAGGGTCAGTCTTCTTGTACTTAAGTCGGCCTTGTGCTTTTTGTATTTATTTCCGATGCAATTTCTGTGTTTCATCGTCAATAAGAAGGTCCAAGGGATACAGTAAACCTGGAGTGAAGCATCGGAATCTATAACTAGTGTCACAGGAATGGTTCAAAACATAGGCAGTACTTAAGTCGGCATTGTGCCTTTTGTATTTAATTCCGATGCAATTTCTGTGTTTCATCATCAATAACAAGGTCCAAGGGATGCGGTAAACCTGGAGTGAAGAATCGGAATCTATAACAAGTGTCACATGAATGGTTCAAAACATAGACTGTAAGAAGGTACATTCTTCTTGTACTTAAGTCGGCATTGTGCCTTTTGTATTTAATTCCGATGCAATTTCTATGTTTCATCGTCAATAAGAAGGTCCAAGGTTATACAGTAAACCTGAAGTGAAGCATTGGAATCTATAACTAGTGTCACAGGAATGGTTCAAACCATAAACAGTAAGAAGATACAGACTTCTTGTACTTACGTCGGCATTGTGCCTTTTGTATTTAATTCCGATGCAATTTCTGTGTTTCATCGTCAATAAGAAGGTTTAAGGGATACAGTTAACCTGAAGTCACGCATCGGAATCTATAACTAGTGTCACAGGAATGGTTCAAAACATAGACACTAAGAAGAGTGAGTCTTCTTGTACTTAAGTCGGCATTGTGCCTTTTCAATTTGATTCCGGTGCAATTTCTGTGTTTCATCGTCAATAAGAAGGTCAGAGGGATACAGTAAACCTGAAGTGAGGCATCGGAATCTATAATTAGTGTCACAGAATTGGTTCAAAACATAGTCAGTAAGAAGAGTCAGTCTTTTTGTACTTAAGTCGGCAATGTGCCTTTTGTGCTTAATTCCGATGTAATTTCTGTGTTTCATCGTCAATAAGAAGGTCCAAATGATAGAAAGAACCTGAAGTGAAGCGTCGGAATCGCTAACTAGTGTCACAGGAATGGTTCAAAACATAGACAGTAAGAACAGTCAGTCTTCTTGTACTTAAGACGGTATTGTGCCTTTTGTATTTAATTCCGATGCAATTTCTGTGTTTCATCGTCATTAAGGTCACAGGGATACAGTAAACCTGATGTGAAGCATAGGGAGCAATAACAAGTGTCACAGGAATGGTTCAAAACATAGACAGTAGGAAGAGTCAGTCTTCTTGTCCTTAAGTCGGCATTGTGCCTTTTGTATTTAATTCCGATGCAATTTCTGTGTTTCATCTTCAATAAGAGGGTCCACGGGATACAGTAAACCTGAAGTGAAGCATCAGAATCTATCACTAGTGTCACAGGAATGCTTTAAATCATAGACAGTAAGAAGATACAGTCTTCTTGTACTTAAGTCGGCATTGTCCTTTTTGTATTAAATTCCGATGCAATTTCTGTGTTTCATCGTCAATAAGAAGGAAAGAGGGATACAGTAAACCTGAAGTGAAGCATCAGAATCTATAACTAGTGTCACAGGAATGGTTTAAGCATAGTAAGTAAGAAGAGTGAGTCTTCTTGTCCTTAAGTCGGCATTGTGCCTTTTGTATTTAATTCCGATGCAATTTCTGTGTTTCATCGTCAATAAGAAGGTCCAACGGATACAGTAAACCTGGAGTGAAGCATCGGAATCTATAACTAGTGTCACAGGAATGTTTCAAAACACAGACAGTAAGAAGAGTCAGTCTTCATGTACCTAAGTCGGCATTGTGCCTTTATTATTTAATTCCGATGCAATTTCTGTGTTTCATCGTCAATAAGAATGTTCAAGGGATACAGTAAACCTGACGTGAAGCATCGGAATCTATAACTAGTGTCTCAGGAATGGTTCAAAACTTAGACAGTAAGAAGAGTCAGTCTTCATGTACTTAAGTCGGCATTGTGCCTTTTGTATTTAATTCCTATGCGATTTCTGTGTTTCAACGTCAATACGAAGGTCCAAGGGATACAGTAAGCAAGGAGTGAAGCATCGGAATCTGTAAGTAGTGTCACAGGAATGGTTCAAAACATAGACAGTACTTAAGTCGGCATTGTGCCTTTTGTATTTAATTCCGATGCACTTTCTTTGTTTCATCGTCAATAAGAAGGTCAGAGGGAGAAAGTAAACCTGAAGTGTAGCATCAGGATCTACAACTAGGGAAACTGGAATGGTTCAAAACATAGTCAGTAAGAAGAGTCAGTCTTCTTGTACTTAAGTCGGCATTGTGCCTTTTCTATTTAATTCCGATGCAATTTCTGTGTTTCATCGTCAATAAGAATGTCAGAGGGATACTGTAAACCGAAAGTGAAGCATTGGAATCTATAACTAGTGTCACAGGAAGGGTTCAAAATATAGTCAGTAAAAAGAGTCAGTCTCTTGTACTTAATTCGGCATTGTGCATTTTGTATTCAATTCCGATGCAATTTCTGTGTTTCATCGTCAATAAGAAGGTGCAAGGGATACAGTAAAACTGAATTCAAGCATCGGAATCTATAACTAGTGTCAGAGGAATTGTTCATAACGTAGACAGCAAGATGAGTCAGTCTTCTTGTACTTATGTTTGCATTGTGCATTTTGTATTTAGGTCCGATGCAATTTCTGTGTTTCATCGTCAATAAGAAGGTCAGAGGGATACAGTAAACTTGAAGTGAAGCATCGGAATCTATAACTAGTGTCACAGGAATGGTTCAAATCATAGTCAGTAAGAAGAGTCAGTCTTTTTGTACTTAAGTCGGCATTGTGCCTTTTGTATTTAATTCCGATGCAATTTCTGTGTTTCATCGTCAATAAGAAGGTCCAAGGAATAGAGTAAACCTGAAGTGAAGCATCGGATTCTATGACTAGTGTCACAGGAATGGTTCAAAACATATACAGTAAGAAGAGTCAGTCTCTAGTACTTAAGTCGGCATTGTGCCTTTTGTATTTAATTCCGATGCAATTTTTGTGTTTCATCGACAATAAGAAGTGCCAAGGGATACAGTATAACTGAAGTCAAGCATCGGAATCTATAACTAGTGTCGCAGGAATGGTTCAAAACATCTACAGTAAGAAGAGTCAGTGTACTTGTACTTAAGTCTACATTGTGCCTTTTCTATTTAATTCCGATGCAATTTCTGTGTTTCATCGTCAATAAGAAGGTCAGAGGGATACAGTAAACCTGAAGTGAAGCATCGGAATCTATAACTAGTGTCACAGGAATGGTTCAAAACATAGTCGGTAGGAAGAGTCAGTCTTCTTGTACTTAAGTCGGCAGAGTGCTTTTTTTATTTAATTCCGATGCAATTTCTGTGTTTCATTGTCAATAAGAAGGTCAGAGGGATACAGTAAACCTGAAGTGAAGCATCGGAATCTATAACTAGTGTCACAGGAACGGTTCAAAGCCTAGACAGTAAGAAGAGTCAGTCTTCTTGTACTTAAGTCGGCATTGTGCCTTTTGCATTTAATTCCGATGCAATTTGTGTGTTTCATCGTCAATAAGAAGGTCCAAGGGAGACAGTAAACCTGGAGTGAAGCATCGGAATCTATAACTAGTGTCAATGGAATGGTTCAAAACATAGACAGTAAGAAGAGTCAGTCTTCAAGTACTTATGTCGGCATCGTGCCTTTTGTATTTAATTCCGGTGCAATTTCTGTGTTTCATCGTCAATAGGAAGGTCAGAGGGATACAGTAAACCTGAAGTGAAGCATCGGAATCTATAACTAGTGTCACTGGAATGGTTCAAAATATAGTCAGTAAGATGAGTCAGTCTTCTTGTCCTTAAGTCGGCATTGTGCCTTTTGTATTTAATTCCGATGCAATTTCTGTGTTTCATCGTCAATAAGAAGGTCCAAGGGATACAGTAAACCTGGAGTGAAGCATCGGAATCTATAACTAGTGTCACAGGTATGGTTCAAAACATAGACAGTACTTAAGTCGGCATTGTGCCTTTTGTATTAAATTCCGATGCAATTTCTGTGTTTCATCGGTAATAAGAAGGTCCAAGGGATACAGGAAACCTGAAGTGACGCATCGGAATCTATAACTAGTGTCAGAGGAATGGTTCAAAACATAGTCAGTAAGAAGTGTCGGTCTTCATGTACTTAAGTCGGCATTGTGCCTTTTGTATTTAATTCCGATGCAATTTCTGTGTTTCATCGTCAATAGGAAGGTCAGAGGGATACAGTAAACCTGAAGTGAAGCATCGGAATCTATAACTAGTGTCACTGGAATGGTTCAAAATATAGTCAGTAAGATGAGTCAGTCTTCTTGTCCTTAAGTCGGCATTGTGCCTTTTGTATTTAATTCCGATGCAATTTCTGTGTTTCATCGTCAATAAGAAGTTCCAAGGGATACAGTAAACCTGGAGTGAAGCATCAGAATCTATAACTAGGGTCACAGGTATGGTTCAAAACATAGACACTACTTAAGTCGGCATTGTGCCTTTTGTATTAAATTCCGAAGCAATTTCTGTGTTTCATCGGTAATAAGAAGGTCCAAGGGATACAGTAAACCTGAAGTGATGCATCGGAATCTATAACTAGGGTCACAGGAATGGTTCAAATCATAGTCATTAAGAAGAGTCAGTCTTCATGTACTTAAGTCGGCATTGTGCCTTTTGTATTTAATTCCGATGCAATTTCTGTGTTTCATCGTCAATAAGAAGGTCCAAGGGATACAGTAAAACTGAAGTGAAGCATCGGAATCTTTAACTAGTGTCTCAGGTATGGTTCAAACATAGTCAGTAAGAAGAGTCAGTCTTCTTGCACTTAAGTCGGCATTGTGCCTTTTCTATTTAATTCCGATGCAATTTCAGTGTTTCATCGTCAATAAGAAGGTCAAAGGGATACAGTAAACCTGAAGTGAAGCATCGGAATCTATAACTAGTGTCAATGGAATGGTTCAAAACATAGACAGTAAGAAGAGTCAGTCTTCAAGTACTTATGTCGGCATTGTGCCTTTTGTATTTAATTCCGGTGCAATTTCTGTGTTTCATCGTCAATAGGAAGGTGAGAGGGATACAGTAAACCTGAAGTGAAGCACCGGAATCTATAACTAGTGTCAATGGAATGGTTCAAATCATAGACAGTAAAAAGAGTCAGTCTTCTTGTACTTAAGTCGGCATTGTGCCTTTTGTATTCAATTCCGATGCAATTTCTGTGTTTCATCTTCAATAAGAGGGTCCAAGGGATACAGTAAACCTGAAGTGAAGCATCGCAATCTATAACTAGTGTCACAGGAATGGTTCAATGCATAGTCGGTAAGAAGAGTCAATCTTCTTGTACTTAAGTCGGCATTTTGCATTTTCTATTTAATTCCGATGGAATGTCAGTGTTTCAACGTCAATAAGAAGGTCCAAGTGATACAGTAAACCTGGAGTGAAGCATCGGAATCTATAACTAGTGTCACTGGAATGGTTCAAAACATAGTTAGTATGAAGGGTCAGTCTTCTTGTACTTAAGTCGGCCTTGTGCTTTTTGTATTTATTTCCGATGCAATTTCTGTGTTTCATCGTCAATAAGAAGGTCCAAGGGATACAGTAAACCTGGAGTGAAGCATCGGAATCTATAACTAGTGTCACATGAATGGTTCAAAACATAGACTGTAAGAAGGTACATTCTTCTTGTACTTAAGTCGGCATTGTGCCTTTTGTATTTAATTCCGATGCAATTTCTATGTTTCTTCGTCAATAAGAAGGTCCAAGGTTATACAGTAAACCTGAAGTGAAGCATTGGAATCTATAACTAGTGTCACAGGAATGGTTCAAACCATAAACAGTAAGAAGATACAGACTTCTTGTACTTACGTCGGCATTGTGCCTTTTGTATTTAATTCCGATGCAATTTCTGTGTTTCATCGTCAATAAGAAGGTTTAAGGGATACAGTTAACCTGAAGTCACGCATCGGAATCTATAACTAGTGTCACAGGAATGGTTCAAAACATAGACAGTAAGAAGAGTCAGTCTTCTTGTACTTAAGTCGGCATTGTGCCTTTTCAATTTGATTCCGGTGCAATTTCTGTGTTTCATCGTCAATAAGAAGGTCAGAGGGATACAGTAAACCTGAAGTGAGGCATCGGAATCTATAATTAGTGTCACAGAATTGGTTCAAAACATAGTCAGTAAGAAGAGTCAGTCTTTTTGTACTTAAGTCGGCAATGTGCCTTTTGTGCTTAATTCCGATGTAATTTCTGTGTTTCATCGTCAATAAGAAGGTCCAAATGATAGAAAAAACCTGAAGTGAAGCGTCGGAATCGCTAACTAGTGTCACAGGAATGGTTCAAAACATAGACAGTAAGAACAGTCAGTCATCTTGTACTTAAGACGGTATTGTGCCTTTTGTATTTAATTCCGATGCAATTTCTGTGTTTCATCGTCATTAAGGTCACAGGGATACAGTAAACCTGATGTGAAGCATAGGAAGCAATAACAAGTGTCACAGGAATGGTTCAAAACATAGACAGTAGGAAGAGTCAGTCTTCTTGTCCTTAAGTCGGCATTGTGCCTTTTGTATTTAATTCCGATGCAATTTCTGTGTTTCATCTTCAATAAGAGGGTCCACGGGATACAGTAAACCTGAAGTGAAGCATCAGAATCTATCACTAGTGTCACAGGAATGGTTTAAATCATAGACAGTAAGAAGATACAGTCTTCTTGTACTTAAGTCGGCATTGTCCTTTTTGTATTAAATTCCGATGCAATTTCTGTGTTTCATCGTCAATAAGAAGGAAAGAGGGATACAGTAAACCTGAAGTGAAGCATCAGAATCTATAACTAGTGTCACAGGAATGGTTTAAGCATAGTAAGTAAGAAGAGTGAGTCTTCTTGTCCTTAAGTCGGCATTGTGCCTTTTGTATTTAATTCCGATGCAATTTCTGTGTTTCATCGTCAATAAGAAGGTCCAACGGATACAGTAAACCTGGAGTGAAGCATCGGAATCTATAACTAGTGTCACACGAATGTTTCAAAACACAGATAGTAAGAAGAGTCAGTCTTCATGTACCTAAGTCGGCATTGTGCCTTTATTATTTAATTCCGATGCAATTTCTGTGTTTCATCGTCAATAAGAATGTTCAAGGGATACAGTAAACCTGACGTGAAGCATCGGAATCTATAACTAGTGTCTCAGGAATGGTTCAAAACTTAGACAGTAAGAAGAGTCAGTCTTCATGTACTTAAGTCGGCATTGTGCCTTTTGTATTTAATTCCTATGCGATTTCTGTGTTTCAACGTCAATAAGAAGGTCCAAGGGATACAGTAAGCAAGGAGTGAAGCATCGGAATCTGTAAGTATTGTCACAGGAATGGTTCAAAACATAGACAGTACTTAAGTCGGCATTGTGCCTTTTGTATTTAATTCCGATGCACTTTCTTTGTTTCATCGTCAATAAGAAGGTCAGAGGGAGAAAGTAAACCTGAAGTGTAGCATCAGAATCTACAACTAGGGAAACTGGAATGGTTCAAAACATAGTCAGTAAGAAGAGTCAGTCTTCTTGTACTTAAGTCGGCATTGTGCCTTTTCTATTTAATTCCGATGCAATTTCTGTGTTTCATCGTCAATAAGAATGTCAGAGGGATACTGTAAACCGAAAGTGAAGCATTGGAATCTATAACTAGTGTCACAGGAAGGGTTCAAAATATAGTCAGTAAAAAGAGTCAGTCTCTTGTACTTAAGTCGGCATTGTGCATTTTGTATTCAATTCCGATGCAATTTCTGTGTTTCATCGTCAATAAGAAGGTGCAAGGGATACAGTAAAACTGAATTCAAGCATCGGAATCTATAACTAGTGTCAGAGGAATTGTTCATAACGTAGACAGCAAGATGAGTCAGTCTTCTTGTACTAATGTTTGCATTGTGCATTTTGTATTTAGGTCCGATGCAATTTCTGTGTTTCATCGTCAATAAGAAGGTCAGAGGGATACAGTAAACTTGAAGTGAAGCATCGGAATCTATACGTAGTGTCACAGGAATGATTCAAATCATAGTCAGTAAGAAGAGTCAGTCTTTTTGTACTTAAGTCGGCATTGTGCCTTTTGTATTTAATTCCGATGCAATTTCTGTGTTTCATCGTCAATAAGAAGGTCCAAGGAATAGAGTAAACCTGAAGTGAAGCATCGGATTCTATGACTAGTGTCACAGGAATGGTTCAAAACATATACAGTAAGAAGAGTCAGTCTCCAGTACTTAAGTCGGCATTGTGCCTTTTGTATTTAATTCCGATGCAATTTCTGTGTTTCATCGACAATAAGAAGTGCCAAGGGATACAGTATAACTGAAGTCAAGCATCGGAATCTATAACTAGTGTCGCAGGAATGGTTCAAAACATGTACAGTAAGAAGAGTCAGTGTACTTGTACTTAAGTCTACATTGTGCCTTTTCTATTTAATTCCGATGCAATTTCTGTGTTTCATCGTCAATAAGAAGGTCAGAGGGATACAGTAAACCTGAAGTGAAGCATCGGAATCTATAACTAGTGTCACAGGAATGGTTCAAAACATAGTCGGTAGGAAGAGTCAGTCTTCTTGTACTTAAGTCGGCAGAGTGCTTTTTTTATTTAATTCCGATGCAATTTCTGTGTTTCATTGTCAATAAGAAGGTCAGAGGGATACAGTAAACCTGAAGTGAAGCATCGGAATCTATAACTATTGTCACAGGAACGGTTCAAAGCCTAGACAGTAAGAAGAGTCAGTCTTCTTGTACTTAAGTCGGCATTGTGCCTTTTGCATTTAATTCCGATGCAATTTGTGTGTTTCATCGTCAATAAGAAGGTCCAAGGGAGACAGTAAACCTGGAGTGAAGCATCGGAATCTATAACTAGTGTCAATGGAATGGTTCAAAACATAGACAGTAAGAAGAGTCAGTCTTCAAGTACTTATGTCGGCATCGTGCCTTTTGTATTTAATTCCGGTGCAATTTCTGTGTTTCATCGTCAATAGGAAGGTCAGAGGGATACAGTAAACCTGAAGTGAAGCATCGGAATCTATAACTAGTGTCACTGGAATGGTTCAAAATATAGTCAGTAAGATGAGTCAGTCTTCTTGTCCTTAAGTCGGCATTGTGCCTTTTGTATTTAATTCCGATGCAATTTCTGTGTTTCATCGTCAATAAGAAGGTCCAAGGGATACAGTAAACCTGGAGTGAAGCATCGGAATCTATAACTAGTGTCACAGGTATGGTTCAAAACATAGACAGTACTTAAGTCGGCATTGTGCCTTTTGTATTAAATTCCGATGCAATTTCTGTGTTTCATCGGTAATAAGAAGGTCCAAGGAATACAGGAAACCTGAAGTGACGCATCGGAATCTATAACTAGTGTCAGAGGAATGGTTCAAAACATAGTCAGTAAGAAGAGTCAGTCTTCTTGTACTTAAGTCGGCATTGTGCCTTTTGCATTTAATTCCGATGCAATTTGTGTGTTTCATCGTCAATAAGAAGGTCCAAGGGAGACAGTAAACCTGGAGTGAAGCATTGGAATCTATAACTAGTGTCAATGGAATGGTTCAAAACATAGACAGTAAGAAGAGTCAGTCTTCAAGTACTTATGTCGGCATCGTGCCTTTTGTATTTAATTCCGGTGCAATTTCTGTGTTTCATCGTCAATAAGAATGTCAGAGGGATACTGTAAACCGAAAGTGAAGCATTGGAATCTATAACTAGTGTCACAGGAAAGGTTCAAAATATAGTCAGTAAAAAGAGTCAGTCTCTTGTACTTAAGTCGGCATTGTGCATTTTGTATTCAATTCCGATGCAATTTCTGTGTTTCATCGTCAATAAGAAGGTGCAAGGGATACAGTAAAACTGAATTCAAGCATCGGAATCTATAACTAGTGTCAGAGGAATTGTTCATAACGTAGACAGCAAGATGAGTCAGTCTTCTTGTACTTATGTTTGCATTGTGCATTTTGTATTTAGGTCCGATGCAATTTCTGTGTTTCATCGTCAATAAGAAGGTCAGAGGGATACAGTAAACTTGAAGTGAAGCATCGGACTCTATAACTAGTGTCACAGGAATGGTTCAAATCATAGTCAGTAAGAAGAGTCAGTCTTTTTGTACTTAAGTCGGCATTGTGCCTTTTGTATTTAATTCCGATGCAATTTCTGTGTTTCATCGTCAATAAGAAGGTCCAAGGAATAGAGTAAACCTGAAGTGAAGCATCGGATTCTATGACTAGTGTCACAGGAATGGTTCAAAACATATACAGTAAGAAGAGTCAGTCTCTAGTACTTAAGTCGGCATTGTGCCTTTTGTATTTAATTCCGATGCAATTTCTGTGTTTCATCGACAATAAGAAGTGCCAAGGGATACAGTATAACTGAAGTCAAGCATCGGAATCTATAACTAGTGTCGCAGGAATGGTTCAAAACATCTACAGTAAGAAGAGTCAGTGTACTTGTACTTAAGTCTACATTGTGCCTTTTCTATTTAATTCCGATGCAATTTCTGTGTTTCATCGTCAATAAGAAGGTCAGAGGGATACAGTAAACCTGAAGTGAAGCATCGGAATCTATAACTAGTGTCACAGGAATGGTTCAAAACATAGTCGGTAGGAAGAGTCAGTCTTCTTGTACTTAAGTCGGCAGAGTGCTTTTTTTATTTAATTCCGATGCAATTTCTGTGTTTCATTGTCAATAAGAAGGTCAGAGGGATACAGTAAACCTGAAGTGAAGCATCGGAATCTATAACTAGTGTCACAGGAATGGTTCAAAACATAGTCAGTAAGAAGAGTCAGTCTTCTTGTACTTAAGTCGGAATTGTGCCTTTTCTATTTAATTCCGATGCTCTTTCAGTGTTTCATCGTCAATAGGAAGGTCCAAGGGATTTAATAAACCTGGAGTAAAGCATCGGAATCTATAACAAGTGTCACAGGAATGGTTCAAAACATAGTTAGTAAGAACAGTCAGTCTTCTTGTCCTTAAGTCGGTATTGTGCCTTTGTATTTAATTCCGATACAATTTCTGTGTTTCATCGTCAATAAGAATGTCCAAGGGATGCGGTAAACCTGGAGTGAAGAATCGGAATCTATAACAAGTGTCACATGAATGGTTCAAATCATAGACAGTAAGAAGATACATTCTTCTTGTACTTAAGTCGGCATTGTGCCTTTTGTATTTAATTCCGATGCAATTTCTATGTTTCATCGTCAATAAGAAGGTCCAAGGTTATACAGTAAACCTGAAGTGAAGCATTGGAATCTATAACTAGTGTCACAGGAATGGTTCAAAACATAGTCAGAAAGAATAGTAGGTCTTCAGGTACTGAAGTCGGCATTGTGCCTTTTGTATTTAATTCCGGTGCAATTTCTGTAATTCATCGTCAATAAGAAGATCCAAGGGATACAGTAAACCTGGAGTGAAGCATCGGAATCTATAACTAGTGTCACAGGAATGGTTCAAAGCATAAACAGTAAGAAGATACAGTCTTCTTGTACTTAAGTCGGCATTGTGCCTTTTGTATTTAATTCCGATGCAATTTCTGTGTTTCATCGTCAATAAGAAGGTTTAAGGGATACAGTAAACCTGAAGTCACGCATCGGAATCTATAACTAGTGTCACAGGAATGGTTCAAAACATAGACAGTAAGAAGAGTCAGTCTTCTTGTACTTAAGTCTTCATTGTGACTTTTCAATTTGATTCCGGTGCAATTTCTGTGTTTCATCGTCAATAAGAAGGTCAGAGGGATACAGTAAACCTGAAGTGAGGCATCGGAATCTATAATTAGTGTCACAGAATTGGTTCAAAACATAGTCAGTAAGAAGAGTCAGTCTTTTTGTACTTAAGTCGGCAATGTGCATTTTCTGTTTAATTCCGATGTAATTTCTGTGTTTCATCGACAATAAGAAGGTCCAAATGATAGAAAGAACCTGAAGTGAAGCGTCGGAATCGCTAACTAGTGTCACAGGAATTGTTCAAAACATAGACAGTAGGAAGAGTCAGTCTTCTTGTCCTTAAGTCGGCATTGTGCATTTTGTATTCAATTCCGATGCAATTTCTGTGTTTCATCTTCAATAAGAGGGTCCAAGGGATACAGTAAACCTGAAGTGAAGCATCGCAATCTATAACTAGTGTCACAGGAATGGTTCAATGCATAGTCGGTAAGAAGAGTCAATCTTCTTGTACTTAAGTCGGCATTTTGCATTTTCTATTTAATTCCGATGGAATGTCAGTGTTTCAACGTCAATAAGAAGGTCCAAGTGATACAGTAAACCTGGAGTGAAGCATCGGAATCTATAACTAGTGTCACTGGAATGGTTCAAAACATAGTTAGTATGAAGGGTCAGTCTTCTTGTACTTAAGTCGGCCTTGTGCTTTTTGTATTTATTTCCGATGCAATTTCTGTGTTTCATCGTCAATAAGAAGGTCCAAGGGATACAGTAAACCTGGAGTGAAGCATCGGAATCTATAACTAGTGTCACAGGAATGGTTCAAATCATAGACAGTACTTAAGTCGGCATTGTGCCTTTTGTATTTAATTCCGATGCAAATTCTGTGTTTCATCATCAATAACAAGGTCCAAGGGATGCGGTAAACCTGGAGTGAAGAATCGGAATCTATAACAAGTGTCACATGAATGGTTCAAAACATAGACTGTAAGAAGGTACATTCTTCTTGTACTTAAGTCGGCATTGTGCCTTTTGTATTTAATTCCGATGCAATTTCTATGTTTCATCGTCAATAAGAAGGTCCAAGGTTATACAGTAAACCTGAAGTGAAGCATTGGAATCTATAACTAGTGTCACAGGAATGGTTCAAACCATAAACAGTAAGAAGATACAGACTTCTTGTACTTACGTCGGCATTGTGCCTTTTGTATTTAATTCCGATGCAATTTCTGTGTTTCATCGTCAATAAGAAGGTTTAAGGGATACAGTTAACCTGAAGTCACGCATCGGAATCTATAACTAGTGTCACAGGAATGGTTCAAAACATAGACACTAAGAAGAGTGAGTCTTCTTGTACTTAAGTCGGCATTGTGCCTTTTCAATTTGATTCCGGTGCAATTTCTGTGTTTCATCGTCAATAAGAAGGTCAGAGGGATACAGTAAACCTGAAGTGAGGCATCGGAATCTATAATTAGTGTCACAGAATTGGTTCAAAACATAGTCAGTAAGAAGAGTCAGTCTTTTTGTACTTAAGTCGGCAATGTGCCTTTTGTGCTTAATTCCGATGTAATTTCTGTGTTTCATCGTCAATAAGAAGGTCCAAATGATAGAAAGAACCTGAAGTGAAGCGTCGGAATCGCTAACTAGTGTCACAGGAATGGTTCAAAACATAGACAGTAAGAACAGTCAGTCTTCTTGTACTTAAGTCGGCATTGTGCCTTTTGTATTTAATTCCGATGCAATTTCTGTGTTTCATCTTCAATAAGAGGGTCCACGGGATACAGTAAACCTGAAGTGAAGCATCAGAATCTATAACTAGTGTCACAGGAATGGTTTAAGCATAGTAAGTAAGAAGAGTGAGTCTTCTTGTCCTTAAGTCGGCATTGTGCCTTTTGTATTTAATTCCGATGCAATTTCTGTGTTTCATCGTCAATAAGAAGGTCCAACGGATACAGTAAACCTGGAGTGAAGCATCGGAATCTATAACTAGTGTCACAGGAATGTTTCAGAACACAGACAGTAAGAAGAGTCAGTCTTCATGTACCTAAGTCGGCATTGTGCCTTTATTATTTAATTCCGATGCAATTTCTGTGTTTCATCGTCAATAAGAATGTTCAAGGGATACAGTAAACCTGACGTGAAGCATCGGAATCTATAACTAGTGTCTCAGGAATGGTTCAAAACTTAGACAGTAAGAAGAGTCAGTCTTCATGTACTTAAGTCGGCATTGTGCCTTTTGTATTTAATTCCTATGCGATTTCTGTGTTTCAACGTCAATAAGAAGGTCCAAGGGATACAGTAAGCAAGGAGTGAAGCATCGGAATCTGTAAGTAGTGTCACAGGAATGGTTCAAAACATAGACAGTACTTAAGTCGGCATTGTGCCTTTTGTATTTAATTCCGATGCACTTTCTTTGTTTCATCGTCAATAAGAAGGTCAGAGGGAGAAAGTAAACCTGAAGTGTAGCATCAGGATCTACAACTAGGGAAACTGGAATGGTTCAAAACATAGTCAGTAAGAAGAGTCAGTCTTCTTGTACTTAAGTCGGCATTGTGCCTTTTCTATTTAATTCCGATGCAATTTCTGTGTTTCATCGTCAATAAGAATGTCAGAGGGATACTGTAAACCGAAAGTGAAGCATTGGAATCTATAACTAGTGTCACAGGAAGGGTTCAAAATATAGTCAGTAAAAAGAGTCAGTCTCTTGTACTTAAGTCGGCATTGTGCATTTTGTATTCAATTCCGATGCAATTTCTGTGTTTCATCGTCAATAAGAAGGTGCAAGGGATACAGTAAAACTGAATTCAAGCATCGGAATCTATAACTAGTGTCAGAGGAATTGTTCATAACGTAGACAGCAAGATGAGTCAGTCTTCTTGTACTTATGTTTGCATTGTGCATTTTGTATTTAGGTCCGATGCAATTTCTGTGTTTCATCGTCAATAAGAAGGTCAGAGGGATACAGTAAACTTGAAGTGAAGCATCGGAATCTATAACTAGTGTCACAGGAATGGTTCAAAACATAGTCGGTAGGAAGAGTCAGTCTTCTTGTACTTAAGTCGGCAGAGTGCTTTTTTTATTTAATTCCGATGCAATTTCTGTGTTTCATTGTCAATAAGAAGGTCAGAGGGATACAGTAAACCTGAAGTGAAGCATCGGAATCTATAACTAGTGTCACAGGAACGGTTCAAAGCCTAGACAGTAAGAAGAGTCAGTCTTCTTGTACTTAAGTCGGCATTGTGCCTTTTGCATTTAATTCCGATGCAATTTGTGTGTTTCATCGTCAATAAGAAGGTCCAAGGGAGACAGTAAACCTGGAGTGAAGCATCGGAATCTATAACTAGTGTCAATGGAATGGTTCAAATCATAGACAGTAAGAAGAGTCAGTCTTCAAGTACTTATGTCGGCATCGTGCCTTTTGTATTTAATTCCGGTGCAATTTCTGTGTTTCATCGTCAATAGGAAGGTCAGAGGGATACAGTAAACCTGAAGTGAAGCATCGGAATCTATAACTAGTGTCACAGGTATGGTTCAAAACATAGACAGTACTTAAGTCGGCATTGTGCCTTTTGTATTAAATTCCGATGCAATTTCTGTGTTTCATCGGTAATAAGAAGGTCCAAGGGATACAGGAAACCTGAAGTGACGCATCGGAATCTATAACTAGTGTCAGAGGAATGGTTCAAAACATAGTCAGTAAGAAGTGTCGGTCTTCATGTACTTAAGTCGGCATTGTGCCTTTTGTATTTAATTCCGATGCAATTTCTGTGTTTCATCGTCAATAGGAAGGTCAGAGGGATACAGTAAACCTGAAGTGAAGCATCGGAATCTATAACTAGTGTCACTGGAATGGATCAAAATATAGTCAGTAAGATGAGTCTGTCTTCTTGTCCTTAAGTCGGCATTGTGCCTTTTGTATTTAATTCCGATGCAATTTCTGTGTTTCATCGTCAATAAGAAGGTCCAAGGGATACAGTAAACCTGGAGTGAAGCATCTGAATCTATAACTAGTGTCACAGGTATGGTTCAAAACATAGACAGTACTTAAGTCGGCATTGTGCCTTTTGTATTAAATTCCGAAGCAATTTCTGTGTTTCATCGGTAATAAGAAGGTCCAAGGGATACAGGAAACCTGAAGTGACGCATCGGAATCTATAACTAGTGTCAGAGGAATGGTTCAAAACATAGTCAGTAAGAAGTGTCGGTCTTCATGTACTTAAGTCGGCATTGTGCCTTTTGTATTTAATTCCGATGCAATTTCTGTGTTTCATCGTCAATAAGATGGTCCAAGGGATACAGTAAACCTGAAGTGATGCATCGGAATCTATAACTAGGGTCACAGGAATGGTTCAAATCATAGTCATTAAGAAGAGTCAGTCTTCATGTACTTAAGTCGGCATTGTGCCTTTTGTATTTAATTCCGATGCAATTTCTGTGTTTCATCGTCAATAAGAAGGTCCAAGGGATACAGTAAAACTGAAGTGAAGCATCGGAATCTTTAACTAGTGTCACAGGTATGGTTCAAACATAGTCAGTAAGAAGAGTCAGTCTTCTTGCACTTAAGTCGGCATTGTGCCTTTTCTATTTAATTCCGATGCAATTTCAGTGTTTCATCGTCAATAAGAAGGTCAAAGGGATACAGTAAACCTGAAGTGAAGCATCGGAATCTATAACTAGTGTCAATGGAATGGTTCAAAACATAGACAGTAAGAAGAGTCAGTCTTCAAGTACTTATGTCGGCATTGTGCCTTTTGTATTTAATTCCGGTGCAATTTCTGTGTTTCATCGTCAATAGGAAGGTGAGAGGGATACAGTAAACCTGAAGTGAAGCACCGGAATCTATAACTAGTGTCAATGGAATGGTTCAAATCATAGACAGTAAAAAGAGTCAGTCTTCTTGTACTTAAGTCGGCATTGTGCCTTTTGTATTTAATTCCGATGCAATTTCTGTGTATCATCGTCATTGAGAAGGTCCAAGGGATACAGTATACCTGGAGTGAAGCATCGGAATCTATAACTAGTGTCACAGGAATGGTTCAAAACATAGACAAAAAGAAGATACAGTCTTCTTGTACTGAAGTCGGCGTTGTGCCTTTTGTATTTAATTCAGATGCAATTTCTGCGTTTCATCGTCAATAAGAAGGTCCAAGGGATACAGTAAACCTGAAGTCAAGCATCGGAATCTAGAACTAGTGTCACAGGAATGGTTCAAAACATAGACAGTAAGAAGAGTCAGTCTTCTTGTACTGAAGTCGACATTGTGCCTTTTCTATTTAATTCCGGTGCAATTTCTGTGTTTCATCGTCAATAAGAAGGTCAGAGGGATACAGTATACCTGAAGTGAGGCATCGGAATCTATTCCTAGTGTCACAGGAATGTTTCAAAACATAGTCAGTAAGAAGAGTCAGTCTTTTTTTACTTAAGTCGGATATGTGCATTTTGTATTTAATTCTGATGTAATTTCTGTGTTTCGTCGTCAATATGAAGGTGCAAATGATACAGTAAACCTGAAGTGAAGCATCGGAATCGCTAACTAGTGTCACACGAATGGTTCAAAACATAGACTGTAAGAAGAGTCAGTCTTCTTGTACTTAAGTCGGTATTGTGCCTTTTGTATTTAATTCCGATGCAATTTCTGTGTTTCATCGTCAATAAGAAGGTCCAAGGGATACAGTAAACCTGAAGTGAAGCTTCGGAATCTATAACTAGTGTCACAGGAATGGTTCAAAACATAGTCAGTAACAAGAGTCAGTCTTCATGTACTTAAGTCGGCATTGTGCCTTTTGTATTTAATTCCCATGTCATTTCTGTGTTTCATCCTCTATAAGAAGGTCCAATAGATACAGTAAACCTGAAGTGAAGCATCGGAATCAATAACTAGTGTCACAGGAATGGTTCAAACATAGTCGGTAAGACGGGACAGTCTTCTTGTACTTAAGTCGGCATTGTGCCTTTTCTATTTAATGCCGATGCAATTTCAGAGTTTCTTCGTCAATAAGATGGTCCAAGGGATACAGTAAACCTGGAGTGAAGCATCGGAATCTATAACTAGTGTCAGTGGAATGGTTCAAAACATAGACAGTAAGAAGAGTCAGTCTTCTTGTCCTTAAGTCGGCATTGTGCCTTTTGTATTTAATTCCGATGCAATTTCTGTGTTTCATCGTCATTGAGAAGGTCCAAGGGATACAGTAAACCTGGAGTGCAGCATCGGAATGTATAACTAGTGCCACAGGAATGGTTCAAAGCATAGACAGTAAGAAGATACAGTCTTCTTGTACTTTAAGTCGGCATTGTGCATTTGTATTTAATTCCAGTGCAATTTCTGTGTTTCATCGTCAATAGGAAGGTCAGAGGGATATAGTAGACCTGAAGTGAAGGATCGGAATCTATAACTAGTGTCACGGGAATGGTTCAAAACATAGTCAGTAAGAAGAGTCAGTCTTCTTGTCCTTAAGTCGGCCTTATGCCTCTTGTATTTAATTCCGATGCAATTTCTGTGTTTTATCGTCAATAAGAAGGTCCAAGGGATACAGTAAACCTGGAGTGAAGCATCGGAATCTATAACTAGTGTCACAGGAATGGTTCAAAGCATAGACAGTACTTAAGTGGGCATTGTGCCATTTGTATTTAATTCCGATGCAATTACTTTATTTCATCGTCAATAAGAAGGTCAGAGGGATACAGTAAACCTGAAGTGTAGCATCGGAATCTACAACTAGTGTCACAGGAATGGTTCAAATCATAGTCAGCAAGAAGAGTAAGTCTTCTTGTACTTAAGTCGGCATTGTGCCTTTTCTATTTAATTCCGAAGCAATTTCTGTGTTACATCGTCAATAAGAAGGTCAGAGGGATACAGTAAACCTGAAGTGAAGCATCGGAACCTATAACTAGTGTCACAGAAATGGTTCAAAATATAGTCAGTAAGAAAAGTCAGTCTCCTGCACTTAAGTCGGCATTGTGCCATTTGTATTTAATTCCGATGCGATTTCTGTGCTTCATCGTCAACAAGAAGGTCGAAGGGATACAGTTAAACTGACGTCATGCATCGGAATCTATAACTAGTGACACAGGAATGGATAAAAGCTTAGACAGTAGGAAGAGTCAGTCCTCTTGTACTTAAGTCGGCATTGTGCTTTTCTATTTAATTCCGATGCAATTTCTGTGTTTCATCGTCAATAACAAGGTCAGAGGGATACAGTAAACCTAAAGTGAAGCTTTGGAATCTATAACTAGTGTCACAGGAATGGTTCAAACATAGTCAGTAAGAAGAGTCAGTCTTTTTCTACTTAAGTCGGCATTTTGCCTTTTGTATTTAATTCCGATGAAATTTCAGTGTTTCTTTGTTAGTAAGATGGTCCAAGGGATACAGAAAAACCTGGAGTGAAGCATCGGAATCTATAACTAGTGTCAGCGGAATAGTTCAAAACATAGATAGTAAGAAGTGTCAGTCTACTTGTACTTAAGTCGGCATTGTGCCTTTTGTATTTAATTCCGGTGCAATTTCTGTGTTTCATTGTCAATAAGAAGGTCAGAGGGATACAGTAAACCTGAAGTGAAGCCTCGGAATCTATAACTAGTGTCACAGGAATGGTTCGAAACATAGTCAGTAGAAGAGACAGTCTTCATGTCCTTAAGTCGGCATTGTGCCTTTTGTATTTAATTCCGATGCAATTTCTGTGTTTCATCGTCCATAAGAAGGTCCAAGGGATACAGTAAACCTAGAGTGAAGCATCGGAATCTATAACTAGCGTCACAGGAATGGTTCAAATCATAGACAGTAAGAAGATACAGTCTTCTTGTACTTGAGTCGGCATTGTGCCTTTTGGATTAATTCCGATGCTATTTCTGTGTTTCATCGTCAATAAGAAGGTCAGAGGGATACAGTAAACCTGAAGTGAAGCTTCGGAATCTATAACTAATGTCACAGGAATGGTTCAAAACATAGTCAGTAAGAAGAGTCAGTCTTCTTCTCCTTAAGTCGGCATTGTGCCTTTTGTATTTAATTCCGATGCAATTTCTGTGTTTCTTCGTCAATAGAAGGGTCCAAGGGATACAGTAAACCTGGAGTGTAGCATCGGAATCCATAACTAGTGTCACAGGAATGGTTCAAAACATAGACAGTAAGAAGAGTCAGTCTTCATGTACCTAAGTCGGCATTGTGCCTTTTGTATTTAGTTCCGATGCAATTTCTGTGTTTCATCGTTAATAAGAAGGTCCAAGGGATACAGTAAACCTGAAGTGAAGCATCGCAATCTATAACTAGTGTCAGAGGAGTGGTTCAATGCATAGTCAGTAAGAATAGTAGGTCTTCAGGTACTGAAGTCGGCATTGTGCCTTTTGTATTTAATTCCGGTGCAATTTCTGTAATTCATCGTCAATAAGAAGATCCAAGGGATACAGTAAACCTGGAGTGAAGCATCGGAATCTATAACTAGTGTCACAGGAATGGTTCAAAGCATAAACAGTAAGAAGATACAGTCTTCTTGTACTTAAGTCGGCATTGTGCCTTTTGTATTTAATTCCGATGCAATTTCTGTGTTTCATCGTCAATAAGAAGGTTTAAGGGATACAGTAAACCTGAAGTCACGCATCGGAATCTATAACTAGTGTCACAGGAATGGTTCAAAACATACACAGTAAGAAGAGTCAGTCTTCTTGTACTTAAGTCGGCATTGTGACTTTTCAATTTGATTCCGGTGCAATTTCTGTGTTTCATCGTCAATAAGAAGGTCAGAGGGATACAGTAAACCTGAAGTGAGGCATCGGAATCTATAATTAGTGTCACAGAATTGGTTCAAAACATAGTCAGTAAGAAGAGTCAGTCTTTTTGTACTTAAGTCGGCAATGTGCATTTTGTGTTTAATTCCGATGTAATTTCTGTGTTTCATCGACAATAAGAAGGTCCAAATGATAGAAAGAACCTGAAGTGAAGCGTCGGAATCGCTAACTAGTGTCACAGGAATTGTTCAAAACATAGACAGTAGGAAGAGTCAGTCTTCTTGTCCTTAAGTCGGCATTGTGCATTTTGTATTCAATTCCGATGCAATTTCTCTGTTTCATCTTCAATAAGAGGGTCCAAGGGATACAGTAAACCTGAAGTGAAGCATCGCAATCTATAACTAGTGTCACAGGAATGGTTCTATGCATAGTCGGTAAGAAGAGTCAATCTTCTTGTACTTAAGTCGGCATTTTGCATTTTCTATTTAATTCCGATGGAATGTCAGTGTTTCAACGTCCATAAGAAGGTCCAAGTGATACAGTAAACCTGGAGTGAAGCATCGGAATCTATAACTAGTGTCACTGGAATGGTTCAAAACATAGTTAGTATGAAGGGTCAGTCTTCTTGTACTTAAGTCGGCCTTGTGCTTTTTGTATTTATTTCCGATGCAATTTCTGTGTTTCATCGTCAATAAGAAGGTCCAAGGGATACAGTAAACCTGGAGTGAAGCATCGGAATCTATAACTAGTGTCACAGGAATGGTTCAAAACATAGACAGTACTTAAGTCGGCATTGTGCCTTTTGTATTTAATTCCGATGCAATTTCTGTGTTTCATCATCAATAACAAGGTCCAAGGGATGCGGTAAACCTGGAGTGAAGAATCGGAATCTATAACAAGTGTCACATGAATGGTTCAAAACATAGACTGTAAGAAGGTACATTCTTCTTGTACTTAAGTCGGCATTGTGCCTTTTGTATTTAATTCCGATGCAATTTCTATGTTTCATCGTCAATAAGAAGGTCCAAGGTTTTACAGTAAACCTGAAGTGAAGCATTGGAATCTATAACTAGTGTCACAGGAATGGTTCAAACCATAAACAGTAAGAAGATACAGACTTCTTGTACTTACGTCGGCATTGTGCCTTTTGTATTTAATTCCGATGCAATTTCTGTGTTTCATCGTCAATAAGAAGGTTTAAGGGATACAGTTAACCTGAAGTCACGCATCGGAATCTATAACTAGTGTCACAGGAATGGTTCAAAACATAGACAGTAAGAAGAGTCAGTCTTCTTGTACTTAAGTCGGCATTGTGCCTTTTCAATTTGATTCCGGTGCAATTTCTGTGTTTCATTCTCAATAAGAAGGTCAGAGGGATACAGTAAACCTGAAGTGAGGCATCGGAATCTATAATTAGTGTCACAGAATTGGTTCAAAACATAGTCAGTAAGAAGAGTCAGTCTTTTTGTACTTAAGTCGGCAATGTGCCTTTTGTGCTTAATTCCGATGTAATTTCTGTGTTTCATCGTCAATAAGAAGGTCCAAATGATAGAAAGAACCTGAAGTGAAGCGTCGGAATCGCTAACTAGTGTCACAGGAATGGTTCAAAACATAGACAGTAAGAACAGTCAGTCTTCTTGTACTTAAGACGGTATTGTGCCTTTTGTATTTAATTCCGATGCAATTTCTGTGTTTCATCGTCATTAAGGTCACAGGAATACAGTAAACCTGATGTGAAGCATAGGAAGCAATAACAAGTGTCACAGGAATGGTTCAAAACATAGACAGTAGGAAGAGTCAGTCTTCTTGTCCTTAAGTCGGCATTGTGCCTTTTGTATTTAATTCCGATGCAATTTCTGTGTTTCATCTTCAATAAGAGGGTCCACGGGATACAGTAAACCTGAAGTGAAGCATCAGAATCTATCACTAGTGTCACAGGAATGGTTTAAATCATAGACAGTAAGAAGATACAGTCTTCTTGTACTTAAGTCGGCATTGTCCTTTTTGTATTAAATTCCGATGCAATTTCTGTGTTTCATCGTCAATAAGAAGGAAAGAGGGATACAGTAAACCTGAAGTGAAGCATCAGAATCTATAACTAGTGTCACAGGAATGGTTTAAGCATAGTAAGTAAGAAGAGAGAGTCTTCTTGTCCTTAAGTCGGCATTGTGCCTTTTGTATTTAATTCCGATGCAATTTCTGTGTTTCATCGTCAATAAGAAGGTCCAACGGATACAGTAAACCTGGAGTGAAGCATCGGAATCTATAACTAGTGTCACAGGAATGTTTCAAAACACAGACAGTAAGAAGAGTCAGTCTTCATGTACCTAAGTCGGCATTGTGCCTTTATTATTTAATTCCGATGCAATTTCTGTGTTTCATCGTCAATAAGAATGTTCAAGTGATACAGTAAACCTGACGTGAAGCATCGGAATCTATAACTAGTGTCTCAGGAATGGTTCAAAACTTAGACAGTAAGAAGAGTCAGTCTTCATGTACTTAAGTCGGCATTGTGCCTTTTGTATTTAATTCCTATGCGATTTCTGTGTTTCAACGTCAATAAGAAGGTCCAAGGGATACAGTAAGCAAGGAGTGAAGCATCGGAATCTGTAAGTAGTGTCACAGGAATGGTTCAAAACATAGACAGTACTTAAGTCGGCATTGTGCCTTTTGTATTTAATTCCGATGCACTTTCTTTGTTTCATCGTCAATAAGAAGGTCAGAGGGAGAAAGTAAACCTGAAGTGTAGCATCAGAATCTACAACTAGGGAAACTGGAATGGTTCAAAACATAGTCAGTAAGAAGAGTCAGTCTTCTTGTACTTAAGTCGGCATTGTGCCTTTTCTATTTAATTCCGATGCAATTTCAGTGTTTCATCGTCAATAAGAAGGTGCAAGGGATACAGTAAAACTGAAGTCAAGCATCGGAATCTATAACTAGTGTCAGAGGAATTGTTCATAACGTAGACAGCAAGATGAGTCAGTCTTCTTGTACTTATGTTTGCATTGTGCATTTTGTATTTAGGTCCGATGCAATTTCTGTGTTTCATCGTCAATAAGAAGGTCAGAGGGATACAGTAAACTTGAAGTGAAGCATCGGAATCTATAACTAGTGTCACAGGAATGGTTCAAATCATAGTCAGTAAGAAGAGTCAGTCTTTTTGTACTTAAGTCGGCATTGTGCCTTTTGTATTTAATTCCGATGCAATTTCTGTGTTTCATCGTCAATAAGAAGGTCCAAGGAATAGAGTAAACCTGAAGTGAAGCATCGGATTCTATGACTAGTGTCACAGGAATGGTTCAAAACATATACAGTAAGAAGAGTCAGTCTCTAGTACTTAAGTCGGCATTGTGCCTTTTGTATTTAATTCCGATGCAATTTCTGTGTTTCATCGACAATAAGAAGTGCCAAGGGATACAGTATAACTGAAGTCAAGCATCGGAATCTATAACTAGTGTCGCAGGAATGGTTCAAAACATCTACAGTAAGAAGAGTCAGTGTACTTGTACTTAAGTCTACATTGTGCCTTTTCTATTTAATTCCGATGCAATTTCTGTGTTTCATCGTCAATAAGAAGGTCAGAGGGATACAGTAAACCTGAAGTGAAGCATCGGAATCTATAACTAGTGTCACAGGAATGGTTCAAAACATAGTCGGTAGGAAGAGTCAGTCTTCTTGTACTTAAGTCGGCAGAGTGCTTTTTTTATTTAATTCCGATGCAATTTCTGTGTTTCACTGTCAATAAGAAGGTCAGAGGGATACAGTAAACCTGAAGTGAAGCATCGGAATCTATAACTAGTGTCACAGGAACGGTTCAAAGCCTAGACAGTAAGAAGAGTCAGTCTTCTTGTACTTAAGTCGGCATTGTGCCTTTTGTATTAAATTCCGATGCAATTTCTGTGTTTCATCGGTAATAAGAAGGTCCAAGGGATACAGGAAACCTGAAGTGACGCATCGGAATCTATAACTAGTGTCAGAGGAATGGTTCAAAACATAGTCAGTAAGAAGTGTCGGTCTTCATGTACTTAAGTCGGCATTGTGCCTTTTGAATTTAATTCCGATGCAATTTCTGTGTTTCATCGTCAATAGGAAGGTCAGAGGGATACAGTAAACCTGAAGTGAAGCATCGGAATCTATAACTAGTGTCACTGGAATGGTTCAAAATATAGTCAATAAGATGAGTCAGTCTTCTTGTCCTTAAGTCGGCATTGTGCCTTTTGTATTTAATTCCGATGCAATTTCTGTGTTTCATCGTCAATAAGAAGGTCCAATGGATACAGTAAACCTGGAGTGAAGCATCGGAATCTATAACTAGTGTCACAGGTATGGTTCAAAACATAGACAGTACTTAAGTCGGCATTGTGCCTTTTGTATTAAATTCCGATGCAATTTCTGTGTTTCATCGGTAATAAGAAGGTCCAAGGAATACAGGAAACCTGAAGTGACGCATCGGAATCTATAACTAGTGTCAGAGGAATGGTTCAAAACATAGTCAGTAAGAAGTGTCGGTCTTCATGTACTTAAGTCGGCATTGTGCCTTTTGTATTTATGCCGATGCAATTTCTGTGTTTCATCGTCAATAAGATGGTCCAAGGGATACAGTAAACCTGAAGTGAAGCATCGGAATCTATAACTAGGGTCACAGGAATGGTTCAAATCATAGTCATTAAGAAGAGTCAGTCTTCATGTACTTAAGTCGGCATTGTGCCTTTTGTATTTAATTCCGATGCAATTTCTGTGTTTCATCGTCAATATGAAGGTCCAAGGGATACAGTAAAACTGAAGTGAAGCATCGGAATCTTTAACTAGTGTCACAGGTATGGTTCAAACATAGTCAGTAAGAAGAGTCAGTCTTCTTGCACTTAAGTCGGCATTGTGCCTTTTCTATTTAATTCCGATGCGATTTCAGTGTTTCATCGTCAATAAGAAGGTCAAAGGGATACAGTAAACCTGAAGTGAAGCATCGGAATCTATAACTAGTGTCAATGGAATGGTTCAAAACATAGACAGTAAGAAGAGTCAGTCTTCAAGTACTTATGTCGGCATTGTGCCTTTTGTATTTAATTCCGGTGCAATTTCTGTGTTTCATCGTCAATAGGAAGGTGAGAGGGATACAGTAAACCTGAAGTGAAGCACCGGAATCTATAACTAGTGTCAATGGAATGGTTCAAATCATAGACAGTAAAAAGAGTCAGTCTTCTTGTACTTAAGTCGGCATTGTGCCTTTTGTATTTAATTCCGATGCAATTTCTGTGTATCATCGTCATTGAGAAGGTCCAAGGGATACAGTATACCTGGAGTGAAGCATCGGAATCTATAACTAGTGTCACAGGAATGGTTCAAAACATAGACAAAAAGAAGATACAGTCTTCTTGTACTGAAGTCGGCGTTGTGCTTTTTGTATTTAATTCAGATGCAATTTCTGTGTTTCATCGTCAATAAGAAGGTCCAAGGGATACAGTAAACCTGAAGTCAAGCATCGGAATCTAGAACTAGTGTCACAGGAATGGTTCAAAACATAGACAGTAAGAAGAGTCAGTCTTCTTGTACTGAAGTCGACATTGTGCCTTTTCTATTTAATTCCGGTGCAATTTCTGTGTTTCATCGTCAATAAGAAGGTCAGAGGGATACAGTATACCTGAAGTGAGGCATCGGAATCTATTCCTAGTGTCACAGGAATGTTTCAAAACATAGTCAGTAAGAAGAGTCAGTCTTTTTTTACTTAAGTCGGATATGTGCATTTTGTATTTAATTCTGATGTAATTTCTGTGTTTCGTCGTCAATATGAAGGTGCAAATGATACAGTAAACCTGAAGTGAAGCATCGGAATCGCTAACTAGTGTCACACGAATGGTTCAAAACATAGACTGTAAGAAGAGTCAGTCTTCTTGTACTTAAGTCGGTATTGTGCCTTTTGTATTTAATTCCGATGCAATTTCTGTGTTTCATCGTCAATAAGAAGGTCCAAGGGATACAGTAAACCTGAAGTGAAGCTTCGGAATCTATAACTAGTGTCACAGGAATGGTTCAAAACATAGTCAGTAACAAGAGTCAGTCTTCATGTACTTAAGTCGGCATTGTGCCTTTTGTATTTAATTCCCATGACATTTCTGTGTTTCATCCTCTATAAGAAGGTCCAATAGATACAGTAAACATGAAGTGAAGCATCGGAATCAATAACTAGTGTCACAGGAATGGTTCAAACATAGTCGGTAAGACGGGACAGTCTTCTTGTACTTAAGTCGGCATTGTGCCTTTTCTATTTAATGCCGATGCAATTTCAGAGTTTCTTCGTCAATAAGATGGTCCAAGGGATACAGTAAACCTGGAGTGAAGCATCGGAATCTATAACTAGTGTCAGTGGAATGGTTCAAAACATAGACAGTAAGAAGAGTCAGTCTTCTTGTCCTTAAGTCGGCATTGTGCCTTTTGTATTTAATTCCGATGCAATTTCTGTGTTTCATCGTCATTGAGAAGGTCCAAGGGATACAGTAAACCTGGAGTGCAACATCGGAATGTATAACTAGTGCCACAGGAATGGTTCAAAACATAGACAGTAAGAAGATACAGTCTTCTTGTACTTAAGTCGGCATTGTGCATTTGTATTTAATTCCAGTGCAATTTCTGTGTTTCATCGTCAATAGGAAGGTCAGAGGGATATAGTAGACCTGAAGTGAAGGATCGGAATCTATAACTAGTGTCACGGGAATGGTTCAAAACATAGTCAGTAAGAAGAGTCAGTCTTCTTGTCCTTAAGTCGGCCTTATGCCTCTTGTATTTAATTCCGATGCAATTTCTGTGTTTTATCGTCATTGAGAAGGTCCAAGGGATACAGTAAACCTGGAGTGAAGCATCGGAATCTATAACTAGTGTCACAGGAATGGTTCAAAGCATAGACAGTACTTAAGTGGGCATTGTGCCATTTGTATTTAATTCCGATGCAATTTCTTTATTTCATCGTAAATAAGAAGGTCAGAGGGATACAGTAAACCTGAAGTGTAGCATCGGAATCTACAACTAGTGTCACAGGAATGGTTCAAATCATAGTCAGCAAGAAGAGTAAGTCTTCTTGTACTTAAGTCGGCATTGTGCCTTTTCTATTTAATTCCGAAGCAATTTCTGTGTTACATCGTCAATAAGAAGGTCAGAGGGATACAGTAAACCTGAAGTGAAGCATCGGAACCTATAACTAGTGTCACAGAAATGGTTCAAAATATAGTCAGTAAGAAAAGTCAGTCTCCTGCACTTAAGTCGGCATTGTGCCATTTGTATTTAATTGCGATGCAATTTCTGTGCTTCATCGTCAACAAGAAGGTCGAAGTGATACAGTTAAACTGACGTCATGCATCGGAATCTATAACTAGTGACACAGGAATGGATAAAAGCTTAGACAGTAGGAAGAGTCAGTCCTCTTGTACTTAAGTCGGCATTGTGCTTTTCTATTTAATTCCGATGCAATTTCTGTGTTTCATCGTTAATAAGAAGGTCCAAGGGATACAGTAAACCTGAAGTGAAGCATCGCAATCTATAACTGGTGTCAGAGGAGTGGTTCAATGCATAGTCAGTAAGAAGAGTCAGTCTTCTTGTACTTAAGTCGGCATTTTGCATTTTCTATTTAATTCCGATGCAATGTCAGTGTCTCAACGTCAATAAGACGGTCCAAGGGATACAGTAAACCTGGAGTGAAGCATCGGAATCTATAACTAGTGTCACTGGAATGGTTCAAAACGTAGTCAGTAAGATGGGTCAGTCTTCTTGTACTTAAGTCGGCATTGTGCCTTTTGTATTTAATTCCGATGCAATTTCTGTGTTTCATCGTTAATAAGAAGGTCCAAGGGAAACAGTTAACCTGGAGTGAGCATCGGAATCTATAACTAGTGTCACAGGAATGGTTCAAAACATAGACAGTACTTAAGTCGGCATTGTGCCTTTTGTATTTAATTCCGATGCAATTTCTGTGTTTCATCGTCAATACGAAGGTCCAAGGGATACAGTAAACCTGAAGTGAAGCATCGGAATCTATAATTAGAGTCACAGGAATGGTTCAAAGCATAGTCACTAAGAAGAGTCAGTCTTCATGTACTTAAGTCGGCATTGTGCCTTTTGTATTTAATTCCGATGCAATTTCTGTGTTTCATCGTCAATAAGAAGGTTTAAGGGATACAGTAAACCTGAAGTCACGCATCGGGATCTATAACTAGTGTCACAGGAATGGTTCAAAGCATAGACATTAAGAAGAGTCAGTCTTCTTGTACTTAAGTCGGCATTGTGACTTTTCAATTTGATTCCGGTGCAATTTCTGTGTTTCATCGTCAATAAGAAGGTCAGAGGGATACAGTAAACCTGAAGTGAGGCATCGGAATCTATAATTAGTGTCACAGAATTGGTTCAAACATAGTCAGTAAGAAGAGTCAGTCTTTTTGTACTTAAGTCGGCAATGTGCATTTTGTGTTTAATTCCGATGTAATTTCTGTGTTTCATCGTCAATAAGAAGGTCCAAATGATAGAAAGAACCTGAAGTGAAGCGTCGGAATCGCTAACTAGTGTCACAGGAAAGTTTCAAATCATAGACAGTAAGAACAGTCAGTCTTCTTGTACTTAAGTCGGTATTGTGCCTTTTGTATTTAATTCCGATGCAATTTCTGTGTTTCATCGTCAATAAGGTCACAGGGATACAGTAAACTTGATGTGAAGCATCGGAAACAGTAACAAGTGTCACAGGATTGGTTCAAAGCATAGACAGTAGGAAGAGTCAGTCTTCTTGTCCTTAAGTCGGCATTGTGCCTTTTGTATTTAATTCCGGTTCAATTTCTGTGTTTCATCTTCAATAAGAGGGTCCAAGGGATACAGTAAACCTGGAGTGAAGCATCGGAATCTATAACTAGTGTCACAGCAATGGTTCAAATCATAGACAGTAAGAAGATACAGTCTTCTTGTACTTAAGTCGGTATTGTACTTTTTGTATTTAATTCCGATGCAATTTCTGTGTTTCATCGTCAATAAGAAGGAAAGAGGGATACAGTAAACCTAAAGTGAAGCATCAGAATCTATAACTAGTATCACAGGAATGGTTTAAAACATAGTAAGTAAGAAGAGTGAGTCTTCTTGTTCTTAAGTCGGCATTGTGCCTACTGTCTTTAATTCCGATGCAATTTCTGTGTTTCATCGTCAATAAGAAGGTCCAAGGGATACAGTAAACCTGGAGTGAAGCATCGGAATCTATAACTAGTGTCACAGGAATGGTTCAAAACATAGACAGTAAGAAGAGTCAGTCTTCATGTACCTAAGTCGGCATTGTGCCTTTTGTATTTAAATTCGATGCTATTTCTGTGTTTCATCGTTAATAAGAAGGTCCAAGGGATACAGTAAACCTGAAATGAAGCATCGCAATCTATAACTAGTGTCACAGGAATGGTTCAATGCATAGTCAGTAAGAAGAGTCAGTCTTCTTGTACTTAAGTCGGCATTTTGCATTGTCTATTTAATTCCGATGCAATGTCAGTGTTTCAACGACAATAAGAAGGTCCAAGGGATACAGTAAACCTGGTGTGAAGCATCGGGATCTATAACTAGTGTCACTGGAATGGTTCAAAACATAGTCAGTAAGATGGGTCATTCTTCTTGTACTTAAGTCGGCCTTGTGCTTTTTGTATTTATTTCCGATGCAATTTCTGTGTTTCATCGTCAATAAGAAGGTCCAAGGGATACAGTAAACCTGGAGTGAAGCATCGGAATCTATAACTAGTGTCAATGGAATGGTTCAAAACATAGACAGTACTTAAGTCGGCATTGTGCCTTTTGTATTTAATTCCGATGCAATTTCTGTGTTTCATCGTCAATCAGAAGGTCCAAGGGATACAGTAAACCTGGAGTGAAGCATCGGAATCTATAACTAGTGTCACAGGTATGGTGCAAAACATAGACAGTAAGAAGATACAGTCATCTTCTACTTCAGTCAGCATTGTGCCTTTTGTATTTAATTCCGTTGCAATTTCTGTGTTTCATCGTCAACACGAAGGTCAGTGTGATGCAGTAAACCTGAAGTGAAGCTTCGGAATCTATAACTAGTTCACAGGAATGGTTCAAAACATAGTCAGTAAGAAGAGTCAGTCTTCTTGTCCTTAAGTCGGCATTGTGCCTTTTGTATTTCATTCCGATGCAATTTCTGTGTTTCATCGTGAATAAGAAGGTCCAAGGGATACAGTAAACCTGGAGTGAAGCATCGGATTCTATAACTAGTGTCAATGGAATGGTTCAAAACATAGACAGTAAGAAGAGACAGTCTTCAAGTACTTATGTCGGCATCGTGCTTTTTTATTTAATTCCGGTGCAATTTCTGTGTTTCATCGTCAATAGGAAGGTCAGAGGGATACAGTAAACCTGAAGTGAAGCATCGGAATCTATAACTAGTGTCACTGGAATGGTTCAAAACATAGTCAGTAAGATGAGTCAGTCTTCTTGTCCTTAAGTCGGCATTGTGCTTTTTGTATGTAATTCCGATGCAATTTCTGTGTTTCATCGTCAATAAGAAGGTCCAAGGGATACAGTAAACCTGGAGTAAAGCATCGGAATCTATAACTAGTGTCACAGGTGTGGCTCAAACATAGACAGTACTTAAGTCGGCATTGTGCCTTTTGTATTAAATTCCAATGCAATTTCTGTGTTTCATCGTTAATAAGATGGTCCAACGGATACAGGAAACCTAAAGTGAAGCATCGGAATAAATAACTAGTGTCAGAGGAATGGTTCAAAAGCATAGTCAGTAAGAAGTGTCGGTCTTCATGTACTTAAGTCGGCATTGTGCCTTTTGTATTTAATTCAAACGTGATTTCTGTGTTTCATCGTCAATAAGATGGTCCAAGGGATACAGTAAACCTGAAGTGAAGCATCGGAATCTATAACTAGTGTCACAGGAATGGTTCAAATCATAGTCACTAAGAAGAGTCAGTCTTCATGTACTTAAGTCGGCATTGTGCCTTTTGTATTTAATTCCGATGCAATTTCTGTGTTTCATCGTCAATAAGAAGGTCCAAGGGATACTGTAAAACTGAAGTGAAGCATCGGAATCTTTAACTAGTGTCACAGGTATGGTTCAAAACGTAGTCAGTAAGAAGAGTCAGTCTTCCTGCACTTAAGTCGGCATTGTGCCTTTTCTATTTAATTCCGATGCAATTTCAGTGTTTCATCGTCAATAAGAAGGTCAAAGGAATACAGTAAACCTGAAGTGAAGCATCGGAATCTATAACTAGTGTCAATGGAATGGTTCAAAACATAGACAGTAAGAAGGGTCAGTCTTCAAGTACTTATGTCGGCATTGTGCCTTTTGTATTTAATTCCGGTGCAATTTCTGTGTTTCATCGTCAATAGGAAGGTGAGAGAGATACAGTAAACCTGAAGTGAAGCATCGGAATCTATAACTAGGGTCAATGGAATGGTTCAAATCATAGACAGTAAGAACAGTCAGTCTTCTTGTACTTAAGTCGGCATTGTGCCTTTCGTATTTAATTCCGATGCAATTCTGTGTATAATCGTCATTGAGAAGGTCCAAGGGATACAGTAAACCTGGAGTCAAGCATCGGAATCTATAACTAGTGTCACAGGAATGGTTCAAAACATAGACAAAAAGAAGATACAGTCTTCTTGTACTTAAGTCGGCATTGTGCCTTTTGTATTTAATTCCGATGCAATTTCTGTGTTTCATCGCCAATAAGAGTGTCCAAGGGATACAGTAAACCTGAAGTCAAGCATCGGAATCTATAACTAGTGTCACAGGAATGGTTCAAAACATAGACAGTAAGAAGAGTCAGTCTTCTTGTACTTAAGTCGACATTGTGCCTTTTCTATTTAATTCCGGTGCAATTTCTGTGTTTCATCGTCAATAAGAAGGTCAGAAAGATACAGTATACCTGAAGTGAGGCATCGGAATCTATTCCTAGTGTCACAGGAATGTTTCAAAACATAGTCAGTAAGAAGAGTCAGTCTTTTTTTACTTAAGTCGACATTGTGCCTTTTCTATTTAATTCCGGTGCAATTTCTGTGTTTCATCGTCAATAAGAAGGTCAGAGGGATACAGTATACCTGAAGTGAGGCATCGGAATCTATTCCTAGTGTCACAGGAATGGTTCAAAACATAGATAGTAGGAAGAGTCAGTCTTCTTGTACTTAAGTCGGCATTGTGCCTTTTCTATTCAATTCCGATGCAATTTCTGGGTTTCATCGTCAATAAGATGGTCCATGGGATACAGTAAACCTGAAGTGAAGCATCGGAATCTATAACTAGTGTTACAGGAATGGTTCAAAGCATAGACAGTAGGAAGAGTCAGTCTTCTTGTACTTAAGTCGGCATTGTGCCTTTTGTATTTAAATCCGATGCAATTTCTGTGTTTCATCGTCAATAAGAAGGTTCAAGGGATACAGTAAAACTGACGTCATGCATCGGAATCTATAACTAGTGACACAGGAATGGTTCAACACATATTCAGTAAGAAGAGTCAGTCTTCTTGTACTTAAGTTGGCATTGTGCCTTTTGTATTTAATTCCGATGCAATTTCTGTGTTTCATCCTCAATAACAAGGTATAAGGGATACAGTAAACCTGAAGTGAAGCGTCGGAATGTGTAACTAGCGTCACAGGTGTGGTTCAAAACATAGTCACTAAGAAGAGTCAGTCCGCTTGTACTTAAGACGCCATTGTGCATTTTCTATTTAATTCCGTTGCTATTTCTGTGTTTCATCGTCAATAAGAAGGACAGAGGGACACAGTAAAAGTGAAGTGAAGCATCGGAATCTATAACTAGTGTCACAGGAATGGTTCAAACATAGTCAGTAAGAAGAGTCAGTCTTTTTGTACTTAAGTCGGCATTGTGCCCTTTGTATTTAATTCCGATGCAATTTCTGAGTTTCATCGTCAATAAGAAGGTCCAAGGGATACAGTAAACCTGAAGTGAAGCATCGAAACCTATAACTATAGTCACAGGATTGGTTCAAATCATAGACAGTAAGAAGAGTCAGTCTTCTTGTCCTTAAGTCGGCATTGTGCCCTTTGTATTTAATTCCGATGGAACTTCTGTGTGTCATCGTCAATACGAAGGTCCAAGGGATACAGTAAACCTGAAGTGAAGCATCGGAATCTATAACTAGTCTCACAGGAATGGTTCAAAGCATAGACAGTAAGAAGAGTCAGTCTTTTTGTACTTAAGTCGGCATTGTGCCTTTTGTATTTAATTCCGATGCAATTTCTGCGTTTCATCGTCAATAAGAAGGTCCAAGGGATAGAGTAAACCTGAAGTGAAGCATCGGAATCTATAACTAGTGTCACAGGAATGGTTCAAACATAGTCAGTAAGAAGTGTCAGTCTTTTTGTACTTAAGTCGGCGTTGTGCCTCTTGTATTTAATTCCAATGCAATTTCTGAGTTTCATCGTCAATTAGAAGGTCCAAGGGATACAGCAAAGCTGAAGTGAAGCATCGGAATCTATAACTAGTGTCACAGGATTGGTTCTAAGCATAGTCAGTAAGGAGAGTCAGTCATCTTGTCCTTAAGTCGGCATTGTGCCTTTTGTATTTAATTCCGATGCAATTTCTGTGTTTCATCGTCAATAAGAAGGTCAGAGGGATACAGTAAACCTGAAGTGAAGCATCGGAATCTATAACTAGTGTCACAGGAATGGTTCAATTCATAGTCAGTAAGAAGAGTCAGTCTTTTTGTACTTAAGTCGGCATTGTGCCTTTTGTATTTTATTCCGATGCAATTTCTGTGTTTCATCGTCAATAAGAAGGTCCAAGGGATAGAGTAAATCTGAAGTGAAGCATCGGATTCTATAACTAGTGTCACAGGAATGCTTCAAGGCCTAGACAGTAAGAAGAGTCAGTCTCTAGTACTTAAGTCGGCATTGTGCCTTTTGTATTTAATTCCGATGCAATTTCGGTGTTTCATCGACAATAAGAAGTGCCAAGGAATACAGTATAACTGAAGTCAAGCATCGGAATCTATAACTAGTGTTGCAGGAATGGTTCAAAACATCTACTGTAAGAAGAGTCAATGTACTTGTACTTAAGTCTACATTGTGCCTTTTCTATTTAATTCCGATGCAATATCTGTGTTTCATCGTCAATAAGAAGGTCAGAGGGATACAGTCAACCTGAAGTGAAGCATCGGAATCTATAACTAGTGTCACAGGAACGGTTCAAAGCCTAGACAGTAAGAAGAGTCAGTCTTCTTGTACTTAAGTCGGCATTGTGCCTTTTGTATTTAATTCCGGTGCAATTTGTGTGATTCATCGTCAATAAGAAGGTCCAATTAATACAGTAAACCTGAAGTGAAGCATCGGAATCTATAATTAGTATCACAGGAGTGGTTCAAAACATAGACAGTAAGAAGAGTCAGTCTTCTTGTACTTAAGTCGGCATTGTGCCTTTTCTATTTCATTCCGATGCGATTTCTGTGTTTCATTGTCAATAAGAAGGTCCAAGGGATACAGTAAACCTGGAGTGAAGCATCGGAATCTATTACTAGTGGCAGTGGAATGGTTCAAAACATATAGAGTAACAAGAGTCAGTCTTCTTGAACGTAGGGCGGCCTTGTGAATTTTGTATTTAATTCCAGTGCAATTTCTGTGTTTCATTGTCAATACGAAGGTCAGAGGGATACAATAAACCTGAAGTGAAGCATCAGAATCTATAACTAGTGTCACAGGATTGGTTCTAAACATAGTCAGTAAGGAGAGTCAGTCTTCTTGTTCTAAAGTCGGCATTGTGCCTTTTGTATTCATTTCCGATGCAATTCCTGTGTTTCATCGTCAATCAGAAGGTCCAAGGGATACAGTAAACCAGGAGTGAAGCATCGGAATCCATAACTATTGTCACAGGTATGGTGCAAAACATAGACAGTAAGAAGATACAGTCTTCATGTACTTAAGTCGGCATTGTGCCTTTTGTATTTAATTCCGTTGCAATTTCTGTGTTTCATCGTCAACACGAAGGTCAGTGTGATGCAGTAAACCTGAAGTGAAGCTTCGGAATCTATAACTAGTTCACAGGAATGGTTCAAAACATAGTCAGTAAGAAGAGTCAGTCTTCTTGTCCTTAAGCCGGCATTGTGCATTTTGTATTTAATTCCGATGCAATTTCTGTGTTTCATCGTGAATAAGAAGGTCCAAGGGATACAGTAAACCTGGAGTGAAGCATCGTAATCTATAACTAGTGTCAATGGAATGGTTCAAAACATAGACAGTAAGAAGAGTCAGTCTTCAAGTACTTATGCCGGCATCGTGCCTTTTGTATTTAATTCCGGTGCAATTTCTGTGTTTCATCGTCAGCAGGAAGGTCAGAGGGATACAGTAAACCTGAAGTGAAGCATCGGAATCTATAACTAGTGTCACTGGAATGGTTCAAAACATAGTCAGTAAGATGGGTCAGTCTTCTTGTCCTTAAGTCGGCATTGTGCCATTTGTATTTAATTCCGATGCAATTTCTGTGTTTCATCGTTAATAAGAAGGTCCAAGGGATACAGGAAACCTGAAGCGAAGTATCGGAATCTATAACTAGTGTCAGAGGTATGGTTCAAAACATAGTCAGTAAGAAGTGTCGGTCTTCATGTACTTAAGTCGGCATTGTGCCTTTTGTATTTAATTCCGATGCAATTTCTGTGTTTAATCGTCAATAAGATGGTCCTAGGGATACAGTAAACATGAAGTGAAGCATCGGAATCTATAACTAGGGTCACAGGAATGGTTCAAATCATAGTCACTAAGAAGAGTCAGTCTTCATGTACTTAAGTCGGCATTGTGATTTTTGTATTTAATTCCGATGCAATTTCTGCGTTTCATCGTCAATAAGAAAGTCCAAGGGATACAGTAAAACTGAAGTGAAGCATCGGAATCTATAACTAGTGTCACAGGTATGGTTCAAATCATAGTCAGTAAGAAGAGCCAGTCTTCATGTACTTAAGTCGGCATTGTGCCCTTTGTATTTAAATCCAGTGCAATTTCTGTGTTTCATCGTCAATAAGAAGGTCAGAGGGATACAGTAAACCTGAAGTGAGGCATCGGAATCTATAACTAGTGTCACAGGAATGGTTCAAAACATAGTCAGTAAGGAGAGTCAGTCTTCTTGTCCTTAAGTCGGCATTGTGCCTTTTGTATTTAATTCCGATGCAATTTCTGTGTTTCATCGTCATTGAGAAGGTCCAAGGGATACAGTAAACCTGGAGTGCAGCATCGGAATGTATAACTAGTACCACAGGAATGGTTCAAAACATAGGCAGTAAGAAGATACAGTCTTCTAGTACTTAAGTCGGCATTGTGCCTTTTGTATTTAATTCCGATGTAACTTCTGTGTTTCATCGTCAATAAGAAGGTCCAAATGATACGGTAAACGTGAAGTGAAGCATCGGAATCGCTAACTAGTGTCACAGTAATGGTTCAAAACATAGACTGTAAGAAGAGTCAGTCTTCTTGTAATTAAGTCGGTATTGTCCCTTTTGTATTTAATTTCGATGCAATTTCTGTGTTTCATCGTCAATAAGAAGGTCCAAGGGATACAGTAAACCTGAAGTGAAGCTTCGGAATCTATAACTAGTGTCACAGGAATGGTTCAAGACATAGTCAGTAAGAGGATTCAGTCTTCATGTACTAAAGTCCGCATTGTGCCTTTTGTATTTAATTCCCATGCCATTTCTATGTTTCATCCTCAATAAGAAGGTCCAATAGATACAGTGAACCTGAAGTGAAGCATCGGAATCAATAACTAGTGTCACAGGAATGGTTCAAACATAGTCAGTAAGAAGGGTCAGTCTTCTTGTACTTAAGTCGGCATTGTGCCTCTTCTATTTAATGCCGATGCAATTTCAGAGTTTCATCGTCAATAAGAAGGTCCAAGCGATACAGTAAACCTGGAGTGAAGCATCGGAATCTATAACTAGTGTCAGTGGAATGGTTCAAAACATAGACAGTAAGAAGAGTCAGTCTTCTTGTCCTTAAGTCGGAATTGTGCATTTTGTATTTAATTCCGATGCAATTTCTGTGTTTCATCGTCATTGAGAAGGTCCAAGGGATACAGTAAACCTGGAGTGCAGCATCGGAATGTATAACTAGTGCCACAGGAATGGTTCATAACATAGACAGTAAGAAGATACAGTCTTCTTGTACTTAAGTCGGCATTGTGCCTTTTGTATTTCATTCCGGTGCAATTTCTGTGTTTCATCGTCAATAGGAAGGTCAGAGGGATATAGTAGACCTGAAGTGAAGCATCGGAATCTATAACTAGTGTCACAGGAATGGTCCAAAACATAGTCAGTAAGAAGAGTCAGTCTTCTTGTCCTTAAGTCGGCCTTATGCCTCTTGTATTTAATTCCGATGCAATTTCTGTGTTTTATCGTCAATAAGGAGGTCCAAGGGATACAGTAAACCTGGAGTGAAGCATCGGAATCTATAACTAGTGTCACAGGAATGGTTCAAAGCATAGACAGTACTTAAGTCGGCATTGTGCCATTTGTATTTAAATCCGATGCAATTTCTGTGTTTCATCGTCAATAAGAAGGTCAGAGGGATACAGTAAACCTGAAGTGTAGCATCGGAATCTACAACTAGTGTCACAGGAATGGTTCAAATCATAGTCAGCCAGAAGAGTAAGTCTTCTTGTACTTAAATCGGCAGTGTGCCTCTTCTATTTAATTCCGATGCAATTTCTGTGTTTCATCGTGAATAAGAAGGTCCAAGGGATACAGTAAACCTGGAGTGAAGCATCGTAATCTATAACTAGTGTCAATGGAATGGTTCAAAACATAGACAGTAAGAAGAGTCAGTCTTCAAGTACTTATGCCGGCATCGTGCCTTTTGTATTTAATTCCGGTGCAATTTCTGTGTTTCATCGTCAGCAGGAAGGTCTGAGGGATACAGTAAACCTGAAGTGAAGCATCGGAATCTATAACTAGTGTCACTGGAATGGTTCAAAACATAGTCAGTAAGATGGGTCAGTCTTCTTGTCCTTAAGTCGGCATTGTGCCATTTGTATTTAATTCCGATGCAATTTCTGTGTTTCATCGTTAATAAGAAGGTTTAAGGGATACAGGAAACCTGAAGCGAAGCATCGGAATCTATAACTAGTGTCAGAGGTATGGTTCAAAACATAGTCAGTAAGAAGTGTCGGTCTTCATGTACTTAAGTCGGCATTGTGCCTTTTGTATTTAATTCCGATGCAATTTCTGTGTTTAATCGTCAATAAGATGGTCCTAGGGATACAGTAAACATGAAGTGAAGCATCGGAATCTATAACTAGGGTCACAGGAATGGTTCAAATCATAGTCACTAAGAAGAGTCAGTCTTCATGTACTTAAGTCGGCATTGTGATTTTTGTATTTAATTCCGATGCAATTTCTGCGTTTCATCGTCAATAAGAAGGTCCAAGGGATACAGTAAAACTGAAGTGAAGCATCGGAATCTATAACTAGTGTCACAGGTATGGTTCAAATCATAGTCAGTAAGAAGAGCCAGTCTTCATGTACTTAAGTCGGCATTGTGCCCTTTGTATTTAAATCCAGTGCAATTTCTGTGTTTCATCGTCAATAAGAAGGTCAGAGGGATACAGTAAACCTGAAGTGAGGCATCGGAATCTATAACTAGTGTCACAGGAATGGTTCAAAACATAGTCAGTAAGAAGAGTCAGTCTTCTTGTCCTTAAGTCGGCATTGTGCCTTTTGTATTTAATTCCGATGCAATTTCTGTGTTTCATCGTCATTGAGAAGGTCCAAGGGATACAGTAAACCTGGAGTGCAGCATCGGAATGTATAACTAGTACCACAGGAATGGTTCAAAACATAGGCAGTAAGAAGATACAGTCTTCTAGTACTTAAGTCGGCATTGTGCCTTTTGTATTTAATTCCGATGTAACTTCTGTGTTTCATCGTCAATAAGAAGGTCCAAATGATACGGTAAACGTGAAGTGAAGCATCGGAATCGCTAACTAGTGTCACAGTAATGGTTCAAAACATAGACTGTAAGAAGAGTCAGTCTTCTTGTACTTAAGTCGGTATTGTCCCTTTTGTATTTAATTTCGATGCAATTTCTGTGTTTCATCGTCAATAAGAAGGTCCAAGGGATACAGTAAACCTGAAGTGAAGCTTCGGAATCTATAACTAGTGTCACAGGAATGGTTCAAGACATAGTCAGTAAGAGGATTCAGTCTTCATGTACTAAAGTCCGCATTGTGCCTTTTGTATTTAATTCCCATGCCATTTCTATGTTTCATCCTCAATAAGAAGGTCCAATAGATACAGTGAACCTGAAGTGAAGCATCGGAATCAATAACTAGTGTCACAGGAATGGTTCAAACATAGTCAGTAAGAAGGGTCAGTCTTCTTGTACTTAAGTCGGCATTGTGCCTTTTCTATTTAATGCCGATGCAATTTCAGAGTTTCATCGTCAATAAGAAGGTCCAAGCGATACAGTAAACCTGGAGTGAAGCATCGGAATCTATAACTAGTGTCAGTGGAATGGTTCAAAACATAGACAGTAAGAAGAGTCAGTCTTCTTGTCCTTAAGTCGGCATTGTGCCTTTTGTATTTAATTCCGATGCAATTTCTGTGTTTCATCGTCATTGAGAAGGTCCAAGGGATACAGTAAACCTGGAGTGCAGCATCGGAATGTATAACTAGTGCCACAGGAATGGTTCATAACATAGACAGTAAGAAGATACAGTCTTCTTGTACTTAAGTCGGCATTGTGCCTTTTGTATTTCATTCCGGTGCAATTTCTGTGTTTCATCGTCAATAGGAAGGTCAGAGGGATATAGTAGACCTGAAGTGAAGCATCGGAATCTATAACTAGTGTCACAGGAATGGTCCAAAACATAGTCAGTAAGAAGAGTCAGTCTTCTTGTCCTTAAGTCGGCCTTATGCCTCTTGTATTTAATTCCGATGCAATTTCTGTGTTTAATCGTCAATAAGAAGGTCCAAGGGATACAGTAAACCTGGAGTGAAGCATCGGAATCTATAACTAGTGTCACAGGAATGGTTCGAAGCATAGACAGTACTTAAGTCGGCATTGTGCCATTTGTATTTAAATCCGATGCAATTTCTGTGTTTCATCGTCAATAAGAAGGTCAGAGGGATACAGTAAACCTGAAGTGTAGCATCGGAATCTACAACTAGTGTCACAGGAATGGTTCAAATCATAGTCAGCCAGAAGAGTAAGTCTTCTTGTACTTAAATCGGCATTGTGCCTCTTCTATTTAATTCCGAAGCAATTTCTGTGTTACATCGTCAATAAGAAGGTCAGAGGGATACAGTAAACCTGAAGTGAAGCATCGGAATCTATAACTAGTGTCACAGAAATGGTTGAAAATATTGTCAGTAAGAAAAGTCAGTCTCCTGTACTTAAGTCGGCATTGTGCCATTTGTATGTAATTCCGATGCAATTTCTGTGTTTCATCGTCAATAAGAAGGTCCAAGGGATACAGTAAAACTGACGTCATGCATCGGAATCTATAACTACTGTCACAGGAATGGATAAAAGCATAGACAGTAGGAAGAGTCAGTCCTCTTGTACTTAAGTCGGCATTGTGCCTTTTCTATTTAATTCCGATGCAATTTCTGTGCTTCATCGTCAATAAGAAGGCCCAAGGGATACAGTAAACCTGAAGTGAAGCATCGAAATCTATAACTATAGTCACAGGATTGGTTCAAAACATAGACAGTAAGAAGAGTCAGTCTTCTTGTCCTTAAGTCGGCATTGTGCCCTTTGTATTTAATTCCGATGCAATTTCTGTGTGTCATCGTCAATACGAAGGTCCAAGGGATACAGTAAACCTGAAGTGAAGCATCGGAATCTATAAATAGTCTGACAGGAATGGTTCAAAGCATAGACAGTAAGAAGAGTCAGTCTCTAGTACTTATGTCGGCATAGTGCCTTTTGTATTTAATTCCGATTCAATTTCTGTGTTTCATCGTCAATAAGAAGGTCAGAGGGATATAGTAAACCTGAAGTGAAGCATCGGAATCTATAACTAGTATCACAGGAAAGGTTCAAACATAGTCAGTAAGAAGTGTCAGTCTTTTTGTACTTAAGTCGGCATTGTGCCTTTTGTATTTAATTCCAATGCAATTTCTGAGTTTCATCGTCAATAAGAGGGTCCAAGGGATACAGTAAAGCTGAAGTGAAGCATCGGAATCTATAACTAGTGTTACAGGATTCGTGCAAAGCATAGACAGTAAGAAGAGTCAGACTTCTTGTACTTAAGCCGGCATTGTGCATTTTGTATTTAATTCCGATGCAATTTCTGTGTTTCATCGTCAATTAGAAGGTTCATGGGATACAGAAAACCGGAAGTGAAGCATCGGAATCTATAATTAGTGTCACAGGAATGGTTTAAAACATAGACAGAAAGAGGAGTCAGTCTCTTGTACTTAAGTGGGCATTGTGCCTTTTGTATTTAATTCCGATGCAATTTCTGTGTTTCAACGTCAATAAGAAGGTCCAAGGGCTACAGTAACCTAACGTAAAGCATCGGAATATATAACTAGTGTCACAGGAATGGTTCAAAACATAGTCTGTAAGAAGAGGCAGTCTTCTTGTCCTTAAGTCGGCATTGTGCATTTTGTATTTAATTCCGATGCAATTTCTTTGTTTCATCGTCATTAAGAAGGTCCAAGGGATACAGTAAACGTTGAGTGAAGCATCGGAATCTATAACTAGTGTCAAAGGAATGGTTCAAAACATAGACAGTAAGAAGAGTCAGTCTTCTTGGACTTAAGTCTGCATTGTGCCTTTTGTATTTATTTCTGGTGCTATTTCCGTGTTTCATCGTCTATACGAAGGTCAGAGGGATACAGTAAACCTGAAGTGAAGCTTCGGAATCTACAACTAGTGTCACAGGAATGGTTCAAAACATAGTCAGTAAGATGAGTCAGTCTTCATGTACTGAAGTCGGCATTCTGCCTTTTGTATTTAATTCCGATCCCATTTGTGTGTTTCATCGTCAATAAGAAGATCCAATAGATACAGTAAACCTGAAGTGAAACATTGGAATCTATAACTAGTGTCACAGGAATAGTTCAAAACATAGTCAGTAAGAAGAGTCAGTCTTCTTGTCCTTAAGTCGGCCTTATGCCTTTTGTATTTTATTCCGATGCAATTTCTGTGTTTTATCGTCAATAAGAAGGTCCAAGGGATACAGTAAACCTGGAGTGAAGCATCGGAATCTATAACTAGTGTCACAGGAATGGTTCAAAGCATAGACAGTACTTAAGTCGGCATTGTGCCTTTTGTATTTAATTCCGATGCAATTTCTGTGTTTCATCGTCAATAAGAATGTCAGAGGAGATACAGTAAACCTGAAGTGAAGCATCGGAATCTATACCTAGTGTCCCAGGAATGGTTCAAAACATAGTCAGTAAGAAGAGTCAGTCTTCTTGTACTTAAGTCTGCATTGTGCCTTTTGTATTTAATTCCTATGCAATTTCTGTTTTTCATCGTCAATAAGAAGGTCAGAGGGATACAGTAAACCTGAAGTGAAGCATAGGAATCTATAACTAGTTTCACAGGAATGGTTCAAACATAGTCAGTAAGAAGAGTCAGTGTTTTTCTGCTTAAGTCGGCATTGTGCTTTTTGCATTTAATTCCGATGCAATTTCTGAGTTTCATCGTCAATAAGAAGGCCCAAGGGATACAGTAAACCTGAAGTGAAGCATCGGAATCTATAACTATTGTCAATGGAATGGTTCTAAACATAGAAAGTAAGAAGAATCAGTCTTCTTGTACTTAAGTCGGCATTGTGCCTTTTGTATTTAATTCCGGTGCAATTTCAGTGTGTCATCGTCAATACGAAGGTCAGAGGGATACAGTAAACCTGAAGTGAAGCATCGGAATCTATAACTAGTGTCACAGGATTGGTTCAAAACATAGTCAGTAAGAAGAGTCAGTCTTCTTGTCCATATGTCGGCATTGTGCCTTTCGTATTTAATTCCGATGCAATTTCTGTATTTCATCGTCAATTAGAAGGTCCGAGGATACAGTAAACTTGAAGTGAAGCATCGGAATCTATAACTCGTGCACATGAATGGTTCAAAACATAGACAGTAAGAGAGTCAGACTTCTTGTACTTAAGTCGGCATTGTGCCTTCTGTATTTAATGCCGATGCAATTTCTGTGTTCAACGTCAATAAGAAGGTCCAAGGGATACAGAAACCTAAAGTAAATCATCGGAATATATAACTAGTGTCACTGTAATGGTTCAAAACATAGTCTGTAAGAAAAGTCAGTCTTCTTGCCCTTACGTCGGCTTTGTGCCTTTTGTATCTAATTCCGATGCAATTTCTTTGTTTCATCGTCAAAAAGAAGGTCCAAGGGATACAATAAACCTGAAGTGAAGGATCGGACTCTATAACTAGTGTCACAGGAATAGTTCACAACACAGACAGTAGGAAGAGTTAGTCTTCATGTACTTAAGTCGGCATTGTGCTTTTTGTATTTAATTCCGATGAAATTTCTGTGTTTTATCGTCAATAAGAAGGTCCAAGGGATACAGTAACCTAAAGTGAAGCATCCGAATATATAACTAGTGTCACAGGAATGGTTCAAATCATAGACAGTAAGAAGTGTCAGTCTTCTTGTACTTAGGTCGGTATTGTGCCTTTTGCATATATTTCCGATGCAATTTCTGTGTTTCATCGTCAATAAAGTCAGAGGGATACAGTAAACCTGAAGTGAAGCATCGGAATCTATAACTAGTATCGCAGGAATGGTTCAAAACATAGATAGTAGGAAGAGTCAGTCTTCTTGTACTTAAGTCGGCATTGTGCCTTTTGTATTTAATTCCGATGCTATTTCTGTGTTTCATCGTCAATAAGAATGTCCAAGGGATACAGTAAACCTGGAGTGTCGCATCGGAATCTATAACTAGTGTCACAGAGAATGGTTCAAAACATAGAGAGTAAGAGGAGTCGGACTTCTTGTACTTAAGTCGGCATTGTGCCTTTTATATTTATTTCCGATTCTAATTTTGTGTTTCATCGTCAATACGAAGGTCCAAGGGATACAGTAAACCTGAAGTGAAGCCTCGGAGTCTATAAATAGTGTCACAGGAATGGTTCAAAACATAGTCAGTAAGAGGTGTCAGTCTTCTTGTACTTTAGTCGGCATTGTGCCTTTTCAATTTAATTCCGATGCAATTTCTGTGTTTCATCGTCAATAAGAAGGTCAGCGGGATACAGTAAACCTGAAGTGAAGCATCGGAATCTATAACTAGTGTCACAGGAATGGTTCAAACATAGTCAGTAAGAAGAGGCTGTCTTCTTGTACTTAAGTCGGCATTGTGCCTTTTGTATTTAATTCCGATGCAATTTATTGGTTTCATCGTCAATAAGAAGGTCCAAGGGATAGAGTAAACCTGGAGTGAAGCATCGGAAACTATAACTAGTGTCAATGGAATGGTTCAAATCATAGACAGTAAGAAGAGGCAGTCTTCATATACTTAAGTCATCATTGTGCCTTTCGTATTTAATTCCGATGCAAATTCAGTGTTTCATCGTCAATAAGAATGTCAGAGGGATAAAGTAAACCTGAAGAGAAGCATCGGAATCTATAACTAGTGTCACAGGAATGGTTCATAGCATAGTCAGTAAGAAGAGTCAGTCTCTTGTACTTAAGTCGGCTTTGTGTCTTTTGTATTTAATTCCGATGCAATTTTTGAATTTCATCGTCCATAAGAAGGTCTAAGGGATACAGTAGACCTGAAGTCAAGCATCGGAATCTTTAACTAGTGTCACAGGAGTGGTTCAAAACATAGTCAGTAAGAGGAGTCAGTCTTTTAGTACTTAAGTCGGCATTGTGCCTTTTGTGTTTAATTCCGATGCACTTTCTGTGTTTCTGTGTTTCATCGTCAATAAGAAGGTCCAAGGGATACAGTAAACCTGAAGTGAAGCATCGGAATCCGTAACTAGTTTCACAGGATTGGTTCAAAACATAGACAGTAAGAAGAGTCAGTCTTCTTGTACTTAAGTCGGCATTGTGCCATTTGTATTTAATTCCGATGCAATTTCTGTGTTTCATCGTCAATAATTACGTCCAAGGCATACAGTAAACCTTAAGTGAAGCATCGGAATCTATAACTAGTGTCACAGGAATGGTTCAAACATAGACAGTAAGAAGAGTCAGTCTCTTGTACTTAAGTCGGCATTGTGCCTTTTGTATTTAATTCCGATGCAATTTCTGTGTTTCATCGTCAATAAGAAGGTCCAAGGGATACAGTAAAACTGAAGTCAAGCATCGGAATCTATATTTAGTGTCGCAGGAATGGTTCAAAACATAGACAGAAAGAAGAGTCATTCTTCTTGAACTTAAGCCGGCCTGGTGCATTTTCTATTTAATTCCGATGCAATTTCTGTGTTTCATCGTCAATAAGAAGGTCAGAGGGATGCAGTAATCCTGAAGTGAAGCGTCGGAATCTATAACTAGTGTTACAGGAATGGTTCAAAACATAGTCAGTAAGATGAGTCAGTCTTCTTGTCCTTAAGTCGGCATTGTGCCTTTTGTATTTAATTCCGATGCTATTTCTGTGTTTCATCGTCAATAAGAAGGACCGAAGGGATACAGTAAACCTGACGTGAAGCATCGGAATCCATAACTAGTGTTACAGGAATAGTTCACAACATAGACAGTAGGAAGAGTCAGTTTTCTTGTACTTAAGTCGGCATTGTGCCTTTTGTTTTTAATTCCGATGAAATTTCTGTGTTTCATCGTCAATAAGAAGATCCAAGGGATACAGTAAATCTGGAGTGTAGCATCGGAATCTATAACTAGCGTCACAGGAATGGTTCAAAACATAGACAGTAAGAAGAGTCAGTCTTCATGTACTTAAGTCGGCATTGTGCCTTTTGTATTTAATTCCTATTCAATTTCTGTGTTTCATCGTCAATACGAAGGCCCAAGGGATACAGTAAACCTGAAGGGATGCCTCGGAATCTATAACTAGTGTCACAGGAATGGTTCAAAACATAGTCAGTAAGAAGGGTCAGTCTTCTTGTACTTAAGTCGGCATTGTGACTTTTCAATTAAATTCCGTTGCAATTTCTGTGTTTCATCCCCAATAATAGGGTCCAAGGGATACAGTAAACCTGAAGTGAAGCATCGGAATCTATAACTAGTGTCACAGGAATAGTTCAAATCATTGTCAATAAGAACAGTCGGTCTTCATGTACTTAAGTCGGCATTGTGCCTTTTGTATTTAATTCCGATGCAATATCTGTGTTTCATCGTCAACAAGAAGGTACAAGGGATACAGTATACCTGAAAGGAGTATCGGAATCTATAACTAGTGTCAAGGAAATGGTTCAAATCATAGAGAGTAGGAAGAGACAGTGTTCTTGTACTTAAGTCGGCAATGTGCCATTTGTATTTAATCCCGATGCAATTTCTGTGTTTCATCGTCAATAAGAAGGTCCAAGGGATACAGTAAACCTGGAGTGAAGCATCGGAATCTATAACTAGTGTCGCAGGAATGGTTCAAAACATAGACAGTAAGAAGAGTCAGTCATCTTGTACTTAAGTCGGCATTGTGCCTTCTGTATTTAATTCAGAGGCAATTTCTGTCTTTCATCGTCAATAAGAATGTCAGAGGGATACAGTAAACTTGAAGTGAAGCATCGGAATCTATAACTAGTGTCACAGGAATGGTTCAAACATAGTCAGTAGGAAGAGTCAGTCTTCTTGTACTTAAAACGGCATTGTGCCTTTTCTATTTATCTCCGATTCAATTTCTGTGTTTCATCGTCAATATGAAGGTCCAAGGGATACAGTAGACATGGAGTGTAGCATCGGAATCTATAACTAGTGTCACAGGAATGGTTCAAAACATAGACAGTAAGAAGAGTCAGTCATCGTGTACTTAAGTCGGCATTTTGCCTTTTGTATTTAATTCCGATGCAATATCTGTGTTTCATCGTCAATGACAAGGTCCAAGGGATACAGTAAACCTGAAGTGAAGCATCGGAATCTATAACTAGTGTCACAGGAATGGTTCATAACATGGTCAGTAAGAGGAGTCACTCTTCTTGTACTTAAGTCGGCATTGTGCCTTTTGTATTTAATTCCGATGTAATTTCTGTGTTTCATCGTCAATAAGAAGGTCCAAGGGATACAGTAAACCTGGAGTGAAGCTTCGGAATCTATAACTAGTGTCGCAGGAATGGTTCAAAACATAGACAGTAAGAAGAGTCAGTCATCTTGTACTTATAACGGCATTGTGCCTTCTGTATTTAATTCAGATGCAATTTCTGTCTTTCATCGTCAATAAGAAGGTCAGAGGGATACAGTAAACTTGAAGTGAAGCATCGGAATCTATAACTAGTGTCACAGGAATGGTTCAAGACATAGTCAGTAGGAAGAGTCAGTCTTCTTGTACTTAAAACGGCATTGTGCCTTTTCTATTTATCTCCGATTCAATTTCTGTGTTTCATCGTCAATAAGAAGGTCCAAGGGATACAGTAGACATGGAGTGTAGCATCGGAATCTATAACTAGTGTCACAGGAATGGTTCAAAACATAGACAGTAAGAAGAGTCAGTCTTCGTGTACTTAAGTCGGCATTTTGCCTTTTGTATTTAATTCCGATGCAATATCTGTGTTTCATCGTCAATGACAAGGTCCAAGGGATACAGTAAACCTGAAGTGAAGCATCGGAATCTATAACTAGTGTCACAGGAATGGTTCATAACATGGTCAGTAAGAGGAGTCAGTCTTCTAGTACTTAAGACGGCATTGTGCCCTTTCTATTTAATTCCGATGCAATTTCTGTGTTTCATCGTCAATAAGAAGGTCCAAGGGATACAGTAAACCTAGAGTGAAGCATCGGAATCTATATCTAGTGTCAATAGAATGGTTCAAAACATAGACAGTAAGAAGAGTCAGTCTTCTTGTACTTATGTCTTCATTGTGCCTTTTGTATTTAATTCCGGTGCAATATCTGAGTTTCATCGTCAATAAGAAGGTCAGAGGGATACAGTAAACCTGAAGTGAAGCATCGGAATCTATAACTAGTGTCACAGGAATGGTTCACAACACAGACAGTAAGAAGAGTCAGTCTTCCTGTACTTAAGTCGGCTTTGTGCGTTTTGTATTTAATTCCGATGCAATTTCTGTGTTTAATCGTCGATAAGAATGTCCAAGGGATACAGTAAACCTGAAGTGAAGCATCGGAATCTATAACTAGTGTCACAGGAATGGGTCAAATCATTGTCAATAAGAAAAGTCGGTTTTCATGTACTTAAGTCGCCATTGTGCCTTTTGTATTTAATTCCGTTGCTATTTCTGTGTTTCATCGTCAATAAGAAGGTACAAGGGATACAGTAAACCTGAAGTGAAGCATCGGAAGTATAACTAGTGTCACAGGAAAGGTTCAAAACCTGGACAGTAAGAAGTGGCAGTGTTCTTGTACTTAAGTCGGCATTCTGCCTTTTGTATTTAATTCCGGTGCAATTTCTGTGTTTCGTCGTCAATACGAAAGCCAGAGGGATGCAGTAAACCTGAAGTGAAGCATCGGAATCTATAACTAGTGTCACAGGAATGGTTCAAAACATAGTCAGTAAGAAGAGTCGGTCTTCTTGTACTTAAGTCGGCATTGTGCCTTTCGTATTCAATTCCGATGCAATTTCTGTGTTTCACCGTCAGTAAGAAGGTCAGAGGGATACAGTAAACCTGAAGTGAAGCATCGCAATCTATAACTAGTGTCACAGGAATTGTTCAAAGCATAGTCAGTAAGAAGAGTGAGTCTTCGTGTCCTTGAGTCGGCATTGTGCCTTTTGTATTTAATTCCGATGCAATCTCTGTGTTTCATCGTCAATAAGAAGGTCCAAGGGATACAGTAAACCTGGAGTGAAGCATCGGAATCAATAACTTGTGTCATAGTAATGGTTCAAAACATAGACAGTAAGAAGAGTCAGTCTTCTTGTACTTAAGTCGGCAATGTGCCTTTTGTTTTTTATTCCGATGCATTTTCTGTGTTTCATCGTCAATAAGAAGGCCCAAGGGATACAGTAAACCTGAAGTGAAGCATAGGAATCTATAACTAGTTTCACAGGAATGGTTCAAACATAGTCAGTAAGAAGAGTCAGTGTTTTTCTGCTTAAGTCGGCATTGTGCTTTTTGCATTTAATTCCGATGCAATTTCTGAGTTTCATCGTCAATAAGAAGGCCCAAGGGATACAGTAAACCTGAAGTGAAGCATCGGAATCTATAACTATTGTCAATGGAATGGTTCTAAACATAGAAAGTAAGAAGAATCAGTCTTCTTGTACTTAAGTCGGCATTGTGCCTTTTGTATTAAATTCCGGTGCAATTTCAGTGTGTCATCGTCAATACGAAGGTCAGAGGGATACAGTAAACCTGAAGTGAAGCATCGGAATCTATAACTAGTGTCACAGGATTGGTTCAAAACATAGTCAGTAAGAAGAGTCAGTCTTCTTGTCCATATGTCGGCATTGTGCCTTTCGTATTTAATTCCGATGCAATTTCTGTATTTCATCGTCAATTAGAAGGTCCGAGGATACAGTAAACTTGAAGTGAAGCATCGGAATCTATAACTCGTGCACATGAATGGTTCAAAACATAGACAGTAAGAGAGTCAGACTTCTTGTACTTAAGTCGGCATTGTGCCTTCTGTATTTAATGCCGATGCAATTTCTGTGTTCAACGTCAATAAGAAGGTCCAAGGGATACAGAAACCTAAAGTAAATCATCGGAATATATAACTAGTGTCACTGTAATGGTTCAAAACATAGTCTGTAAGAAAAGTCAGTCTTCTTGCCCTTACGTCGGCTTTGTGCCTTTTGTATCTAATTCCGATGCAATTTCTTTGTTTCATCGTCAAAAAGAAGGTCCAAGGGATACAATAAACCTGAAGTGAAGGATCGGACTCTATAACTAGTGTCACAGGAATAGTTCACAACACAGACAGTAGGAAGAGTTAGTCTTCATGTACTTAAGTCGGCATTGTGCTTTTTGTATTTAATTCCGATGAAATTTCTGTGTTTTATCGTCAATAAGAAGGTCCAAGGGATACAGTAACCTAAAGTGAAGCATCCGAATATATAACTAGTGTCACAGGAATGGTTCAAATCATAGACAGTAAGAAGTGTCAGTCTTCTTGTACTTAGGTCGGTATTGTGCCTTTTGCATATATTTCCGATGCAATTTCTGTGTTTCATCGTCAATAAAGTCAGAGGGATACAGTAAACCTGAAGTGAAGCATCGGAATCTATAACTAGTATCGCAGGAATGGTTCAAAACATAGATAGTAGGAAGAGTCAGTCTTCTTGTACTTAAGTCGGCATTGTGCCTTTTGTATTTAATTCCGATGCTATTTCTGTGTTTCATCGTCAATAAGAATGTCCAAGGGATACAGTAAACCTGGAGTGTCGCATCGGAATCTATAACTAGTGTCACAGAGAATGGTTCAAAACATAGAGAGTAAGAGGAGTCGGACTTCTTGTACTTAAGTCGGCATTGTGCCTTTTATATTTATTTCCGATTCTAATTTTGTGTTTCATCGTCAATACGAAGGTCCAAGGGATACAGTAAACCTGAAGTGAAGCCTCGGAGTCTATAAATAGTGTCACAGGAATGGTTCAAAACATAGTCAGTAAGAGGTGTCAGTCTTCTTGTACTTTAGTCGGCATTGTGCCTTTTCAATTTAATTCCGATGCAATTTCTGTGTTTCATCGTCAATAAGAAGGTCAGCGGGATACAGTAAACCTGAAGTGAAGCATCGGAATCTATAACTAGTGTCACAGGAATGGTTCAAACATAGTCAGTAAGAAGAGGCTGTCTTCTTGTACTTAAGTCGGCATTGTGCCTTTTGTATTTAATTCCGATGCAATTTATTGGTTTCATCGTCAATAAGAAGGTCCAAGGGATAGAGTAAACCTGGAGTGAAGCATCGGAAACTATAACTAGTGTCAATGGAATGGTTCAAATCATAGACAGTAAGAAGAGGCAGTCTTCATATACTTAAGTCATCATTGTGCCTTTCGTATTTAATTCCGATGCAAATTCAGTGTTTCATCGTCAATAAGAATGTCAGAGGGATAAAGTAAACCTGAAGAGAAGCATCGGAATCTATAACTAGTGTCACAGGAATGGTTCATAGCATAGTCAGTAAGAAGAGTCAGTCTCTTGTACTTAAGTCGGCTTTGTGTCTTTTGTATTTAATTCCGATGCAATTTTTGAATTTCATCGTCCATAAGAAGGTCTAAGGGATACAGTAGACCTGAAGTCAAGCATCGGAATCTTTAACTAGTGTCACAGGAGTGGTTCAAAACATAGTCAGTAAGAGGAGTCAGTCTTTTAGTACTTAAGTCGGCATTGTGCCTTTTGTGTTTAATTCCGATGCACTTTCTGTGTTTCTGTGTTTCATCGTCAATAAGAAGGTCCAAGGGATACAGTAAACCTGAAGTGAAGCATCGGAATCCGTAACTAGTTTCACAGGATTGGTTCAAAACATAGACAGTAAGAAGAGTCAGTCTTCTTGTACTTAAGTCGGCATTGTGCCATTTGTATTTAATTCCGATGCAATTTCTGTGTTTCATCGTCAATAATTACGTCCAAGGCATACAGTAAACCTTAAGTGAAGCATCGGAATCTATAACTAGTGTCACAGGAATGGTTCAAACATAGACAGTAAGAAGAGTCAGTCTCTTGTACTTAAGTCGGCATTGTGCCTTTTGTATTTAATTCCGATGCAATTTCTGTGTTTCATCGTCAATAAGAAGGTCCAAGGGATACAGTAAAACTGAAGTCAAGCATCGGAATCTATATTTAGTGTCGCAGGAATGGTTCAAAACATAGACAGAAAGAAGAGTCATTCTTCTTGAACTTAAGCCGGCCTGGTGCATTTTCTATTTAATTCCGATGCAATTTCTGTGTTTCATCGTCAATAAGAAGGTCAGAGGGATGCAGTAATCCTGAAGTGAAGCGTCGGAATCTATAACTAGTGTTACAGGAATGGTTCAAAACATAGTCAGTAAGATGAGTCAGTCTTCTTGTCCTTAAGTCGGCATTGTGCCTTTTGTATTTAATTCCGATGCTATTTCTGTGTTTCATCGTCAATAAGAAGGACCGAAGGGATACAGTAAACCTGACGTGAAGCATCGGAATCCATAACTAGTGTTACAGGAATAGTTCACAACATAGACAGTAGGAAGAGTCAGTTTTCTTGTACTTAAGTCGGCATTGTGCCTTTTGTTTTTAATTCCGATGAAATTTCTGTGTTTCATCGTCAATAAGAAGATCCAAGGGATACAGTAAATCTGGAGTGTAGCATCGGAATCTATAACTAGCGTCACAGGAATGGTTCAAAACATAGACAGTAAGAAGAGTCAGTCTTCATGTACTTAAGTCGGCATTGTGCCTTTTGTATTTAATTCCTATTCAATTTCTGTGTTTCATCGTCAATACGAAGGCCCAAGGGATACAGTAAACCTGAAGGGATGCCTCGGAATCTATAACTAGTGTCACAGGAATGGTTCAAAACATAGTCAGTAAGAAGGGTCAGTCTTCTTGTACTTAAGTCGGCATTGTGACTTTTCAATTAAATTCCGTTGCAATTTCTGTGTTTCATCCCCAATAATAGGGTCCAAGGGATACAGTAAACCTGAAGTGAAGCATCGGAATCTATAACTAGTGTCACAGGAATAGTTCAAATCATTGTCAATAAGAACAGTCGGTCTTCATGTACTTAAGTCGGCATTGTGCCTTTTGTATTTAATTCCGATGCAATATCTGTGTTTCATCGTCAACAAGAAGGTACAAGGGATACAGTATACCTGAAAGGAGTATCGGAATCTATAACTAGTGTCAAGGAAATGGTTCAAATCATAGAGAGTAGGAAGAGACAGTGTTCTTGTACTTAAGTCGGCAATGTGCCATTTGTATTTAATCCCGATGCAATTTCTGTGTTTCATCGTCAATAAGAAGGTCCAAGGGATACAGTAAACCTGGAGTGAAGCATCGGAATCTATAACTAGTGTCGCAGGAATGGTTCAAAACATAGACAGTAAGAAGAGTCAGTCATCTTGTACTTAAGTCGGCATTGTGCCTTCTGTATTTAATTCAGAGGCAATTTCTGTCTTTCATCGTCAATAAGAATGTCAGAGGGATACAGTAAACTTGAAGTGAAGCATCGGAATCTATAACTAGTGTCACAGGAATGGTTCAAACATAGTCAGTAGGAAGAGTCAGTCTTCTTGTACTTAAAACGGCATTGTGCCTTTTCTATTTATCTCCGATTCAATTTCTGTGTTTCATCGTCAATAAGAAGGTCCAAGGGATACAGTAGACATGGAGTGTAGCATCGGAATCTATAACTAGTGTCACAGGAATGGTTCAAAACATAGACAGTAAGAAGAGTCAGTCATCGTGTACTTAAGTCGGCATTTTGCCTTTTGTATTTAATTCCGATGCAATATCTGTGTTTCATCGTCAATGACAAGGTCCAAGGGATACAGTAAACCTGAAGTGAAGCATCGGAATCTATAACTAGTGTCACAGGAATGGTTCATAACATGGTCAGTAAGAGGAGTCACTCTTCTTGTACTTAAGTCGGCATTGTGCCTTTTGTATTTAATTCCGATGTAATTTCTGTGTTTCATCGTCAATAAGAAGGTCCAAGGGATACAGTAACCCTGGAGTGAAGCTTCGGAATCTATAACTAGTGTCGCAGGAATGGTTCAAAACATAGACAGTAAGAAGAGTCAGTCATCTTGTACTTATAACGGCATTGTGCCTTCTGTATTTAATTCAGATGCAATTTCTGTCTTTCATCGTCAATAAGAAGGTCAGAGGGATACAGTAAACTTGAAGTGAAGCATCGGAATCTATAACTAGTGTCACAGGAATGGTTCAAAACATAGTCAGTAGGAAGAGTCAGTCTTCTTGTACTTAAAACGGCATTGTGCCTTTTCTATTTATCTCCGATTCAATTTCTGTGTTTCATCGTCAATAAGAAGGTCCAAGGGATACAGTAGACATGGAGTGTAGCATCGGAATCTATAACTAGTGTCACAGGAATGGTTCAAAACATAGACAGTAAGAAGAGTCAGTCTTCGTGTACTTAAGTCGGCATTTTGCCTTTTGTATTTAATTCCGATGCAATATCTGTGTTTCATCGTCAATGACAAGGTCCAAGGGATACAGTAAACCTGAAGTGAAGCATCGGAATCTATAACTAGTGTCACAGGAATGGTTCATAACATGGTCAGTAAGAGGAGTCAGTCTTCTAGTACTTAAGACGGCATTGTGCCCTTTCTATTTAATTCCGATGCAATTTCTGTGTTTCATCGTCAATAAGAAGGTCCAAGGGATACAGTAAACCTAGAGTGAAGCATCGGAATCTATATCTAGTGTCAATAGAATGGTTCAAAACATAGACAGTAAGAAGAGTCAGTCTTCTTGTACTTATGTCTTCATTGTGCCTTTTGTATTTAATTCCGGTGCAATATCTGAGTTTCATCGTCAATAAGAAGGTCAGAGGGATACAGTAAACCTGAAGTGAAGCATCGGAATCTATAACTAGTGTCACAGGAATGGTTCACAACACAGACAGTAAGAAGAGTCAGTCTTCCTGTACTTAAGTCGGCTTTGTGCGTTTTGTATTTAATTCCGATGCAATTTCTGTGTTTAATCGTCGATAAGAATGTCCAAGGGATACAGTAAACCTGAAGTGAAGCATCGGAATCTATAACTAGTGTCACAGGAATGGGTCAAATCATTGTCAATAAGAAAAGTCGGTTTTCATGTACTTAAGTCGCCATTGTGCCTTTTGTATTTAATTCCGTTGCTATTTCTGTGTTTCATCGTCAATAAGAAGGTACAAGGGATACAGTAAACCTGAAGTGAAGCATCGGAAGTATAACTAGTGTCACAGGAAAGGTTCAAAACCTGGACAGTAAGAAGTGGCAGTGTTCTTGTACTTAAGTCGGCATTCTGCCTTTTGTATTTAATTCCGGTGCAATTTCTGTGTTTCGTCGTCAATACGAAAGCCAGAGGGATACAGTAAACCTGAAGTGAAGCATCGGAATCTATAACTAGTGTCACAGGAATGGTTCAAAACATAGTCAGTAAGAAGAGTCGGTCTTCTTGTACTTAAGTCGGCATTGTGCCTTTCGTATTCAATTCCGATGCAATTTCTGTGTTTCACCGTCAGTAAGAAGGTCAGAGGGATACAGTAAACCTGAAGTGAAGCATCGCAATCTATAACTAGTGTCACAGGAATTGTTCAAAGCATAGTCAGTAAGAAGAGTGAGTCTTCGTGTCCTTGAGTCGGCATTGTGCCTTTTGTATTTAATTCCGATGCAATCTCTGTGTTTCATCGTCAATAAGAAGGTCCAAGGGATACAGTAAACCTGGAGTGAAGCATCGGAATCAATAACTTGTGTCATAGTAATGGTTCAAAACATAGACAGTAAGAAGAGTCAGTCTTCTTGTACTTAAGTCGGCAATGTGCCTTTTGTTTTTAATTCCGATGCATTTTCTGTGTTTCATCGTCAATAAGAAGGTCCAAGGAATACAGTAAACCTGAAGTGAAGCATCGGAATACATAACTAGTGTCACTGGAATGTTTCAAAATATAGACAGTAAGAAGAGTCAGTCTTCTTGTACTTAAGTCGGCATAGTGCCATTTGTATTTAATTCCGATGCAATTTCTGTGTTTCATCGTCAATAAGAAGGTCAGTGGACTACAGTAAACCTGTAGTGAAGCATCGGAATCTATAACTAGTGTCACAGGAATGGTTCAAACATAGTCAGTAAGAAGAGTCAGTCTTTTTGTACATAAGTCGGCATTGTGCATTTTGTATTTAATTCCGATGCAATTTCTGAGTTTCATCATCAATAAGGAGGTCCAAGGGATACAGTAAACCTGAAGTGAAGCAACGGAATCTATAACTAGTGTCACAGGATTGGTGCAAAACATAGACAGTAAGAATAGTCAGTCTTCTTGTACTTAAGTCAGCATTGTGCCTTTTGTATTTAATTCCGATGCAATTTCTGTGCTTCTTCGTCAATAAGAAGGTCCAAGGGATACAGTAAACCGGAAGTGAAGCATCGGAATCTATAATTAGTGTCACAGGAATGGTTCAAAACATAGACAGTAAGAGGAGTCAGTCTCTTGAACTTAAGTAGGCATTGTGCCTTTTGTATTCAATTCCGATGCAATTTCTGTGTTTCATCGTCAATAAGAAGGTCCAAGGGATACAGTAAAACTGAAGTCAAGCAACGGAATCTATAACTAGTGTCGCAGGAATGGTTCAAAAGCATAGACAGTAAGAAGAGTCAGTGTTCTTTTACTTCCGTCGGCATTGTGCCTTTTCTATTTAATTCCGATGCAATTTCTGTGTTTCATCGTCAATACGATGGTCCAAGTGATACAGTAAGCCCGTAGTGAAGCATCGGAATCTATAACTAGTGTCAATGGAATGGTCCAAAACATAGACAGTAAGAAGAGTCAGTCTTCTTGTACTTAAGTCGGCATTGTGCTTTTTGTATTTAATTGCGGTGCAATTTCTGTGTTTCGTCGTCAATACGAAGGCCAGAGGGATACAGTAAACCTGAAGTGAAGCATCGGAATCTATAACTAGTGTCACAGGAATGATTCAAAACATAGTCAGTAAGAAGAGTCAGTCTTCTTGTCCTTAAGTCGGCATTGTGCCTTTTGTATTTAATTCCGATGCAATTTCTGTATTTCATCGTCAATTAGAAGGTCCAAGGATACAGTAAACTTGAAGTGAATCATCGGAATCTATACCTCGTGTCACATGAATGGTTCAAAACATAGACAGTAAGAAGAGTCAGACTTCTTGTACTTAAGTCGGCATTGTGCCTTTTGTATTTAAATTCCGATGCAATTTCTGTGTTTCAACGTCAATAAGAAGGTCCAAGGGATACAGTAACCTAAAGTGAAGCATCGGAATATATAACTAGTGTCACAGGAATGGTTCAGAACATAGTCTGTAAGAAGAGTCGGTCTTCTTGCCCTTAAGTCGGAATTGTGTCTTTTGTATTTAATTCCGATGCAATTTCTGTGTTTTGTCATCAATAAGAAGCTCCAAGGGATACAGTAAACTTGGAGTGAAGCATCGGAATCTATAACTAGTCTCAATGGATTGGTTCAAAACATAGACAGTAAGAAGAGTCAGTCTTCTTTTACTTATGTTGGCATTGTTCCTTTTGTATTTAATTCCGGTGCAATTTCTGTGTTTCATCGTCAATACGATGGTCAGAGGGATACAGTAAACCTGAAGTGAAGCATCGGATTCTATAACTAGTGTCACAGGAATGGTTCAAAAGATAGTCAGTAATAAGAGTCAGTCTTCTTGTCCTTAAGTCGGCATTGTGCCGTTTGTAATTATTTCCGATGCAATATCTGTGTTTCATCGTCAATAAGAAGGTCCAAGGGATACAGTAAACCTGGAGTGAAGCATCGGAATCTATAACTAGTGTCACAGGAATGGTTCAAACATAGTCAGTAAGAAGAGTCAGTCTTCTTGTCCTTAAGTCAGCATTGTGGCTTTTGTATTTAATTCCGATGCAATTTCTGTGTTTCATCGTCAATAAGAAGGTCCAAGGGATACAGTAAACCTGAAGTGAAGCATCGGAATCTATGACTAGTGTCACAGGAATGGTTCAAAACATAGTCAGTAAGAAGAGTCAGTCTTCTTGTCCTTAAGTCAGCATTGTGGCTTTTGTATTTAATTCCGATGCAATTTCTGTGTTTCATCGTCAATAAGAAGGTCCAAGGGATACAGTAAACCTGAAGTGAAGCATCGGAATCTATGACTAGTATCACAGGAATGGTTCAAAGCATGGTCAGTAAGATGAGTCAGTCTTCATGTACTTAAGTCGACATTGTGCCTTTTGTATTTAATTCCGATGCAATTTCTGTGTTTCATCGTCAATACGAAGGTCCAAGGGAGACAGTAAACCTGAAGTGAAGCATCGGAATCTATAACTAGTGTCACAGGAATGGTTCAAAACATAGACAGTAGGAAGAGTCACTCTTCTTGTACTTAAGTCGGCATTGTACCTTTTGTGTTTAATTCCGATCCAATTTCTGTGTATCATCGTCAGTAAGAAGGTCCAAGGGATATAGTAAAAATGAAGTCAGGCATCGGAATCTATAACTATTGTCGCAGGAATGGTTGAAAACATAGACAGTAAGAAGAGTCAGTCTTCTTGTACTTAAGTCTGCATTGTGCATTTTCTATTTGATTCCGATGCAATTTCTGTGTTTCATCGTCAATAAGAAGGTCAGAGGGACACAGTAAACCTGAAGTGAACCATCGGAATCTATAACAAGTGTCACAGGAATGGTTCAAAGCATAGTCAGTAAGAAGAGTCAGTCTTATTGTACTTAAGTCGGCATAGTGCCTTTTCTATTTATTTCCGATGAAATTTCTGTGTTTCATCGTTAATAAGAAGGTCAGAGGGATACAGTAAACCTGAAGTAAAGCATCGGAACCTATAACTAGTGTTACAGGAATGGTTCGAAGCATGGTCATTAAGATGAGTCAGTCTTCTTGTCCTTAACTCGGCATTGTGCCTTTTGTATTTACTTCCGATGCTGTTTCTGTTTTTCATCGTCAATAAGAAGGTCCAAGGGATACAATAAACCGAAAGTGAAGCATCGGACTCTGTAACTAGTGTCACGGGAATAGTTCACAACATAGACAGTAGGAAGAGTCAGTCTTCTTGTACTTAAGTCGGCATTGTGCCTTTTGAATTTAATTCCGATGCAATTTCTGTGTTTCATCGTCAATAAGAAGGTCAAAGTAATACAGTAAATCTGGAGTGTAGCATCGGAATCTATAACTAGTGTCACAGAGAATGGTTCAAAACATAGACAGTAAGAAGACTCGGTCTTCATGTACGTAAGTCGGCATTGTGCCTTTTGTATTAAATTCCGATTCAATTTCTATGTTTCATCGTCAATACGAAGGTCCAAATTATACAGTAAACCTGAAGTTAAGCCTCGGAATCTATAACTAGTGTCACAGGAATGGTTCAAAACGAAGTCAGTAAGAAGAGTCAGTCTTCTTGTACTTATGTCGGCATTGAGCCTTTTGTATTTAATTCCTATGCAATTTCTGTGTTTCATCGTCAATAAGAAGGTCCAAGGGATACAGTAAACCTGGAGTGATGCATCGGGATATATAACTAGTGTCAATGGAATGGTTCAAAACATAGACAGTAAGAAGAGTCAGTCTTCTTGTACTTAAGTCGGCATTGTGCCATTTGTACTTAATTCCGATGTAATTTCTGAGATTCATCGTCAATAAGAAAGTCAGAAGGATACAGTAAACCTGAAGTGAAGCATCGGAATCTATAACTAGTGTCACAGGAATGGTTCAAACATAGTCAGTAAGAAGAGTCAGTCTTTTTGTACATAAGTCGGCATTGTGCATTTTGTATTTAATTCCGATGCAATTTCTGAGTTTCATCATCAATAAGGAGGTCCAAGGGATACAGTAAACATGAAGTGAAGCAACGGAATCTATAACTAGTGTCACAGGATTGGTGCAAAACATAGACAGTAAGAATAGTCAGTCTTCTTGTACTTAAGTCAGCATTGTGCCTTTTGTATTTAATTCCGATGCAATTTCTGTGCTTCTTCGTCAATAAGAAGGTCCAAGGGATACAGTAAACCGGAAGTGAAGCATCGGAATCTATAATTAGTGTCACAGGAATGGTTCAAAACATAGACAGTAAGAGGAGTCAGTCTCTTGAACTTAAGTAGGCATTGTGCCTTTTGTATTCAATTCCGATGCAATTTCTGTGTTTCATCGTCAATAAGAAGGTCCAAGGTATACAGTAAAACTGAAGTCAAGCAACGGAATCTATAACTAGTGTCGCAGGAATGGTTCAAAAGCATAGACAGTAAGAAGAGTCAGTGTTCTTTTACTTCCGTCGGCATTGTGCCTTTTCTATTTAATTCCGATGCAATTTCTGTGTTTCATCGTCAATACGAGGGTCCAAGTGATACAGTAAGCCCGTAGTGAAGCATCGGAATCTATAACTAGTGTCAATGGAATGGTCCAAAACATAGACAGTAAGAAGAGTCAGTCTTCTTGTACTTAAGTCGGCATTGTGCCTTTTGTATTTAATTGCGGTGCAATTTCTGTGTTTCGTCGTCAATACGAAGGCCAGAGGGATACAGTAAACCTGAAGTGAAGCATCGGAATCTATAACTAGTGTCACAGGAATGATTCAAAACATAGTCAGTAAGAAGAGTCAGTCTTCTTGTCCTTAAGTCGGCATTGTGCCTTTTGTATTTAATTCCGATGCAATTTCTGTATTTCATCGTCAATTAGAAGGTCCAAGGATACAGTAAACTTGAAGTGAATCATCGGAATCTATACCTCGTGTCACATGAATGGTTCAAAACATAGACAGTAAGAAGAGTCAGACTTCTTGTACTTAAGTCGGCATTGTGCCTTTTGTATTTAAATTCCGATGCAATTTCTGTGTTTCAACGTCAATAAGAAGGTCCAAGGGATACAGTAACCTAAAGTGAAGCATCGGAATATATAACTAGTGTCACAGGAATGGTTCAGAACATAGTCTGTAAGAAGAGTCGGTCTTCTTGCCCTTAAGTCGGAATTGTGTCTTTTGTATTTAATTCCGATGCAATTTCTGTGTTTCGTCGTCAATAAGAAGCTCCAAGGGATACAGTAAACTTGGAGTGAAGCATCGGAATCTATAACTAGTCTCAATGGATTGGTTCAAAACATAGACAGTAAGAAGAGTCAGTCTTCTTTTACTTACGTTGGCATTGTTCCTTTTGTATTTAATTCCGGTGCAATTTCTGTGTTTCATCGTCAATACGATGGTCAGAGGGATACAGTAAACCTGAAGTGAAGCATCGGATTCTATAACTAGTGTCACAGGAATGGTTCAAAAGATAGTCAGTAAGAAGAGTCAGTCTTCTTGTCCTTAAGTCGGCATTGTGCCGTTTGTAATTATTTCCGATGCAATATCTGTGTTTCATCGTCAATAAGAAGGTCCAAGGGATACAGTAAACCTGGAGTGAAGCATCGGAATCTATAACTAGTGTCACAGGAATGGTTCAAACATAGTCAGTAAGAAGAGTCAGTCTTCTTGTCCTTAAGTCAGCATTGTGGCTTTTGTATTTAATTCCGATGCAATTTCTGTGTTTCATCGTCAATAAGAAGGTCCAAGGGATACAGTAAACCTGAAGTGAAGCATCGGAATCTATGACTAGTGTCACAGGAGTGGTTCAAAACATAGTCAGTAAGAAGAGTCAGTCTTCTTGTCCTTAAGTCAGCATTGTGGCTTTTGTATTTAATTCCGATGCAATTTCTGTGTTTCATCGTCAATAAGAAGGTCCAAGGGATACAGTAAACCTGAAGTAAAGCATCGGAACCTATAACTAGTGTTACAGGAATGGTTCGAAGCATGGTCATTAAGATGAGTCAGTCTTCTTGTCCTTAACTCGGCATTGTGCCTTTTGTATTTACTTCCGATGCTGTTTCTGTTTTTCATCGTCAATAAGAAGGTCCAAGGGATACAATAAACCGAAAGTGAAGCATCGGACTCTGTAACTAGTGTCACGGGAATAGTTCACAACATAGACAGTAGGAAGAGTCAGTCTTCTTGTACTTAAGTCGGCATTGTGCCTTTTGAATTTAATTCCGATGCAATTTCTGTGTTTCATCGTCAATAAGAAGGTCAAAGTAATACAGTAAATCTGGAGTGTAGCATCGGAATCTATAACTAGTGTCACAGAGAATGGTTCAAAACATAGACAGTAAGAAGACTCGGTCTTCATGTACGTAAGTCGGCATTGTGCCTTTTGTATTAAATTCCGATTCAATTTCTATGTTTCATCGTCAATACGAAGGTCCAAATTATACAGTAAACCTGAAGTGAAGCCTCGGAATCTATAACTAGTGTCACAGGAATGGTTCAAAACGAAGTCAGTAAGAAGAGTCAGTCTTCTTGTACTTATGTCGGCATTGAGCCTTTTGTATTTAATTCCTATGCAATTTCTGTGATTCATCGTCAATAAGAAGGTCCAAGGGATACAGTAAACCTGGAGTGATGCATCGGGATATATAACTAGTGTCAATGGAATGGTTCAAAACATAGACAGTAAGAAGAGTCAGTCTTCTTGTACTTAAGTCGGCATTGTGCCATTTGTACTTAATTCCGATGTAATTTCTGAGATTCATCGTCAATAAGAAAGTCAGAAGGATACAGTAAACCTGAAGTGAAGCATCGGAATCTATAACTAGTGTCACAGGAATGGTTCAAACATAGTCAGTAAGAAGAGTCAGTCTTTTTGTACATAAGTCGGCATTGTGCATTTTGTATTTAATTCCGATGCAATTTCTGAGTTTCATCATCAATAAGGAGGTCCAAGGGATACAGTAAACATGAAGTGAAGCAACGGAATCTATAACTAGTGTCACAGGATTGGTGCAAAACATAGACAGTAAGAATAGTCAGTCTTCTTGTACTTAAGTCAGCATTGTGCCTTTTGTATTTAATTCCGATGCAATTTCTGTGCTTCTTCGTCAATAAGAAGGTCCAAGGGATACAGTAAACCGGAAGTGAAGCATCGGAATCTATAATTAGTGTCACAGGAATGGTTCAAAACATAGACAGTAAGAGGAGTCAGTCTCTTGAACTTAAGTAGGCATTGTGCCTTTTGTATTCAATTCCGATGCAATTTCTGTGTTTCATCGTCAATAAGAAGGTCCAAGGTATACAGTAAAACTGAAGTCAAGCAACGGAATCTATAACTAGTGTCGCAGGAATGGTTCAAAAGCATAGACAGTAAGAAGAGTCAGTGTTCTTTTACTTCCGTCGGCATTGTGCCTTTTCTATTTAATTCCGATGCAATTTCTGTGTTTCATCGTCAATACGAGGGTCCAAGTGATACAGTAAGCCCGTAGTGAAGCATCGGAATCTATAACTAGTGTCAATGGAATGGTCCAAAACATAGACAGTAAGAAGAGTCAGTCTTCTTGTACTTAAGTCGGCATTGTGCCTTTTGTATTTAATTGCGGTGCAATTTCTGTGTTTCGTCGTCAATACGAAGGCCAGAGGGATACAGTAAACCTGAAGTGAAGCATCGGAATCTATAACTAGTGTCACAGGAATGATTCAAAACATAGTCAGTAAGAAGAGTCAGTCTTCTTGTCCTTAAGTCGGCATTGTGCCTTTTGTATTTAATTCCGATGCAATTTCTGTATTTCATCGTCAATTAGAAGGTCCAAGGATACAGTAAACTTGAAGTGAATCATCGGAATCTATACCTCGTGTCACATGAATGGTTCAAAACATAGACAGTAAGAAGAGTCAGACTTCTTGTACTTAAGTCGGCATTGTGCCTTTTGTATTTAAATTCCGATGCAATTTCTGTGTTTCAACGTCAATAAGAAGGTCCAAGGGATACAGTAACCTAAAGTGAAGCATCGGAATATATAACTAGTGTCACAGGAATGGTTCAGAACATAGTCTGTAAGAAGAGTCGGTCTTCTTGCCCTTAAGTCGGAATTGTGTCTTTTGTATTTAATTCCGATGCAATTTCTGTGTTTCGTCGTCAATAAGAAGCTCCAAGGGATACAGTAAACTTGGAGTGAAGCATCGGAATCTATAACTAGTCTCAATGGATTGGTTCAAAACATAGACAGTAAGAAGAGTCAGTCTTCTTTTACTTACGTTGGCATTGTTCCTTTTGTATTTAATTCCGGTGCAATTTCTGTGTTTCATCGTCAATACGATGGTCAGAGGGATACAGTAAACCTGAAGTGAAGCATCGGATTCTATAACTAGTGTCACAGGAATGGTTCAAAAGATAGTCAGTAAGAAGAGTCAGTCTTCTTGTCCTTAAGTCGGCATTGTGCCGTTTGTAATTATTTCCGATGCAATATCTGTGTTTCATCGTCAATAAGAAGGTCCAAGGGATACAGTAAACCTGGAGTGAAGCATCGGAATCTATAACTAGTGTCACAGGAATGGTTCAAACATAGTCAGTAAGAAGAGTCAGTCTTCTTGTCCTTAAGTCAGCATTGTGGCTTTTGTATTTAATTCCGATGCAATTTCTGTGTTTCATCGTCAATAAGAAGGTCCAAGGGATACAGTAAACCTGAAGTGAAGCATCGGAATCTATGACTAGTGTCACAGGAGTGGTTCAAAACATAGTCAGTAAGAAGAGTCAGTCTTCTTGTCCTTAAGTCAGCATTGTGGCTTTTGTATTTAATTCCGATGCAATTTCTGTGTTTCATCGTCAATAAGAAGGTCCAAGGGATACAGTAAACCTGAAGTGAAGCATCGGAATCTATGACTAGTATCACAGGAATGGTTCAAAGCATGGTCAGTAAGATGAGTCAGTCTTCATGTACTTAAGTCGACATTGTGCCTTTTGTATTTAATTCCGATCCAATTTCTGTGTATCATCGTCAGTAAGAAGGTCCAAGGGATATAGTAAAAATGAAGTCAGGCATCGGAATCTATAACTATTGTCGCAGGAATGGTTGAAAACATAGACAGTAAGAAGAGTCAGTCTTCTTGTACTTAAGTCTGCATTGTGCATTTTCTATTTGATTCCGATGCAATTTCTGTGTTTCATCGTCAATAAGAAGGTCAGAGGGACACAGTAAACCTGAAGTGAACCATCGGAATCTATAACAAGTTTCACAGGAATGGTTCAAAGCATAGTCAGTAAGAAGAGTCAGTCTTATTGTACTTAAGTCGGCATAGTGCCTTTTCTATTTATTTCCGATGAAATTTCTGTGTTTCATCGTTAATAAGAAGGTCAGAGGGATACAGTAAACCTGAACTAAAGCATCGGAACCTATAACTAGTGTTACAGGAATGGTTCGAAGCATGGTCATTAAGATGAGTCAGTCTTCTTGTCCTTAACTCGGCATTGTGCCTTTTGTATTTACTTCCGATGCTGTTTCTGTTTTTCATCGTCAATAAGAAGGTCCAAGGGATACAATAAACCGAAAGTGAAGCATCGGACTCTGTAACTAGTGTCACGGGAATAGTTCACAACATAGACAGTAGGAAGAGTCAGTCTTCTTGTACTTAAGTCGGCATTGTGCCTTTTGAATTTAATTCCGATGCAATTTCTGTGTTTCATCGTCAATAAGAAGGTCAAAGTAATACAGTAAATCTGGAGTGTAGCATCGGAATCTATAACTAGTGTCACAGAGAATGGTTCAAAACATAGACAGTAAGAAGACTCGGTCTTCATGTACGTAAGTCGGCATTGTGCCTTTTGTATTTAATTCCGATTCAATTTCTATGTTTCATCGTCAATACGAAGGTCCAAATTATACAGTAAACCTGAAGTGAAGCCTCGGAATCTATAACCAGTGTCACAGGAATGGTTCAAAACGAAGTCAGTAAGAAGAGTCAGTCTTGTTGTACTTATGTCGGCATTGAGCCTTTTGTATTTAATTCCTATGCAATTTCTGTGTTTCATCGTCAATAAGAAGGTCCAAGGGATACAGTAAACCTGGAGTGATGCATCGGAATATATAACTAGTGTCAATGGAATGGTTCAAAACATAGACAGTAAGAAGAGTCAGTCTTCTTGTACTTAAGTCGGCATTGTGCCATTTGTACTTAATTCCGATGTAATTTCTGAGATTCATCGTCAATAAGAAAGTCAGAAGGATACAGTAAACCTGAAGTGAAGCATCGGAATCTATAACTAGTGTCACAGGAATGGTTCAAATCATAGTCAGTAAGAAGAGTAAGTCTTCTTGTCCTTAAGTCGGCATTGTGCCTTTTGTATTTAATTCCGACGCAAATTCTGTGTTTCATCGTCAATAAGAAGGTCCAAGGGATATATAAAACCTGGAGTGAAGCACCGGAACCTATAACTAGTGTCACAGGAATGGTTCAAAACATAGAAAGTAAGAAGAGTCAGTCTTCTTGTACTCAAGTCGGCATTGTGCATTTTGTATTTAATTCCGATGCAATTTCTGTGTTTCATCGTCAATAAGAATGTCCAAGGGATACAGTAAACCTAAAGTGAAGCATCGGAATCTATAACTAATCTCACATGAATGGTTCAAATCATTGTCAATTAGAAGAGTCGGACTTCATGTACTAAAGTCGACAATGTGCCTTTTGTATTAATTTCCGATGCAATTTCTGTGTTTCATCGTCAATAAGAAGGTACAAGGGATACAGTAAACCTGAAGTGAAGCATCGGAATCTATAACTAGGGTCAAAGGAATGGTTCAAGTCATAGAGAGTATGAAGAGACAGTGTTCCTGTACTTAAGTCGGCATTGTGCCTTTTGTATTTAATTCCGATGCAATTTCTGTGTTTCATCGTCAATAAGAAGGTCCAAGGGATACAGTAAACCTGAAGTGAAGCATCGGAATCTACAATTAGTGTCACAGGAATGGTTCAAAACATAGACAGTAAGAAGAGTCAGTCTTCTTGTACTTAAGTCGGCATTGTGCCTTTTGCATTTAATTCCGATGCAATTTCTGTGTTTCATCGTCAATAAGAAGGTCCAAGGGATACAGTAAACCTGAAGTGAAGCATCGGAAACTATAACTAATGTCACAGGAATGGTTAAAAAACATAGACAATAAGAAGAGTCTGTCTTCATGTACTTAAGTCGGCATTGTGCCTTTTGTATTTAATTCCGATGCAATTTCTGTGTTTCATCGTCAATAAGTAGGTCAGAGGGGTACAGTAAACCTGAAGTGAACCATCGGAATCTATAACTAGTGTCACAGGAATGGTTCAGAACATAGTCAGTAAGAAGAGTCAGTCTTCTTGTCCTTATGTCGGCATTGTGCCTTTTGTATTTGATTCCGATGCAATTTCTGTGCTTCATCGTCAATAAGAAGGTCCGAGGGATACAGTAAACCTGGAGTGAGGCATCGGAATCTATAACTAGTGCCACACTAATGGTTCAAACTTAGACAGTAAGAAGAGTCAGTCTTCTTGTACTTAAGTCGGCATTGTGCCTTTTGTATTTAATTCCGATGCAATTTCTGTGTTTCATCGTCATTAAGGAGGTCCAAGGGATACAGTAAACCTGAAGTGAAGCATCTGAATCTATAACTAGTGTCACTGGAATGGTTCAAAATATAGACAGTAAGAAGAGTCAGTCGTCTTGAACTTAAGCCGGCATTGTGCCTTTTGTATTTAATTCCGATGTAATTTCTGTGATTCATCGTCAATAAGAAGGTCCAAGGGATACAGAAAACCCGAAGTGAAGCATCGGACTCTTCAACTAGTGTCACAGAAATGGTTCAAATCGTAGACTGTAGGAAGAGTCAGTCTTCTTATACTTAAGTCGGCATTGTGCCTTTTGTATTTAATTCCGATGCAATTTCTGTGTTTCATCGTTAATTAGAAGGTCCAAGGGAAACAGTAAACCTGAAGTGAAGCATCGGAATCTATAACTAGTGTCACCGGAATGGTTCAAAATATACAGAGTAAGAAGAGTCAGTCTTCTTGTACTTAAGTCGGCATTGTGGCTTTTGTATTTAATTCCGATGCAAATTCTGTGTTTCATCGTCAATAAGAAGGTCAGTGGGATACAGTAAACCTGAAGTAAAGCATCGGATTCTGTAACTGGTGTCACAGGAATGGTTCAAACTATAATCAGTAAGAAGAGTCAGCCTTCTTGTACTTAAGTCGACATTGTGCCTTTTGTATTTAATTCCGACGCAAATTCTGTGTTTCATCGTCAATAAGAAGGTCCAAGATATATTAAACCTGGAGTGAAGCACCGGAACCTATAACTAGTGTCACAGGAATGGTTCAAACATAGAAAATAAGAAGTGTCAGTCTTCTTGTACTCAAGTCGGCATTGTGCATTTTGTATTTAATTCCGATGCAATTTCTGTGATTCATCGTCAATAAGAATGTCCAAGGGATACAGTAAACCTGAAGCGAAGCATCGGAATCCATAACTAATGTCACATGAATAGTTCAAATCATTGTCAATCAGAAGAGTCGGTCTTCATGTACTTAAGTCGGCATTGTCCCTTTTGTATTAATTTCCGATGCAATTTCTGTGTTTCATCGTAAATTAGAAGGTACAAGGGATACAGTAAACCTGAAGTGAAGCATCGGAATCTGTAACTAGTGTCACAGGAATGGTTCAAAACATAGTCAGTAAGAAGAGTCAGTCTTCTTGTCCCTAAATCGGCATTGTGCCTTTTGTATTTGATTCTGATGCAATTTCTGTGTTTCATCGTCAATAAGGATCTCCAAGGGATACAGTAAACATGGAGTGAAGCATCGGAATCTATAACTAGTGCCACACTAATGGTTCAAACATAGACAGTAAGAAGAGTCAGTCTTCTTGTACTAAAGTCGGCATTGTGCCTTTTGTATTTAATTCCGATGCAATTTCTGTGTTTCATCGTCAATAAGGAGGTCCAAGGGATACAGTAAACCTGAAGTGAAGCATCGGAATCTATAACTAGTGTCACTGGAATTGTTCAAAATATAGACAGTAAGAAGAGTCAGTCTTATTGATCTTAAGCCGGCATTGTGCCTTTTGTATTTAATTCCGATGTAATTTCAATGATTCATCGTCAATAAGAAGGTACAAAGGATACAGAAAACCTGAAGTGAAGCATCGGACTCTTCAACTAGTGTCACAGAAATGGTTCAAATCATTGACTGTAGGAAGAGTCAGTCTTCTTATACTTAAGTCGGCATTGTTCCTTTTGTATTTAATTCCGATGCAATTTCTGTGCTTCATCGTTATTTAGAAGGTCCAAGGGAAACAGTAATCCTGAAGTGAAGCATCGGAATGTATAACTAGTGTCACTGGAATGGTTCAAATTATAGAGAGCAAGAAGAGTCAGTCTTCTTGTACTTAAGTCGGCATTGTGGCTTTTGTATTTAATTCCGATGCAATTTCTGTGTTTCATCGTCAATAAGGTCAGAGGGATACAGTAAACCTGAAGTAAAGCATCGGATTCCGTAACTAGTGTCACAGGAATGGTTCAAATCATAGTCAGTAAGAGGAGTCAGTCTTCTTGTCCTTAAGTCGGCATTGTGCCTTTTGTATTTAATTCCGACGCAAATTCTGTGTTTCATCGTCAATAAGAAGGTCCAAGGGATATATTAAACCTGGAGTGAAGCACCGGAACCTATAACTAGTGTCACAGGAATGGTTCAAAACATAGAAAGTAACAAGAGTCAGTCTTCTTGTACTCAAGTCGGCATTGTGCATTTTGTATTTAATTCCGATGCAATTTCTGTGTTTCAACGTCAATAATAATGTCCAAGGGATACAGAAAACCTGAAGTGAAGCATCGGACTCTTCAACTAGTGTCACAGAAATGGTTCAAATCATAGACTGTAGGAAGAGTCAGTCTTCTTGTACTTAAGTCGGCATTGTGGCTTTTGTATTTAATTCCGATTCCATTTCTGTGTTTCATCGTCAATAAGATGGTCCAAGGGATACAGAAAACCTGGAGTGAAGCATCGGAATTAATAACTAGTGTCACAGAAATGGTTGAAAACATAGAAAGTAGGAAGAGTCATGCTTCTTGTACTTAAGTCGGCATTCTGCCTTTTGTATTTAATTCCGATGCAATTTCTGTGTTTCATCGTCAATAAGGAGGTCCAAGGGAAACAGTAAACCTGAAGTGAAGCATCGGAATCTATAACTAGTGTCACCGGAATGATTCAAAACAAAGTCAGTAAGAAGAGTCAGTCTACTTGTCCTTAAGTCGGCATTGTGCCTTTTGTATTTAATTCCGATGCAATTTCTGTGTTTCATCGTCAATAAGAAGGTCAGAGGGATACATTAAACCTGAAGTGAAGAATCGGAATCTATAATTAGTGTCACAGGAATGGTTCAAACAAAGTCAGTAAGAAGAGTCAGCCTTCTTGTCCTTAAGTCGACATTGTGCCTTTTGTATTTAATTCCGATGCAATTTCTGTGTTTCATCGTCAATAAGAAGGTCCAAAGGATACAATAAACCTGGAGTGTAGCATCGGAATCTATAACTAGTGTCACAGGAATGGTTCAAATCATTGTCAATAAGAAGAGTCGGTTTTCATGTACTGAAGTCGCCATTGTGCCTTTTGTATTTTTTTCCGGTGCAATTTCTGTGTTTCATCGTTAATAAGAAGGTCCAAGGGATACAGTAAACCTGAAGTGTAGCATCGGAATCCACAACTAGTGTCACAGGAATGGTTCAAATCATAGACAGTAAGAAGAGTCAGTCTTCTTTTACTTAAGTTGGCATTGTGCCTTTTCTATTTAATTCCGATGCAATTTCTGTGTTTCATCGTCAATAAGAAGGTCCAAAGGATACAATTAACCTGGAGTGTAGCATCGGAATCTATAACTAGTGTCACAGGAATGGTTCAAATCTTTGTCAATAAGAAGAGTCGGTTTTCATGTACTGAAGTCGCCATTGTGCCTTTTGTATTTTTTTCCGATGCAATTTCTGTGTTTCATCGTCATTAAGGAGGTCCAAGGGATACAGTAAACCTGAAGTGAAGCATCGGAATCTATAACTAGTGTCACTGGAAAGGTTCAAAATATAGACTGTAAGAAGAGTCAGTCGTCTTGAACTTAAGCCGGCATTGTGCCTTTTGTATTTAATTCCGATGTAATTTCTGTGATTCATCGTCAATAAGAAGGTCCAAGGGATACAGAAAACCCGAAGTGAAGCATCGGACTCTTCAACTAGTGTCACAGAAATGGTTCAAATCGTAGACTGTAGGAAGAGTCAGTCTTCTTATACTTAAGTCGGCATTGTGCCTTTTGTATTTAATTCCGGTGCAATTTCTGTGTTTCATCGTTAATTAGAAGGTCCAAGGGAAACAGTAAACCTGAAGTGAAGCATCGGAATCTATAACTAGTGTCACCGGAATAGTTCAAAATATAGAGAGTAAGAAGAGTCAGTCTTCTTGTACTTAAGTCGGCATTGTGGCTTTTGTATTTAATTCCGATGCAATTTCTGTGTTTCATCGTCAATAAGAAGGTCAGAGGGATACAGTAAACCTGAAGTAAAGCATCGGATTCTGTAACTAGTGTCACAGGAATGGTTCAAACTATAATCAGTAAGAAGAGTTAGCCTCCTTGTACTTAAGTCGACATTGTGCCTTTTCTATTTAATTTCGATGCAATTTCTGTGTTTCATCGTCAATAAGAGGGCCCAAGGGATACAGTAAACCTGGAGTGAAGCATCGGAATCAATAACTACTGTCACAGTAATGGTTCAAAACATAGACAGTAAGATGAGTCAGACTTCTTGTACTTAAGTCGGCATTGTGCCTTTTGTATGTAATTCCGATGCAATTTCTGAGTTTAATCGTCAATAAGAAAGTCAGAAGGATACAGTAAACCTGAAGTGAAGCATGGGAATCTATAACTAGTGTCACAGGAATGGTTCAAAACAAAGTCAGTAAGAGGAGACAGTCTTCTTGTCCTTAAGTCGGCATTGTGCCTTTTGTATTTAATTCCGACGCAAATTCTGTGTTTCATCGTCAATAAGAAGGTCCAAGGGATATATTGAACCTGGAGTGAAGCACCGGAACCTATAACTATTGTCACATGAATGGTTCAAATCATTGTCAATCAGAAGAGTCGGTCTTCATGTACTTAAGTCGGCATTGTGCCTTTTGTAATAATTTCCGATGCAATTTCTGTGTTTCATCGTCAATAAGAAGGTACAAGGGATACAGTAAACCTGAAGTGAAGCATCGGAAATTGTAACTAGTGTCACAGGAATGGTTCAAACATAGACAATAAGAAGAGTCAGTCTTCATATACTTAAGTCGGCATTGTGCCTTTTGTATTTAATTCCGATTCAATTTCTGTGTTTCATCGTCAATAAGAAGGTCAGAGGGGTACAGTACACCTGAAGTGAAGCATCGGAATCTATAACTAGTGTCACAGGAATGGTTCAAAACATAGTCAGTAAGAAGAGTCAGTCTTCTTGTCCTTAAATCGTCATTGTGCCTATTGTATTTGATTCTGATGCATTTTCTGTGTTTCATCGTCAATAAGGAGGTCCAAGGGATACAGTAAACCTGGAGTAAAGCATCGGAATCTATAACTAGTTCCACACTAATGGTTCAAACATAGACAGTAAGAAGAGTCAGTCTTCTTGTACTTAAGTCGGCATTGTGCCTTTTGTATTTAATTCCAATGCAATTTCTAAGTTTCATCGTCAATAAGGAGGTCCAAGGGATACAGTAAACCTGAAGTGAAGCATCGGAATCTATAACTAGTGTCACTGGAATGGTTCAAAATATAGACAGTGAGAAGAGTCAGTCTTATTGAACTTAAGCCGGCATTGTGCCTTTTGTATTTAATTCCGATGTAATTTCTGTGATTCATCGTCAATACGAAGGTCCAAGGTATACAGAAAACCTGAAGTAAAGCATCGGACTCTTCAACTAGTGTCACAGAAATGGTTCAAATCATTGACTGTAGGAGAGTCAGTCTTCTTATACTTAAGTCGGCATTGTTCCTTTTGTATTTAATTCCGATGCAATTTCTGTGCTTCATCGTTAATTAGAAGGTCCAAGGGAAACAGTAAACCTGAAGTGAAGCATCGGAATCTATAACTAGTGTCACTGGAATGGTTCAAAATATAGAGAGTAAGAAGAGTCAGTCTTCTTTTACTTAAGTCGGCATTTTGGCTTTTGTAATTAATTCCGATGCAATTTCTGTGTTTCATCGTCAATAAGAAGGTCAGAGGGATACAGTAAACCTGAAGTAAAGCATCGGATTCTGTAACTAGTGTCACAGGAATGGTTCAAACTATTATCAGTAAGAAGCATCACTCTTCTTGTACATATGTCGGCATTGTGCCTTTTCTATTTAATTCCGTTGCAATTTCTGTGTTTCGTCGTCAATAAGATGGTCCAAGGGATACAGTAAACCTAGAGTGAAACATCGGAACCTATAACGAGTGTCACAGGAATGGTTCAAAACATAGACAGTAAGAAAAGTCAGTCTTCTTGTACTGAAGTCGGCATTGTGCCATTTCTATTTGATTTCGATGCAATTTCTGTGTTTCATCGTCAATAAGAAGGTCCAAGAGATACAGAAAACCTGGAGTGAAGCATCGGAATCAATAACTAGTGTCACAGTAATGGTTCAAAGCATAGACAGTAAGAAGAGTCAGACGTCTAGTACCTAAGTCGGCATTGTGCATTTTGTATTTAATTCCGATGCAATTTCTGTGTTTCATCGTCAATAAGAAGGTCCAAGGGATACAGTAAACCTGAAGTGAAGCATCGCACTCTATAACTACTGTCACAGAAATGGTTGAGAACATAGACCGTAGGAAGAGTCAGTCTTCTTGTACTTAAGTCGGCATTGTGCCTTTTGTATTTAATTCCGATGCAATTTCTGTGTTTCATCGTCAATAAGGAGGTCCAAGGGATACAGTAAACCTGAAGTGAAGCATCGGAATCTATAACTAGTGTCACAGGAATGATTCAAACATAGTCAGTAGGAAGAGTCAGTCTTCTTGTACTTAAGTCGGCATTGTGCATTTTCTATTTGATTGCGTTGCAATTTCTGTATTTCATCGTCAATAAGATGGTCCAAGGGATACAGTAAACCTAGAGTGAAGCATCGGAATCTATAACTAGTGTCACAAGAATGGTTCAAAGCATAGACAGTAAGAAGAGTCAGTCTACTTGTACTTAAGTCGACATTGTGCCTTTTCTATTTAATTCCGATTCAATTTCTGTGTTTCATCGTCAATAAGAAGGTCAGAGGGATACATTAAACCTGAAGTGAAGCATCGGAATCTATAATTAGTGTCACAGGAATGGTTCAAACAAAGTCAGTAAGAAGAGTCAGTCTTCTTGTCCTTAAGTCGGCATTGTGCCTTTTGTATTTAATTCCGATGCAATTTCTGTGTTTCATTGTCAATAAGAAGGTCCAAAGGATACAATAAACCTGGAGTGTAGCATCGGAATCTATAACTAGTGTCACAGGAATGGTTCAAATCATTGTCAATAAGAAGAGTCGGTTTTCATGTACTGAAGTCGCCATTGTGCCTTTTGTATTTTTTTCCGATGCAATTTCTGTGTTTCATCGTCAATAAGAAGGTCCAAGGGATACGGTAAACCTGAAGTGAAGCATCGGAATCTATAACTAGTGTCACAGGAATGGATCAAATCATTGTCAGTAAGAAGAGACGGTTTTCATGTACTTAAGTCGCCATTGTGCCTTTTGTATTTTTTCCGATGCAATTTCTGTGTTTCATCGTCAATAAGAAGGTACAAGGGATACAGTAAAGCTGAAGTGAAGCATCGGAATTTATAACTAGTGTCACAGGAATGGTTCAAAGCATAGACAGTAGGATGAGTCGGTGTTCTTGTACTTAAGTCGGCATTGTGCCTTTTGTATTTAATTCCGACGCAAATTCTGTGTTTCATCGTCAATAAGAAGGTCCAAGGGATATATTAAACCTGGAGTGAAGCACCGGAACCTATAACTATTGTCACATGAATGGTTCAAATCATTGTCAATCAGAAGAGTCGGTCTTCATGTACTTAAGTCGGCATTGTGCCTTTTGTAATAATTTCCGATGCAATTTCTTTGTTTCATCGTCAATAAGAAGGTACAAGGGATACAGTAAACCTGAAGTGAAGCATCGGAATCTGTAACTAGTGTCACAGGAATGGTTCAAACATAGACAATAAGAAGAGTCAGTCTTCATATACTTAAGTCGGCATTGTGCCTTTTGTATTTAATTCCGATTCAATTTCTGTGTTTCATCGTCAATAAGAAGGTCAGAGGGGTACAGTACACCTGAAGTGAAGCATCGGAATCTATAACTAGTGCCACAGGAATGGTTCAAAACATAGTCAGTAAGAAGAGTCAGTCTTCTTGTCCTTAAATCGTCATTGTGCCTATTGTATTTGATTCTGATGCAATTTCTGTGTTACATCGTCAATAAGGAGGTCCAAGGGATACAGTACACCTGGAGTGAAGCATCGGAATCTATAACTAGTTCCACACTAATGGTTCAAACATAGACAGTAAGAAGAGTCAGTCTTCTTGTACTTAAGTCGGCATTGTGCCTTTTGTATTTAATTCCAATGCAATTTCTGAGTTTCATCGTCAATAAGGAGGTCCAAGGGATACAGTAAACCTGAAGTGAAGCATCGGAATCTATAACTAGTGTCACTGGAATGGTTCAAAATATAGACAGTGAGAAGAGTCAGTCTTATTGAACTTAAGCCGGCATTGTGCCTTTTGTATTTAATTCCGATGTAATTTCTGTGATTCATCGTCAATACGAAGGTCCAAGGGATACAGAAAACCTGAAGTAAAGCATCGGACTCTTCAACTAGTGTCACAGAAATGGTTCAAATCATTGACTGTAGGAAGAGTCAGTCTTCTTATACTTAAGTCGGCATTGTTCCTTTTGTATTTAATTCCGATGCAATTTCTGTGCTTCATCGTTAATTAGAAGGTCCAAGGGAAACAGTAAACCTGAAGTGAAGCATCGGAAACTATAACTAGTGTCACTGGAATGGTTCAAAATATAGAGAGTAAGAAGAGTCAGTCTTCTTGTACTTAAGTCGGCATTTTGGCTTTTGTATTTAATTCCGATGCAATTTCTGTGTTTCATCGTCAATAAGAAGGTCAGAGGGATACAGTAAACCTGAAGTAAAGCATCGGATTCTGTAACTAGTGTCACAGGAATGGTTCAAACTATTATCAGTAAGAAGCGTCACTCTTCTTGTACATATGTCGGCATTGTGCCTTTTCTATTCAATTCCGTTGCAATTTCTGTGTTTCGTCGTCAATAAGATGGTCCAAGGGATACAGTAAACCTGGAGTGAAGCATCGGAACCTATAACTAGTGTCACAGGAATGGTTCAAAACATAGACAGTAAGAAAAGTCAGTCTTCTTGTACTGAAGTCGGCATTGTGCCATTTCTATTTGATTTCGATGCAATTTCTGTGTTTCATCGTCAATAAGAAGGTCCAAGGGATACAGAAAACCTGGAGTGAAGCATCGGAATCAATAACTAGTGTCACAGTTATGGTTCAAAACATAGACAGTAAGAAGAGTCAGTCGTCTTGTACCTAAGTCGGCATTGTGCATTCTGTATTTAATTCCAATGCAATTTCTGTGTTTCATCGTCAATAAGAAGGTCCAAGGGATACAGTAAACCTGAAGTGAAGCATCGCACTCTATAACTACTGTCACAGAAATGGTTGAGAACATAGACCGTAGGAAGAGTCAGTCTTCTTGTACTTAAGTCGGCATTGTGCCTTTTGTATTTAATTCCGATGCAATTTCTGTGTTTCATCGCCAATAAGGAGGACCAAGGACTACAGTAAACCTGAAGTGAAGCATCGGAATCTATAACTAGTGTCACAGGAATGATTCAAACATAGTCAGTAGGAAGAGTCAGTCTTCTTGTACTTAAGTCGGCATTGTGCATTTTCTATTTAATTGCGTTGCAATTTCTGTATTTCATCGTCAATAAGATGGTCCAAGGGATACAGTAAACCTAGAGTGAAGCATCGGAATCTATAACTAGTGTCACAAGAATGGTTCAAAGCATAGACAGTAAGAAGAGTCAGTCTACTTGTACTTAAGTCGACATTGTGCCTTTTCTATTTAATTCCGATTCAATTTCTGTGTTTCATCGTCAATAAGAAGGTCAGAGGGATACATTAAACCTGAAGTGCAGCATCGGAATCTATAATTAGTGTCACAGGAATGGTTCAAACAAAGTCAGTAAGAAGAGTCAATCTTCTTGTCCTTAAGTCGGCATTGTGCCTTTTGTATTTAATTCCGATGCAATTTCTGTGTTTCATCGTCAATAAGAAGGTCCAAAGGATACAATAAACCTGGAGTGTAGCATCGGAATCTATAACTAGTGTCAGAGGAATGGTTCAAATCATTGTCAATAAGAAGAGTCGGTTTTCATGTACTGAAGTCGCCATTGTGCCTTTTGTATTTTTTTCCGATGCAATTTCTGTGTTTCATCGTCAATAAGAAGGTCCAAGGGATACGGTAAACCTGAAGTGAAGCATCGGAATCTATAACTAGTGTCACAGGAATGGATCAAATCATTGTCAGTAAGAAGAGACGGTTTTCATGTACTTAAGTCGCCATTGTGCCTTTTGTATTTAATCCGACGCAATTTCTGTGTTTCAGCGTCAATAAGAAGGTCCAAGGGATACAGTAAACCTCATGTGAAGCATCGGAATCTACAACTAGTGTCACAGGAATGGTTCAAATCATAGACAGTAAGTAGAGTCAGTCTTCTTTTACTTAAGTTGGCATTATGCCTTTTCTATTTAATTCCGATGAAATTTCTGTGTTTCATCGTCAATGAGAAGGTCAGAGGGATACAGTAAACCTGAAGTGAAGCATCGGAATCCAAAACTAGTGACACAGGAATGGTTCAAAGCATAGTCAGTAAGAAGAGTCAGTCTTCTTGTACTTAAGTCGGCATTGTGCCTTTTGTATTTAATTCCGATGCAATTTCTGTGTTTCATCGTCAACAACAAGGTCCAAGGGATATAGTAAACCTGGAGTGAAGCATCGGAATCTATAACTAGTGTCTCAATAATGGTTCAAAACATAGTCAGTAAGAAGAGTCTGTCTTCTTGTCCTTAAGTTATCATTGTGCCTTTTGTATTTAATTCCGATGTAATTTCTGTGTTTCATCGTCAATAAGAAGGTCAGAGGGATACAGTAAACCTGAAGTGAAGCATCGGAATCCACAACTAGTGTCACAGGAATGGTTCAAAATATAGACAATAGTAAGAGTCAGTCTTCTTGTACTTAAGTCGGCATTGTGCCTTTTGTATTTAATTCAGATGCAATTTCTGTGTTCCATCGTCAATAAGAAGGGCCAAGGTATACAGTAAACCTGAAGTAAAGCATCGGAATCTATAACTAGTGTCACAGGAATGGTTCAAACTATAATCAGTAAGAAGCGTCAGTCTTCCTGTACTTAAGTCGGCATTGTGCCTTTTCTATTGAATTCCGATATAATTTCTGTGTTTCAACGTCAATTAGAAGGTACAAGGGATTCAGTAAACCTGGAGCGAAGCATCGGAATCTATAACTAGTGTCACAGGAATGGTTCAAAACAATGACAGTAAGAAGAGTCAGTCTTTTTGTACTTAAGTCGGCATTGTGCCTTTTCTATTTAATTCCGATGCAATTTCAGTGTTTCATCGTCAATAAGAACGTCAGCGGGATACAGTAAACCTGAAGTGAAGCTTCGGAATCCAAAACTAGTGTCACAGGATTGATTCAAAACATAGACAGTAGGAGGAGTTAGTCTTCTCGTACTTAAGTCGGCATTGTGCCTTTTGTATTTTATTCCGATACAATTTCTGTGTTTCATCGTCAATAAGAAGGTCCAAGGTATACAGTAAACCTGAAGTGAAGCATCGGAATCTATAACTAGAGTCACAGGAATGGTTCAAACATAGTCAGAAAGAAGAGTCAGTCTTCTTGTCCTTAAGCAGGCATTGTGCCTTTTCTATTTAATTCCGATGCAATTTCTGTGTTTCATCGGCAATAAGGTCAGGGGCATACATTAAATCTGAAGTGAAGCTTCGGAATCTATAACTAGTGTCACAGGAATGGTTCAAAACATAGACAGTTGGAAGAGTCAGTCTTCTTGTACACAAGTCGGCATTGTGACTTTTGTATTTAATTCCCATGCAATTTCTGAGTTTCATCGTCAATAAGAAGGTCAGAGGGATACAGTTAACCTGAAGTGAAGCATCGGAATCCAAAACTAGTGTCACAGGAATGGGTCAAAGCATAGACAGTTGGAAGAGTCAGTCTTCTTGTACTTAAGTCGGCATTGTGCCTTTTGTTTTTAATTCCGATGCAATATCTGTGTTTCATCGTCAATAAGAAGGGCCAAGGTATACTGTAATCCTGAAGTGAAGCATCGGAATCTATAACTAGTGTCACAGGAATGGTTCAAAACATAGTCAGTAAGAAGAGTCAGTCTTCTTGTACTTAAGTCGGCATTGTACTTTTTCTATTTAATTCCGATGCAATTTCTAAATTTCATCGTCAATAAGAAGGTCCAAGGGATACAGTAAACCTGGAGTGAAGCATCGGAATCTATAACTAGTGTCACAGGAATGGTTCAAAGCATAGACAGTAAGAAGAGTCAGTCTTCATGTACTTAAGTTGACAATGTGCCTTTTCTATTTAATTCCGATGGAATTTCTGTGTCTCATCGTCAATAAGAAGGTCCACGGTATACAGTAAACCTGAAGTAAAGCAACGGAATCCATAACTAGTGTCACAGGAATGGTTCAAACTATAATCAGTAAGAAGAGTCAGTCTTCCTGTACTTAGGTCAGCATTGTGCCTTTTCTATTTAATTCCGATGCAATTTCTGTGTTTCATCGTCAATTAGAGCGTCCAAGGGATACAGTAAACTTGGAGTGAAGCATCGGAATCTATAACTAGTGTGACACGAATGGTTCAAAACATAGACAGTAAGAGGAGTCAGCCTTTTTGTACTTAAGTCGGCATTGTGCCTTTTGTATTTCATTCCGATGCAATTTCTGTGTTTCATCGTCAATAAGAAGGTCAGAGGGATACAGTAAACCCGAAGTGAAGTATCGGAATCTATAACTAGTGTCACAGAAATGGTTCAAAGCATAGTCAGTAAGAAGAGTCAGTCTTCTTGTACTTAAGTCGGCATTGTGCCTTTTGTATTTAATTCCGATGCCATTTCTGTGTTTCATCGTCAACAAGAAGGTCAGAGGGATACAGTAAACCTGGAGTGAAGCATCGGAATCTTTAACTAGTGTCAATGGAATGGTTCTAATCATAGGCAGTAAGAGGAGTCAGTCTTCTTGTACTTAAGTCGGCATTGTGCCTTTTCTATTTAAAGCCGATACAATATCTGTGTTTCATCGTCAATGAGAAGGTCAGAGGGATACAGTAAACCTGAAGTGAAGCATCGGAATCTATAACTAGTGTCACAGGAATGGTTCAATACATAGTCAGTTTGAAGAGTCAGTCTTCTTGTACATAAGTCGGCATTGTGCCTTTTGTATTTAATTCCGATGCCATTTCTGTGTTTCATCGTCACCAAGAAGGTCAGAGGGATACAGTAAACCTGAGGTGAAGCATCGGAATCTATAACTAGTGTCACAGGAGTGGTTCAAAACATAGTCAATAAGAAGAGACAGTCTTCTTGTCCTTGAGTCGGCATTGTGTCTTTTGTATTTAATTCCGAAGCAATTTCTGCGTTTCATCGTCAATAAGAAGGTTTAAGGGATACAGTAAACCTGGAGTCAAGCATCGGATTCATTAACTAGTGTCACTGTAATGGTTAGAAACATTGACTGTAAGAGGAGTCAGTCTTCTTGTACTTAAGTCGGCATTGTTCCTTTTGTATTTAATTCCGATGCACTTTCTGTGTTTCATCGTCAATACGTAGGGCACAGGGACACAGTAAACCTGAAGTGAAGCATCGGAATCTATAACTAGTGTCACAGGAGTGGTTCAAAACATAGTCAGTAAGAAAAGTCAGTCTTCTTGACTTAAGTCGGCATTGTGCCTTTTGTATTTAATTCCGATGCAATTTCTGTGTTTCATCGTCAATAAGAAGGTCCAAGGGATACAGTAAACCTGAAGTGAAGCATCGGAAACTATAACTAGTGTCACAGGAATGGCTAAAAGACATAGACAATAAGAAGAGTCTGTCTTCATGTACTTAAGTCGGCATTGTGCCTTTTGTATTTAATTCCGATGCAATTTCTGTATTTCATCGTCAATAAGAAGGTCAGAGTGGTACAGTAAACCTGAAGTGAAGCATCGGAATCTATAACTAGTGTCACAGGAATGGTTCAAAACATAGTCAGTAAGAAGAGTCAGTCTTCTTGTCCTTATGTCGGCATTGTGCCTTTTGTATTTGATTCCGATGGAATTTCTGTGCTTCATCGTCAATAAGAAGGTCCAAGGGATACAGTAAACCTGGAGTGAAGCGTCGGAATCTAAAACTAGTGCCACACTAATGGTTCAAACATAGACAGTAAGAAGAGTCAGTCTTCTTGTACTTAAGTCGGATTGTGCCTTATGTATTTAATTCCGATGCAATTTCTGTGTTTCATCGTCATTAAGGAGGTCCAAGGGATACAGTAAACCTGAAGTGAAGCATCAGAATCTATAACTAGTGTCACTGGAATGGTTCAAAATAAAGACAGTAAGAAGAGTCAGTCGTCTTGAACTTAAGCTGGCATTGTGCCTTTTGTATTTAATTCCGATGTAATTTCTGTGATTCATCGTCAATAAGAATGTCCAAGGGATACAGAAAACCCGAAGTGAAGCATCGGACTCTTCAACTAGTGTCACAGAAATGGTTCAAATCGTAGACTGTAGGAAGAGTCAGTCTTCTTATACTTAAGTCGGCACTGTGCCTTTTGTATTTAATTCCGATGCAATTTCTGTGTTTCATCGTTAATTAGAAGGTCCAAGGGAAACAGTAAACCTGAAGTGAAGTATCGGAATCTATAACTAGTGTCACCGGAATAGTTCAAAGCATAGACAGTTGGAAGAGTCACTCTTCTTGTACTTAAGTCGGCATTGTGCCTTTTGTGTTAAATTCCGATGCAATTTCTGTTTTTCATCGTCAATAAGATGGTCCAAGGGATACAGTAAACCTGAAGTGAAGCATTGGAATCTATAACTAGTGTCACAGGAATGGTTCAAAACATAGTCAGTAAGAAGAGTCAGTCTTCTTGTACTTAAGTCGGCATTGTGCCTTTTGTATTTAATTCCGATGCAATTTCTGTGTTTCATCATCAACAACAAGGTCCAAGGGATATAGTAAACCTGGAGTGAAGCATCGGAATCTATAACTAGTGTCTCAGGAATGGTTCAAAACATAGTCAGTAAGAAGAGTCAGTCTTCTTGTCCTTAAGTTGGCATTGTGCCTTTTGTATTTAATTCCGATGCAATTTCTGTGTTTCATCGTCAATAAGATGGTCAGAGGGATACAGTAAACCTGAAGTGAAGCATCGGAATCCACAACTAGTGTCACAGGAATGGTTCAAAATATAGACAATAGTAAGAGTCAGTCTTCGTGTACTTAAGTCGGCATTTTGCCTATTGTATTTAATTCCGATGCAATTTCTGTGTTTCATCGTCAATAAGAAGGTCCAAGGGAAACAGTAAACCTGACGTGAAGCATCGGAATCTATAACTAGTGTCACAGGAATGGTTCAAAACGTAGACAGTAGGAAGAGTCAGTCTTCTTGTACTTAAGTCGGCATTGTGCCTTTTGAATTACATTCCCATGCAATTTCAGTGTTTCATCGTCAATAAGAACGTCAGCGGGATACAGTAAACCCGAAGTGAAGCATCGGAATCCAAAACTAGTGTCACAGGAATGATTCAAAACATAGGCAGTAGGAGGAGTTAGTCTTCTTGTACTTAAGTCGGCATTGTGCCTTTTGTATTTAATTCCGATGCAATTTCTGTATTTCATCGTCAATAAGAAGGTCCAGGGGATACAGTACACACGGAGTGAAGCATCGGAATCTATAACTAGTGTCACAAGAATGGTTCAAAACATAGTCAGTAAGAAGAGTCAGTCTTCTTGTACTTAAGTCGGCATTGTGCATTTTCTATTTAATTCCGATGCAATTTCTGTGTTTCATCGTCAATAAGAAGGTCAGAGGGATACAATAAACCTGAAGTGAAGCATCGGAATCTATAATTAGTGTCTCAGGAATGGTTCAGAGCAACGTCAGTAAGAAGAGTCAGTCTTCTTGTCCTTAAGCCGGCATTGTGCCTTTTCTATTTAATTCCGATGCGATTTATGTGTTTCATCGGAAATAAGGTCAGGGGGATACATTAAACCTGAAGTGAAGCGTCGGAATCTATAACTAGTGTCACAGGAATGGTTCAAAACATAGACAGTTGGAAGAGTCAGTCTTCTTGTACTTATGTCGGCATTGTGCCTTTTGTATTTATTTCCCATGCAATTTCTGAGTTTCATCGTCAATAAGAAGGTCAGAGGGATACAGTTAACCTGAAGTGAAGCATCGGAATCCAAAACTAGTGTCACAGGAATGGTTCAAAGCATAGACAGTTGGAAGAGTCAGTCTTCTTGTACTTAAGTCGGCATTGTGCCATTTGTATTTAATTCCGATGCAATATCTGTGTTTCATCGTCAATAAGAAGGGCCAAGGTATACTGTAATCCTGAAGTGAAGCATCGGAATCTATAACTAGTGTCACAGGAATGGTTCAAAACATAGTCAGTAAGAAGAGTCAGTCTTCTTGTACTTAAGTCGGCATTGTGCTTTTTCTATTTAATTCCGATGCAATTTCTATATTTCATCGTCAATAAGAAGGTCCAAGGGATACAGTAAACCTGGAGTGAAGCATCGGAATCTATAACTAGTGTCACAGGAATGGTTCAAAGCATAGACAGTAAGAAGAGTCAGTCTTCTTGTACTTAAGTCGACATTGTGCCTTTTCTATTTAATTCCGATGGAATTTCTGTGTCTCATCGTCAATAAGAAGGTCCACGGTATACAGTAAACCTGAAGTAAAGCAACGGAATCCATAACTAGTGTCACAGGAATGGTTCAAACTATAATCAGTAAGAAGAGTCAGTCTTCCTGTACTTATGTCGGCATTGTGCCTTTTCTATTTAATTCCGATGCAATTTCTGTGTTTCATCGTCAATTAGAACGTCCAAGGTATACAGTAAACTTGGAGTGAAGCATCGGAATCTATAACTAGTGTGACAGGGATGGTTCAAAACATAGACAGTAAGAGGAGTCAGTCTTTTTGTACTTAAGTCGGCATTGTGCCTTTTGTATTTCATTCCGATGCAATTTCTGTGTTTCATCGTCAATAAGAAGGTCAGAGGGATACAGTAAACCCGAAGTGAAGTATCGGAATCTATAACTAGTGTCACAGAAATGGTTCAAAGCATAGTCAGTAAGATGAGTCAGTCTTCTTGTACTTAAGTCGGCATTGTGCCTTTTGTATTAACTTCCGATGCAATTTCTGTGTTTCATCGTCAATGAGAAGGTCCAAGGGATACAGTAATCCTGGAGTGTCGCATCGGAATCTATAACTAGTGTCACAGGATTGGTTCGAAACATAGACAGTAAGAAGATTCACTCTTCGTGTAATTAAGTCGGCATTTTGCCATTTGTATTTAATTCCGATGCCATTTCTGTGTTTCATCGTCAATGAGACGGTCCAAGGGATACAGTAAGCCTGAAGTGAAGCATCGGAATCTATAACTAGTGTCACAGGAAAGGTTCAAACATAGTCAGTAAGAAGAGTCAGTCTTCTTGTACTTAAGTCGGCATTGTGCCTTTTCTACTTAATTCCGAAGCAAATTCTGTGTTTCATCGTCAATAAGAAGGTCCAAGGGATACAGTAAACCTGGTGTGAAGCATCGGAATCTTTAACTAGTGTCAATGGAATGGTTCTAATCATAGGCAGTAAGAAGAGTCAGTCTTCTTGTACTTAAGTCGGCATTGTGCCCTCTTCTATTTAAAGCCGATACAATTTCTGTGTTTCATCGTCAATGAGAAGGTCAGAGGGATACAGTAAACCTGAAGTGAAGCATCGGAATCTATAACTAGTGTCACAGGAATGGTTCAATACATAGTCAGTTTGAAGAGTCAGTCTTCTTGTACACAAGTTGGCATTGTGCCTTTTGTATTTAATTCCGATGCCATTTCTGTGTTCATCGTCAACAAGAAGGTCAGAGGGATACAGTAAACCTGAAGTGAAGCATCGTAATCTATAACTAGTGTCACAGGAGTGGTTCAAAACATAGTCAATAAGAAGAGACAGTCTTCTTGTCCTTGAGTTGGCATTGTGTCTTTTGTATTTAATTCCGATGCAATTTCTGTGTCTCATCGTCAATAAGAAGGTCCAAGGGATACAGTAAACCTGAAGTGAAGCATCGGAAACTATAACTAGTGTCACAGGAATTGTTAAAAAACATAGACAATAAGAAGAGTCCGTCTTCATGTACTTAAGTCGGCATTGTGCCTTTTGTATTTAATTCCGATGCAATTTCTGTATTTCATCGTCAATAAGAAGGTCAGAGGGGTACAGTAAACCTGAAGTGAAGCATCGGAATCTATAACTAGTGTCACAGGAATGGTTCAAAACATAGTCAGTAAGAAGAGTCAGTCTTCTTGTCCTTATGTCGGCATTGTGCCTTTTGTATTTGATTCCGATGCAATTTCTGTGCTTCATCGTCAATAAGAAGGTCCAAGGGATACAGTAAACCTGGAGTGAAGCATCGGAATCTATAACTAGTGCCACACTAATGGTTCAAACATAGACAGTAAGAAGAGTCAGTCTTCTTGTACTTAAGTCGGATTGTGCCTTTTGTATTTAATTCCGATGCAATTTCTGTGTTTCATTGTTAATTAGAAGGTCCAAGGGAAACAGTAAGCCTGAAGTGAAGTATCGGAATCTATAACTAGTGTCACAGGAATGGTTCAAATTATAGTCAGTAAGAAGAGTCAGTCTTCTTGTACTTAAGTCGGCATTGTGCCTTTTGTATTTAATTCCGATGTAATTTCTGTGATTCATCGTCAATAAGAATGTCCAAGGGATACAGAAAACCCGAAGTGAAGCATCGGACTCTTCAACTAGTGTCACAGAAATGGTTCAAATCGTAGACTGTAGGAAGAGTCAGTCTTCTTATACTTAAGTCGGCATTGTGCCTTTTGTATTTAATTCCGATGAAATTTCTGTGTTTCATCGTTAATTAGAAGGTCCAAGGGAAACAGTAAACCTGAAGTGAAGTATCGGAATCTATAACTAGTGTCACCGGAATGGTTCAAACTATTATCAGTAAGAAGAGTCACTCTTCTTGTACATAAGTCGGCATTGTGCCTTTTCTATTTAATTCCGTTGCAATTTCTGTGTTTCATCGTCAATAAGAAGGTCGGAGGGATACAGTAAACCTGAAGTAAAGCATCGGATTCAGTAACTAGTGTCACAGGAATGGTTCAAACTATAATCAGTAGGAAGAGTCAGCCTTCTTGTACTTTAGTCGGCATTGTGCCTTTTCTATTTAATTTCGATGCAATTTCTGTGTTTCATCGTCAATAAGAGGTTCCAAGGGATACAGTAAATCTGGAGTGAAGCATCGGAATCAATAACTAGTGTCACAGTAATGGTTCAAAACATAGACAGTAAGAAGAGTCAGACTTCTTGTACTTAAGTCGGCATTGTGCCTTTTGTATCTAATTCCGAAGCAATTTCTGAGTTTAATCGTCAATAAGAAAGTCAGAAGGATACAGTAAACCTGAAGTGAAGCATCGGAATCTATAACTAGTGTCACAGGAATGGTTCAAAACAAAGTCAGTAAGAGGAGACAGTCTTCTTGTCCTTAAGTCGGCATTGTGCCTTTTGTATTTAATTCCGACGCAAATTCTGTGTTTCATCGTCAATAAGAAGGTCCAAGGGATATATTAAACCTGAAGTGAAGCACCGGAACCTATAACTAGTGTCACAGGAATGGTTCAAAGCATAGAAAATACGAAGAGTCAGTCTTCTTGTACTCAAGTCGGCATTGTGCATTTTGTATTTAATTACGATGCAATTTCTGTGATTCATCGTCAATAAGAATGTCCAAGGGATACAGTAAACCTGAAGTGAAGCATCGGAATCTATAACTAGTGTCACAGGAATGGTTCAAACATAGACAATAAGAAGTGTCAGTCTTCATATACTTAAGTCGGCATTGTGCCTTTTGTATTTAATTCCGATTCAATTTCTGTGTTTCATCGTCAATAAGAAGGTCATAGGGGTACAGTAAACCTGAAGTGAAGCATCGGAATCTATAACTATCGTCACAGGAACTGTTCAAAACATAGTCAGTAAGAAGAGTCAGTCTTCTTGTCCTTAAATCGGCATTGTGCCTTTTGTATTTGATTCTGATGCAATTTCTGTGTTTCATCGTCAATAAGGAGGTCCAAGGGATACAGCAAACCTGGAGTGAAGCATCGGAATCTATAACTAGTGTCACTGGAATGTTTCAAAATATAGACATTAAGAAGAGTCAGTCTTCTTGTACTTAAGTCGGCATTGTGCCTTTTCTATTTAATTCCGATGCAATTTCTGTGTTTCATCGTCAATAAGGTGGTCCAAGGGATACAGTAAACCTGGAGAGAAGCATCGGAATCTATAACTAGTGTCACAGAAATGGTTGAAAGCATAGACAGTAGGAAGAGTCAGTCTTCTTGTACTTCAGTCGGCATTGTTCCTTTTGTATTTAATTCCGATGCAATTTCTGTGCTTCATCGTTAATTAGAAGGTCCAAGGGAAACAGTAAACCTGAAGTGAAGCATCGGAATCTATAACTAGTGTCACTGGAATGGTTCAAAATATAGAGAGTAAGAAGAGTCAGTCTTCTTGTACTTAAGTCGGCATTGTGGCTTTTGTGTTTAATTCCGATGCAATTTCTGTGTTTCATCGTCAATAAGAAGGTCAGAGGGATACAGTAAACCTGAAGTAAAGCATCGGATTCTGTAACTAGTGTCACAGGAATGGTTCAAACTATAATCACTAAGAAGAGTCACTCTACTTGTACTTAAGTCGGCATTGTGCCTTTTCTATTTAATTCCGATGCAATGTCTGTGTTTCATCGTCAATAAGGTGGTCCAAGGGATACAGTAAACCTGGAGAGAGGCATCGGAATCTATAACTAGTGTCACAGAAATGGTTGAAAGCATAGACAGTAGTAAGAGTCAGTCTTCTTGTACTTAAGTCGGCATTGTGCCTTTTGTATTTAATTCCGATGCAATTTCTGTGTTTCATCGTCAATAAGAAGGTCCAAGGGATACTGTAAACCTGAAGTGAAGCATCGGAAACTATAACTAGTGTCACTGGAATGTTTCAAAATATAGACATTAAGAAGAGTCAGTCTTCTTGTACTTAAGTCGGCATTGTGCCTTTTGTATTTAATTCTGATGCAATTTCTGTGATTCATCGTCAATAAGGAGGTCCAAGGGATACGGTAAACGTGAAGTGAAGCATCGGACTCTATAACTAGTGTCACAGAAACGGTTGAAAGCATAGACAGTAGGAAGAGTCAGTCTTCTTGTACTTAAGTCGGCATTGTGCCTTTTGTATTTAATTCCGATGCAATTTCTGTGTTTCATCGTCAAAAAGAAGGTCGAAGGGAAACAGTAAACCTGAAGTGAAGCATCGGAATCTATAACTAGTGTCACAGGAATGGTTCAAAACATAGCCAGTAAGAAGAGTCGGTCTTCTTGTCCTTAAGTCGGCATCGTGCCTTTAGTATTTTATTCCGATGCAATTTCTGTGTTTCATCGGCAATAAGGTCAGAGGGATACAGTAAACCTGAAGTGAAGCATCGGAATCTATAACTAATGTCACAGGAATGGTTCAAAACATAGACAGTACAAAGAGTCAGTCTTCTTGTATTTTAGTCGGCATTGTGCCTTTTGTATTTAATTCCCATGCAATTTCTGTGTTTCATCGTTAATAGGAAGGTCAGAGGGATACAGTAAACCTGAAGTGAAGCATCGGAATTTCAAAACTAGTGTCACAGGAATGGTTCAAAGCATAGACAATAGGATGGGTCAGTCTTCTTGTACTTAAGTCGGCATTGTGACTTTTGTATTTAATTCCGATGCAATTTCTGTGTTTCATCGTCAATAAGAAGGTCCAAGGGATACAGTAAACCTGAAGTGAAGCATCGAAATCTACAATTAGTGTCACAGGAATGGTTCAAAACATAGACAGTAAGAAGAGTCAGTCTTCTTGTACTTAAGTCGGCATTGAGCCTTTTGTATTTAATTCCGATGCAATTTCTGTGTTTCATCGTCAACAAGAAGGTCAGAGTGATACAGTAAACCTGAAGTGAAGCATCGGAATCTATAACTAGTGTCACAGGAATGGTTCAAAACATAGTCAGTAAGAAGAGACAGTCTTCTTGTACTTAAATCGGCATTGTTCCTTTCGAATCTAAATCCGTTGAAATTTCTGTGTTTTTTATCGTCAATAAGAAGGTCAGAGGGGTACAGTAAACCTGAAGTGAACCATCGGAATCTATAATTAGTGTCACAGGAATGGTTCAAAGCATAGTCAGTAAGAAGAGCCAGTCTTCTTGTCCTTAAGTCGGCATTGTGCCTTTTGTATTTGATTCCGATGCAATTTCTGTGTTTCATCGTCAATAAGAAGGTCCAAGGGATACAGTAAACCTGGAGTGAAGCATCGGACTCTATAACTAGTGCCACACTAATGGTTCAAACATAGACAGTAAGAAGAGTCAGTCTTCGTGTACTTAAGTCGGCATTGTGCCTTTTGTATTTAATTCCGATGCAATTTCTGTGTTTCATTGTCAATAAGGAGGTCCAAGGGATACAGTAAACCTGAAGTGAAGCATCGGAATCTATAACTAGTGTCTCTCAAATGGTTCAAAATATAGACAGTAAGAAGAGTCAGTCTTCTTGAACTTAAGCCGGCATTGCGCCTTTTGTATTTAATTCCGATGTAATTACTGTGATTCATCGTCAATAAGAAGGTCCAAGGGATACAGAAAACTTGAAGTGAAGCATCGGACACTTCAACTAGTGTCACATGAATGGTTCAAAACATAGACTGTAGGAAGAGTCAGTCTTCTTATACTTAAGTCGGCATTGTGCCTTTTCTATTTAATTCCGATGCAATTACTGTGTTTCATCGTCAATAAGATGGTCCAAGGGACACAGTAAACTTGGAGCGAAGCATCGGAATCTATAACTAGTGTCACACGAATGGTTCAAAACATATACAGTAGGAAGAGTCAGCCTTCTTGTACTTAAATCGGCATTGTGCCTTTTCTATTTAATTTCGATGCAATTTCTGTGTTTCATCGTCAATAAGAACGTCCAAGGGATACACTAAACCTGGAGTGAAGCATCGCAATCAATAACTAGTGTCAGAGTAATGGTTCCAAAAATAGACAGTAAGAAGAGTCAGACTTCTTGTACTTAAGTCGGCATTGTGCCTTTTGTATCTAATTCCGATGCAATTTCTGAGTTTCATCGTCAATAAGAAAGTCAGAAGGATACAGTAAACCTGAAGTGAAGCATCAAAATCTATAACTAGTGTCACAGGAATGGTTCAAATCATAGTCAGTAAGAGGAGTCAGTCTTCTTGTTCTTAAGTCGGCATTGTGCCTTTTGTATTTAATTCCGACGCAAATTCTGTGTTTCATCGTCAATAAGAAGGTCCAAGGGATATATTAAGCCTGGAGTGACCCACCGGAACCTATAACTAGTGTCACAGGAATGGTTCAGAACATAGAAAGTAACAAGAGTCAGTCTTCTTGTACTAAGTCGGCATTGTGCATTTTGTATTTAATTCCGATGCAATTTCTGTGTTTCATCGTCAATAATAAAGTCCAAGGGACACAGTAAACCAGAAGTGAAGCATTGGAATCTATAACTAGTGTCACATGAATGGTTCAAATCATTGTCAATCAGAAGAGTCGGTCTTCATGTACTTAAGTCAGCATTGTGCCTTTTGTATTAATTTCCGATGCAATTTCTGTGTTTCATCGTCAATAAGAAGGTACAAGGGATACAGTAAACCTGAAGTGAAGCATCGGAATCTATAACTAGTGTCAAAGGAATGGTTCAAATCATAGAGAGTTGGAAGAGACAGTGTTCTTGTACTTATGTCGGCATTGTGGCTTTGGTATTTAATTCCGATGCAATATCTGTGTTTCATCGTCAATAAGAAGGTCAGAGGGGTACAGTAAACCTGAAGTGAAGCATCGGAATCTATAACTAGTGTCACAGGAATGGTTCAAAACATAGTCAGTAAGAAGAGTCCGTCTTCTTGTCCTTAAATCGGCATTGTGCCTTTTGTATTTGATTCCAATGCAATTTCTGTGTTTCATCGTCAATAAGAAGGTCCAAGGGATACAGTAAACCTGGAGTGAAGCATCGGAATCTATAACTAGTGCCACACTAATGGTTCAAACATAGACAGTAAGAAGAGTCAGTCTTCTTGTACTTAAGTCGGCATTGTGCCATTTGTATTTAATTCCGATGCAATTTCTGTGTTTCATAGTCAATAAGGAGGCCAAGGGATACAGTAAACCTGAAGTGAAGCATCGGAATCTATAACTAGTGTCACTGGAATGGTTCAAAATATAGACAGTAAGAAGAGTCAGTCTTCTTGAACTTAAGCCGGCATTGTGCCTTTTGTATTTAATTCCGATGTAATTTCTGTGATTCATCGTCAATAAGAAGGTCCAAGGGATACAGAAAACCTGAGGTGAAGCATCGGACTCTTCAACTAGTGTCACAGAAATGGTTCAAATCATAGACTGTAGGAAGACTCAGTCTTATTGTACTTAAGTCGGCATTGTGGCTTTTGTATTTAATTCCGATGCAATTTCTGTGTTTCATCGTCAATAAGAAGTTCAGAGGGATACAGTAAACCTGAAGTAAAGCATCGGATTCTGTAACTAGTGACCCAGGAATGGTTCAAACTATTATCAGTAAGAAGAGTCACTCTTCTTGTTCGTAAGTTGGCATTGTGCCCTTTCTATTTAATTCCGATGCAATTTCTGTGTTTCGTCGTCAATAAGATGGTCCAAGGGATACAGTAAACCTGGAGTGAAGCATCGGAACCTATAACTAGTGTCACAGGAATGGTTCAAAACATAGACAGTAAGAAAAGTCTGTCTTCTTGTACTGAAGTCGGCATTGTGCCTTTTCTATTTGATTTCGATGCAATTTCTGTGTTTCATCGTCAATAAGAAGGTCCAAGGGATACAGAAAACCTGGAGTGAAGCATCGGAATCAATAACTAGTGTCACAGTAATGGTTCAAAGCATAGACAGTAAGAAGAGTCAGACGTCTTGTACTTAAGTCGGCATTGTGCCTTTTGTATTTAATTCCGATGAAAATTCTGTGTTTCATCGTCAATAAGAAGGTCCAAGGGATACAGTAAACCTGAAGTGAAGCATCGCACTCTATAACTAGTGTCACAGAAATGGTTGAAAACATAGACAGTAGGAAGAGTCAGTCTTCTTGTACTTAAGTCGGCATTGTGCCTTTTGTATTTAATTCCGATGCAATTTCTGTGTTTCGTCGTCAATAAGGAGGCCCAAGGGAAACAGTAAACCTGAAGTGAAGCATCGGAATCTATAACTAGTGTCACCGGAATGATTCAAAACATAGTCAGTAAGAAGAGTCAGTCTACTTGTCCTTAAGTCGGCATTTAGCCTTTTGCATTTAATTCCGATGCATTATCTGTGTTTCATCCGCAAAAAGTCAGAGGGATACAGTAAACCTGAAGTGAAGCATCGGAATCTATAACTAGTGTCACAGGAATGGTTCAAAACATAGACAGTACGAAGAGTCAGTCTTCTTGTACTTAAGTCGGCATTGTGCCTTTTGTATTAAATTCCGATGCAATTTCTGTGCTACATCGTCAATAAGATGGACCAAGGGACACAGTAAACCTGAAGTGAAGCATCGGAATCTATAACTAGTGTCACAGGAATGGTTCAAAACATAGTCAGTAAGAAGAGTCAGACGTCTTGTACTTAAGTCGGCATTGTGCCTTTTGTATTTAATTCCGATGCAATTTCTGTGTTTCATCGTCAATAAGAAGGTCCAAGGGATACAGTAAACCTGAAGTGAAGCATCGCACTCTATAACTAGTGTCACAGAAATGTTTGAAAACATAGACAGCAGGAAGAGTCAGTCTTCTTGTACTTAAGTCGGCATTGTGCCTTTTGTATTAAATTCCGATGCAATTTCTGTGCTACATCGTCAATAAGAAGGACCAAGGGACACAGTAAACCTGAAGTGAAGCATCGGAATCTATAACTAGTGTCACAGGAATGGTGCAAAACATAGTCAGTAAGAAGAGTCAGTCTTCTTGTACTTAAGTCGGCATTGTGCCTTTTGTATTTCATTCCGATGCAATTTCTGTGTTTCATCGTCAATAACAAGGTCCAAGGGATATAGTGAACCTGGAGTGAAGCATCGGAATCTATAACTAGTGTCTCAGGAATGGTTCAAAACATAGTCAGTAAGAAGAGTCAGTCTTCTTGTCCTTAAGTTGGCATTGTGCCTTTTATATTTAATTCCGATGCAATTTCTGTGTTTCATCGTCAATAAGAAGATCAGAGGGATACAGTAAACCTGAAGTGAAGCATCGGAATCCACAACTAGTGTCACAGGAATGGTTCAAAATATAGACAATAGTAAGAGTCAGTCTTCTTGTACTTAAGTCGGCATTGTGCATTTTGTATTTAATTCCGATGCAATTTCTGTGTTTCATCGTCAATAAGAACGTCCAAGGGATACAGTAAACCTGGAGTGTAGCATCGGAATGTATAACTAGTGTCACAGGAATGGTTCAAAACACAGACAGTAAGAAGAGTCAGTCTACGTGTACTTAAGTCGGCATTTTGCCTATTGTATTTTATTCCGATGCAATTTCTGTGTTTCATCGTCAATACGAAGGTCCAAGGGATACAGTAAACCCGAAGTGAAGCATCGGAATCCAAAACTAGTGTCACAGGAATGGTTCAAAGCATAGACAGTAGGAGGAGTTAGTCTTCTTGTACTTAAGTCGGCATTGTGCCTTTTGTATTTAATTCCGATGCAATTTCTGTGTTTCATCGTCAATAAGAAGGTCCAAGGTATACAGTAAACCTGAAGTGAAGCATCGGAATCTATAACTAGAGTCACAGGAATGGTTCAAAACATAGTCAGTAAGAAGAGTCAGTCTTCTTGTTCTTAAGTCGGCATTGTGCCTTTTGTAATTAATTCCAATGAAATTTCTGTACTTCATCGTCAATAAGAACGTCCAGGGGATACAGTACACCCGGAGTGAAGCATCGGAATCTATAACTAGTGTCACAGGAATGGTTCAATACTTAGTCAGTAAGAAGAGTTAGTCTTCTTGTACATATGTCGGCATTGTGCCTTTTGTATTTAATTCCGATGCCATATCTGTGTTTCAGCGTCATTAAGAAGGTCAGAGGGATACAGTAAACCTGAAGTGAAGCATCGGAATCTATAACTAGTGTCACAGGAGTGGTTCAAAACATAGTCAGTAAGAAGAGTCAGTCTTCTTGTCCTTGAGTCGGCATTGTGTCTTTTGTATTTAATTCCGAAGCAATTTCTGTGTTTCATCGTCAATAAGAAGGTCCAAGGGATACAGTAAACCTGGAGTCAAGCCTCGGATTCAATAACTAGTGTCATAGGAATGGTTCAAATTTTAGACAGCAAGAAGAGTCCGTCTTCTTGTACTTAAGTCGGCATTGTGCCTTTTGTATTTAATTCCGATGCAATTTCTGTGTTTCATCGTCAATAAGAAGGTCACAGGGATACAGTTAACCTGAAGTGAAGCATCGGAATCTATAACTAGTGTCATAGGAATGGTTCAAAGCATAGTCAGTATGAAGAGTCAGTCTTCTTGTCCTTAAGTCGGCATTGTGCATTTTGTATTTAATTCCGATGCAATTTCTGTGTTTCATCGGCAATAAGGTCAGAGGGATACAGTAAACCTGAAGTGAAGCAACGGAATCAAATACTAGTGTCACAGGAATGGTTCCAAACATAGACAGTAGGAAGAGTCAGTCTTCTTGTACTTAAGTCGGCATTGTGCCTTTTGTATTTAATTCCGATGCAATATCTGTGTTTCATCGTCAATAAGATGGTCAGAGGGATACAGTAAACCTGAAGTGAAGCATCGGATTCTATAACTAGTGTCACAGGAATGGTTCAATACATAGTCAGTAAGAAGAGTCAGTCTTCTTGTACATATGTCGGCATTGTGCCTTTTGTATTTAATTCCGATGCCATATCTGTGTTTCAGCGTCATTAAGAAGGTCAGAGGGATACAGTAAACCTGAAGTGAAGCATCGGAATCTATAACTAGTGTCACAGAAGTGGTTCAAAACATAGTCAGTAAGAAGAGTTAGTCTTCTTGTCCTTGAGTCGGCATTGTGTCTTTTGTATTTAATTCCGAAGCAATTTCTGTGTTTCATCGTCAATAAGAAGGTCCAAGGGATACAGTAAACCTGGAGTCAAGCATCGGATTCAATAACTAGTGTCATAGGAATGGTTCAAATTTTAGACAGTAAGAAGAGTCCGTCTTCTTGTACTTAAGTCGGCATTGTGCCTTTTGTATTTAATTCCGATGCAATTTCTGTGTATCATCGTCAATAAGAAGGTCACAGGGATACAGTTAACCTGAAGTGTAGCATCGGAATCTATAACTAGTGTCATAGGAAAGGTTCAAAGCATAGTCAGTATGAAGAGTCAGTCTTCTTGTCCTTAAGTCGGCATTGTGCATTTTGTATTTAATTCCGATGCAATTTCTGTGTTTCATCGGCAATAAGGTCAGAGGGATACAGTAAACCTGAAGTGAGGCAACGGAATCTAATACTAGTGTCACAGGAATGGTTCCAAACATAGACAGTAGGAAGAGTCAGTCTTCTTGTACTTAAGTCGGCATTGTGCCTTTTGTATTTAATTCCGATGCAATATCTGTGTTTCATCGTCAATAAGAAGGTCAGAGGCATACAGTAAACCTGAAGTAAAGCATCGGAATCTATTACTAGTGTCACAGGAATGGTTCAAAACATAGTCAGTAAGAAGAGTCAGTCTTCTTGTACTTAAGTCGGCATTGTGCCTTTTGTATTTAATTCCGCTGCAATTTCTGTGTTTCATCGTCAATAAGACGGTCCAAGGTAAACAGTAAACCTGAAGTGAAGCATCGGAATCTATAACTAGTGTCACAGGAATGGTTCAAAACATAGTAAGTAAGAAGAGTCAGTCTTCTTGTACTTAAGTTGGCATTGTGCCTTTTCTATTTAATTCCGATGCAATTTCTGTGTTTCATCGTTAATAAGAAAATCCAAGGGATACCTTAAACCTGGAGTGAAACATTGGAATCTATAACTAGTGCCGCAAGAATGGTTCAATGCATAGACAGTAAGAAGAGTCAGTCTTCTTGTACTTAAGTCGACATTGTGCCTTTTCTATTTAATTCCAATGCAATTTCTGTGTTTCATCGTCAATAAGAAGGTCAGAGGGATACAATAAACCTGAAGTGAAGCATCGGAATCTCTTATTAGTGTCACAGGAATGGTTCAAAACAAAGACAGTAAGAAGAGTCAGTCGTCTTGTCCTTAAGTCTGCATTCTGCCTTTAGCATTTAATTCCGACGCAATTTCTGTGTTTCATCGTCAAAACGAAGGTCCAAAGGATACATTAAACCTGGAGTGTAGCATCGGAATCTATAACTAGTGTCACAGAAATGGTTCAAAACATAGACAGTAAGAAGAGTCAGTCTTCTTGTACTTAAGTCGGCATTGTGCCTTTTGTATTAACTTCCGATGCAATTTCTGTGTTTCATCGTCAATGAGAAGGTCCAAGGGATACAGTAAACCTGGAGTGTCGCATCGGAATCTATAACTAGTGTCACAGGAATGGTTCAAAACATAGACAGTAAGAAGATTCACTCTTCGTGTACTTAAGTCGGCATTTTGCCATTTGTATTTAATTCCTATGCAATTTCTGTGTTTCATCGCCAATGAGAAGGTCCAAGGGATACAGTAAACCTGAAGTGAAGCATCGGAATCTATAACTAGTGTCACAGGAATGGTTCAAACATAGTCAGTAAGAAGAGTCAGTTCTCTTGTACTTAAGTCGGCATTGTGACTTTTCTACTTAATTCCGATGCAAATTCTGTGTTTCATCGTCAATAAGAAGGTCCAAGGGATACAGTAAACCTGGAGTGAAGCATCGGAATCTTTAACTAGTGTCAATGGAATGGTTCTAATCATAGGCAGTAAGAAGAGTCAGTCTTCTTGTACTTAAGTCGGCATTGTGCCTTTTCTATTTATAGCCGATACAATTTCTGTGTTTCATCGTCAATGAGAAGGTCAGAGGGATACAGTAAACCTGAAGTGAAGCATCGGAATCTATAACTAGTGTCACAGGAATGGTTCAATACATAGTCAGTAAGAAGAGTCAGTCTTCTTGTACATAAGTCGGCATTGTGCCTTTTGTATTTAATTCCGATGCCATTTCTGTGTTTCATCGTCAATAAGAAGGTCAGGGGGATACAGTAAACCTGAAGTGAAGCATCGGAATCTATAACTAGTGTCACAGGAGTGGTTCAAAACATAGTCAGTAAGAAGAGTCAGTCTTCTTGTCCTTGAGTCGGCATTGTGTCTTTTGTATTTAATTCCGATGCACTTTCTGTGTTTCATCGTCAATACGAAGGTCACAGGGACACAGTAAACCTGAGGTGAAGCATCGGAATCTATAACTAGTGTCACTGGAATGTTTCAAATTTTAGACAGTAAAAGGAGTCCGTCTTCTTGTACTTAAGTCGGCATTGTGCATTTCGTATTTAATTCCGATGCAATTTCTGTGTATCATCGTCAATAATTATGTCCAAGGGATACAGTAAACCAGAAGTGAAGCATTGGAATCTATAACTAGTGTCACATGAATGGTTCAAATCATTGTCAATCAGAAGAGTGGGTCTTCATGTCCTTAAGTCGGCATTGTGCCTTTTGTATAAATTTCCGATGCAATTTCTGTGTTTCATCGTCAATAAGGAGGCCAAGGGATACAGTAAACCTGAAGTGAAGCATCGGAATCTATAACTAGTGTCACTGGAATGGTTCAAAATATAGACAGTAAGAAGAGTCAGTCTTCTTGAACTTAAGCCGGCATTGTGCCTTTTGTATTTAATTCCGATGTAATTTCTGTGATTCATTGTCAATAAGAAGGTCCAAGGGATACAGAAAACCTGAGGTGAAGCATCGCACTCTTCAACTAGTGTCACAGAAATGGTTCAAATCATAGACTGTAGGAAGAGTCAGTCTTATTGTACTTAAGTCGGCATTGTGGCTTTTGTATTTAATTCCGATGCAATTTCTGTGTTTCATCGTCAATAAGATGGTCAGAGGGGTACAGTAAACCTGAAGTGAAGCATCGGAATCTATAACTAGTGTCACTGGAATGGTTCAAAATATAGACAGTAAGTAGTGTCAGTCTTCTTGAACTTAAGCCGGCATTGTGCCTTTTGTATTTAATTCCGAATTAATTTCTGTGATTCATCGTCAATAAGAAGGTCCAAGGGATACAGAAAACCTGAGGTGAAGCATCGCACTCTTCAACTAGTGTCACAGAAATGGTTCAAATCATTGACTGTAGGAAGAGTCAGTCTTATTGTACTTAAGTCGGCATTATGGCTTTTGTATTTAATTCCGATGCAATTTCTGTGTTTCATCGTCAATAAGATGGTCAGAGGGGTACAGTAAACCTGAAGTGAAGCATCGGAATCTATAACTAGTGTCACTGGAATGGTTCAAAATATAGACAGTAAGAAGAGTCAGTCTTCTTGAACTTAAGCCGGCATTGTGCTTTTTGTATTTAATTCCGATGTAATTTCTGTGATTCATCGTCAATAAGAAGGTCCAAGGGATACAGAAACCCTGAGGTGAAGCATCGCACTCTTCAACTAGTGTCACAGAAATGGTTCAAATCATAGACTGTAGGAAGAGTCAGTCTTATTGTACTTAAGTCGGCATTGTGGCTTTTGTATTTAATTCCGATGCAATTTCTGTGTTTCATCGTCAATAAGAAATTCAGAGGGATACAGTAAACCTGACGTAAAGCATCGGATTCTGTAACTAGTGTCACAGGAATGGTTCAAACTATTATCAGTAAGAAGAGTCACTCTTCTTGTACATAAGTTGGCATTGTGCCTTTTCTATTTAATTCCGATGCAATTTCTGTGTTTCGTCGTCATAAGATGGTCCAAGGGATACAGTAAACCTGGAGTGAAGCATCGGAACCTATAACTAGAGTCACAGGAATGGTTCAAAACATAGACAGTAAGAAAAGTCAGTCTTCTTGTACTGAAGTCGGCATTGTGCCTTTTCTATTTGATTTCGATCCAATTTCTGTGTTTCATCGTCAATAAGAAGGTCCAAGGGATACAGAAAACCTGGAGTGAAGCATCGGAATCAATAACTAGTGTCACAGTAATGGTTCAAAACATAGACAGTAAGAAGAGTCAGAGGTCTGTACTTAAGTCGGCATTGTGCCTTTTGTATTTAATTCCGATGCAATTTCTGTGTTTCATCGTCAATAAGAAGGTCCAAGGGATACAGTAAACCTGAAGTGAAGCATCGCACTCTATAACTAGTGTCACAGAAATGGTTGAAAACATAGACAGTAGGAAGAGTCAGTCTTCTTGTACTTAAGTCATCATTGTGCCTTCTGTATTTAATTCCGATCCAATTTCTGTGTTTCATCGTCAATAAGGAGGTCCAAGGGAAACAGTAAACCTGAAGTGAAGCATCGGTATCTATAACTAGTGTCACTGGAATGATTGAAAACATAGTCAGTAAGAAGAGTCAGTCTACTTGTCCTTAAGTCGGCATTGTGCTTTTTGTATTTAATTCCGATGCAATTTCTGTGTTTCATCGGCAAAAAAGTCAGAGGGATACAGTAAACCTGAAGTGAAGCATCGGAATCTATAACTAGTGTCACAGGAATGGTCTAAACATAGACAGTACGAAGAGTCAGTCTTCTTGTACTTAAGTCGGCATTGTGCCTATTGTATTAAATTCCGAAGCAATTTCTGTGCTACATCGTCAATAAGAAGGACCAAGAGACACAGTAAACCTGAAGTGAAGCATCGGAATCTATAACTAGTGTCACAGGAATGGTTCAAAACATAGTCAGTAAGAAGAGTCAGACGTCTTGTACTTACGTCGGCATTGTGCCTTTTGTATTTAATTCCGATGCAATTTCTGTGTTTCATCGTCAATAAGAAGGTCCAAGGGATACAGTAAACCTGAAGTGAAGCATCGCACTCTATAACTAGTGTCACAGAAATGGTTTAAAACATAGACAGTAGGAAGAGTCAGTCTTCTTGTACTCAAGTCGGCATTGTGCATTTTCTATTTAATTGCGTTGCAATTTCTGTATTTCATCGTCAATAAGATGGTCCATGGGATACAGTAAACCTAGAGTGAAGCATCGGAATCTATAACTAGTGTCACAAGAATGGTTCAAAACATAGACAGTAAGAAGAGTCAGTCTACTTGTACTTAAGTCGACATTGTGCGTTTTCTATTTAATTCCGATTCAATTTCTGTGTTTCATCGTCAATAAGAAGGTCCAAGGTATACAGTCAACCTGAAGTGAAGCATCGGAATCTATAATTAGTGTCACAGGAATGGTTCAAAACAAAGTCAGTAAGAAGTGTCAGTCTTCTTGTACTTAAGTCGGCATTGTGCTGTTTGTATTTAATTCCGATGCAATTTCTGTGTTTCATCGTCAATAAGAAGGTCCAAGGGATACAGTAAACCTGGAGTGTAGCATCGGAATGTATAACTAGTGTCACAGGAATGGTTCAAAACATAGACAGTAAGAAGAGTCAGTCTTCTTGTACTTAAGTCGGTATTGTGCATTTTCTATTTAATTCCGATGCAATTTCTGTGTTTCATCGTCAATAAGAAGGTCAGAGGGATACAATAAACCTGAAGTGAAGCATCGGAATCTATAATTAGTGTCTCAGGAATGGTTCAGAGCAAAGTCAGTAAGAAGAGTCAGTCTTCTTGTCCTTAAGCCGGCATTGTGCCTTTTCTATTTAATTCCGATGCAATTTCTGTGTTTCATCGGCAATAAGGTCAGAGGGATACAGTAAACCTGAAGTGAAGCGTCGGAATCTATAACTAGTTTCACAGGAATGGTTCAAAACATAGACAGTAGGAAGAGTCAGTCTTCTTGTACTTAAGCCGGCATTGTGCCTTTTGTATTTAATTCCCATGCAATTTCTGAGTTTCATCGTCAATAAGAAGGTCAGAGGGATACAGTTAACCTGAAGTGAAGCATCGGAATCCAAAACTAGTGTCACAGGAATGGTTCAAAGCATAGACAGTTGGAAGAGTCAGTCTTCTTGTACTTAAGTCGGCATTGTGCCTTTTGAATTTAATTCCGATGCAATATCTGTGTTTCATCGTCAATAAGAAGGGCCAAGGTATACTGTAATCCTGAAGTGAAGCATCGGAATCTATAACTAGTGTCACAGGAATGGTTCAAAACATAGTCAGTAAGAAGAGTCAGTCTTCTTTTACTTAAGTCGGCATTGTGCTTTTTCTATTTAATTCCGATGCAATTTCTATATTTCATCGTCAATAAGAAGGTCCAAGGGATACAGTAAAAATGGAGTGAAGCATCGGAATTTATAACTAGTGTCACAGGAATGGTACAAAGCATAGACAGTAAGAAGAGTGAGTTTTTTGTACTTAAGTCGACATTGTGCCTTTTCTATTTAATTCCGATGCAATTTCTGTGCTTCATCGTCAATAAGAAGGTCCACGGTATACAGTAAACTTGAAGTAAAGCAACGGAATCCATAACTAGTGTCACAGGAATGGTTCAAACTATAATCAGTAAGAAGAGTCAGTCTTCCTGTACTTATGCCGGCATTGTGCCTTTTCTATTTAATTCCAAAGCAATTTCTGTGTTTCATCGTCAATTAGAACGTCCAAGGGATACCCTAAACTTGGAGTGAAGCATCGGAATCTATAACTAGTGTGACAGGAATGGTTCAAAACATAGACAGTAAGAGGAGTCAGTCATTTTGTACTTAAGTCGGCATTGTGCATTTTGTATTTCATTCCGATGCAATTTCTGTGTTTCATCGTCAATAAGAAGGTCAGAGGGATACAGTAAACCCGAAGTGAAGCATCGGAATCTATAACTAGTGTCACAGAAATGGTTCAAAACATAGTCAGTAAGAAGAGTCAGTCTTCTTGTACTTAAGTCGGCATTGTGCCTTTTGTATTAACTTCCGATGCAATTTCTGTGTTTCATCGTCAATAAGAAGGTCCAAGGGATTCAGTAAACCTGGAGTCAAGCATCGGATTCAATAACTAGTGTCACTGTAATGGTTAGAAAAAATTGACTGTAAGAAGAGTCAGTCTTCTTGTACTTAAGTCGGCATTGTGCCTTTTGTATTTAATTCCGATGCACTTTCTGTGTTTCATCGTCAATACGAAGGTCACAGGGACACAGTAAACCTGAAGTGAAGCATCGGAATCTATAACTAGTGTCACTGGAATGTTTCAAATTTTAGACTGTAAGAAGAGTCCGTCTTCTTGTACTTAAGTCGGCATTGTGCCTTTTGTATTTAATTCCGATGCAATTTCTGTGTTTCATCGCGAATATGGTCAGAGGGATACAGTAAACCTGAAGTGAAGCAACGGAATCTAATACTAGTGTCACAGGAATGGTTCCAAACATAGACAGTGGGGAGAGTCAGTCTTCTTGTACTTAAGTCGGCATTGTGCCTTTTGTATTTAATTCCGATGCAATATATGTGTTTCATCGTCAATAAGAAGGTCAGAGGGATACAGTAAACCTGAAGTAAAGCATCGGAATCTATTACTAGTGTCACAGGAATGGTTCAAAACATAGTCAGTAAGAAGAGTCAGTCTTCTTGTACTTAAGTCGGCATTGTGCCTTTTCTATTTAATTCCGATGCAATTTCTGTGTTTCATCGTTAATAAGAAAATCCAAGGGATACAGTAAACCTGGAGTGAAGCATCGGAATCTATAACTAGTGTCGCAAGAATGGTTCAAAGCATAGACAGTAAGAAGAGTCAGTCTTCTTGTACTTAAGTCGACATTGTGCCTTTTCTATTTAATTCCGATGCAATTTCTGTGTTTCATCGTTAATAAGAAGGTCAGAGGGATACAATCAACCTGAAGTGAAGCATCGGAATCTCTTATTAGTGTCACAGGAATGGTTCAAAACAAAGACAGTAAGAAGAGTCAGTCTTCTCGTCCTTAAGTCGGCATTGTGCCTTAAGCATTTAATTCCGACGCAATTTCTGTGTTTCATCGTCAATACGAAGGTCCAAAGGATACATTAAACCTGGAGTGTAGCATCGGAATCTATAACTAGTGTCACAGAAATGGTTCAAAACATAGACAGTAAGAAGAGTCAGTCTTCTTGTACTTAAGTCGGCATTGTGCCTTTTGTATTAACTTCCGATGCAATTTCTGTGTTTCATCGTCAATGAGAAGGTCCAAGGGATACAGTAAACCTGGAGTGTCGCATCGGAATCTGTAACTAGTGTCACCGGAATGGTTCAAAACATAGACAGTAAGAAGATTCACTCTTCGTGTACTTAAGTCGGCATTTTACCATTTGTATTTAATTCCTATGCAATTTCTGTGTTTCATCGTCAATGAGAAGGTCCAAGGGATACAGTAAACCTGAAGTGAAGCATCGGAATCTATAACTAGTGTCACAGGAATGGTTCAAACATAGTCAGTAAGAAGAGTCAGTTCTCTTGTACTTAAGTCGGCATTGTGCCTTTTCTACTTAATTCCGATGCAAATTCTGTGTTTCATCGACAATAAGAAGGTCCAAGGGATAGAGTAAACCTGGAGTGAAGCATCGGAATCTTTAACTAGTGTCAATGGAATGGTTCTAATCATAGGCAGTAAGAAGAGTCAGTCTTCTTGTACTTAAGTCGGCATTGTGCCTTTTCTATTTAAAGCCGATACAATTTCTGTGTTTCATCGTCAATGAGAAGGTCAGAGGGATACAGTAAACCTGAAGTGAAGCATCGGAATCTATAACTAGTGTCACAGGAGTGGTTCAAAACATAATCAGTAACAAGAGTCAGTCTTCTTGTCCTTGAGTCGGCATTGTGTCTTTTGTATTTAATTCCGAAGCAATTTCTGTGTTTCACGTCAATAAGAAGGTCCAAGGGATACAGTAAACCTGGAGTCAAGCATCGGATTCAATAACTAGTGTCACTGTAATGGTTAGAAACATTGACTGTAAGAAGAGTCAGTCTTCTTGTACTTAAGTCGGCATTGTGCCATATGTATTTAATTCCGATGCACTTTCTGTGTTTCATCGTCAATACGAAGGTCACAGGGACACAGTAAACCTGAAGTGAAGCATCGGAATCTATAACTAGTGTCGCTGGAATGTTTCAAATTTTAGACAGTAAAAAGAGTCCGTCTTCTTGTGCTTAAGTCGGCATTGTGCCTTTTGTATTTAATTCCGATGCAATTTCTGTGTTTCATCGTCAATAAGAAGGTCACAGGGATACAGTAAGCCCGGAGTGTCGCATCGGAATCTATAACTAGTGTCACAGGAATGGTTCAAAACATAGTCAGTATGAAGAGTCAGTCTTCTTGTACTTAAGTCGGCATTGTGCCTTTTGTATTTAATTCCGCTGCAATTTCTGTGTTTCATCGTCCTTAAGAAGGTCCAAGGGATACAGTAAACCTGAGGTGAAGCATCGGAATCTATAACTAGTGTCATAGGAATGGTTCAAAGCATAGTCAGTATGAAGAGTCAGTCTTCTTGTCCTTAAGTCGACATTGTGCATTTTGTATTTAATTCCGATGCAATTTCTGTGTTTCATCGGCAATAAGGTCAGAGGGATACAGTAAACCTGAAGTGAAGCATCGGAATCTAATACTAGTGTCACAGGAATGGTTCAAAACATAGACAGTAAGAAGAGACAGTCTTCTTGCACTTAAGTCGGCATTGTGCCTTTTGTATTAACTTCCGATGCAATTTCTGTGTTTCATCGTCAATGAGAAGGTCCAAGGGATACAGTAAGCACGGAGTGTCGCATCGGAATCTATAACTAGTGTCACAGGAATGGTTCAAAACAAAAACATAGTCAGTATGAAGAGTCAGTCTTCTTGTACTTAAGTCGGCATTGTGCCTTTTGTATTTAATTCCGCTGCAATTTCTGTGTTTCATCGTCCTTAAGAAGGTCCAAGGGATACAGTAAACCTGAAGTGAAGCATCGGAATCTATAACTAGTGTCACAGGAATGGTTCAAAACATAGTAAGTAAGAAGAGTCAGTCTTCTTGTACTTAAGTCGGCATTGAGCCTTTTCTATTTAATTCCGATGCAATTTCTGTGTTTCATCGTTAATAAGAAAATCCAAGGGATACAGTAAACCTGGAGTGAAGCATCGGAATCTATGACTAGTGTCTCAAAAATGGTACAAAGCATAGACAGTAAGAAGAGTCAGTCTTCTTGTACTTAAGTCGACATTGTGCCCTTTCTATTTAATTCCGATGCAATTTCTGTGTTTCATCGTCAATAAGAAGGTCAGAGAGATACAATAAACCTGAAGTGAAGCATCGGAATCTCTAATTAGTGTCACAGGAATGGTTCAAAACAAAGTCAGTAAGAAGAGTCAGTCTTCTTGTCCTTAAGTCGGCATTGTGCCTTTAGCATTTAATTCCGACGCAATTTCTGTGTTTCATCGTCAATGAGAAGGTCCAAGTGATACAGTAAACCTGAAGTGAAGCATCGGAATCTATAACTAGTGTCACAGAAATGGTTCAAACATAGTCAGTAAGAAGAGTCAGTCTTTTTGTACTTAAGTCGGCATTGTGCTTTTTCTACTTAATTCCGATGCAATTTCTGTGTTTCATCGTCAATGAGAAGGTCCAAGTGATACAGTAAACCTGAAGTGAAGCATCGGAATCTATAACTAGTGTCACAGGAATGGTTCAAACATAGTCAGTAAGAAGAGTCAGTCTTCTTGTACTTAAGTCGGCATTGTGCCTTTTCTATTTAAAGCCGATATAATTTCTGTGTTTCATCGTCAATGAGAAGGTCAGAGGGATACAGTAAACCTGAAGTGAAGCATCGGAATCTATAACTAGTGTCACAGGAATGGTTCAATACATAGTCAGTAAGAAGAGTCAGTCTTCTTGTACATAAGTCGGCATTGTGGCTTTTGTATTTAATTCCGATGCCATTTCTGTGTTTCATCGTCAATAAGAAGGTCAGAGGTATACAGTAAACCTGAAGTGAAGCATCGGAATCTATAACTAGTGTCACAGGAGTGGTGCAAAACATAGTCAGTAAGAAGAGTCAGTCTTCTTGTCCTTGAGTCGGCATTGTGTCTTTTGTATTTAATTCCGAAGCAATTTCTGTGTTTCATCGTCAATAAGAAGGTCCAAGGGATACAGTAAACCTGGAGTCAAGCATCGGATTCAATAACTAGTGTCACTGTAATGGTTAGAAACATTGACTGTAAGAAGAGTCAGTCTTCTTGTACTTAAGTCGGCATTGTGCATTTTGTATTTAATTCCGATGCACTTTCTGTGTTTCATCGTCAATACGAAGGTCACAGGGACACAGTAAACCTGAAGTGAAGCATCGGAATCTATAACTAGTGTCGCTGGAATGTTTCAAATTTTAGACAGTAAAAAGAGTCCGTCTTCTTGTGCTTAAGTCGGCATTGTGCCTTTTGTATTTAATTCCGATGCAATTTCTGTGTTTCATCGTCAATAAGAAGGTCACAGGGATACAGTTAACCTGAAGTGAAGCATCGGAATCTATAACTAGTGTCACAGGAATGGTTCAAAGCATAGTCAGTATGAAGAGTCCGTCTTTTTGTCCTTAAGTCGACATTGTGCATTTTGTATTTAATTCCGCTGCCAATTCTGTGTTTCATCGTCAATAAGAGGGTCCAAGGTAAACAGTAAACCTGAAGTGAAGCATCGGAATCTATAACTAGTGTCACAGGAATGGTTCAAACATAGTCAGTATGAAGAGTCAGTCTTCTTGTACTTAAGTCGGCATTGTGCCTTTTGTATTTAATTCCGCTGCCATTTCTGTGTTTCATCGTCAATAAGAGGGTCCAAGGTAAACAGTAAACCTGAAGTGAAGCATCGGAATCTATAACTAGTGTCACAGGAATGGTTCAAAACATTGTAAGTAAGAAGAGTCAGTCTTCTTGTACTTAAGTCGGCATTGTGCCTTTTCGATTTAATTCCGATGCAATTTCTGTGTTTCATCGTTAATAAGAAAATCCAAGGGATACAGTAAACCTGGAGTGAAGCATCGGAATCTATGACTAGTGTCGCAAAAATGGTTCAAAGCATAGACAGTAAGAAGAGTCAGTCTTCTTGTACTTAAGTCGACATTGTGCCTTTTCTATTTTATTCCGATGCAATTTCTGTGTTTCATCGTCAATAAGAAGGTCAGAGAGATACAATAAACCTGAAGTGAAGAATCGGAATCTCTAATTAGTGTCACAGGAATGGTTCAAAACAAAGTCAGTAAGAAGAGTCAGTCTTCTTGTCCTTAAGTCGGCATTGTGCCTTTAGCATTTAATTCCGACGCAATTTCTGTGTTTCATCGTCAATACGAAGGTCCAAAGTATACATTAAACCTGGAGTGTAGCATCGGAATCTATAACTAGTGTCACAGGAATGGTTCAAAACATAGACAGTAAGAAGATTCACTCTTCGTGTACTTAAGTCGGCATTTTAGACATTTGTATTTAATTCCGATGCAATTTCTGTGTTTCATCGTCAATGAGAAGGTCCAAGTGATACAGTAAACCTGAAGTGAAGCATCGGAACCTATAAGTAGTGTCACAGGAATGGTTCAAACATAGTCAGTAAGAAGAGTCAGTCTTCTTGTACTTAAGTCGGCATTGTGCCTTTTCTACTTAATTCCGATGCAAATTCTGTGTTTCATCGTCAATGAGAAGGTCCAAGTGATACAGTAAACCTGAAGTGAAGCATCGGAATCTATAACTAGTGTCACAGGAATGGTTCAAACATAGTCAGTAAGAAGAGTCAGTCTTCTTGTACTTAAGTCGACATTGTGCCTTTTCTATTTAAAGCCGATACAATTTCTGTGTTTCATCGTCAATGAGAAGGTCAGAGGGATACAGTAAACCTGAAGTGAGGCATCGGAATCTATAACTAGTGTCACAGGAATGGTTCAAGACATAGTCATTAAGAAGAGTCAGTCTTCTTGTACATAAGTCGGCATTGTGGCTTTTGTATTTAATTCCGATGCCATTTCTGTGTTTCATCGTCAATAAGAAGGTCAGAGGTATACAGTAAACCTGAAGTGAAGCATCGGAATCTATAACTAGTGTCACAGGAGTGGTGCAAAACATAGTCAGTAAGAAGAGTCAGTCTTCTTGTCCTTGAGTCGGCATTGTGTCTTTTGTATTTAATTCCGAAGCAATTTTGTGTTTCATCGTCAATAAGAAGGTCGAAGGGATACAGTAAACCTGGAGTCAGCATCGGATTCAATAACTAGTGTCACTGTAATGGTTAGAAACATTGACCGTAAGAAGAGTCAGTCTTCTTGTACTTAAGTCGGCATTGTGCCTTTTGTATCTAATTCCGATGCACTTTCTGTGTTTCATCGTCAATACGAAGATCACAGGGACACAGTTAACCTGAAGTGAAGCATCGGAATCCATAACTAGTGTCATAGGAATGGTTCAAAGCATAGTCCGTATGAAGAGTCAGTCTTCTTGTCCTTAAGTCGGCATTGTGCATTTTGTATTTAATTCCGATGCAATTTCTGTGTTTCATCGGCAATAAGGTCAGAGGGATACAGTAAACCTGAAGTGAAGCATCGGAATCTATAACTAGTGTCGCAGGAATGGTTCAAAACATAGACAGTAGGAAGAGTCAGTCTTCTTGTACTTAAGTCGGCATTGTTCCTTTTGTATTTAATTCCGATGCAATATCTGTGTTTCATCGTCAATAAGAAGGTCAGAGGGATACAGTAAACCTGAAGTAAAGCATCGGAATCTATTACTCGTGTCGCAGGAATGGTTCAAAACATAGTCAGTAAGAAGAGTCAGTCTTCTTGTACTTAAGTCGGCAATGTGCCTTTTGTATTTAATTCCGCTGCAATTTCTGTGTTTCATCGTCAATAAGAGGGTCCAAGGTAAACAGTAAACCTGAAGTAAAGCATCGGAATCTATTACTCGTGTCACAGGAATGGTTCAAAACATAGTCAGTAAGAAGAGTCAGTCTTCTTGTACTTAAGTCGGCATTATGCCTTTTCTGTTTAATTCCGATGCAATTTCTGTGTTTTATCGTTAATAAGAAATTCCAAGGGATACAGTTAACCTGGAGTGAAGCATCGGAATCTATAACTAGTGTCGCAAGAATGGTTCAAAGCATAGACAGTAAGAAGAGTCAGTCTTCTTGTACTTAAGTCGACATTGTGCCTTTTCTTATTAAATCCGATGTAATTTCTGTGTTTCATCGTCAACAAGAAGGTCAGAGGGATACAATAAACCTGAAGTAAAGCATCGGAATCTCTAATTAGTGTCACAGGAATGGTTCAAAACAAAGTCAGTAAGAAGAGTCAGTCTTCTTGTCCTTAAGTCGGCATTGTGCTTTTAGCATTTAATTCCGACACAATTTCTGTGTATCATCGTCAATACGAAGGTCCAAAGGATACATTAAACCTGGAGTGTAGCATCGGAATCTATAACTAGTGTCACAGGAATGGTTCAAAACATAGACAGTAAGAAGAGTCATTCTTCGTGTACTTAAGTCGGCATTTTGCCTTTTGTATTTAATTCCGATGCAATTTCTGTGTTTCATCGTCAATAAGAAGGTCCAAGGGATACGGTAAACCTGAAGTGAAGCATCGGAATCTATAACCAGTGTCACAGGAATGGCTCAAAACATAGTCAGTAATAACAGTCAGTCTTCTTGTACTTAAGTCGGCATTGTGCCTTTTCTATTTCATTTCGACGCAATTTCTGTGTTTCATCGTCAATAACAGGTTCTAAGGGATACAGTAAACCTGGAGTGAAGCATCGGAATCTATAACTAGTGTCACAGGAATGGTTCAAAACATAGTCAGTAAGAAGGGTCAGTCATCTTGTCCTTAAGTTGGCATTGTGCCTTTTGTATTTAATTCCGATGCAATTTCTGTGTGTCATCGTCAATAAGAAGGTCAGAGGGATACAGTAAACCTGAAGTGAAGCATCGGAACCATGAACTAGTGTCACAGGAATGGTTCAAAATATAGACAGTAGGAAGAGTCAGTTTTCTTGTACTTAAGTCGGCATTGTGCCTTTTGTATTTAATTCCGATGCAATTTCTGTGTTTCATCGTCAATAAGAAGGTCCAAGGTATACAGTAAACCTGAAGTAAAGCATCGGAATCTATAACTAGTGTCACAGGAATGGTTCAAACTATAATCAGTAAGAAGAGTCAGTCTTCCTGTACATAAGTCGACATTGTGCCTTTTCTATTTAATTCCGATTCAATTTCTGTGTTTCTTCGTCAATAAGAAGGTCCAAGGGATACGGTAAACCTGGAGTGAAGCATCGGAATCTATAACTAGTGTCACACGAATGGTTCAAAGCATAAACAGTAAGAAGAGTCAGTGTACTTGTACTTAAGTCGGCATTGTGCCTTTTGTATTTAATTCCGATGCAATTTCTGTGTTTCATCGTCAATAGGAGGGTCAGAGGGATACAGTAATCCTGAGGTAAAGCATCGGAATATATAACTAGTGTCACAGGAATGGTTCAAACATAGTCAGTAAGAAGAGTCAGTCTTCTTGTCCTTAAGTTGGCATTGTGTTTTTGTATTTAATTCCGATGCAATTTCTGTGTTACATCGACAATAAGAAGGTCCAAGGGATACAGTAAACCTGAAGTGAAGCATCGGAAACTATAACTAGTGTCACAGGAATGGTTCAAAACATAGTCAGTAAGAAGAGTCAGTCTTCTTGTACTTAAGTCGGCATTGTGCCTCTTCTATTTAATTCCGATGCAATTTCTGTGTTTCATCGCCAATAAGAAGGTCCAAGGGATACAGTAAACCTGGAGTGAAGCATCGGAATCTATAACTAGAGTCAATGGAATGGTTCAAAACATAGGCAGTAAGAAGCGTCAGTCTTCTTGTACTTAAGTTGGCATTGTGCCTTTTGTATTTAATTCCGATGCAATTTCTGAGTTTCATCGTCAATACGAAGGTCAGAGGGATACAGTGAACCTGTAGTGGAGCATCGGAATCTTTAATTAGTGTAACAGGAATGGTTCAAAACATAGTCATTAAGAATAGTCAGTCTTCTTGTCCTTAAGTCGGCATTGTGCTTTTTGTATTTAATTCCGATGCAATTTCTGTGTTACATCGACAATAAGAAGGTCCAAGGGATATAGTAAACCCTGAGTGAAGCATCGGAATCTATAACTAGTGTCACAGGAAAGGTTCAAATCATAGACACTAAGAAGAGTCAGTCTTCTTGTACTTAAGTCGGCATTGTGCCATTTGTATTTAATTCCGATGCAATTTCTGTGTTTCATCGTCAATAAGGATGTCCAATTGATACAGTAAACCTGAAGTGAAGCGTCGAAATCTATAACTAGTGTCACTGGAATGGTTCAAAACATAGTCAGTAAGAAGAGTCAGTCTTCTTGTCCTTAAGTTGGCATTGTGCTTTTAGCATTTAATTCCGACACAATTTCTGTGTATCATCGTCAATACGAAGGTCCAAAGGATACATTAAACCTGGAGTGTAGCATCGGAATCTATAACTAGTGTCACAGGAATGGTTCAAAACATAGACAGTAAGAAGAGTCATTCTTCGTGTACTTAAGTCGGCATTTTGCCTTTTGTATTTAATTCCGATGCAATTTCTGTGTTTCATCGTCAATAAGAAGGTCCAAGGGATACGGTAAACCTGAAGTGAAGCATCGGAATCTATAACCAGTGTCACAGGAATGGCTCAAAACATAGTCAGTAAGAACAGTCAGTCTTCTTGTACTTAAGTCGGCATTGTGCCCTTTCTATTTAATTTCGATGCAATTTCTGTGTTTCATCGTCAATAACAGGTTCTAAGGGATACAGTAAACCTGGAATGAAGCATCGGAATCTATAACTAGTGTCACAGGAATGGTTCAAACTATAATCAGTAAGAAGAGTCAGTCTTCCTGTACATAAGTCGACATTGTGCTTTTTCTATTTAATTCCGATTCAATTTCTGTGTTTCTTCGTCAATAAGAAGGTCCAAGGGATACGGTAAACCTGGAGTGAAGCATCGGAATCTATAACTAGTGTCACACGAATGGTTCAAAGCATAAACAGTAAGAAGAGTCAGTGTTCTTGTACTTAAGTCGGCATTGTGCCTTTTGTATTTAATTCCGATGCAATTTCTGTGTTTCATCGTCAATAAGAAGGTCAGAGGGATACAGTAAACCTGAGGTGAAGCATCGGAATCTATAACTAGTGTCACAGGAATGGTTCAAACATAGTCAGTAAGAAGAGTCAGTCTTCTCGTCCTTAAGTTGGCATTGTGCCTTTTGTATTTAATTCCGATGCAATTTCTGTGTGTCATCGTCAATAAGAAGGTCAGAGGGATACAGTAAACCTGAAGTGAAGCATCGGAACCATGAACTAGTGTCACAGGAATGGTTCAAAATATAGACAGTAGGAAGAGTCAGTTTTCTTGTACTTAAGTCGGCATTGTGCCTTTTGTATTTAATTCCGATGCAATTTCTGTGTTTCATCGTCAATAAGAAGGTCCAAGGTATACAGTAAACCTGAAGTAAAGCATCGGAATCTATAACTAGTGTCACAGGAATGGTTCAAACTATAATCAGTAAGAAGAGTCAGTCTTCCTGTACATAAGTCGACATTGTGCCTTTTCTATTTAATTCCGATTCAATTTCTGTGTTTCTTCGTCAATAAGAAGGTCCAAGGGATACGGTAAACCTGGAGTGAAGCATCGGAATCTATAACTAGTGTCACACGAATGGTTCAAAGCATAAACAGTAAGAAGAGTCAGTGTTCTTGTACTTAAGTCGGCATTGTGCCTTTTGTATTTAATTCCGATGCAATTTCTGTGTTTCATCGTCAATAGGAGGGTCAGAGAGATACAGTAATCCTGAGGTGAAGCATCGGAAACTATAACTAGTGTCACAGGAATGGTTCAAACATAGTCAGTAAGAAGAGTCAGTCTTCTTGTCCTTAAGTTGGCATTGTGTTTTTGTATTTAATTCCGATGCAATTTCTGTGTTACATCGACAATAAGAAGGTCCAAGGGATACAGTAAACCTGAAGTGAAGCATCGGAAACTATAACTAGTGTCACAGGAATGGTTCAAAACATAGTCAGTAAGAAGAGTCAGTCTTCTTGTACTTAAGTCGGCATTGTGCCTCTTCTATTTTATTCCGATGCAATTTCTGTGTTTCATCGCCAATAAGAAGGTCCAAGGGATACAGTAAACCTGGAGTGAAGCATCGGAATCTATAACTAGAGTCAATGGAATGGTTCAAAACATAGGCAGTAAGAAGCGTCAGTCTTCTTGTACTTAAGTTGGCATTGTGCCTTTTGTATTTAATTCCGATGCAATTTCTGAGTTTCATCGTCAATACGAAGGTCAGAGGGATACAGTGAACCTGTAGTGAAGCATCGGAATCTTTAATTAGTGTAACAGGAATGGTTCAAAACATAGTCATTAAGAATAGTCAGTCTTCTTGTCCTTAAGTCGGCATTGTGCTTTTTGTATTTAATTCCGATGCAATTTCTGTGTTACATCGACAATAAGAAGGTCCAAGGGATATAGTAAACCCTGAGTGAAGCATCGGAATCTATAACTAGTGTCACAGGAAAGGTTCAAATCATAGACACTAAGAAGAGTCAGTCTTCTTGTACTTAAGTCGGCATTGTGCCATTTGTATTTAATTCCGATGCAATTTCTGTGTTTCATCGTCAATAAGGATGTCCAATTGATACAGTAAACCTGAAGTGAAGCGTCGAAATCTATAACTAGTGTTACTGGAATGGTTCAAATCATAGTCAGTAAGAAGAGTCAGTCTTCTTGTCCTTAAGTCGGCATTGTGCTTTTAGCATTTAATTCCGACACAATTTCTGTGTATCATCGTCAATACGAAGGTCCAAAGGATACATTAAACCTGGAGTGTAGCATCGGAATCTATAACTAGTGTCACAGGAATGGTTCAAAACATAGACAGTAAGAAGAGTCATTCTTCGTGTACTTAAGTCGGCATTTTGCCTTTTGTATTTAATTCCGATGCAATTTCTGTGTTTCATCGTCAATAAGAAGGTCCAAGGGATACGGTAAACCTGAAGTGAAGCATCGGAATCTATAACCAGTGTCACAGGAATGGCTCAAAACATAGTCAGTAAGAACAGTCAGTCTTCTTGTACTTAAGTCGGCATTGTGCCCTTTCTATTTAATTTCGATGCAATTTCTGTGTTTCATCGTCAATAACAGGTTCTAAGGGATACAGTAAACCTGGAGTGAAGCATCGGAATCTATAAGTAGTGTCACAGGAATGGTTCAAAACATAGTCAGTAAGAAGGGTCAGTCATCTTGTACTTAAGTTGGCATTGTGCCTTTTGTATTTAATTCCGATGCAATTTCTGTGTTTCATCGTCAATAAGAAGGTCAGAGGGATACAGTAAACCTGAAGTGAAGCATCGGAACCATGAACTAGTGTCACAGAAATGGTTCAAAATATAGACAGTAGGAAGAGTCAGTTTTCTTGTACTTAAGTCGGCATTGTGCCTTTTGTATTTAATTCCGATGCAATTTCTGTGTTTCATCGTCAATAAGAAGGTCCAAGGTATACAGTAAACCTGAAGTAAAGCATCGGAATCTATAACTAGTGTCACAGGAATGGTTCAAACTATAATCAGTAAGAAGAGTCAGTCTTCCTGTACATAAGTCGACATTGTGCCTTTTCTATTTAATTCCGATTCAATTTCTGTGTTTCTTCGTCAATAAGAAGGTCCAAGGGATACGGTAAACCTGGAGTGAAGCATCGGAATCTATAACTAGTGTCACACGAATGGTTCAAAGCATAAACAGCAAGAAGAGTCAGTGTTCTTGTACTTAAGTCGGGATTGTGCCTTTTGTATTTAATTCCGATGCAATTTCTGTGTTTCATCGTCAATAAGAAGGTCAGAGGGATACAGTAAACCTGAGGTGAAGCATTAGAATCTCTAACTAGTGTCACAGGAATGATTGAAACATAGTCAGTAAGAAGAGTCAGTCTTCTTGTCCTTAAGTTGGCATTGTGTTTTTGTATTTAATTCCGATGCAATTTCTGAGTTTCATCGTCAGTACGAAGGTCAGAGGGATACAGTGAACCTGTAGTGAAGCATCGGAATCTTTAATTAGTGTAACAGGAATGGTTCAAAACATAGTCATTAAGAATAGTCAGTCTTCTTGTCCTTAAGTCGGCATTGTGTTTTTTGTATTTAATTCCGATGCGATTTCTGTGTTACATCGACAATAAGAAGGTCCAAGGGATATAGTAAACCCTGAGTGAAGCATCGGAATCTATAACTAGTGTCACAGGAAAGGTTCAAAACATAGACAGTAAGAAGAGTCAGTCTTCTTGTACTTAAGTCGGCATTGTGCCATTTGTATTAATTCCGATGCAATTTCTGTGTTTCATCGTCAATAAGGATGTCCAATTGATACAGTAAACCTGAAGTGAAGCGTCGAAATCTATAACTAGTGTCACTGGAATGGTTCAAAACATAGTCAGTAAGAAGAGTCAGTCTTCTTGTCCTTAAGTCGGCATTGTGCCTTTCGTATCTAATTCCGATGCAATTTCTGTGTTTCATCGTCAATAAGAAGGTACTAGGGGTACAGTAAACCTGAAGTGAAGCGTCGGAATTTGTAACTAGTGTCACAGGAATGGTTCAAAGCATAGACAGTAGGAAGAGTCAGTGTTCTTATACTTAAGTCGGCATTGTGGCTTTTGTATTTAATTCCGATGCTATTTCTGTGTTTCATCCTCAATGAGAATGTCAAAGGGAAACAGTAAACCTGAAGTGAAGCATCGGAAACTACAACTAGTGTCACAGGATTGGTTCCAAACATAGACAGTAAAATGAGTCAGTTTTCTTGTACTTAAGTCGGCATTGTGCCTATTCTATTTAATTCCGATGTAATTTCTGTGTTTCATCGTCAATAAGAAGGTCAGAGGGATACCGTAAACCTGAAGTGAAGCATCGGAATCTATAACTAGTGTCACAGGAATGGTTCAAAACATAGTCAGTAAGAAGTGTCAGTCATCTTGTACTTAAGTCGGCATTGTGCCTTTTGTATTTAATTCCGATACAATTTCTGTATTTCATCGTCAATAAGAAGGTCAGAGGGATACAGTAAACCTTGAAGTGAAGCATCGGAATCTATAACTAGTGTCACAGGAATGGTTCAAAACATAGTCAGTAAGAAGAGTCAGTCTTCTTGTCCTTAAGTCGGCATTGTGCCTCTTGTATTTAATTCCGATGCAATTTCTGTGTTTCATCGTCAATAAGAAGGTCCAAGGGATGCAGTAAACCTGGAATGAAGCATCGAGATCTATAACTAGAGTCACAGTAATGGTTCAAAACATAGACTGTAAGAAGAGTCAGTCTTCTTGTACTTAAGTCGGCATTGTGCCTTTTGTATTTAATTCCGATGCAATTTCTGTGACTCATCGTCAATAAGAAGGTCCAAGGGATACAGTGAACCTGAAGTGAAGCATCGGACTCTATAACTAGTGTCACAGAAATGGTTCAAAACATAGACAGTAGGAAGAGTCAGTCTTCTTATACTTAAGTCGGCATTGTGCCTTATGTATTTAATTCCGATGCAATTTCTGTGTTTCATCGTCAATAAGAAGGTCCAAGGGAAACAGTAAACCTGAAGTGAAGCATCGGAATCTATAAATAGTGGTACAGGAATGGTTCAAAACATAGACCGTATGAAGAGTCAGTCTTCTTGTACTTAAGTCGGCATTGTGGCTTTTGTAGTTAAGTCCGATGCAATTTCTGTGTTTCATCGTCAATAAGAAGGTCAGAGGGATACAGTAAACCTGAAGTGAAGCATCGGAATCTATAATTAGTGTCACAGGAATGGTTCAAAACAAAGTCAGTAAGAAGAATCAGTCTTCTTGTCCTTAAGTCGGCATCGTGCCTTTTGTATTTGATTCCAATGCAATTTCTGTGTTTCATCGTCAATAAGAAGGTTCAAGGAATACAATAAACCTGGAGTGTAGCATCGGAATCTATAACTAGTGTCACAGGAATGGTTCAAGACATAGACAGTAAGAAGAGTCAGTCTTCGTGTACTTAAGTTTGCATTTTGCCTTTTGTATTTAATTCCGATGTAATTTCTGTATTTCATCGTCAATAAGAAGGTCCAAGGGATACAGTAAACCTGAAGTGAAGGTGCGGAATCTATAACTAGTGTCACAGGAATGGTTCAAAACATAGTCAGTAAGAGGAGTCAGTCTTCTTGTCCTTAAGTTGGCATTGTGCCTTTTGTATTTAATTCCGATGCAATTTCTGTGTTACATCGTCAATAAGAAGGACAGCGGGATACAGTAAACCTGAAGTGAAGCATCGGAATACACAACTAGTGTCACAAGAATGGTTCAAAACATAGACAGTAGGAAGAGTCAGTCTTCTTGTACTTAAGTCGGCATTGTGCCTTTTGAATTTAATTCCGATGCAATTTCTGTGTTTCATCGTCAATAAGAAGGTCCAAGGTATACAGTAAACCTGGAGTGAGGCATCGGAATCTATAACTAGTGTCACAGGAATGGTTCACAACATAGTACGCCTTAGGTAAGTTCATACCGACTAAGGTCCAAAGCGAGGGGAAAGATCCACCGTGGTATAACAATCATGTACGAAAGGTACTACGGAAACAAAGAAAGCTTCATCATAGGTTTAAGAGTAGTCGAATCATAGCTGATAAGGAAAAGCTGAACGAAGCGAAAAATAGCGTAAAGAGAGCAATGAGAGAAGCATTCAACGAATTCGAACATAAAACATTGGCAAACAATCGAAACAGGAACCCTAAAAAGTTTTGGTCATATGTAAAATCGGTAAGCGGATCTAAATCCCCTATTCAGTCACTCGTTGACCACGATGGCCCCGAAACAGAGGACGACCGAAGAAAGGCAGAAATACTGAATTCAGTGTTCCGAAAATGTTTCCCTGCGGAAAATCGTAACACGGTCCCTGACTTCAGCCGTCGCACGGTCGCCAAAATGGAAAATATTGAAATAAACGATATCGGAATTGAAAAACAACTGCTATCACTTAGTAGCGGAAAAGCATCCGGACCAGACGAGATACCCTGAAGATTCTACAGTGATTATGCTAAAGAACTTGCCCCCTTTCTATCAGCAATTTATCGTAGATCCCTGGAAGAACGTAAAGTTCCTAGCGACTGGAAGAAAGCGCAGGTCATTCCCATTTTCAAGAAGGGTCATAAATCAGATGCGAATAATTATAGGCCTATTTCGCTTACGTCAATCTGTTGTAGAATAATGGAACATGTTTTGTGTTCTCGTATTATGACGTTCTTAGATAATACAAATCTCCTTCATCATAACCAACATGGATTCCGCAAACAGAGATCATGTGAAACTCAGCTCGCCCTATTTGCCCAAGAAATTCACAGTCCCGTTGACACTGGCGAGCAGATTGATGCCGTATTCCTGGACTTCAGGAAGGCATTTGATACGGTTCCGCACTTACGTTTAGTGAAAAAAATACGAGCTTACGGAATATCGGACCAGGTTTGTGATTGGATTCAGGATTTCCTAGAAGAAAGAACACAACGTGTCATTCTTAACGGTTCAAAATCTGCAGATGTAGAGGTAATTTCGGGAGTACCGCAGGGAAGCGTGATACGACCTTTATTGTTTACAATATACATAAATGACTTAGTTGACAACATCGGTAGCTCCGTGAGGCTATTTGCAGATGACACGGTTGTCTACAAGAAAGTAGCAACATCAGAAGACTCGTACGTACTCCAGGAGGACCTGCAGAGGATTAATGCATGGTGCGACAGCTGGCAGCTTTCCCTAAACGTAGATAAATGTAATATAATGCGCATACATAGGGGCAGAAATCCATTCCAGTACGATTATGCCATAGGTGGTAAATCATTGGAAGCGGTAACGACCGTAAAATACTTAGGAGTTACTATCCGGAGCGATCTGAAGTGGAATGATCACATAAAACAAATAGTGGGAAAAGCAGGCGCCAGGATGAGATTCATAGGAGGAATTCTAAGAAAATGTGACTCATCGACGAAAGAAGTAGCTTACAAAACGCTTGTTCGTCCGATTCTTGAATATTGCTCATCAGTATGGGACCCTTACCAGGTTGGATTAATAGAAGAGATAGACATGATCCAGCGAAAAGCAGCGCGATTCGTCATGGGGATATTTAGTCAGCGTGAGAGCGTTACGGAGATGCTGAACAAGCTCCAGTGGCGGACACTTCAAGAAAGGCGTTACGCAATACGGAGAGGTTTATTATCGAAATTACGAGAGAGCACATTCCGGGAAGAGATGGGCAACATATTACTACCGCCCACATAAATCTCGCGTAATGATCACAACGAAAAGATCCCAGAAATTAGAGCAAATACGGAGACTTACAAGCAGTCGTTCATCCCACGCACAATTCGTGAATGGAACAGGGAAGGGGGGATCAGATAGTGGTACAATAAGTACCCTCCGCCACACACCGTAAGGTGGCTCGCGGAGTATAGATGTAGATGTAGACAGTAAGAAGAGTCAGTCTTCTTGTACTTATGTCGGCATTGTGCCTTTACAATTTAATTCCGATGCAATTTCTGTGTTTCATCGTCAATAAGATGGTCAGAGGGATACAGGAAACCTGAAGTGAAGCATCGGAATCTATAACTAGTGTCACTGGAATGGTTCAAAACATAGTCAGTAAGAAGAGTCAGTCTACTTCTACTTAAGTAGGCATTGTGCATTTTCTATTTAATTCCGATGCAATTTCTGTGTTTCATCGTCAATAAGATGGTCAGAGGGATACAGGAAACCTGAAGTGAAGCATCGGAATCTATAACTAGTGTCACTGGAATGGTTCAAAACATAGTCAGTAAGAAGAGTCAGTCTACTTCTACTTAAGTCGGCATTGTGCCTTTCGTATTTAATTCCGATGCAACTTCTGTGTTTCACCGTCAATAAGAATGTCAGAGGGATACAGTAAACCTGAAGTGAAGCATCGGAATCTATAACTAGTGTCACAGGATTGTTCAAACATAGACAGTAAGAAGAGTCAGTCTTCTAGTACTTAAGTCGGCATTGTGCCTTTTGTATTTAATTCCGATGCAATTTCTGTGTTTCATCGTCAATAAGAAGGTCAGAGGGATACAGTAAACCTGAAGTGAAGCATCGGAGTCTATAACTAGTGTCACAGGAATGGTTCAAAACACAGTCAGTAAGAAGAGTCAGTTTTCTTGTCCTTAAGTCGGCATTGGGCATCTTGTATTTAATTCCGATGCAATTTCTGTGTTTCATCGTCAATAAGAAGGTCCAAGGGATACAATAAACCTGGAGTGAAGCACCGAATTCTATAACTAGAGCAACAGTAATGGTTGAATACATAGACAGTAAAAAGAGTCAGTCTTCTTGTACTTAAGTCGGCATTGTGCCTTTTGTATTTAATTCCGATGCAATTTCTGTGATTCGTCGTCAATAAGAAGGTCCAAGGGATACAGTAAACCTGAAGTGAAACATCGGACTCTATAACTAGAGTCACAGAAATGGTTCAAAACATAGACAGTAGGAAGAGTCAGTCTTCTTGTACTTAAGTCGGCATTGTGGCTTTTGTATTTAATTCCGATGCAATTTCTGTGTTTCATCGCCAATAAGAAGGTCAGAGGGATACAGTAAACCTGAAGTGAAGCATCGGAATCTATAATTAGTGTCACAGGAATGGTTCAAAACAAAGTCAGTAAGAAGAGTCAGTCTTCTTGTCCTTAATTCGGCATTGTGCCTTTTGTATTTAATTCCGATGCAATTTTTGTGTTTCATCGTCAATAAGAAGGTTCATGAGATACAATAAACCTGGAGTGTAGCATCGGAATCTATAACGAGTGTCACAGGAAAGGTTCAAAACATAGACAGTAAGAAGAGTCAGTCTTCGTGTACTTAAGTCGGCATTTTGCCTTTTGTATTTAAATCCGATGTAATTTCTGTGTTTCATCGTCAATAAGAAGGTCCAAGGGATACAGTAAACCTGAAGTGAAGATTCGGAATCTATAACTAGTGTCACAGGAATGGTTCAAAACATAGTCAGTAAGAAGAGTCAGTCTTCTTGTACTTAAGTCGGCATTGTGCCTTTTCTATTTAAATCAGATGCAATTTCTGTGTTTCATCGTCAATAATGAGGTCCAAGGGATACAGTAAACCTGGATCGAAGCATCGGAATCTATAATTAGTGTCACAGGAATGGTTCAAAACATAGTCAGTAAGAAGAGTCAGTCTTGTTGTCCTTAAGTTGGCATTGTGCCTATTGTATTTAATTCCGATGCAACTTCTGTGTTACATCGTCAATAAGAAGGTCAGCGGGATACAGTAAACCTGAAGTGAAGCATCGGAATCCACAACTAGTGTCACAGGAATGGTTCAAAAGATAGACAGTAGGAAGAGTCATTCTTCTTGTACTTAAGTCGGCATTGTGCCTATTGTATTTAATTCCGATGCAATTTCTGTGTTTCATCGTCAATAAGAATTTCCAAGGTATACAGTAAACCTGAAGTAAAGCATCGGAATCTATAACTAGTGTCACAGGAATGGTTCAAAACATAGTCAGTAAGAAGAGTCAGTCTTCTTGTCCTTAAGTCGGCATTGTGCCTTTTGTATTTAATTCCCATGCAATTTCTGTGTTACATCTACAATAAAAAGGTACAAGGGATATAGTAAACCCTGAGTGAAGCATCGGAATATATAACTAGTGTCACAGGAAAGGTTCAAAACATAGACAGTAAGAAGAGTCAGTCATCTTGTACTTAAGTCGGCATTGTGCCATTTGTATTTAATTCCGATGCAATTTCTGTGTTCATCGTCAATAAGGATGTGGAAGGGATACAGTAAACCTGAAGTGAAGCATCGAAATCTATAACTTGTGTCACAGGAATGGTTCAAAACATAGTCAGTAAGAAGAGTCAGTCTTCTTGTCCTTAAGTCGGCAATGTGCCTAATGTATTTAATTCCGATGCAATTTCTGTGGTTCATCGTCAATAAGAAGGTACTAGGGGTTCAGTAAACCTGAAGTGAAGCGTCGGAATTTATAACTAGTGTCACAGGAATGGTTCAAAGCATAGACAGTAGGTAGAGTCAGTGTTCTTATACTTAAGTCGGCATTGTGGCTTTTGTATTTAATTCCGATGCAATTTCTGTGTTTCATCGTCAATGAGAAGGTCAAAGGGAAACAGTAAATTTGAAGTGTAGCATCGGAATCTATAACTAGTGTCACAGGAATGGTTCAAAACATAGACAGTAAGAAGAGTCAGTTTTCGTGTACTTAAGTCGGCATTTTGCCTTTTGTATTTAATTCCGGTGGAATTTCTGTGTTTCATCGTCAATAAGTATGTCCAAGGGATACAGTAAACCTGAAGTGAAGCATCGAAATCTATAACTAGTGTCACAGGAATGGTTCAAAACATAGTCAGTAAGAAGAGTCAGGCTTCTTGTCCTTAAGTCGGCATTGTGCCTTTTGTATTTAATTCCGATGCAATTTCTGTGTTACATCTACAATAAGAAGGTCCAAGGGATATAGTAAATCCTGAGTGAAGCATCGGAATCTATAACTAGTGTCACAGGAAAGGTTCAAAACATAGACAGTAAGAAGAGTCAGTCTTCTTGTACCTAAGTCGGCATTGTGCCATTTGTATTTAATTCCGATGCAATTTCTGTGTCTCATCGTCAATAAGGATGTCCAAGGGATACAGTAAACCTGAAGTGAAGCATCGAAATCTATAACTAGTGTCACAGGAATGGTTCAAAACATAGACAGTAAGAAGAGTCAGTCTTCTTGTACCTAAGTCGGCATTGTGCCTTTTGTATTTAATTCCGATGCAATTTCTGTGTTTCATCGTCAATAAGAATGTCCAAGGTATACAGTAAACCTGAAGTGAAGCATCGGAATCTATAACTAGTGTCACAGGAAAGGTTCAAATCATTGTCAATAAGATGAGTCGGTCCTTCATGTGCTTAAGTCGGCATTGTGCCTTTTGTATCTAATTCCGATGCATTTTCTGTGTTTCATCGTCAATAAGAAGGTCGAAGGGAAACAGTAAACCTGAAGTGAAGCATCGGAATCTACAACTAGTGTCACAGGATTGGTTCCAATCATAGACAGTAAAATGAGTCAGTCTTCTTGTACTTAAGTCGGCATTGTGCCTTTTCTATTTAATTCTGATGTAATTTCTGTGTTTCATCGTCAATAAGAAGGTCATAGGGATACCGTAAACCTGAAGTGAAGCATCGGAATCTATAACTAGTGTCACAGGAATGGTTCAAAACATAGTCAGTAAGAAGAGTCAGTCATCTTGTACTTAAGTCGGCATTGTGCCTTTTGTATTTAATTCCGATACAATTTCTGTATTTCATCGTCAATAAGAAGGTCAGAGGGATACAGTAAACCTTGAAGTGAAGCATCGGAATCTATAACTAGTGTCACAGGAATGTTTCAAAGCATAGTCAGTAAGAAGAGTCAGTCTTCTTGTCCTTAAATCGGCATTGTGCCTCTTGTATTTAATTCCGATGCAATTTCTGTGTTTCATCGTCAATAAGAAGGTCCAAGGGATACAGTAAACCTGGAGTGAAGCATCTAAATCTATAACTAGAGTCACAGTAATGGTTCAAAACATAGACTGTAAGAAGAGTCAGTCTTCTTGTACTTAAGTCGGCATTGTGCCTTTTGTATTTAATTCCGATGCAATTTCTGTCACTCATCGTCAATAAGAAGGTCCAAGGGATACAGTGAACCTGAAGTGAAGCATCGGAATCAATAACTAGTGTCACAGAAATGGTCCAAAACATAGACAGTAGGAAGAGTCAGTCTTCTTATACTTAAGTCGGCATTGTGTCTTCTGTATTTAATTCCGATGCAATTTCTGTGTTTCATCGTCAAAAAGAAGGTCCAAGGGAAACAGTAAACCTGAAGTGAAGCATCGGAATCTATAACTAGTGGTACAGGAATGGTTCAAATCATAGACCGTATTAAATGTCAGTCTTCTTGTACTTAAGTCGGCATTGTGGCTTTTGTATTCAAGTCCGATGCAATTTCTGTGTTTCATCGTCAATAAGAAGGTCAGAGGGATACAGCAAACCTGAAGTGAAGCTTCGAAATCTATAACTAGTGTCACAGGAATGGTTCAAAACATAGACAGTAAGAAGAGTCAGTCTTCTTGTACTTAAGTCGGCATTGTGCCTTTTGTATTAATTGCGATGCAATTTCTGTGTTTCATCGTCAATAAGAATGTCCAAGGTATACAGTAAACCTGAAGTGAAGCATTGGAATCTATAACTAGTGTCACAGGAAAGGTTCAAATCATTGTCAATAAGTTGAGTCGGTCCTTCATGTGCTTAAGTCGGCATGGTGCCTTTTGTATCTAATTGCGATGCATTTTCTGTGTTTCATCGTCAATAAGAAGTTACTAGGGGTGCAGTAAACCTGAAGGGAAGCGTCGGAATTAATAACTAGTGTCACAGGAATGGTTCAAAGCATAGACAGTAGGAAGAGTCAGTGTTCTTATACTTAAGTCGGCATTGTGGCTTTTGTATTTAATTCCGATGCAATTTCTGTGTTTCATCGTCAAAAAGAAGGTCAGAGGGATACAGTAAACCTGAAGTGAAGCATCGGAGTCTATAACTAGTGTCACAGGAATGGTTCAAAACACAGTCAGTAAGAAGAGTCAGTTTTCTTGTCCTTAAGTCGGCATTGTGCATCTTGTATTTACTTCCGATGCAATTTCTGTGTTTCTTCGTCAATAAGAAGGTCCAAGGGATACAGTAAACCTGGAGTGAAGCACCGAATTCTATAACTAGAGCAACAGTAATGGTTCAATACATAGACTGTAAGAAGAGTCAGTCTTGTTGTACTTAAGTCAGCATTGTGCCTTTTGTATTTAATTCCGATGCAATTTCTCGTGATTCGTCGTCAATAAGAAGGTCCAAGGAATACAGTAAACCTGAAGTGAAGCATCGGACTCTATAACTAGAGTCACAGAAATGGTTCAAAACATAGACAGCAGGAAGAGTCAGTCTTCTTGTACTTAAGTCGGCATTGTGGCTTTTGTATTTAATTCCGATGCAATTTCTGTGTTTCATCGTCAATAAGAAGGTCAGAGGGATACAGTAAACCTGAAGTATAGCATCGGAATGTATAACTAGTGTCACAGGAATCGTTCAAAACATAGACAGTAGGAAGAGTCAGTCTTCTTCTACTTGAGTCGGCATTGAGACTTTTGTATTTAATTCCGATGCAATTTCTGTGTTTCATCGTCAATAAGACGGTCCAAGGTATACAGTAAACCTGAAGTGAAGCATCGCAATCTATAACTAGTGTCACAGGAATAGTTCAAAACATAGTCAGTAAGAAGAGTCAGTCTTCTTGTACTTAAGTCAGCATTGTGCTTTTTCTATTTAATACCTATGCAATTTCTGTGTTTCATCGTCAATAAGATAGTCCAAGGGATACAATAAACCTGGAGTGAAGCATCGGAATCTATAACTAGTGTCACAGAAATGGTTCATAACATAGAGAGTAAGAAGAGTCAGTCTTCTAGTACTTAAATCGGCATTGTGCCTTTTCTATTTAATTCCGATGCAATTTCTGTGTTTCATCGGCAATAAGGAGGTCAGAGGGATACAGTAAACCTGAAGTGAAGCATCGGAGTCTATAACTAGTGTCACAGGAATGGTTCAAAACACAGTCAGTAAGAAGAGTCAGTTTTCTTGTCCTTAAGTCGGCATTGTGCATCTTGTATTTACTTCCGATGCAATTCTGTGTTTCATCGTCAATAAGAAGGTCCAAGGGATACAGTAAACCTGAAGTGAAGATTCGGAATCTATAACTAGTGTCACAGGAATGGTTCAAAACATAGTCAGTAAGAAGAGTCAGTCTTCTTGTACTTAAGTCGGCATTGTGCCTTTTCTATTTAAATCAGATGCAATTTCTGTGTTTCATCGTCAATAACGAGGTCCAAGGGATACAGTAAACCTAGAGTGAAGCATCGGAATCTATAACTAGTGTCACAGGAATGATTCAAAACATAGACAGTAAGAAGAGTCAGTCTTCGTGTACTTAAGGCGGCATTTTGCCTTTTGTATTTAATTCCGATGTACTTTCTGTATTTCATCGTCAATAAGAAGGTCCAAGGGATACAGTAAACCTGAAGTGAAGATTCGGAATCTATAACTAGTGTCACAGGAATGGCTCAAAACATAGCAAGTAAGAAGAGTCAGTCTTCTTGCACTTAAGTCGGCATTGTGCCTTTTCTATTTCATTCCGATGCAATTTCTGTGTTTCATCGTCAATAACAAGGTCCAAGGGATACAGCACACCTGGAGTGAAGCATCGGAATCTATAACTAGTGTCACAGAAATGGTTCAAAACATTGACAGTAAGTAGAGTCAGTCTTCTTGAACTTAAGTCGGCATTGTGCCTTTTCTATTTAATACCGATGCAGTTTCTGTTTCATCGTCAATAAGAAGGTCAGAGGGATATAGTAAACCTGAAGTGAAGCATCGGAATCTATAACTAGAGTCACAGGAATGGTTCAAAAATAGTCAGTAAGAAAAGTCAGTCCTCTTGTACTTAAGTCGGCATTGTGCATTTAGTATTTAATTCCGATGCAATTTCGTTGTCTCATCGTCAATAAAAAGGTCCAAGGGATACAGTAAACCCGGAGTGTAGCATCGGTATCTATAACTAGTGTCACAGGAATGGTTCAAAACATAGACAGTAAGAAGAGTCAGTTTTCGTGTACTTAAGTCGGCATTTTGCCTTTTGTATTTAATTCCGATGGAAGTTCTGTGTTTCATCGTCAATAAGTATGTCCAAGGGATACAGTAAACCTGAAGTGAAGCTTCGGAATCTATATCTAGTGTCACAGGAATGGTTCAAATGATTGTCAATAAGAAGAGTCAGTCTTCATGTACTTATGTCGGCATTGTACCTTTTGTATTTAATTACGATGCAATTTCTGTGTTTCATCTTCAATAAGAAGGTCCAAGGGAAACAGTAAACCTGAAGTGAAGCATCGGAATCTATAACTAGTGTCACAGGAATGGTTCAAAACATAGACCGTACGAAGAGTCAAGCTTCTTGTACTTAAGTTTTGTGGCTTTTGTATATAATTTCGATGCAATTTCTGTGTTTCATCGTCAATAAGAAGGTCACAGGGGTAAAGTAAACCTGAAGTGAAGCATCGGAATCTATATTTAGTGTCACAGGAATGGTTGAAAACAAAGTCAGTAAGAAGAGTCAGTCTTCTTGTCTTAAATTGGAATTGTGCCCTTTGTATTTAATTCCGATGCAATTTCTGTGTTTCATTGTCAATAAGAAGGCTCAAGGGATACAATAAACCTGAAGTGAAGATTCGGAATCTACAACTAGTGTCACAGGATTGGTTCAAACATAGACAGTAAGAAGAGTCAGTCTTCTTGTACTTAAGTCGGTATTGTGCCTTTCGTATTTAATTCCGATGCAATTTCTGTGTTTCACCGTCAATAAGAAGGTCAGAGGGATACAGTAAACCTGAAGTGAAGCATCGGAATCTATAACTAGTGTCACAGGAATGTTTCAAACTATAATCAGTAAGAAGAGTCAGTTTTCTTATACTTATGTCGGCATTGTGCCTTTTCTATTTAATTCCGATGCAATTTCTGTGTTACATTGTCAATAAGAAGGTCAGCGGGATACAGTAAACCTGAAGTGACGCATCGGAATCCACAACTAGTGTCACAGGAATGGTTCAAAACATAGACAGTAGGAAGAGTCAGTCTGCTTGTACTTAAGTCGGCATTGCGCCTTTTGTATTTAATTCCGATGCAATATCTGTGTTTCACCGTCAATAAGAAGGTCCAAGGTATACAGTAAACCTGAAGTAAAGCATCGGAATCTATAACTAGTGTCACAGGAATGTTTCAAACTACAATCAGTAAGAAGAGTCAGTTTTCTTATACTTATGTCGGCATTGTGCCTTTTCTATTTAATTCCGATGCAATTTCTGTGTTTCATCGTCAATAAGAAGGTCCAAGGGATTCAGCTAACCTGATGTGAAGCATCGGAATCTATAACTAGTGTCACAGGAATGGTTCAAAACATAGACAGTAAGAAGGGTCAGTCTTCTTGTACGTAAGGCGGCATAGTGCCTATTCTATTTAATTCCGATGCAATTCTGTGTTTCATCGTCAATAAGAAGGTCAGAGGGATACAGTAAACCTGAAGTGAAGCATCGGAATCTATAACTTGTGTCACAGGAATGGTTCAGAACATAGTCAGTAAGAAGATTCAGTCTTCTTTTACTTAAGTCGGCATTGTGCCTTTTGTATTTAATTCCCATGGAAATTATGTGTTTCATCGTCAATAAGAAGGTCCAAGGGATACTGCAAACGTGGAGTGAAGCATCGGAATCTATAACTAGTGTCACAGGAATGGTTCAAACCATAGACAGTAAGAATATTCAAATTCGTGTACTTAAGTCGGCGTTGTTCCTTTTCAATTTAATTCCGATGCAATTTCTGTGTTTCATCGTCAATAAGAAGGTCACATGGATACAGTAAACCTGAAGTGAAGCATCGGAATCTATAACTAGTGTCACAGGAATGGTTCAAAACATAGTCAGTAAGAAGAGTCAGTCTTCTTGTAGTTAAGTCGGCATTGTGCCTTTCGTATTTAATTCCGATGCAATTTCTGTATTTCATTGTCAATAAGAAGGTCAGAGGGATGCAGTGAACCTGAAGTGAAGCATCGGAATCTATAACTAGTGTCACAGGAATGGTTCGAAACATAGTCAGTAATAAGAGTCAGTCTTCTTGTCCTTAAGTCGGCATTGTGCCTTTTGTATTTAATTCCGATGCAATTTCTGTGTTTCATCGTCAATAAGAAGGTACAAGGGATACAGTAAACCTGAAGTGAAGCGTCGGAATAAATAACTAGTGTCACAGGAATGGTTCAAAACTTAGACAGTAGGAAGAGTCACTGTTCTTGTACTTAAGTCGGCATTGTGCCTTTTGTATTTAATTCCGATGCAATTTCTGTGTTTCATCGTCAATAAGAAGGTCCAAGGGATACAGTAAACCTGAAGTGAAGCATCGGAAACTACAACTAGTGTCACAGGATTGGTTCAAACATAGACAGTAAGAAGAGTCAGTCTTCTTGTACTTAAGTCGGTATTGTGCCTTTCGTATTTAATTCCGATGCAATTTCTGTGTTTCACCGTCAATAAGAAGGTCAGAGGTATACAGTAAACCTGAAGTGAAGCATCGGAATCTGTAACTAGTGACACAGGAATGGTTCAAACGTAGACAGTAAGAAGAGTCAGTCTTCTTGTACTTAAGTCGGCATTGTGCCTTTTCTATTTAATTCCGATGCAATTTCTGTGTTTCGTCGTCAATAAGGAGGTCCAAGGGATACAGTAAACCCGGAGTGAAGCATCGGAATCTATAACTAGTGTCAATGGAATGGTTCATAACATAGACAGTAAGAGGAGTCAGTCTTCTTGTAGTTAAGTCGGCATTGTGCCTTTCGTATTTCATTCCGATGCAATTTCTGTGTTTCATCGTCAATAACAAGGTCCAATGGATATAATAAACCTGGAGTGAAGCATCGGAATTTATAACTAGTACACAAGAATGGTTCAAAACATAGTCAGTAAAGAGAGTCAGTTTTCTTGTCCTTAAGTTGGCATTGTGCCCTTTGTATTTAATTCCGATGCAGATTCTGTGTTACATCGTCAATAAGAAGGTCAGCGGGATACAGTAAACCTGAAGTGACGCATCGGAATCCACAACTAGTGTCACAGGAATGGTTCAAAACATAGACAGTAGGAAGAGTCAGTCTTCTTGTACCTAAGTCGGCATTGTGCCTTTTGTATTTAATTCCGATGCAATATCTGTGTTTCATCGTCAATAAGAAGGTCCAAGGTATACAGTAAACCTGAAGTAAAGCATCGAAATCTATAACTAGTGTCACAGGAATGTTTCAAACTATAATCAGTAAGAAGAGTCAGTTTTCTTATACTTATGTCGGCATTGTGCCTCTTCTATTTAATTCCGATGCAATTTCTGTGTTTCATCGTCAATAAGAAGGTCCAAGGGATACAGCTAACCTGACGTGAAGCATCGGAATCTATAACTAGTGTCACAGGAATGGTTCAAAACATAGACAGTAAGAAGGGTCAGTCTTCTTGTACGTAAGGCGGCATAGTGCCAATTCTATTTAATTCCGATTCAATTTCTGTGTTTCATCGTCAATAAGAAGGTCAGAGGGATACAGTAAACCTGAAGTGAAGCATCGGAATCTATAACTAGTGTCACAGGAATGGTTCAAAACATAGTCAGTAAGAAGAGTCAGTCTTCTTGTACTTAAGTCGGCATTGTGTCTTTTGTATTTAATTCCGATGCAATTTCTGTGTTTCATCGTCAATAAGAAGGTCCAAGGGATACAGTAAACGTGGAGTGAAGCATCGGAATCTATAACTAGTGTCACAGGAATGGTTCAAAGCATAGACAGTAAGAAGAATCAAAATCGTGTACTTAAGTCGGCATTGTGCCTTTTCAATTTAATTCCGATGCAATTTCTGTGTTTCATCGTCAATAAGAAGGTCACATGGATACGGTAAACCTGAAGTGAAGCATCGGAAACTATAACTAGTGTCACAGGAATGGTTCAAAACATAGTCAGTAAGAAGAGTCAGTCTTCTTGTAGTTAAGTCGGCATTGTGCCTTTCGTATTTAATTCCGATGCAATTTCTGTGTGTCACCGTCAATAAGAAGGTCAGAGTGATACAGTAAACCTGCAGTGAAGCATCGGAATCTATAACTAGTGTCACAGGAATGGTTCAAACATGGACAGAAAGAAGAGTCAGTCTTCCAGTACTTAAGTCGGCATTGTGACTTTTGAATTTAATTCCGATGCAATTTCTGTGTTTCATTGTCAATAAGAAGGTCAGAGGGATGCAGTGAACCTGATGTGAAGCATCGGAATCTATAACTAGTGTCACAGGAATGGTTCAAAACATAGTCAGTAAGAAGAGTCAGTCTTCTTGTCTATAAGTCGGCATTGTGCCTTTTGTATTTAATTCCGATGCAATTTCTGTGTTTCATCGTCAATAAGAAGGTACAAGGGATACAGTAAACCTGAAGTGAAGAGTCGGAATCTATAACTAGTGTCACAGGAATAATTCAAATCTTAGACAGTAGGAAGAGTCACTGTTCTTGTACTTAAGTCGGCATTGTGCCTTTTGTATTTAATTGCGATGCAATTTCTGTGTTTCATCGTCAATAAGAAGGTCCAAGGGATACTGTAAACTTGAAGTGAAGCATCGGAATCTACAACTAGTCTCACAGGATTGGTTCAAACATAGTCAGTAAGAAGAGTCAGTCTTCTTGTACTTAATTCGGTATTGTGCCTTTCGTATTTAATTCCGGTGCAATTTCTGTGTTTCACCGTCAATAAGAAGGTCAGAGGGATACAGTAAACCTGAAGTGAAGCATCGGAATCTGTAACTAGTGTCACAGGAATGGTTCAAACGTAGACAGTAAGAAGAGTCAGTCTTCTTGTACTTAAGTCGGCATTGTGCCTTTTCTATTTAATTCCGATGCAATTTCTGTGTTTCGTCGTCAATAAGAAGGTCCAAGGGATACAGTAAACCTGGAGTGAAGCATCGGAATCTATAACTAGTGTCAATGGAATGGTTCATAACATAGACAGTAAGAAGAGTCAGTCTTCTTGTAGTTAAGTCGGCATTGTGCCTTTCGTATTTCATTCCGATGCAATTTCTGTGTTTCATTGTCAATAAGAAGGTTCAAGGGATACAATAAACCTGAAGTGAAGATTCGGAATCTATAACTAGTGTCACAGGAATGGTTCAAAACATAGTCAGTAAGAAGAGTCAGTCTTCTTGTCCTTAAGTCGGCATTGTGCCTTTTGTATTTAATTCCGATGCAATTTCTGTGTTTCATCGTCAATAAGAAGGTACAAGGGATACAGTAAACCTGAAGTGAAGCGTCGGAATCCTTAACTAGTGTCACAGGAATGGTTCAAAACTTAGACAGTAGGAAGAGTCACTGTTCTTGTACTTAAGTCGGCATTGTGCCTTTTGTATTTAATTCCGATGCAATTTCTGTGTTTCATCGTCAATAAGAAGGTCCATGGGATACAGTAAACCTGAAGTGAAGCATCGGAATCTACAACTAGTGTCACAGGATTGGCTCAAGCATAGTCAGTAAGAAGAGTCAGTCTTCTTGTACTTAAGTCGGTATTGTGCCTGTCGTATTTAATTCCGATGCAATTTCTGTGTTTCACCGTCAATAAGAAGGTCAGAGGGATACAGTAAACCTGAAGTGAAGCATCGGAATCTGTAACTAGTGTCACAGGAATGGTTCAAACGTAGACAGTAAGAAGAGTCAGTCTTCTTGTACTTAAGTCGGCATTGTGCCTTTTCTATTTAATTCCGATGCAATTTCTGTGTTTCGTCGTCAATAAGAAGGTCCAAGGGATACAGTAAACCTGGAGTGAAGCATCGGAATCTGTAACTAGTGTCAATGGAATGGTTCATAACATAGACAGTAAGACGAGTCAGTCTTCTTGTAGTTAAGTCGGCATTGTGCCTTTCGTAATTCATTCCAATGCATTTTCTGTGTTTCATTGTCAATAAGAAGGTTCAAGGAATACAATAAACCTGAAGTGGAAATTCGGAATCTATAACTAGTGTCACAGGAATGGTTCAAAACATAGTCAGTAAGAAGAGTCAGTCTTCTTGTACTTCAGTCGGCATTGTGCCATTACTACTTAATTCCGATGCAATTTCTGTGTTTCATCGTCAATAAGAAGGTCCAAGAGATACAGCTAACCTGACGTGAAGCATCGGAATCTATAACTAGTGTCACAGGAATGGTTCAAACATAGACAGTAAGAAGGGTCAGTCTTCTTGTACGTAAGGCGGCATAGTGCCAATTCTATTTAATTCCGATTCAATTTCTGTGTTTCATCGTCAATAAGAAGGTCAGAGGGATACAGTAAACCTGAAGTGAAGCATCGGAATCTATAACTAGTGTCACAGGAATGGTTCAAAACATAGTCAGTAAGAAGAGTCAGTCTTCTTGTGCTTAAGTCGGCATTGTGTCTTTTGTATTTAATTCCGATGCAATTTCTGTGTTTCATCGTCAATAAGAAGGTCCAAGGGATACAGTAAACGTGGAGTGAAGCATCGGAATCTATAACTAGTGTCACAGGAATGGTTCAAAGCATAGACAGTAAGAAGAATCAAATTCGTGTACTTAAGTCGGCATTGTGCCTTTTCAATTTAATTCCGATGCAATTTCTGTGTTTCATCGTCAATAAGAAGGTCACATGGATACGGTAAACCTGAAGTGAAGCATCGGAAACTATAACTAGTGTCACAGGAATGGTTCAAAACATAGTCAGTAAGAAGAGTCAGTCCTCTTGTAGTTAAGTCGGCATTGTGCCTTTCGTATTTAATTCCGATGCAATTACTGTGTGTCACCGTCAATAAGAAGGTCAGAGTGATACAGTAAACCTGCAGTGAAGCATCGGAATCTATAACTAGTGTCACAGGAATGGTTCAAACATGGACAGAAAGAAGAGTCAGTCTTCCAGTACTTAAGTCGGCATTGTGACTTTTGAATTTAATTCCGATGCAATTTCTGTGTTTCATTGTCAATAAGAAGGTCAGAGGGATGCAGTGAACCTGAAGTGAAGCATCGGAATCTATAACTAGTGTGACAGGAATGGTTCAAAACATAGTCAATAAGAAGAGTCAGTCTTCTTGTCTATAAATCGGCATTGTGCCTTTTGTATTTAATTCCGATGCAATTTCTGTGTTTCATCGTCAATAAGAAGGTACAAGGGATACAGTAAACCTGAAGTGAAGAGTCGGAATCTATAACTAGTGTCACAGGAATAATTCAAATCTTAGACAGTAGGAAGAGTCACTGTTCTTGTACTGAAGTCGGCATTGGGCCTTTTGTATTTAATTGCGATGCAATTTCTGTGTTTCATCGTCAATAAGAAGGTCCAAGGGATACAGTAAACCTGAAGTGAAGCATCGGAATCTACAACTAGTCTCACAGGATTGGTTCAAACATAGTCAGTAAGAAGAGTCAGTCTTCTTGTACTTAAGTCGGTATTGTGCCTTTCGTATTTAATTCCGGTGCAATTTCTGTGTTTCACCGTCAATAAGAAGGTCAGAGGGATACAGTAAACCTCAAGTGAAGCGTCGGAATCTGTAACTAGTGTCACAGGAATGGTTCAAACGTAGACAGTAAGAAGAGTCAGTCTTCTTGTACTTAAGTCGGCATTGTGCCTTTTCTATTTAATTCCGATGCAATTTCTGTGTTTCGTCGTCAATAAGAAGGTCCAAGGGATACAGTAAACCTGGAGTGAAGCATCGGAATCTATAACTAGTGTCAATGGAATGGTTCATAAAATAGACAGTAAGAAGAGTCAGTCTTCTTGTAGTTAAGTCGGCATTGTGCCTTTCGTATTTCATTCCGATGCAATTTCTGTGTTTCATTGTCAATAAGAAGGTTCAAGGGATACAATAAACCTGAAGTGAAGATTCGGAATCTATAACTAGTGTCACAGGAATGGTTCAAAACATAGTCAGTAAGAAGAGGCAGTCTTCTTGTCCTAAAGTCGGCATTGTGCCTTTTGTATTTAATTCCGATGCAATTTCTGTGTTTCATCGTCAATAAGAAGGTACAAGGGATACAGTAAACCTGAAGTGAAGCGTCGGAATCCTTAACTAGTGTCACAGGAATGGTTCAAAACTTAGACAGTAGGAAGAGTCACTGTTCTTGTACTTAAGTCGGCATTGTGCCTTTTGTATTTAATTCCGATGCAATTTCTGTGTTTCATCGTCAATAAGAAGGTCCATGGGATACAGTAAACCTGAAGTGAAGCATCGGAATCTACAACTAGTGTCACAGGATTGGCTCAAGCATAGTCAGTAAGAAGAGTCAGTCTTCTTGTACTTAAGTCGGTATTGTGCCTGTCGTATTTAATTCCGATGCAATTTCTGTGTTTCACCGTCAATAAGAAGGTCAGAGGGATACAGTAAACCTGAAGTGAAGCATCGGAATCTGTAACTAGTGTCACAGGAATGGTTCAAACGTAGACAGTAAGAAGAGTCAGTCTTCTTGTACTTAAGTCGGCATTGTGCCTTTTCTATTTAATTCCGATGCAATTTCTGTGTTTCGTCGCCAATAAGAAGGTCCAAGGGATACAGTAAACCTGGAGTGAAGCATCGGAATCTATAACTAGTGTCAATGGAATGGTTCATAACATAGACAGTAAGACGAGTCAGTCTTCTTGTAGTTAAGTCGGCATTGTGCCTTTCGTATTTCATTCCAATGCATTTTCTGTGTTTCATTGTCAATAAGAAGGTTCAAGGGATACAATAAACCTGAAGTGGAAATTCGGAATCTATAACTAGTGTCACAGGAATGGTTCAAAACATAGTCAGTAAGAAGAGTCAGTCTTCTTGTACTTCAGTCGGCATTGTGCCATTACTACTTAATTCCGATGCAATTTCTGTGTTTCATCGTCAATAACAAGGTCCAAGGGATATAGTAAACCTGGAGTGAAGCATCGGAATTTATAACTAGTACACAGGAATGGTTCAAAACATAGTCAGTAAGAAGAGTCAGTCTTCTTGTCCTTAAGTCGGCATTGTGCCCTTCGTATTTTATTCCGATGCAATTTCTGTGTTTCATCGTCAATAAGAAGGTACAAGGGATACAGTAAACCTGAAGTGAAGCGTCGGAATCTATAACTAGTGTCACAGGAATGGTTCAAAACTTACACTGTAGGAAGAGTCACTGTTCTTGTACTTAAGTCGGCATTGGTCCTTTTGTATTTAATTTCGATGCAATTTCTGTGTTTCATCGTCAATAAGAAGGTCCAAGGAATACAGTAAACCTGAAGTGAAGCATCGGAATCTACAACTAGTGTCACAGGATTGGTTCAAACATAGTCAGTAAGAAGAGTTAGTCTTCTTGTACTTAAGTCGGTATTGTGCCTTTCGTATTTAATTCCGATGCAATTTCTGTGTTTCACCGTCAATAAGAAGGTCAGAGGAATACAGTAAACCTGAAGTGAAGCATCGGAATCTGTAACTAGTGTCACAGGAATGGTTCACACGTAGACAGTAAGAAGAGTCAGTCCTCTTGTACTTAAGTCGGCATTGTGCCTTTCTATTTAATTCCGATGCAATTTCTGTGTTTCATCGTCAATAACAAGGTCCAAGGGATATAGAAAACCTGGAGTGAAGCATCGGAATTTATAACTAGTACACAGGAATGGTTCAAAACATAGTCAGTAAAGAGAGTCAGTTTTCTTGTCCTTAAGTTGGCATTGTGCCTTTTGTATTTAATTCCGATGCAGATTCTGTGTTACATCGTCAATAAGAAGGTCAGCGGGATACAGTAAACCTGAAATGACGCATCGGAATCCACAACTAGTGTCACAGGAATGGTTCAAAACATAGACAGTAGGAAGAGTCAGTCTTCTTGTACTTAAGTCGGCATTGTGCCTTATGTATTTAATTCCGATGCAATATCTGTGTTTCATCGTCAATAAGAAGGTCCAAGGTATACAGTAAACCTGAAGTAAAGCATCGAAATCTATAACTAGTGTCACAGGAATGTTTCAAACTATAATCAGTAAGAAGAGTCAGTTTTCTTATACTTATGTCGGCATTGTGCCTTTTGTATTTAATTCCGATGCAATTTCTGTGTTTCATCGTCAATAAGAAGTTCTAAGGGATACAGTAAACGTGGAGTGAAGCATCGGAATCTATAACTAGTGTCACAGAAATGGTTCAAATCATAGACAGTAAGAAAATTCAAATTCGTGTACTTAAGTCGGCATTGTGCCTTTTGTATTTAATTCCGATTCAATTTCTGTGTTTCATCGTCAATAAGAAGTTACAAGGGATACAGTAAACCTGAAGTGAAGCGTCGGAATCTATAACTTGTGTCACAGGAATGTTTCAAAACTTAGACAGTAGGAAGAGTCACTGTTCTTGTACTTAAGTCGGCATTGTGCCTTTTGTATTTAATTCCGATGCAATTTCTGTGATTCATCGTCAATAAGAAGGTCCAAGGGATACAGTAAACCTGAAGTGAAGCATCGGAATCTACAACTTGCGTCACAGTATTGGTTCAAACATAGTCTGTAAGAAGAGTCAGTCTTCTTGTACTTAAGTCGGTATTGTGCCTTTCGTATTTAATTCCGATGCAATTTCTGTGTTTCACCGTCAATAAGAAGGTCCGAGGGATACAGTAAACCTGAAGTGAAGCATCGGAATCTGTAACTAGTGTCACAGGAATGGTTCAAACGTAGACAGTAAGAAGAGTCAGTCTTCTTGTACTTAAGTCGGCATTGTGCCTTTTCTATTTAATTCCGATGCAATTTCTGTGTTTCATCGTCAATAAGAAGGTCCAAGGGATACAGTAAACCTCTAGTGAAGCATCGGAATCTATAACTAGTGTCACTGGAATGGTTCATAACATAGACAGTAAGAAGAGTCAGTCGTCTTGTAGTTAAGTCGGCATTGTGCCTTTCGTATTTAATTCCGGTGCAATTTCTGTGTTTCACCGTCAATAAGAAGGTCGGAGGGATACAGTAAACCTGAAGTGAAGCATCGGAATCTGTAACTAGTGTCACAGGAATGGTTCAAACGTAGACAGTAAGAAGAGTCAGTCTTGTTGTACTTAAGTCGGCATAGTGCCTTTTCTATTTAATTCCGATGCAATTTCTGTGTTTCGTCGTCAATAACAAGGTCCAAGGGATACAGTAAACCTGGAGTGAAGCATCGGAATCTATAACTAGTGTCAATGGAATGGTTCATAACATAGACAGTAAGACGAGTCAGTCTTCTTGTAGTTAAGTCGGCATTGTGTCTTTCGTATTTCATTCCGATGCAATTTCTGTGTTTCATTGTCAATAAGAAGGTTCAAGGGATACAATAAACCTGAAGTGAAGCATCGGAATCTATAACTAGTGTCACAGGAATGGTTCAAAACATAGACAGTAAGAAGGGTCAGTCTTCTTGTACGTAAGGCGGCATAGTGCCTATTCTATTTAATTCCGATGCAATTTCTGTGTTTCATCGTCAATAAGAAGGTCAAAGGGATACAGTAAACCTGAAGTGAAGCATCGGAATCTATAACTAGTGTCACAGGAATGGTTCAAAACATAGTCAGTAAGAAGAGTCAGTGTTCTTGTACTTAAGTCGGCATTGTGCCTTTTGTATTTAATTCCGATGCAGTATCTGTGTTTCATCGTCAATAACAAGGTCCAAGGGATACAGTAAACGTGGAGTGAAGCATCGGAATCTATAACTAGTGTCACAGGAATGGTTCAAAACATAGTAAGAAGATTCAAATTCGTGTACTTAAGTCGGCATTGTGCCTTTTCAATTTAATTCCGATGCAATTTCTGTGTTTCATCGTCAATAAGAAGGTCACATGGATACAGTAAACCTGAAGTGAAGCATCGGAATCTATAACTAGTGTCACAGGAATGGTTCAAAATAAAGTCAGTAAGAAGAGTCAGTCTTCTTGTAGTTAAGTCGGCATTATGCCTTTCGTATTTAATTCCGATGCAATTTCTGTGTGTCACCGTCAATAAGAAGGTCAGAGTGATACAGTAAACCTGCAGTGAAGCATCGGAATCTATAACTAGTGTCACAGGAATGGTTCAATCATAGACAGTAAGAAGGGTCAGTTTTCCTGTACTTAAGTCGGCATTGTGCCTTTTGAATTTAATTCCGATGCAATTTCTGTGTTTCATTGTTAATAAGAAGGTCAGAGGGATACAGTGAACCTGAAGTGAAGCATCGTAATCTATAACTAGTGTCACAGGAATGGTTCAAAACATAGTCAGTAAGAAGAGTCAGTCTTCTTGTCCTTAAGTCGGCATTGTGCCTTTTGTATTTAATTCCGATTCAATTTCTGTGTTTCATCGTCAATAAGAAGGTACAAGGGATACAGTAAACCTGAAGTGAAGCGTCGGAATCTATAACTAGTGTCACAGGAATGTTTCAAAACTTAGACAGTAGGAAGAGTCACTGTTCTTGTACTTAAGTCGGCATTGTGCCTTTTGTATTTAATTCCGATGCAATTTATGTGATTCATCGTCAATAAGAAGGTCCAAGGGATACAGTAAACCTGAAGTGAAGCATCGGAATCTACAACTTGCGTCACAGGATTGGTTCAAACATAGTCCGTAAGAAGAGTCAGGCTTCTTGTACTTAAGTCGGTATTCTGCCTTTCGTATTTAATTCCGATGCAATTTCTGTGTTTCACCGTCAATAAGAAGGTCAGAGGGATACAGTAAACCTGAAGTGAAGCATCGGAATCTGTAACTAGTGTCACAGGAATGGTTCAAACGTAGACAGTAAGAAGAGTCAGTCTTCTTGTACTTAAGTCGGCATTGTGCCTTTTCTATTTAATTCCGATGCAATTTCTGTGTTTCGTCGTCAATAAGAAGGTCCAAGGGATACAGTAAACCTGGAGTGAAGCATCGGAATCTATAACTAGTGTCACAGGAATGGTTCAAAGCATAGACAGTAAGAAGATTCAAATTCGTGTACTTAAGTCGGCATTGTGCCTTTTCAATTTAATTCCGATGCAATTTCTGTGTTTCGTCGTCATTAAGAAGGTCCAAGGGATACAGTAAACCTGGAGTGAAGCATTGGAATCTATAACTAGTGTCAATGGAATGGTTCATAACATAGACAGTAAGAAGGGTCAGTCTTCTTGTAGTTAAGTCGGCATTGTGCCTTTCGTATTTCATTCCGATGCAATTTCTGTGTTTCATTGTCAATAGGAAGGTTCAAGGGATACAATAAACCTGAAGTGAAGATTCGGAATCTATAACTAGTGTCACAGGAATGGTTCAAACATGGACAGAAAGAAGAGTCAGTCTTCCAGTACTTAAGTCGGCATTGTGCCTTTTGAATTTAATTCCGATGCAATTTCTGTGTTTCATTGTCAATAAGAAGGTCAGAGGGATGCAGTGAACCTGAAGTGAAGCATCGGAATCTATAACTGGTGTCACGGGAATGGTTCAAAACATAGTCAGTAAGAAGAGTCAGTCTTCTTGTCTATAAGTCGGCATTGTGCCTTTTGTATTTAATTCCGATGCAATTTCTGTGTTTCATCGTCAATAAGAAGGTCCAAGGGATACAGTAAACCAGAAGTGAAGCATCGGAATCTACAACTAGTCTCACAGGATTGGTTCAAACGTAGACAGTAAGAAGAGTCAGTCTTCTTGTACTTAAGTCGGTATTGTGCCTTTCGTATTTAATTCCGGTGCAATTTCTGTGTTTCACCGTCAATAAGAAGGTCAGAGGGATACAGTAAACCTGAAGTGAAGCATCGGAATCTGTAACTAGTGTCACAGGAATGGTTCAAACGTAGACAGTAAGAAGAGTCAGTCTTCTTGTACTTAAGTCGGCATTGTGCCTTTTCTATTTAATTCCGATGCAATTTCTGTGTTTCGTCGTCAATAGGAAGGTCCAAGGGATACAGTAAACGTGGAGTGAAGCATCGGAATCTATAACTAGTGTCAATGGAATGGTTCATTACATAGACAGTAAGAAGAGTCAGTCTTCTTGTAGTTAAGTCGGCATTGTGCCTTTCGTATTTCATTCCGATGCAATTTCTGTGTTTCATTGTCAATAAGAAGGTTCAAGGGATACAATAAACCTGAAGTGAAGATTCGGAATCTATAACTAGTGTCACAGGAATGGTTCAAAACATAGTCAGTAAGAAGAGTCAGTCTTCTTGTCCTTAAGTCGGCATTGTGCCTTTTGTATTTAATTCCGATGCAATTTCTGTGTTTCATCGTCAATAAGAAGGTACAAGGGATACAGTAAACCTGAAGTGAAGCGTCGGAATCCTTAACTAGTGTCACAGGAATGGTTCAAAACTTAGACAGTAGGAAGAGTCACTGTTCTTGTACTTAAGTCGGCATTGTGCCTTTTGTATTTAATTCCGATGCAATTTCTGTGTTTCATCGTCAATAAGAAGGTCCATGGATACAGTAAACCTGAAGTGAAGCATCGGAATCTACAACTAGTGTCACAGGATTGGCTCAAACATAGTCAGTAAGAAGAGTCAGTCTTCTTGTACTTAAGTCGGTATTGTGCCTGTCGTATTTAATTCCGATGCAATTTCTGTGTTTCACCGTCAATAAGAAGGTCAGAGGGATACAGTAAACCTGAAGTGAAGCATCGGAATCTGTAACTAGTGTCACAGGAATGGTTCAAACGTAGACAGTAAGAAGAGTCAGTCTTCTTGTACTTAAGTCGGCATTGTGCCTTTTCTATTTAATTCCGATGCAATTTCTGTGTTTCGTCGTCAATAAGAAGGTCCAAGGGATACAGTAAACCTGGAGTGAAGCATCGGAATCTATAACTAGTGTCAATGGAATGGTTCATAACATAGACAGTAAGACGAGTCAGTCTTCTTGTAGTTAAGTCGGCATTGTGCCTTTCGTATTTCATTCCAATGCATTTTCTGTGTTTCATTGTCAATAAGAAGGTTCAAGGGATACAATAAACCTGAAGTGAAGATTCGGAATCTATAACTAGTGTCACAGGAATGGTTCAAAACATAGTCAGTAAGAAGAGTCAGTCTTCTTGTACTTCAGTCAGCATTGTGCCAATACTACTTAATTCCGATGCAATTTCTGTGTTTCATCGTCAATAACAAGGTCCAAGGGATATAGTAAACCTCGAGTGAAGCATCGGAATTTATAACTACTACACAGGAATGGTTCAAAACATAGTCAGTAAGAAGAGTCAGTCTTCTTGTCCTTAAGTCGGCATTGTGCCTTTTGTATATAATTCCGATGCAATTTCTGTGTTTCATCGTCAATAAGAAGGTACAAGGGATATAGTAAACCTGAAGTGAAGCGTCGGAATCTATAACTAGTGTCACAGGAATGGTTCAAATCTTACACTGTAGGAAGAGTCACTGTTCTTGTACTTAAGTCGGCATTGTGCCTTTTGTATTTAATTCCGATGCAATTTCTGTGATTCATCGTCAATAAGAAGGTACAAGGGATACAGTAAACCTGAAGTGAAGCGTCGGAATCTATAACTAGTGTCACAGGAATGTTTCAAAACTTAGACAGTAGGAAGAGTCACTGTTCTTGTACTTAAGTCGGCATTGTGCCTTTTGTATTTAATTCCGATGCAATTTATGTGATTCATCGTCAATAAGAATGTCCAAGGGATACAGTAAACCTGAAGTGAAGCATCGGAATCTACAACTTGCGTCACAGGATTGGTTCAAACATAGTCCGTAAGAAGAGTCAGGCTTCTTGTACTTAAGTCGGTATTCTGCCTTTCGTATTTAATTCCGATGCAATTTCTGTGTTTCACCGTCAATAAGAAGGTCAGAGGGATACAGTAAACCTGAAGTGAAGCATCGGAATCTGTAACTAGTGTCACAGGAATGGTTCAAACGTAGACAGTAAGAAGAGTCAGTCTTCTTGTACTTAAGTCGGCATTGTGCCTTTTCTATTTAATTCCGATGCAATTTCTGTGTTTCGTCGTCAATAAGAAGGTCCAAGGGATACAGTAAACCTGGAGTGAAGCATCGGAATCTATAACTAGTGTCACAGGAATGGTTCAAAGCATAGACAGTAAGAAGATTCAAATTCGTGTACTTAAGTCGGCATTGTGCCTTTTCAATTTAATTCCGATGCAATTTCTGTGTTTCGTCGTCATTAAGAAGGTCCAAGGGATACAGTAAACCTGGAGTGAAGCATTGGAATCTATAACTAGTGTCAATGGAATGGTTCATAACATAGACAGTAAGAAGGGTCAGTCTTCTTGTAGTTAAGTCGGCATTGTGCCTTTCGTATTTCATTCCGATGCAATTTCTGTGTTTCATTGTCAATAGGAAGGTTCAAGGGATACAATAAACCTGAAGTGAAGATTCGGAATCTATAACTAGTGTCACAGGAATGGTTCAAACATGGACAGAAAGAAGAGTCAGTCTTCCAGTACTTAAGTCGGCATTGTGCCTTTTGAATTTAATTCCGATGCAATTTCTGTGTTTCATTGTCAATAAGAAGGTCAGAGGGATGCAGTGAACCTGAAGTGAAGCATCGGAATCTATAACTAGTGTCACGGGAATGGTTCAAAACATAGTCAGTAAGAAGAGTCAGTCTTCTTGTCTATAAGTCGGCATTGTGCCTTTTGTATTTAATTCCGATGCAATTTCTGTGTTTCATCGTCAATAAGAAGGTCCAAGGGATACAGTAAACCAGAAGTGAAGCATCGGAATCTACAACTAGTCTCACAGGATTGGTTCAAACATAGTCAGTAAGAAGAGTCAGTCTTCTTGTACTTAAGTCGGTATTGTGCCTTTCGTATTTAATTCTGGTGCAATTTCTGTGTTTCACCGTCAATAAGAAGGTCAGAGGGATACAGTAAACCTGAAGTGAAGCATCGGAATCTGTAACTAGTGTCACAGGAATGGTTCAAACGTAGACAGTAAGAAGAGTCAGTCTTCTTGTACTTAAGTCGGCATTGTGCCTTTTCTATTTAATTCCGATGCAATTTCTGTGTTTCGTCGTCAATAGGAAGGTCCAAGGGATACAGTAAACGTGGAGAGAAGCATCGGAATCTATAACTAGTGTCAATGGAATGGTTCATAACATAGACAGTAAGAAGAGTCAGTCTTCTTGTAGTTAAGTCGGCATTGTGCCATTCGTATTTCATTCCGATGCAATTTCTGTGTTTCATTGTCAATAAGAAGGTTCAAGGGATACAATAAACCTGAAGTGAAGATTCGGAATCTATAACTAGTGTCACAGGAATGGTTCAAAACATAGTCAGTAAGAAGAGTCAGTCTTCTTGTCCTTAAGTCGGCATTGTGCCTTTTGTATTTAATTCCGATGCAATTTCTGTGTTTCATCGTCAATAAGAAGGTACAAGGGATACAGTAAACCTGAAGTGAAGCGTCGGAATCCTTAACTAGTGTCACAGGAATGGTTCAAAACTTAGACAGTAGGAAGAGTCACTGTTCTTGTACTTAAGTCGGCATTGTGCCTTTTGTATTTAATTCCGATGCAATTTCTGTGTTTCATCGTCAATAAGAAGGTCCATGGATACAGTAAACCTGAAGTGAAGCATCGGAATCTACAACTAGTGTCACAGGATTGGCTCAAACATAGTCAGTAAGAAGAGTCAGTCTTCTTGTACTTAAGTCGGTATTGTGCCTGTCGTATTTAATTCCGATGCAATTTCTGTGTTTCACCGTCAATAAGAAGGTCAGAGGGATACAGTAAACCTGAAGTGAAGCATCGGAATCTGTAACTAGTGTCACAGGAATGGTTCAAACGTAGACAGTAAGAAGAGTCAGTCTTCTTGTACTTAAGTCGGCATTGTGCCTTTTCTATTTAATTCCGATGCAATTTCTGTGTTTCGTCGTCAATAAGAAGGTCCAAGGGATACAGTAAACCTGGAGTGAAGCATCGGAATCTATAACTAGTGTCAATGGAATGGTTCATAACATAGACAGTAAGACGAGTCAGTCTTCTTGTAGTTAAGTCGGCATTGTGCCTTTCGTATTTCATTCCAATGCATTTTCTGTGTTTCATTGTCAATAAGAAGGTTCAAGGGATACAATAAACCTGAAGTGAAGATTCGGAATCTATAACTAGTGTCACAGGAATGGTTCAAAACATAGTCAGTAAGAAGAGTCAGTCTTCTTGTACTTCAGTCGGCATTGTGCCAATACTACTTAATTCCGATGCAATTTCTGTGTTTCATCGTCAATAACAAGGTCCAAGGGATATAGTAAACCTCGAGTGAAGCATCGGAATTTATAACTACTACACAGGAATGGTTCAAAACATAGTCAGTAAGAAGAGTCAGTCTTCTTGTCCTTAAGTCGGCATTGTGCCTTTTGTATATAATTCCGATGCAATTTCTGTGTTTCATCGTCAATAAGAAGGTACAAGGGATACAGTAAACCTGAAGTGAAGCGTCGGAATCTATAACTAGTGTCACAGGAATGGTTCAAATCTTACACTGTAGGAAGAGTCACTGTTCTTGTACTTAAGTCGGCATTGTGCCTTTTGTATTTAATTCCGATGCAATTTCTGTGTTTCATCGTCAATAAGAAGGTCCAAGGAATACAGTAAACCTGAAGTGAAGCATCGGAATCTACAACTAGTGTCACAGGATTGGTTCAAACATAGTCAGTAAGAAGAGTTAGTCTTCTTGTACTTAAGTCGGTATTGTGCCTTTCGTATTTAATTCCGATGCAATTTCTGTGTTTCACCGTCAATAAGAAGGTCAGAGGGATACAGTAAACCTGAAGTGAAGCATCGGAATCAGTAACTAGTGTCACTGGAATGGTTCACACGTAGACAGTAAGAAGAGTCAGTCTTCTTGTACTTAAGTCGGCATTGTGCCTTTTCTATTTAATTCCGATGCAATTTCTGTGTTTCCTCGTCATTAAGAAGGTCCAAGGGATACAGTAAACCTGGAGTGAAGCATTGGAATCTATAACTAGTGTCAATGGAATGGTTCATAACAAAGACAGTAAGAAGGGTCAGTCTTCTTGTAGTTAAGTCGGCATTGTGCCTTTCGTATTTCATTCCGATGCAATTTCTGTGTTTCATTGGCAATAAGAAGGTTCAAGGGATACAATAAACCTGAAGTGAAGATTAGGAATCTATAACTAGTGTCACAGGAATGGTTCAAAACATAGTCAGTAAGAAGAGTCAGTCTTCTTGTACTTAAGTCGGCATTGTGCCATTTCTATTTAATTCCGATGCAATTTCTGTGTTTCATCGTCAATAACAAGGTCCAAGGGATATAGAAAACCTGGAGTGAAGCATCGGAATTTATAACTAGTACACAGGAATGGTTCAAAACATAGTCAGTAAAGAGAGTCTGTTTTCTTGTCCTTAAGTTGGCATTGTGCCTTTTGTATTTAATTCCGATGCAGATTCTGTGTTACATCGTCAATAAGAAGGTCAGCGGGATACAGTAAACCTGAAATGACGCATCGGAATCCACAACTAGTGTCACAGGAATGGTTCAAAACATAGACAGTAGGAAGAGTCACTGTTCTTGTACTTAAGTCGGCATTGTGCCTTTTGTATTAAATTCCGATGCAATTTCTGTGATTCATCGTCAATAAGAAGGTCCGAGGGATACAGTAAACCTGAAGTGAAGCATCGGAATCTACAACTTGCGTCACAGGATTGGTTCAAACATAGTCAGTAAGAAGAGTCAGTCTTCTTGTACTTAAGTCGGTATTGTGCCTTTCGTATTTAATTCCGATGCAATTTCTGTGTTTCACCGTCAATAAGAAGGTCCGAGGGATACAGTAACCCTGAAGTGAAGCATCGGAATCTGTAACTAGTGTCACAGGAATGGTTCAAACGTAGACAGTAAGAAGAGTCAGTCTTCTTGTACTTAAGTCGGCATTGTGCCTTTTCTATTTAATTCCGATGCAATTTCTGTGTTTCTTCGTCAATAAGAAGGTCCAAGGGATACAGCAAACCTCTAGTGAAGCATTGGAATCTATAACTAGTGTCACTGGAATGGTTCATAAGATAGACAGTAAGAAGAGTCAGTCTTCTTGTAGTTAAGTCGGCATTGTGCCTTTCGTATTTAATTCCGGTGCAATTTCTGTGTTTCACCGTCAATAAGAAGGTCAGAGGGATACAGTAAACCTGAAGTGAAGCATCGGAATCTGTAACTAGTGTCACAGGAATGGTTCAAACGTAGACAGTAAGAAGAGTCAGTCTTGTTGTACTTAAGTCGGCATTGTGCCTTTTCTATTTAATTCCGATGCAATTTCTGTGTTTCGTCGTCAATAACAAGGTCCAAGGGATACAGTAAACCTGGAGTGAAGCATCGGAATCTATAACTAGTGTCAATGGAGTGGTTCATAACATAGACAGTAAGACGAGTCAGTCTTCTTGTGGTTAAGTCGGCATTGTGTCTTTCGTATTTCATTCCGATGCAATTTCTGTGTTTCATTGTCAATAAGAAGGTTCAAGGGATACAATAAAATAGAAGTGAAGATTCGGAATCTATAACTAGTGTCACAGGAATGGTTCAAAACATAGTCAGTAAGAAGAGTCAGTCTTCTTGTACTTAAGTTGGCATTGTGCCATTTCTATTTAATTCCGATGCAATTTCTGTGTTTCATCGTCAATAAGAAGGTACAAGTGATACAGTAAACCTGAAGTGAAGCGTCGGAATCTATAACTAGTGTCACAGGAATGGTTCAAAACATAGTCAGTAAGAAGAGTCAGTCTTCTTGTACTTAAGTCGGCATTGTGCCATTTCTATTTAATTCCGATGCAATTTCTGTGTTTCATCGTCAATAACAAGGTCCAAGGGATATAGTAAACCTGGAGTGAAGCATCGGAATTCATAACTAGTACACAGGAATGGTTCAAAACATAGTCAGTAAAGAGAGTCAGTTTTCTTGTCCTTAAGTTGGCATTGTGCCTTTTGTATTTAATTCCGATGCAGATTCTGTGTTACATCGTCAATAAGAAGGTCGGCGGGATACGGTAAACCTGAAATGACGCATCGCAATCCACAACTAGTGTCACAGGAATGGTTCAAACGTAGACAGTAAGAAGAGTCAGTTTTCTTATACTTATGTCGGCATTGTGCATTTTCTAATTAATTCCGATGCAATTTCAGTGTTTCATCGTCAATAAGAAGGTCCAAGGGATACAGCTAACCTGAAGTGAAGCATCGGAATCTATAACTAGTGTCACAGGAATGGTTCAAAACATAGACAGTAAGAAAGGTCAGTCTTCTTGTACGTAAGGCGGCATAGTGCCTATTCTATTTAATTCCGATGCAATTTCTGTGTTTCATCGTCAATAAGAAGGTCAGAGGGATACAGTAAGCCTGAAGTGAAGCATCGGAATCTATAACTAGTGTCACAGGAATGGTTCAAAACATAGTCAGTAAGAAGAGTCAGTCTTCTTGTACTTAAGTCGGCATTGTGCCTTTCGTATTTAATTCCGATGCAATATCTGTGTTTCATCGTCAATAACAATGTCCAAGGGATACAGTAAACGTGGAGTGAAGCATCGGAATCTATAACTAGTGTCACAGGAATGGTTCAAAACATAGACAGTAAGAAGATTCAAATTCGTGTACTTAAGTCGGCATTGTGCCTTTTCAATTTAATTCCGATGCAATTTCTGTGTTTCATCGTCAATAAGAAGGTCACATGGATACAGTAAACCTGAAGTGAAGCATCGGAATCTATAACTAGTGTCACAGGAATGGTTCAAAACATAGTCAGTAAGAAGAGTCAGTCTTCTTGTAGTTAAGTCGGCATTATGCCTTTCGTATTCAATTCCGATGCAATTTCTGTGTGTCACCGTCAATAAGAAGGTCAGAGTGATACAGTAAACCTGCAGTGAAGCATCGGAATCTATAACTAGTGTCACAGGAATGGTTCAATCATAGACAGTAAGAAGGGTCAGTTTTCCTGTACTTAAGTCGGCATTGTGCCTTTTGAATTTAATTCCGATGCAATTTCTGTGTTTCATTGTTAATAAGAAGGTCAGAGGGATACAGTGAACCTGAAGTGAAGCATCGTAATCCATAACTAGTGTCACAGGAATGGTTCAAAACATAGTCAGTAAGAAGAGTAAGTCTTCTTGTCCTTAAGTCGGCATTGTGCCTTTTGTATTTAATTCCGATTATATTTCTGTGTTTCATCGTCAATAAGAAGGTACAAGGGATACAGTAAACCTGAAGTGAAGCGTCGGAATCTATAACTAGTGTCACAGGAATGTTTCAAAACTTAGACAGTAGGAAGAGTCACTGTTCTTGTACTTAAGTCGGCATTGTGCCTTTTGTATTTAATTCCGATGCAATTTCTGTGATTCATCGTCAATAAGAAGGTCCAAGGGATACAGTAAACCTGAAGTGAAGCATCGGAATCTACAACTTGCGTCACAGGATTGGTTCAAACATAGTCAGTAAGAAGAGTCAGTCTTCTTGTACTTAAGTCGGTATTCTGCCTTTCGTATATAATTCCGATGCAATTTCTGTGTTTCACCGTCAATAAGAAGGTCAGAGGGATACAGTAAACCTGAAGTGAAGCATCGGAATCTGTAACTAGTGTCACAGGAATGGTTCAAACGTAGACAGTAAGAAGAGTCAGTCTTCTTGTACTTAAGTCGGCATTGTGCCTTTTCTATTTAATTCCAATGCAATTTCTATGTTTCGTCGTCCAAAAGAAGGTCCAAGGGATACAGTAAACCTGGAGTGAAGCATCGGAATCTATAACTAGTGTCACTGGAATGGTTCATAACATAGACAGTAAGAAGAGTCAGTCTTCTTGTAGTTAAGTCGGCATTGTGCTTTCGTATTTAATTCCGATGCAATTTCTGTGTTTCACCGTCAATAAGAAGGTCAGAGGGATACCGTAAACCTGCAGTGAAGCATCGGAATCTATAACTAGTGTCACAGGAATGGTTCAAACATAGACATTAAGAAGAGTCAGTCTTCCTGTACTGAAGTCGGCATTGTGCCTTTTGTATTTAATTCCGATGGAATTTCTGTGTTTCATCGTCAATAAGAAGGTCAGAAGGATACAGTAAACCTGAAGTGAAGCATCGGAGTCTATAACTAGTGTCACAGGAATGGTTCAAAACATAGTCAGTAAGAAGAGTCAGCCTTCTTGTCCTTAAGTCGGCACTGTGCCTTTTGTATTTAATTCCGATGCAATTTCTGTGTTTCATCGTCAATTAGAGTGTCCAAGGGATACAGTAAACCAGGAGTGAAGCACCGGAATCTATAACTAGAATCACAGTAATGATTCAATACATAGACAGTAGGAAGAGTTAGTCTCCTTGTACTTAAGTCGGCATTGTGCCATTTGCATTTAATTCCGATGCAATTTCTGTGTTTCATCGTCAATAAGAATGTCCAAGGGATACAGTAAACCTGAAGTGAAGCATCGGAATCTATAACTAGTGTCACAGGAATGTTTCAAACTACAATCAGTAAGAAAAGTCAGTTTTCTCATACTTATGTCGGCATTGTGCCTCTTCTATTTTATTCCGATGCAATTTCTGTGTTTCATCTTCAATAAGAAGGTCCAAGGGATACAGCTAACCTGAAGTGAAGCATCGGAATCTATAACTAGTGTCACAGTAATGGTTCAAAACATAGACAGTAAGAAGGGTCAGTCTTCTTGTACGTAAGGCGGCATAGTGCCTATTCTATTTAATTCCGATGCAATTTCTGTGTTTCATCGTCAATAAGAAGGTCAGAGGGATACAGTAAACCTGAAGTGAAGCATCGGAATCAATAACTAGTGTCACAGGAATGGTTCAAAACATAGTCAGTAAGAAGAGTCAGTCTTCTTGTACTTAAGTCGGCATTGTGCCTTTTGTATTTAATTCCGATGCAATTTCTGTGTTTCATCGTCAATAAGAAGGTCCAAGGGATACAGTAAACGTGGAGTGAAGCATCGGAATATATAACTAGTGTCACAGGAATGGTTAAAACATAGACAGTAAGAAGATTCAAATTCGTGTACTTAAGTCGGCATTGTGCCTTTTCAATTTAATTCCGATGCAATTTCTGTGTTTCATCGTCAATAAGAAGGTCACATGGATACAGTTAACCTGAAGTGAAGCATCGGAATCTATAACTAGTGTCACAGGAATGGTTCAAAACATAGTCAGTAAGCAGAGTCAGTCTTCTTGTAGTTAAGTCGGCATTGTGCCTTTCGTATTCAATTCCGATGCAATTTCTGTGTGTCACCGTCAATAAGAAGGTCAGAGTGATACAGTAAACCTGCAGTGAAGCATCGGAATCTATAACTAGTGTCACAGGAATGGATCAAACATAGACAGTAAGAAGAGTCAGTCTTCCTGTACTTAAGTCAGCATTGTGCCTTTTGAATTTAATTCCGATGCAATTTCTGTGTTTCATTGTCAATAAGAAGGTCAGAGGGATACGGTGAACCTGAAGTGAAGCATCGTAATCTATAACTAGTGTCACAGGAGTAGTTCAAAACATATCAGTAAGAAGAGTCAGTCTTCTTGTCCTTAAGTCGGCATTGTGCCTTTTGTATTTAATTCCGATGCAATTTCTGTGTTTCATCGTCAATAAGAAGGGACAAGGGATACAGTAAACCTGAAGTGAAGCGTCGGAATCTATAACTAGTGTCACAGGAAATTTTCAAACTTAGACAGTAGGAAGAGTCACTGTTCTTGTACTTAAGTCGGCATTGTGCCTTTTGTATTTAATTCCGATGCAATTTCTGTGTTTCATCGTCAATAAGAAGGTCCAAGGGATACAGTAAACCTGAAGTGAAGGATCGGAATCTACAACTTGTGTCACAGGATTGGTTCAAACATAGTCAGTAAGAAGAGTCAGTCTTCTTGTACTTAAGTCGGTATTGTGCCTTTCGTATTTAATTCCGATGCGATTTCTGTGTTTCACGGTCAATAAGAAGGTCCGAGGGATACAGTAAACCTGGAGTGAAGCATCGGAATCTATAACTAGTGTCACTGGAATGGTTCATAACATAGACAGTAAGAAGAGTCAGTCTTCTTGTAGTTAAGTCGGCATTGTGCCTTTCGTATTTAATTCCGATGCAATTTCTGTGTTTCACCGTCAATAAGAAGGTCAGAGGGATACAGTAAACCTGCAGTGAAGCATCGGAATCGATAACTAGTGTCACAGGAATGGTTCAAACATAGACAGTAAGAAGAGTCAGTCTTCCTGTACTTAAGTCGGCATTGTGCCTTTTGTATTTAATTCCGATGGAATTTCTGTGTTTCATCGTCAATAAGAAGGTACAAGGGATACAGTAAACCTGAAGTGAAGCGTGGGAGTCTATAACTAGTGTCACAGGAATGGTTCAAAACTTAGACAGTAGGAAGAGTCACTGTTCTTGTACTTAAGTCGGCATTGTGCCTTTTGTATTTAATTCCGATGCAATTTCTGTGTTTCATCGTCAATAAGAAGGTCCATGGGATACAGTAAACCAGAAGTGAAGCATCGGAATCTACAACTAGTGTCACAGGATTGGCTCAAACATAGTCAGTAAGAAGAGTCAGTCTTCTTGTACTTAAGTCGGTATTGTGCCTGTCGTATTTAATTCCGATGCAATTTCTGTGTTTCACTGTCAATAAGAAGGTCCGAGGGATACAGTAAACCTGGAGTGAAGCATCGGAATCTATAACTAGTGTCACTGGAATGGTTCATAACATAGACAGTAAGAAGAGTCAGTCTTCTTGTAGTTAAGTCGGCATTGTGCCTTTCGTATTTAATTCCGATGCAATTTCTGTGTTTCACCGTCAATAAGAAGGTCAGAGGGATACAGTAAACCTGCAGTGAAGCATCGGAATCGATAACTAGTGTCACAGGAATGGTTCAAAGATAGACAGTAAGAAGAGTCAGTCTTCCTGTACTTAAGTCGGCATTGTGCCTTTTGTATTTAATTTCGATGCAATTTCTTTGTTTCGTCGTCAATAAGAAGGTCCAAGGGATACAGTAAGCCTGGAGTGAAGCATCGGAATCTATAACTAGTGTCAATGGAATGGTTCATAACATAGACAGTAAGACGAGTCAATCTTCTTGTAGTTAAGTCGGCATTGTGCCTTTCGTATTTCATTCCAATGCATTTTCTGTGTTTCATTGTCAATAAGAAGGTTCAAGGGATACAATTAACCTGAAGTGAAGATTCGGAATCTATAACTAGTGTCACAGGAATGGTTCAAAACATAGTCAGTAAGAAGAGTCAGTCTTCTTGTACTTCAGTCGGCATTGTGCCAATACTACTTAATTCCGATGCAATTTCTGTGTTTCATCTTCAATAACAAGGTCCAAGGGATATAGTAAACCTCGAGTGAAGCGTCGGAATTTATAACTAGTACACAGGAATGGTTCAAAACATAGTCAGTAAGAAGAGTCAGTCTTCTTGTCCTTAAGTCGGCATTGTGCCTTTTGTATTTAATTCCGATGCAATTTCTGTGCTTCATCGTCAATAAGAAGGTACAAGGGATACAGTAAACCTGAAGTGAAGCGTCGGAATCTATAACTAGTGTCACAGGAATGGTTCAAAACTTACACTGTAGGAAGAGTCACTGTTCTTGTACTTAAGTCGGCATTGTGCCTTTTGTATTTAATTCCGATGCAATTTCTGTGTTTCATCGTCAATAAGAAGGTCCAAGTAATACAGTAAACCTGAAGTGAAGCATCGGAATCTACAACTAGTGTCACACGATTGGTTCAAACATAGTCAGTAAGAAGAGTTAGTCTTCTTGTACTTAAGTCGGTATTGTGCCTTTCGTATTTAATTCCGATGCAATTTCTGTGTTTCACCGTCAATAAGAAGGTCAAAGGGATACAGTAAACCTGAAGTGAAGCATCGGAATCTGTAACTAGTGTCACAGGAATGGTTCACACGTAGACAGTAAGAAGAGTCAGTCTTCTTGTACTTAAGTCGGCATTGTGCCTTTTCTATTTAATTCCGATGCAATTTCTGTGTTTCCTCGTCATTAAGAAGGTCCAAGGGATACAGTAAACCTGGAGTGAAGCATTGGAATCTATAACTAGTGTCAATGGAATGGTTCATAACATAGACAGTAAGAAGGGTCAGTCTTCTTGTAGTTAAGTCGGCATTGTGCCTTTCGTATTTCATTCCGATGCAATTTCTGTGTTTCATTGGCAATAAGAAGGTTCAAGGGATACAATAAACCTAAAGTGAAGATTCGGAATCTATAACTAGTGTCACAGGAATGGCTCAAAACATAGTCAGTAAGAAGAGTCAGTCTTCTTGTACTTAAGTCGGCATTGTGCCATTTCTATTTAATTCCGATGCAATTTCTGTGTTTCATCGTCAATAAGAAGGTACAAGTGATACAGTAAACCTGAAGTGAAGCGTCGGAATCTATAACTAGTGTCACAGGAATGGTTCAAAACATAGTCAGTAAGAAGAGTCAGTCTTCTTGTACTTAAGTCGGCATTGTGCCATTTCTATTTAATTCCGATGCAATTTCTGTGTTTCATCGTCAATAACAAGGTCCAAGGGATATAGTAAACCTGGAGTGAAGCATCGGAATTTATAACTAGTACACAGGAATGGTTCAAAACATAGTCAGTAAAGAGAGTCAGTTTTCTTGTCCTTAAGTTGGCATTGTGCCTTTTGTATTTAATTCCGATGCAGATTCTGTGTTACATCGTCAATAAGAAGGTCGGCGGGATACAGTAAACCTGAAATGACGCATCGCAATCCACAACTAGTGTCACAGGAATGGTTCAAAACATAGACAGTAGGAAGAGTCAGTCTTCTTGCACTTAAGTCGGCATTGTGCCTTTTGTATTTAATTCCGATGCAATATCTGTGTTTCATCGTCAATAAGAAGGTCCAAGGTATACAGTAAACCTGAAGTAAAGCATCGAAATCTATAACTAGTGTCACAGGAATGTTTCAAACTAAAATCAGTAAGAAGAGTCAGTTTTCTTATACTTATGTCGGCATTGTGCATTTTCTAATTAATTCCGATGCAATTTCTGTGTTTCATCGTCAATAAGAAGGTCCAAGGGATACAGCTAACCTGAAGTGAAGCATCGGAATCTATAACTAGTGTCACAGGAATGGTTCAAAACATAGACAGTAAGAAAGGTCAGTCTTCTTGTACGTAAGGCGGCATAGTGCCTATTCTATTTAATTCCGATGCAATTTCTGTGTTTCATCGTCAATAAGAAGGTCAGAGGGATACAGTAAACCTGAAGTGAAGCATCGGAATCTATAACTAGTGTCACAGGAATGGTTCAAAACATAGTCAGTAAGAAGAGTCAGTCTTCTTGTACTTAAGTCGGCATTGTGCCTTTTGTATTTAATTCCGATGCAATATCTGTGTTTCATCGTCAATAACAAGGTCCAAGGGATACAGTAAACGTGGAGTGAAGCATCGGAATCTATAACTAGTGTCACAGGAATGGTTCAAAACATAGACAGTAAGAAGATTCAAATTCTTGTACTTAAGTCGGCATTGTGCCTTTTCAATTTAATTCCGATGCAATTTCTGTGTTTCATCGTCAATAAGAAGGTCACATGGATACAGTAAACCTGAAGTGAAGCATCGGAATCTATAACTAGTGTCACAGGAATGGGTCAAAACAAAGTCAGTAAGAAGAGTCAGTCTTCTTGTAGTTAAGTCGGCATTATGCCTTTCGTATTGAATTCCGATGCAATTTCTGTGTGTCACCGTCAATAAGAAGGTCAGAGTGATACAGTAAACCTGCAGTGAAGCATCGGAATCTATAACTAGTGTCACAGGAATGGTTCAATCATAGACAGTAAGAAGGGTCAGTTTTCCTGTACTTAAGTCGGCATTGTGCCTTTTGAATTTAATTCCGATGCAATTTCTGTGTTTCATTGTTAATAAGAAGGTCAGAGGGATACAGTGAACCTGAAGTGAAGCATCGTAATCCATAACTAGTGTCACAGGAATGGTTCAAAACATAGTCAGTAAGAAGAGTCAGTCTTCTTGTCCTTAAGTCGGCATTGTGCCTTTTGTATTTAATGCCGATTCAATTTCTGTGTTTCATCGTCAATAAGAAGGTACAAGGGATACAGTTAACCTGAAGTGAAGCGTCGGAATCTATAACTAGTGTCACAGGAATGTTTCAAATCTTAGACAGTAGGAAGAGTCACTGTTCTTGTACTTAAGTCGGCATTGTGCCTTTTGTATTTAATTCCGATGCAATTTCTGTGATTCATCGTCAATAAGAAGGTCCAAGGGATACACTAAACCAGAAGTGAAGCATCGGAATCTACAACTTGCGTCACAGGATTGGTTCAAACATAGTCAGTAAGAAGAGTCAGTCTTCTTGTACTTAAGTCGGTATTCTGCCTTTCGTATTTAATTCCGATGCAATTTCTGTGTTTCACCGTCAATAAGAAGGTCAGAGGGATACAGTAAACCTGAAGTGAAGCATCGGAATCTGTAACTAGTGTCACAGGAATGGTTCAAACGTAGACAGTAAGAAGAGTCAGTCTTCTTGTACTTAAGTCGGCATTGTGCCTTTTCTATTTAATTCCAATGCAATTTCTATGTTTCGTCGTCAAAAAGAAGGTCCAAGGGATACAGTAAACCTGGAGTGAAGCATCGGAATCTATAACTAGTGTCACTGGAATGGTTCATAACATAGACAGTAAGAAGAGACAGTCTTCTCGTAGTTAAGTCGGCATTGTGCTTTCGTATTTAATTCCGATGCAATTTCTGTGTTTCACCGTCAATAAGAAGGTCAGAGGGATACCGTAAACCTGCAGTGAAGCATCGGAATCTATAACTAGTGTCACAGGAATGGTTCAAACATAGACATTAAGAAGAGTCAGTCTTCCTGTACTGAAGTCGGCATTGTGCCTTTTGTATTTAATTCCGATGGAATTTCTGTGTTTCATCGTCAATAAGAAGGTCAGAAGGATACAGTAAACCTGAAGTGAAGCATCGGAATCTATAACTAGTGTCACAGGAATGGTTCAAAACATAGTCAGTAAGAAGAGTCAGCCTTCTTGTCCTTAAGTCGGCATTGTGCCTTTTGTATTTAATTCCTATGCTATTTCTGTGTTTCATCGTCAATTAGAGTGTCCAAGGGATACAGTAAACCTGGAGTGAAGCACCGGAATCTATAACTAGAATCACAGTAATGATTCAATACATAGACAGTAGGAAGAGTCAGTCTCCTTGTACTTAAGTCGGCATTGTGCCTTTTGCATTTAATTCCGATGCAATTTCTGTGTTTCATCGTCAATAAGAATGTCCAAGGGATACAGTAAACCTGAAGTGAAGCATCGGAATCTATAACTAGTGTCACAGGAATGTTTCAAACTACAATCAGTAAGAAGAGTCAGTTTTCTCATACTTATGTCGGCATTGTGCCTCTTCTATTTTATTCCGATGCAATTTCTGTGTTTCATCTTCAATAAGAAGGTCCAAGGGAAACAGCTAACCTGAAGTGAAGCGTCGGAATCTATAACTAGTGTCACAGGAAATTTTCAAACTTAGACAGTAGGAAGAGTCACTGTTCTTGTACTTAAGTCGGCATTGTGCCTTTTGTATTTAATTCCGATGCAATTTCTGTGTTTCATCGTCAATAAGAAGGTCCAAGGGATACAGTAAACCTGAAGTGAAGGATCGGAATCTACAACTTGTGTCACAGGATTGGTTCAAACATAGTCAGTAAGAAGAGTCAGTCTTCTTGTACTTAAGTCGGTATTGTGCCTTTCGTATTTAATTCCGATGCGATTTCTGTGTTTCACGGTCAATAAGAAGGTCAGAGGGATACAGTAAACCTGAAGTGAAGCATCGGAATCTGTAACTAGTGTCACAGGAATGGTTCAAACGTAGACAGTAAGAAGAGTCAGTCTTCTTGTACTTAAGTCGGCATTGTGCTTTTTCTATTTAATTACGATGCAATTTCTGTGTTTCGTCGTCAATAAGAAGGTCCGAGGGATACAGTAAACCTGGAGTGAAGCATCGGAATCTATAACTAGTGTCACTGGAATGGTTCATAACATAGACAGTAAGAAGAGTCAGTCTTCTTGTAGTTAAGTCGGCATTGTGCCTTTCGTATTTAATTCCGATGCAATTTCTGTGTTTCACCGTCAATAAGAAGGTCAGAGGGATACAGTAAACCTGCAGTGAAGCATCGGAATCGATAACTAGTGTCACAGGAATGGTTCAAACATAGACAGTAAGAAGAGTCAGTCTTCCTGTACTTAAGTCGGCATTGTGCCTTTTGTATTTAATTCCGATGGAATTTCTGTGTTTCATCGTCAATAAGAAGGTCAGAGGGATACAGTAAACCTGAAGTGAAGCATCGGAATCTATAACTAGTGTCACAGGAATGGTTCAAAGCATAGTCAGTAAGAAGAGTCAGCCTTCTTGTCCTTAAGTCGGCAATGTGCCTTTTGTATTTAATTCCGATGCAAGTTCTGTGTTTCATCGTCAATAAGAAGGTCCAAGGGATACAGTAAACCTGGAGTGAAGCACCGGAATCTATAACTAGATTCACAGTAATGAGTCAAAGCATAGACAGTAAGAAGAGTCAGTCTCCTTGTACTTAAGTCGGCATTGTGCCATTTGCATTTAATTCCGATGCAATTTCTGTGTTTCATCGTCAATAAGAATGTCCAAGGGATACAGTAAACCTGAAGTGAAGCATCGGAATCCATAACTAGTGTCACAGGAATGGTTTAAATCATAGTCAGTAAGAAGAGTCAGCCTTCTTGTACTTATGTCGGCATTGTGCTTTCGTATTTAATTCCGATGCAATTTCTGTGTTTCACCGTTAATACGAAGGTCAGAGGGATACAGTGAACCTGAAGTGAAGCATCGTAATCTATAACTAGTGTCACAGGAATGGTTCAAAACATAGTCAGTAAGATGAGTCAGTCTTCTTGTCCTTAAGTCGGCATTGTGCCTTTTGTATTTAATTCCGATGCAATTTCTGTGTTTCATCGTCAATAAGAATGTACAAGGGATACAGTAAACCTGAAGTGAAGCGTCGGAATCTATAACTAGTGTCACAGGAATAATTCAAAACTTAGACAGTAGGAAGAGTCACTGTTCTTGTACTTAAGTCGGCATTGTGCCTTTGGATTTAATTCCAATGCAATTTCTGTGTTTCATTGTCAATAAGAAGGTCCAAGGGATACAGTAAACCTGAAGTGAAGCATCGGAATCTACAACTAGTGTCACAGGATTGGTTCAAACATAGTCAGTAAGAAGAGTCAGTATTCTTGTACTTGAGTCGGTATTGTGCCTTTCGTATTTTATTCCGATGCAATTTCTGTGTTTCACCGTCAATAAGAAGGTCAGAGGGATACAGTAAACCTGAAGCGAAGCATCGGAATCTGTAACTAGTGTCAAAGGAATGGTTCAAACGTAGGCAGTAAGAAGAGTCAGTCTTCTTGTACTTAAGTCGGCATTGTGCCTTTTCTATTTAATTCCGATGCAATTTCTGTGTTTCGTCGTCAATAAGAAGGTCCAAGGGATACAGTAAACCTGGAGTGAAGCATCGGAATCTATAACTAGTGTCACTGGAATGGTTCATAACATAGACAGTAGGAAGAGTCAGTCTTCTTGTAGTTAAGTCGGCATTGTGCCTTTCGTATTTAATTCCGATGCAAGTTCTGTGTTTCACCGTCAATAAGAAGGTCCAAGGGATACAGTAAACCTGGAGTGAAGCACCGGAATCTATAACTAGAATCACAGTAATGATTCAAATCATAGACAGTAAGAAGAGTCAGTCTCCTTGTACTTAAGTCGGCATTGTGCCATTTGCATTTAATTCCGATGCAATTTCTGTGTTTCATCGTCAATAAGAATGTCCAAGGGATACAGTAAACCTGAAGTGAAGCATCGGAATCCATAACTAGTGTCACAGGAATGGTTTAAATCATAGTCAGTAAGAAGAGTCAGCCTTCTTGTACTTATGTCGGCATTGTGCTTTCGTATTTAATTCCGATGCAATTTCTGTGTTTCACCGTCAATACGAAGGTCAGAGGGATACAGTGAACCTGAAGTGAAGCATCGTAATCTATAACTAGTGTCACAGGAATGGTTCAAAACATAGTCAGTAAGATGAGTCAGTCTTCTTGTCCTTAAGTCGGCATTGTGCCTTTTGTATTTAATTCCGATGCAATTTCTGTGTTTCATCGTCAATAAGAATGTACAAGGGATACAGTAAACCTGAAGTGAAGCGTCGGAATCTATAACTAGTGTCACAGGAATAATTCAAAACTTAGACAGTAGGAAGAGTCACTGTTCTTGTACTTAAGTCGGCATTGTGCCTTTGGATTTAATTCCAATGCAATTTCTGTGTTTCATTGTCAATAAGAAGGTCCAAGGGATACAGTAAACCTGAAGTGAAGCATCGGAATCTACAACTAGTGTCACAGGATTGGTTCAAACATAGTCAGTAAGAAGAGTCAGTATTCTTGTACTTGAGTCGGTATTGTGCCTTTCGTATTTTATTCCGATGCAATTTCTGTGTTTCACCGTCAATAAGAAGGTCAGAGGGATACAGTAAACCTGAAGCGAAGCATCGGAATCTGTAACTAGTGTCAAAGGAATGGTTCAAACGTAGGCAGTAAGAAGAGTCAGTCTTCTTGTACTTAAGTCGGCATTGTGCCTTTTCTATTTAATTCCGATGCAATTTCTGTGTTTCGTCGTCAATAAGAAGGTCCAAGGGATACAGTAAACCTGGAGTGAAGCATCGGAATCTATAACTAGTGTCACTGGAATGGTTCATAACATAGACAGTAGGAAGAGTCAGTCTTCTTGTAGTTAAGTCGGCATTGTGCCTTTCGTATTTAATTCCGATGCAAGTTCTGTGTTTCACCGTCAATAAGAAGGTCCAAGGGATACAGTAAACCTGGAGTGAAGCACCGGAATCTATAACTAGAATCACAGTAATGATTCAAATCATAGACAGTAAGAAGAGTCAGTCTCCTTGTACTTAAGTCGGCATTGTGCCATTTGCATTTAATTCCGATGCAATTTCTGTGATTCATCGTCAATAAGAATGTCCAAGGGATACAGTAAACCTCAAGTGAAGCATCGGAATCTATAACTAGTGTCACAGGAATGGTCAAAACATAGACAGTACGAAGAGATAGTCTTCTTGTACTTATGTCGGCATTGTGGCTTTTGTATTTAATTCCGATGCAATGTCTGTGTTTCATCGTCAAAAAGAAGGTCAGAGGGATATAGTAAACCTGAAGTGATGCATCGGAATCTATAACTAGTGTCACAGGAATGTTTCAAAACATAGTCAATAAGAAGAGTCAGTCTTCTTGTCCTTAAGTCGGCATTGTGCCTTTTGTATTTAATTCCGATGCAATTTCTGTGTTTCATCGTCAATAAGAATGTCCAAGGGATATAGTAACCCTGGACTGAAGCATCGGAATCTATAACTAGTGTCACAGGAATGGTTCAAAACATAGACAGTAAGAAGAGTCAGTCTTCTTGTCCTTAAGTCGGCATTGTGCCTTTTGTATTTAATTCCGATGCAATTTCTGTGTTTCATCGTCAATAAGAAGGTACAGGGGATACAGTAAACCTGAAGAGAAGCGTCGGAATCTATATCTAGTGTCACAGGAATGTTTCAAAACTTAGACAGTAGGAAGAGTCACTGTTCTTGTACTTAAGTCGGCATTGTGCCTTTTGTATTTAATTGCGATGCAATTTCTGTGTTTCATCGTCAATAAGACGGTCCAAGGGATACAGTAAACCTGAAGTGAAGCATCGGAATCTATAACTAGTGTCACAGGATTGGTTCAAACATAGTCAGTAAGAAGAGTCAGTCTTCTAGTACTTAAGTCGGTATTGTGCCTTTAGTATTTAATTCCGATGCAATTTCTGTGTTTCACTGTCAATTAGAAGGTCAGAGGGATACAGTAAACCTGAAGTGAAGCATCGGAATCTGTAACTAGCGTCACAGGAATGGTTCAAACGTAGACAGTAAGAAGAGTCAGTCTTCTTGTACTTAAGTCGGCATTGTGCCTTTTCTATTTAATTCCGATGCATTTTCTGTGTTTCGTCGTCAATAACAAGGTCCAAGGGATACAGTAATCCTGGAGTGAAGCATCGGAATCTATAACTAGTGTCACTGGAATGGGTCATAACATAGACAGAAAGAAGAGTCAGTCTTCTTGTAGTTAAGTCGGCATTGTGCCTTTCGTATTTAATTCCGATGCAATTTCTGTGTTTCACCGTCAATAAGAAGGCCAGATAGATACAGTAAACCTGCAGTGAAGCATCGGAATCTATAACTAGTGTCACAGGAATGGTTCAAACATTGACAGTAAGAAGAGTCAGTCTTCCTGTACTTAAGTCGGCATTGTGCCTTTTGTATTTAATTCCGATGGAATTTCTGTGTTTCATCGTCCATAAGAGGGTCAGAGGGATACAGTAAACCTGAAGTGAAGCATCGGAATCTATAACTAGTGTCACAGGAATGGTTCAAAGCATAGTCAGTAAGAAGAGTCAGCCTTCTTGTCCTTAAGTCGGCATTGTGCCCTTTGTATTTAATTCCGATGCAATTTCTGTGTTTCATCGTCAATAAGAAGGTCCAAGGGATACAGTAAACCTGGAGTGAAGCACCGGAATCTATAACTAGATTCACAGTAATGATTCAAAGCATAGACAGTAAGAAGAGTCAGTCTCCTTGTACTTAAGTCGGCATTGTGCCATTTGCATTTAATTCCGATGCAATTTCTGTGTTTCATCGTCAATAAGAATGTCCAAGGGATACAGTAAACCTGAAGTGAAGCATCGGAATCCATAACTAGTGTCACAGGAATGGTTTAAATCATAGTCAGTAAGAAGAGTCAGCCTACTTGTACTTATGTCGGCATTGTGCTTTCGTATTTAATTCCGATGCAATTTCTGTGTTTCACCGTCAATACGAAGGTCAGAGGGATACAGTGAACCTGAAGTGAAGCATCGTAATCTATAACTAGTGTCACAGGAATGGTTCAAAACATAGTCAGTAAGATGAGTCAGTCTTCTTGTCCTTAAGTCGGCATTGTGCCTTTTGTATTTAATTCCGATGCAATTTCTGTGTTTCATCGTCAATAAGAATGTACAAGGGATACAGTAAACCTGAAGTGAAGCGTCGGAATCTATAACTAGTGTCACAGGAATAATTCAAAACTTAGACAGTAGGAAGAGTCACTGTTCTTGTACTTAAGTCGGCATTGTGCCTTTGGATTTAATTCCGATGCAATTTCTGTGTTTCATCGTCAATAAGAAGGTCCAAGGGATACAGTGAACCTGAAGTGAAGCATCGGAATCTACAACTAGTGTCACAGGATTGGTTCAAACATAGTCAGTAAGAAGAGTCACTCTTCTTGTACTTGAGTCGGTATTGTGCCTTTCGTATTTGATTCCGATGCAATTTCTGTGTTTCACCGTCAATAAGAAGGTCAGAGGGATACAGTAAACCTGAAGTGAAGCATCGGAATCTGTAACTAGTGTCAAAGGAATGGTTCAAACGTAGGCAGTAAGAAGAGTCAGTCTTCTTGTACTTAAGTCGGCATTGTGCCTTTTCTATTTAATTCCGATGCAATTTCTGTGTTTCGTCGTCAATAAGAAGGTCCAAGGGATACAGTAAGCCTGGAGTGAAGCATCGGAATCTATAACTAGTGTCACTGGAATGGTTCATAACATAGACAGTAGGAAGAGTCAGTCTTCTTGTAGTTATGTCGGCATTGTGCCTTTCGTATTTAATTCCGATGCAATTTCTGTGTTTCACCGTCAATAAGAAGGTCCAAGGGATACAGTAAACCTGGAGTGAAGCACCGGAATCTATAACTAGAATCACAGTAATGATTCAAATCATAGACAGTAAGAAGAGTCAGTCTCCTTGTACTTAAGTCGGCATTGTGCCATTTGCATTTAATTCCGATGCAATTTCTGTGTTTCATCGTCAATAAGAATGTCCAAGGGATACAGTAAACCTGAAGTGAAGCATCGGAATCTATAACTAGTGTCACAGGAATGGTCAAAACATAGACAGTACGAAGAGATAGTCTTCTTGTACTTATGTCGGCATTGTGGCTTTTGTATTTAATTCCGATGCAATGTCTGTGTTTCATCGTCAAAACGAAGGTCAGAGGGATATAGTAAACCTGAAGTGATGCATCGGAATCTATAACTAGTGTCACAGGAATGTTTCAAAACATAGTCAATAAGAAGAGTCAGTCTTCTTGTCCTTAAGTCGGCATTGTGCCTTTCGTATTTAATTCCGATGCAATTTCTGTGTTTCATCGTCAATAAGAATGTCCGAGGGATATAGTAACCCTGGACTGAAGACTCGGAATCTATAACTAGTGTCACAGGAATGGATCAAAACATAGACAGTAAGAAGAGTCAGTCTTCTTGTACTTAAGTCGGTATTGTGCCTTTCGTATTTAATTCCGATGCGATTTCTGTGTTTCATCGTCAATAAGACGGTCCAAGGGATACAGTAAACCTGAAGTGAAGCATCGGAATCTATAACTAGTGTCACAGGATTGGTTCAAACATAGTCAGTAAGAAGAGTCAGTCTTCTAGTACTTAAGTCGGTATTGTGCCTTTAGTATTTAATTCCGATGCAATTTCTGTGTTTCATCGTCAATAAGAAGGTACAGGGGATACAGTAAACCTGAAGAGAAGCGTCGGAATCTATATCTAGTGTCACAGGAATGTTTCAAAACTTAAACAGTAGGAAGAGTCACTGTTCTTGTACTTAAGTCGGCATTGTGCCTTTTGTATTTAATTCCGATGCAATTTCTGTGTTTCATCGTCAATAAGACGGTCCAAGGGATACAGTAAACCTGAAGTGAAGCATCGGAATCTATAACTAGTGTCACAGGATTGGTTCAAACATAGTCAGTAAGAAGAGTCAGTCTTCTAGTACTTAAGTCGGTATTGTGCCTTTAGTATTTAATTCCGATGCAATTTCTGTGTTTCATCGTCAATAAGAAGGTACAGGGGATACAGTAAACCTGAAGAGAAGCGTCGGAATCTATATCTAGTGTCACAGGAATGTTTCAAAACTTAGACAGTAGGAAGAGTCACTGTTCTTGTACTTAAGTCGGCATTGTGCCTTTCGTATTTAATTCCGATGCAATTTCTGTGTTTCATCGTCAATAAGAATGTCCGAGGGATATAGTAACCCTGGACTGAAGACTCGGAATCTATAACTAGTGTCACAGGAATGGATCAAAACATAGACAGTAAGAAGAGTCAGTCTTCTTGTACTTAAGTCGGTATTGTGCCTTTCGTATTTAATTCCGATGCGATTTCTGTGTTTCATCGTCAATAAGAATGTCCAAGGGATATAGTAACCCTGGACTGAAGCATCGGAATCTATAACTAGTGTCACAGGAATGGTTCAAAACATAGACAGTAAGAAGGGTCAGTCTTCTTGTCCTTAAGTCGGCATTGTGCCTTTTGTATTTGATTCCGATGCAATTTCTGTGTTTCATCGTCAATAAGAAGGTACAGGGGATACAGTAAACCTGAAGAGAAGCGTCGGAATCTATATCTAGTGTCACAGGAATGTTTCAAAACTTAGACAGTAGGAAGAGTCACTGTTCTTGTACTTAAGTCGGCATTGTGCCTTTTGTATTTAATTCCGATGCAATTTCTGTGTTTCATCGTCAATAAGACGGTCCAAGGGATACAGTAAACCTGAAGTGAAGCATCGGAATCTATAACTAGTGTCACAGGATTGGTTCAAACATAGTCAGTAAGAAGAGTCAGTCTTCTAGTACTTAAGTCGGTATTGTGCCTTTAGTATTTAATTCCGATGCAATTTCTGTGTTTCACCGTCAATTAGAAGGTCAGAGGGATACAGTAAACCTGAAGTGAAGCATCGGAATCTGTAACTAGCGTCACAGGAATGGTTCAAACGTAGACAGTAAGAAGAGTCAGTCTTCTTGTACTTAAGTCGGCATTGTGCCTTTTCTATTTAATTCCGATGCATTTTCTGTGTTTCGTCGTCAATAAGAAGGTCCAAGGGATACAGTAATCCTGGAGTGAAGCATCGGAATCTATAACTAGTGTCACTGGAATGGGTCATAACATAGACAGAAAGAGGAGTCAGTCTTCTTGTAGTTAAGTCGGCATTGTGCCTTTCGTATTTAATTCCGATGCAATTTCTGTGTTTCACCGTCAATAAGAAGGCCAGATAGATACAGTAAACCTGCAGTGAAGCATCGGAATCTATAACTAGTGTCACAGGAATGGTTCAAACATAGACAGTAAGAAGAGTCAGTCTTCCTGTACTTAAGTCGGCATTGTGCCTTTTGTATTTAATTCCGATGGAATTTCTGTGTTTCATCGTCCATAAGAGGGTCAGAGGGATACAGTAAACCTGAAGTGAAGCATCGGAATCTATAACTAGTGTCACAGGAATGGTTCAAAGCATAGTCAGTAAGAAGAGTCAGCCTTCTTGTCCTTAAGTCGGCATTGTGCCCTTTGTATTTAATTCCGATGCAATTTCTGTGTTTCATCGTCAATAAGAAGGTCCAAGGGATACAGTAAACCTGGAGTGAAGCACCGGAATCTATAACTAGATTCACAGTAATGATTCAAAGCATAGACAGTAAGAAGAGTCAGTCTCCTTGTACTTAAGTCGGCATTGTGCCATTTGCATTTAATTCCGATGCAATTTCTGTGTTTCATCGTCAATAAGAATGTCCAAGGGATACAGTAAACCTGAAGTGAAGCATCGGAATCCATAACTAGTGTCACAGGAATGGTTTAAATCATAGTCAGTAAGAAGAGTCAGCCTTCTTGTACTTATGTCGGCATTGTGCTTTCGTATTTAATTCCGATGCAATTTCTGTGTTTCACCGTCAATACGAAGGTCAGAGGGATACAGTGAACCTGAAGTGAAGCATCGTAATCTATAACTAGTGTCACAGGAATGGTTCAAAACATAGTCAGTAAGATGAGTCAGTCTTCTTGTCCTTAAGTCGGCATTGTGCCTTTTGTATTTAATTCCGATGCAATTTCTGTGTTTCATCGTCAATAAGAATGTACAAGGGATACAGTAAACCTGAAGTGAAGCGTCGGAATCTATAACTAGTGTCACAGGAATAATTCAAAACTTAGACAGTAGGAAGAGTCACTGTTCTTGTACTTAAGTCGGCATTGTGCCTTTGGATTTAATTCCGATGCAATTTCTGTGTTTCATCGTCAATAAGAAGGTCCAAGGGATACAGTGAACCTGAAGTGAAGCATCGGAATCTACAACTAGTGTCACAGGATTGGTTCAAACATAGTCAGTAAGAAGAGTCAGTCTTCTTGTACTTGAGTCGGTATTGTGCCTTTCGTATTTGATTCCGATGCAATTTCTGTGTTTCACCGTCAATAAGAAGGTCAGAGGGATACAGTAAACCTGAAGTGAAGCATCGGAATCTGTAACTAGTGTCAAAGGAATGGTTCAAACGTAGGCAGTAAGAAGAGTCAGTCTTCTTGTACTTAAGTCGGCATTGTGCCTTTTCTATTTAATTCCGATGCAATTTCTGTGTTTCGTCGTCAATAAGAAGGTCCAAGGGATACAGTAAACCTGGAGTGAAGCATCGGAATCTATAACTAGTGTCACTGGAATGGTTCATAACATAGACAGTAGGAAGAGTCAGTCTTCTTGTAGTTATGTCGGCATTGTGCCTTTCGTATTTAATTCCGATGCAATTTCTGTGTTTCACCGTCAATAAGAAGGTCCAAGGGATACAGTAAACCAGGAGTGAAGCACCGGAATCTATAACTAGAATCACAGTAATGATTCAAATCATAGACAGTAAGAAGAGTCAGTCTCCTTGTACTTAAGTCGGCATTGTGCCATTTGCATTTAATTCCGATGCAATTTCTGTGTTTCATCGTCAATAAGAATGTCCAAGGGATACAGTAAACCTGAAGTGAAGCATCGGAATCTATAACTAGTGTCACAGGAATGGTCAAAACATAGACAGTACGAAGAGATAGTCTTCTTGTACTTATGTCGGCATTGTGGCTTTTGTATTTAATTCCGATGCAATGTCTGTGTTTCATCGTCAAAACGAAGGTCAGAGGGATATAGTAAACCTGAAGTGATGCATCGGAATCTATAACTAGTGTCACAGGAATGTTTCAAAACATAGTCAATAAGAAGAGTCAGTCTTCTTGTCCTTAAGTCGGCATTGTGCCTTTCGTATTTAATTCCGATGCAATTTCTGTGTTTCATCGTCAATAAGAATGTCCGAGGGATATAGTAACCCTGGACTGAAGACTCGGAATCTATAACTAGTGTCACAGGAATGGATCAAAACATAGACAGTAAGAAGAGTCAGTCTTCTTGTACTTAAGTCGGTATTGTGCCTTTCGTATTTAATTCCGATGCGATTTCTGTGTTTCATCGTCAATAAGACGGTCCAAGGGATACAGTAAACCTGAAGTGAAGCATCGGAATCTATAACTAGTGTCACAGGATTGGTTCAAACATAGTCAGTAAGAAGAGTCAGTCTTCTAGTACTTAAGTCGGTATTGTGCCTTTAGTATTTAATTCCGATGCAATTTCTGTGTTTCACCGTCAATTAGAAGGTCAGAGGGATACAGTAAACCTGAAGTGAAGCATCGGAATCTGTAACTAGCGTCACAGGAATGGTTCAAACGTAGACAGTAAGAAGAGTCAGTCTTCTTGTACTTAAGTCGGCATTGTGCCTTTTCTATTTAATTCCGATGCATTTTCTGTGTTTCGTCGTCAATAAGAAGGTCCAAGGGATACAGTAATCCTGGAGTGAAGCATCGGAATCTATAACTAGTGTCACTGGAATGGGTCATAACATAGACAGAAAGAAGAGTCAGTCTTCTTGTAGTTAAGTCGGCATTGTGCCTTTCGTATTTAATTGCGATGCAATTTCTGTGTTTCACCGTCAATAAGAAGGCCAGATAGATACAGTAAACCTGCAGTGAAGCATCGGAATCTATAACTAGTGTCACAGGAATGGTTCAAACATAGACAGTAAGAAGAGTCAGTCTTCCTGTACTTAAGTCGGCATTGTGCCTTTTGTATTTAATTCCGATGGAATTTCTGTGTTTCATCGTCCATAAGAAGGTCAGAGGGATACAGTAAACCTGAAGTGAAGCATCGGAATCTATAACTAGTGTCACAGGAATGGTTCAAAGCATAGTCAGTAAGAAGAGTCAGCCTTCTTGTCCTTAAGTCGGCATTGTGCCCTTTGTATTTAATTCCGATGCAATTTCTGTGTTTCATCTTCAACAAGAAGGTCCAAGGGATACAGTAAACCTGGAGTTAAGCACCGGAATCTATAACTAGATTCACAGTAATGATTCAAAGCATAGACAGTAAGAAGAGTCAGTCTCCTTGTACTTAAGTTGGCATTGTGCCATTTGCATTTAATTCCGATGCAATTTCTGTGTTTCATCGTCAATAAGAATGTCCAAGGGATACAGTAAACCTGAAGTGAAGCATCGGAATCCATAACTAGTGTCACAGGAATGGTTTAAATCATAGTCAATAAGAAGAGTCAGGCTTCTTGTACTTATGTCGGCATTGTGCTTTCGTATTTCATTCCGATGCAATTTCTGTGTTTGACCGTCAATACGAAGGTCAGAGGGATACAGTGAACCTGAAGTGAAGCATCGTAATCTATAACTAGTGTCACAGGAATGGTTCAAAACATAGTCAGTAAGATGAGTCAGTCTTCTTGTCCTTAAGTCGGCATTGTGCCTTTTGTATTTAATTCCGATGCAATTTCTGTGTTTCATCGTCAATAAGAATGTACAAGGGATACAGTAAACCTGAAGTGAAGCGTCGGAATCTATAACTAGTGTCACAGGAATAATTCAAAACTTAGACAGTAGGAAGAGTCACTGTTCTTGTACTTAAGTCTGCATTGTGCCTTTGGATTTAATTCCGATGCAATTTCTGTGTTTCATCGTCAATAAGAAGGTCCAAGGGATACAGTGAACCTGAAGTGAAGCATCGGAATCTACAACTAGTGTCACAGGATTGGTTCAAACATAGTCAGTAAGAAGAGTCAGTCTTCTTGTACTTGAGTCGGTATTGTGCCTTTCGTATTTTATTCCGATGCAATTTCTGTGTTTCACCGTCAATAAGAAGGTCAGAGGGATACAGTAAACCTGAAGTGAAGCATCGGAATCTGTAACTAGTGTCAAAGGAATGGTTCAAACGTAGGCAGTAAGAAGAGTCAGTCTTCTTGTACTTAAGTCGGCATTGTGCCTTTTCTATTTAATTCCGATGCAATTTCTGTGTTTCGTCGTCAATAAGAAGGTCCAAGGGATACAGTAAACCTGGAGTGAAGCATCGGAATCTATAACTAGTGTCACTGGAATGGTTCATAACATAGACAGTAGGAAGAGTCAGTCTTCTTGTAGTTATGTCGGCATTGTGCCTTTCGTATTTAATTCCGATGCAATTTCTGTGTTTCACCGTCAATAAGAAGGTCCAAGGGATACAGTAAACCAGGAGTGAAGCACCGGAATCTATAACTAGAATCACAGTAATGATTCAAATCATAGACAGTAAGAAGAGTCAGTCTCCTTGTACTTAAGTCGGCATTGTGCCATTTGCATTTAATTCCGATGCAATTTCTGTGTTTCATCGTCAATAAGAATGTCCAAGGGATACAGTAAACCTGAAGTGAAGCATCGGAATCTATAACTAGTGTCACAGGAATGGTCAAAACATAGACAGTACGAAGAGATAGTCTTCTTGTACTTATGTCGGCATTGTGGCTTTTGTATTTAATTCCGATGCAATGTCTGTGTTTCATCGTCAAAACGAAGGTCAGAGGGATATAGTAAACCTGAAGTGATGCATCGGAATCTATAACTAGTGTCACAGGAATGTTTCAAAACATAGTCAATAAGAAGAGTCAGTCTTCTTGTCCTTAAGTCGGCATTGTGCCTTTCGTATTTAATTCCGATGCAATTTCTGTGTTTCATCGTCAATAAGAATGTCCGAGGGATATAGTAACCCTGGACTGAAGACTCGGAATCTATAACTAGTGTCACAGGAATGGATCAAAACATAGACAGTAAGAAGAGTCAGTCTTCTTGTACTTAAGTCGGTATTGTGCCTTTCGTATTTAATTCCGATGCGATTTCTGTGTTTCATCGTCAATAAGACGGTCCAAGGGATACAGTAAACCTGAAGTGAAGCATCGGAATCTATAACTAGTGTCACAGGATTGGTTCAAACATAGTCAGTAAGAAGAGTCAGTCTTCTAGTACTTAAGTCGGTATTGTGCCTTTAGTATTTAATTCCGATGCAATTTCTGTGTTTCACCGTCAATTAGAAGGTCAGAGGGATACAGTAAACCTGAAGTGAAGCATCGGAATCTGTAACTAGCGTCACAGGAATGGTTCAAACGTAGACAGTAAGAAGAGTCAGTCTTCTTGTACTTAAGTCGGCATTGTGCCTTTTCTATTTAATTCCGATGCATTTTCTGTGTTTCGTCGTCAATAAGAAGGTCCAAGGGATACAGTAATCCTGGAGTGAACCATCGGAATCTATAACTAGTGTCACTGGAATGGGTCATAACATAGACAGAAAGAAGAGTCAGTCTTCTTGTAGTTAAGTCGGCATTGTGCCTTTCGTATTTAATTGCGATGCAATTTCTGTGTTTCACCGTCAATAAGAAGGCCAGATAGATACAGTAAACCTGCAGTGAAGCATCGGAATCTATAACTAGTGTCACAGGAATGGTTCAAACATAGACAGTAAGAAGAGTCAGTCTTCCTGTACTTAAGTCGGCATTGTGCCTTTTGTATTTAATTCCGATGGAATTTCTGTGTTTCATCGTCCATAAGAAGGTCAGAGGGATACAGTAAACCTGAAGTGAAGCATCGGAATCTATAACTAGTGTCACAGGAATGGTTCAAAGCATAGTCAGTAAGAAGAGTCAGCCTTCTTGTCCTTAAGTCGGCATTGTGCCCTTTGTATTTAATTCCGATGCAATTTCTGTGTTTCATCTTCAACAAGAAGGTCCAAGGGATACAGTAAACCTGGAGTTAAGCACCGGAATCTATAACTAGATTCACAGTAATGATTCAAAGCATAGACAGTAAGAAGAGTCAGTCTCCTTGTACTTAAGTTGGCATTGTGCCATTTGCATTTAATTCCGATGCAATTTCTGTGTTTCATCGTCAATAAGAATGTCCAAGGGATACAGTAAACCTGAAGTGAAGCATCGGAATCCATAACTAGTGTCACAGGAATGGTTTAAATCATAGTCAATAAGAAGAGTCAGCCTTCTTGTACTTATGTCGGCATTGTGCTTTCGTATTTCATTCCGATGCAATTTCTGTGTTTGACCGTCAATACGAAGGTCAGAGGGATACAGTGAACCTGAAGTGAAGCATCGTAATCTATAACTAGTGTCACAGGAATGGTTCAAAACATAGTCAGTAAGATGAGTCAGTCTTCTTGTCCTTAAGTCGGCATTGTGCCTTTTGTATTTAATTCCGATGCAATTTCTGTGTTTCATCGTCAATAAGAATGTACAAGGGATACAGTAAACCTGAAGTGAAGCGTCGGAATCTATAACTAGTGTCACAGGAATAATTCAAAACTTAGACAGTAGGAAGAGTCACTGTTCTTGTACTTAAGTCTGCATTGTGCCTTTGGATTTAATTCCGATGCAATTTCTGTGTTTCATCGTCAATAAGAAGGTCCAAGGGATACAGTGAACCTGAAGTGAAGCATCGGAATCTACAACTAGTGTCACAGGATTGGTTCAAACATAGTCAGTAAGAAGAGTCAGTCTTCTTGTACTTGAGTCGGTATTGTGCCTTTCGTATTTTATTCCGATGCAATTTCTGTGTTTCACCGTCAATAAGAAGGTCAGAGGGATACAGTAAACCTGAAGTGAAGCATCGGAATCTGTAACTAGTGTCAAAGGAATGGTTCAAACGTAGGCAGTAAGAAGAGTCAGTCTTCTTGTACTTAAGTCGGCATTGTGCCTTTTCTATTTAATTCCGATGCAATTTCTGTGTTTCGTCGTCAATAAGAAGGTCCAAGGGATACAGTAAACCTGGAGTGAAGCATCGGAATCTATAACTAGTGTCACTGGAATGGTTCATAACATAGACAGTAGGAAGAGTCAGTCTTCTTGTAGTTAAGTCGGCATTGTGCCTTTCGTATTTAATTCCGATGCAATTTCTGTGTTTCACCGTCAATAAGAAGGTCCAAGGGATACAGTAAACCTGGAGTGAAGCACCGGAATCTACAACTAGAATCACAGTAATGATTCAAATCATAGACAGTAAGAAGAGTCAGTCTCCTTGTACTTAAGTCGGCATTGTGCCATTTGCATTTAATTCCGATGCAATTTCTGTGTTTCATCGTCAATAAGAATGTCCAAGGGATACAGTAAACCTGAAGTGAAGCATCGGAATCTATAACTAGTGTCACAGGAATGGTCAAAACATAGACAGTACGAAGAGATAGTCTTCTTGTACTTATGTCGGCATTGTGGCTTTTGTATTTAATTCCGATGCAATGTCTGTGTTTCATCGTCAAAACGAAGGTCAGAGGGATATAGTAAACCTGAAGTGATGCATCGGAATCTATAACTAGTGTCACAGGAATGTTTCAAAACATAGTCAATAAGAAGAGTCAGTCTTCTTGTCCTTAAGTCGGCATTGTGCCTTTCGTATTTAATTCCGATGCAATTTCTGTGTTTCATCGTCAATAAGAATGTCCGAGGGATATAGTAACCCTGGACTGAAGAATCGGAATCTATAACTAGTGTCACAGGAATGGTTCAAAACATAGACAGTAAGAAGAGTCAGTCTTCTTGTCCTTAAGTCGGCATTGTGCCTTTTGTATTTAATTCCGATGCAATTTCTGTGTTTCATCGTCAATAAGAAGGTACAGGGGATACAGTAAACCTGAAGTGAAGCGTCGGAATCTATAACTAGTGTCACAGGAATGTTTCAAAACTTAGACAGTAGGAAGAGTCACTGTTCTTGTACTTAAGTCGGCATTGTGCCTTTTGTATTTAATTCCGATGCAATTTCTGTGTTTCATCGTCAATAAGAAGGTCCAAGGGATACAGTAAACCTGAAGTGAAGCATCGGAATCTACAACTAGTGTCACAGGATTGGTTCAAACATAGTCAGTAAGAAGAGTCAGTCTTCTTGTACTTAAGTCGGTATTGTGCCTTTCGTATTTAATTCCAAAGCAATTTCTGTGTTTCACCGTCAATTAGAAGGTCAGAGGGATACAGTAAACCTGAAGTGAAGCATCGGAATCTGTAACTAGCGTCACAGGAATGGTTCAAACGTAGACAGTAAGAAGAGTCAGTCTTCTTGTACTTAAGTCGGCATTGTGCCTTTTCTATTTAATTCCGATGCATTTTCTGTGTTTCGTCGTCAATAAGAAGGTCCAAGGGATACAGTAATCCTGGAGTGAAACATCGGAATCTATAACTAGTGTCACTGGAATGGGTCATAACATAGACAGAAAGAAGAGTCAGTCTTCTTGTAGTTAAGTCGGCATTGTGCCTTTCGTATTTAATTCCGATGCAATTTCTGTGTTTCACCGTCAATAAGAAGGCCAGAGGGATACAGTAAACCTGAAGTGAAGCATCGGAATCTGTAACTAGCGTCACAGGAATGGTTCAAACGTAGACAGTAAGAAGAGTCAGTCTCCTTGTACTTAAGTCGGCATTGTGCCATTTGCATTTAGTTCCGATGCAATTTCTGTGTTTCATCGTCAATAAGAATGTCCAAGGGATACAGTAAACCTGAAGTGAAGCATCGGAATCCATAACTAGTGTCACAGGAATGGTTTAAATCATTGTCAGTAAGAAGAGTCAGCCTTCTTGTACTTATGTCGGCATTGTGCTTTCGTATTTAATTCCGATGCAATTTCTGTGTTTCACCGTCAATTAGAAGGTCAGAGGGATACAGTGAACCTGAAGTGAAGCATCGTAATCTATAACTAGTGTCACAGGAATGGTTCAAAATATAGTCAGTAAGAAGAGTCAGTCTTCCTGTACTTAAGTCGGCATTGTGCATTTTGTATGTAATTCCGTTGCTATTTCTGTGTATCATCGTAAATAAGAAGGTCAGAGGTATACAGTAAACCTGAAGTGAAGCATCGGACTCTATAACTAGTGTCACAGAAATGGTTCAAAACGTAGACAGTAGGAAGAGTCAGTCTTCTTATACTAAAGTCGGCATTGTGCCTTTTGAATTTAATTCCGATGCAATTTCTGTGTTTCATCGTCAATAAGAAGGTCCAAGGGAAACAGTAAACCTGAAGTGAAGCATCGGAATCTATAACTAGTGTCACAGGAATGGTCAAAACATAGACAGTACGAAGAGATAGTATTCTTGTACTTATGTCGGCATTGTGGCTTTTGTATTTAATTCCGATGCAATGTCTGTGTTTCATCGTCAAAAAGAAGGTCAGAGGGATATAGTAAACCTGTAGTGATGCATCGGAATCTATAACTAGTGTCACAGGAATGTTTCAAAACATAGTCAATAAGAAGAGTCAGTCGTCTTGTCCTTAAGTCGGCATTGTGCCTTTTATATTTAATTCCGATGCAAGTTCTGTGTTTCATCGGCAATAAGGTCAGAGGGATACACTAAACCTGAAGTGATGCTTCGGAATGTATAACTAGTATCACAGGAATGGTACAAAACATAGACTGTAGGAAGAGTCAGTCTTCTTGTCCTTAAGTCGGCATTGTGCCTTTTGTATTAAATTCCGATGCAATTTCTGTGTTTCATCGTCAATAAGAAGGTCAGAGGGATACAGTAAACCTGAAGTGAAGCATCGGAATCTATAACTAGTGTCACAGGAATGGTTCAAAACATAGTCAGTAAGAAGAGTCAGTCTTCTTGTTCTTAAGTCGGCTTTGTGCCTTTTCTATTTCATTCCGATGCAATTTCTGTGTTTCATCGTCAATAAGAATGTCCAAGGGATATTGTAACCCTGGACTGAAGCATCGGAATCTATAACTAGTGTCACAGGAATGGTTCAAAACATAGACAGTAAGAAGAGTCAGTCTTCTTGTACTTAAGTCGAAATTGTGCCTTTTCTATTTAATTCCGATGCAATTTCTGTGATTCATCGTCAACAAGAAGGTCAGAGGGATACAATAAACCTGAAGTGAGGCATCGGAATATATCACTAGTAACACAGGAATGGTTCAAATCAAAGTCAGCAAGAAGAGTCAGTCTTCTTGTCCTTAAGTCGGCATTGTGCCTTTTGTATTTAATCCCGGTGCAATTTCTGAATTTCATTGTCAATAAGAAGGTCAGAGGGATACACTGAACCTGAAGTGAAGCATCGTAATCTATAACTAGTGTCACAGGAATGGTTCAAAACATAGTCAGTAAGAAGAGTCAGTCTTCTTGTCCTTAAGTCGGCATTGTGCCTTTTGTATTTAATTCCGATGCAATTTCTGTGTTTCATCGTCAATAAGAAGGTATAAGGGATACAGTAAACCTGAAGTGAAGCGTCGGAATCTATAACTAGTGTCACAGGAATGTTTCAAAACTTAGACAGTAGGAAGAGTCACTGTTCTTGTACTTAAGTCGGCATTGTGCCTTTTGTATTTAATTCCGATGCAATTTCTGTGTTTCATCGTCAATAAGAAGGTCCAAGGGATACAGTAAACCTGAAGTGAAGCATCGGAATCTACAACTAGTGTCACAGGATTGGTTCAAACATAGTCAGTAAGAAGAGTCAGTCTTCTTGTACTTAAGTTGGTATTGTGCCTTTCGTATTTAATTCCGATGCAATTTCTGTGTTTCACCGTCAATTAGAAGGTCAGAGGGATACAGTAAACCTGAAGTGAAGCATCGGAATCTGTAACTAGCGTCACAAGAATGGTTCAAACATAGACAGTAAGAAGAGTCAGTCTTCTTGTACTTAAGTCGGCATTGTGCCTTTTCTATTGAATTCCGATGCAATTTCTGTGCTTCGTCGTCAATAAGAAGGTCCAAGGGATACAGTAAACCTGGAGTGAAGCATCGGAATCTATAACTAGTGTCACTGGAATGGGTCATAACATAGACAGAAAGAAGAGTCAGTCTTCTTGTAGTTAAGTCGGCATTGTGCCTTTCGTATTTCATTCCGATGCAATTTCTGTGTTTCACCGTCAATAAGAAGGCCAGAGGGATACAGTAAACCTGCAGTGAAGCATCGAAATCTATAACTAGTGTCACAGGAATGGTTCAAACATAAACAGTAAGAAGAGTCAGTCTTCCTGTACTTAAGTCGGCATTGTGCCTTTTGTATTTAATTCCGATGGAATTTCTGTGTTCCATCGTGAATAAGAAGGTCAGAGGGATACAGTAAACCTGAAGTGAAGCATCGGAATCTATAACTAGTGTCACAGGAATGGTCAAAACATAGACAGTACGAAGAGATAGTCTTCTTGTACTTATGTCGGCATTGTGGCTTTTGTATTTAATTCCGATGCAATGTCTGTGTTTCATCGTCAAAAAGAAGGTCAGAGGGATATAGTAAACCTGAAGTGATGCATCGGAATCTATAACTAGTGTCACAGGAATGTTTCAAAACATAGTCAATAAGAAGAGTCAGTCTTCTTGTCCTTAAGTCGGCATTGTGCCTTTTGTATTTAATTCCGATGCAATTTCTGTGTTTCATCGTCAATAAGAATGTCCAAGGGATATAGTAACCCTGGACTGAAGCATCGGAATCTATAACTAGTGTCACAGGAATGGTTCAAAACATAGACAGTAAGAAGAGTCAGTCTTCTTGTCCTTAAGTCGGCATTGTGCCTTTTGTATTTAATTCCGATGCAATTTCTGTGTTTCATCGTCAATAAGAAGGTACAGGGGATACAGTAAACCTGAAGAGAAGCGTCGGAATCTATAACTAGTGTCACAGGAATGTTTCAAAACTTAGACAGTAGGAAGAGTCACTGTTCTTGTACTTAAGTCGGCATTGTGCCTTTTGTATTTAATTCCGATGCAATTTCTGTGTTTCATCGTCAATAAGACGGTCCAAGGGATACAGTAAACCTGAAGTGAAGCATCGGAATCTATAACTAGTGTCACAGGATTGGTTCAAACATAGTCAGTAAGAAGAGTCAGTCTTCTAGTACTTAAGTCGGTATTGTGCCTTTAGTATTTAATTCCGATGCAATTTCTGTGTTTCACCGTCAATTAGAAGGTCAGAGGGATACAGTAAACCTGAAGTGAAGCATCGGAATCTGTAACTAGCGTCACAGGAATGGTTCAAACGTAGACAGTAAGAAGAGTCAGTCTTCTTGTACTTAAGTCGGCATTGTGCCTTTTCTATTTAATTCCGATGCATTATCTGTGTTTCGTCGTCAATAAGAAGGTCCAAGGGATACAGTAATCTATAACTAGTGTCACTGGAATGGGTCATAACATAGACAGAAAGAAGAGTCAGTCTTCTTGTAGTTAAGTCGGCATTGTGCCTTTCGTATTTAATTCCGATGCAATTTCTGTGTTTCACCGTCAATAAGAAGGCCAGATAGATACAGTAAACCTGCAGTGAAGCATCGGAATCTATAACTAGTGTCACAGGAATGGTTCAAACATAGACAGTAAGAAGAGTCAGTCTTCCTGTACTTAAGTCGGCATTGTGCCTTTTGTATTTAATTCCGATGGAATTTCTGTGTTTCATCGTCCATAAGAGGGTCAGAGGGATACAGTAAACCTGAAGTGAAGCATCGGAATCTATAACTAGTGTCACAGGAATGGTTCAAAGCATAGTCAGTAAGAAGAGTCAGCCTTCTTGTCCTTAAGTCGGCATTGTGCCCTTTGTATTTAATTCCGATGCAATTTCTGTGTTTCATCGTCAATAAGAAGGTCCAAGGGATACAGTAAACCTGGAGTGAAGCACCGGAATCTATAACTAGATTCACAGTAATGATTCAAAGCATAGACAGTAAGAAGAGTCAGTCTCCTTGTACTTAAGTCGGCATTGTGCCATTTGCATTTAATTCCGATGCAATTTCTGTGTTTCATCGTCAATAAGAATGTCCAAGGGATACAGTAAACCTGAAGTGAAGCATCGGAATCCATAACTAGTGTCACAGGAATGGTTTAAATCATAGTCAGTAAGAAGAGTCAGCCTTCTTGTACTTATGTCGGCATTGTGCTTTCGTATTTAATTCCGATGCAATTTCTGTGTTTCACCGTCAATACGAAGGTCAGAGGGATACAGTGAACCTGAAGTGAAGCATCGTAATCTATAACTAGTGTCACAGGAATGGTTCAAAACATAGTCAGTAAGATGAGTCAGTCTTCTTGTCCTTAAGTCGGCATTGTGCCTTTTGTATTTAATTCCGATGCAATTTCTGTGTTTCATCGTCAATAAGAATGTACAAGGGATACAGTAAACCTGAAGTGAAGCGTCGGAATCTATAACTAGTGTCACAGGAATAATTCAAAACTTAGACAGTAGGAAGAGTCACTGTTCTTGTACTTAAGTCGGCATTGTGCCTTTGGATTTAATTCCGATGCAATTTCTGTGTTTCATCGTCAATAAGAAGGTCCAAGGGATACAGTGAACCTGAAGTGAAGCATCGGAATCTACAACTAGTGTCACAGGATTGGTTCAAACATAGTCAGTAAGAAGAGTCAGTCTTCTTGTACTTGAGTCGGTATTGTGCCTTTCGTATTTTATTCCGATGCAATTTCTGTGTTTCACCGTCAATAAGAAGGTCAGAGGGATACAGTAAACCTGAAGTGAAGCATCGGAATCTGTAACTAGTGTCAAAGGAATGGTTCAAACGTAGGCAGTAAGAAGAGTCAGTCTTCTTGTACTTAAGTCGGCATTGTGCCTTTTCTATTTAATTCCGATGCAATTTCTGTGTTTCGTCGTCAATAAGAAGGTCCAAGGGATACAGTAAACCTGGAGTGAAGCATCGGAATCTATAACTAGTGTCACTGGAATGGTTCATAACATAGACAGTAGGAAGAGTCAGTCTTCTTGTAGTTATGTCGGCATTGTGCCTTTCGTATTTAATTCCGATGCAATTTCTGTGTTTCACCGTCAATAAGAAGGTCCAAGGGATGCAGTAAACCTGGAGTGAAGCACCGGAATCTATAACTAGAACCACAGTAATGATTCAAATCATAGACCGTAAGAAGAGTCAGTCTCCTTGTACTTAAGTCGGCATTGTGCCATTTGCATTTAATTCCGATGCAATTTCTGTGTTTCATCGTCAATAAGAATGTCCAAGGGATACAGTAAACCTGAAGTGAAGCATCGGAATCTATAACTAGTGTCACAGGAATGGTCAAAACATAGACAGTACGAAGAGATAGTCTTATTGTACTTAAGTCGGCATTGTGGCTTTTGTATTTAATTCCGATGCAATGTCTGTGTTTCATCGTCAAAACGAAGGTCAGAGGGATATAGTAAACCTGAAGTGATGCATCGGAATCTATAACTAGTGTCACAGGAATGGTTCAAAACATAGTCAATAAGAAGAGTCAGTCGTCTTGTCCTTAAGTCGGCATTGTGCCTTTCGTATTTAATTCCGATGCAATTTCTGTGTTTCATCGTCAATAAGAATGTCCGAGGGATATAGTAACCCTGGACTGAAGACTCGGAATCTATAACTAGTGTCACAGGAATGGATCAAAACATAGACAGTAAGAAGAGTCAGTCTTCTTGTACTTAAGTCGGTATTGTGCCTTTCGTATTTAATTCCGATGCGATTTCTGTGTTTCATCGTCAATAAGACGGTCCAAGGGATACAGTAAACCTGAAGTGAAGCATCGGAATCTATAACTAGTGTCACAGGATTGGTTCAAACATAGTCAGTAAGAAGAGTCAGTCTTCTAGTACTTCAGTCGGTATTGTGCTTTTAGTATTTAATTCCGATGCAATTTCTGTGTTTCACCGTCAATTAGAAGGTCAGAGGGATACAGTAAACCTGAAGTGAAGCATCGGAATCTGTAACTAGCGTCACAGGAATGGTTCAAACGTAGACAGTAAGAAGAGTCAGTCTTCTTGTACTTAAGTCGGCATTGTGCCTTTTCTATTTAATTCCGATGCATTTTCTGTGTTTCGTCGTCAATAAGAAGGTCCAAGGGATACAGTAATCCTGGAGTGAAGCATCGGAATCTATAACTAGTGTCACTGGAATGGGTCATAACATAGACAGAAAGAAGAGTCAGTCTTCTTGTAGTGAAGTCGGCATTGTGCCTTTCGTATTTAATTCCGATGCAATTTCTGTGTTTCACCGTCAATAAGAAGGCCAGATAGATACAGTAAACCTGCAGTGAAGCATCGGAATCTATAACTAGTGTCACAGGAATGGTTCAAACATAGACAGTAAGAAGAGTCAGTCTTCCTGTACTTAAGTCGGCATTGTGCCTTTTGTATTTAATTCCGATGGAATTTCTGTGTTTCATCGTCCATAAGAAGGTCAGAGGGATACAGTAAACCTGAAGTGAAGCATCGGAATCTATAACTAGTGTCACAGGAATGGTTCAAAGCATAGTCAGTAAGAAGAGTCAGCCTTCTTGTCCTTAAGTCGGCATTGTGCCCTTTGTATTTAATTCCGATGCAATTTCTGTGTTTCATCTTCAACAAGAAGGTCCAAGGGATACAGTAAACCTGGAGTGAAGCACCGGAATCTATAACTAGATTCACAGTAATGATTCAAAGCATAGACAGTAAGAAGAGTCAGTCTCCTTGTACTTAAGTTGGCATTGTGCCATTTGCATTTAATTCCGATGCAATTTCTGTGTTTCATCGTCAATAAGAATGTCCAAGGGATACAGTAAACCTGAAGTGAAGCATCGGAATCCATAACTAGTGTCACAGGAATGGTTTAAATCATAGTCAATAAGAAGAGTCAGCCTTCTTGTACTTATGTCGGCATTGTGCTTTCGTATTTCATTCCGATGCAATTTCTGTGTTTCACCGTCAATACGAAGGTCAGAGGGATACAGTGAACCTGAAGTGAAGCATCGTAATCTATAACTAGTGTCACAGGAATGGTTCAAAACATAGTCAGTAAGATGAGTCAGTCTTCTTGTCCTTAAGTCGGCATTGTGCCTTTTGTATTTAATTCCGATGCAATTTCTGTGTTTCATCGTCAATAAGAATGTACAAGGGATACAGTAAACCTGAAGTGAAGCGTCGGAATCTATAACTAGTGTCACAGGAATAATTCAAAACTTAGACAGTAGGAAGAGTCACTGTTCTTGTACTTAAGTCGGCATTGTGCCTTTGGATTTAATTCCGATGCAATTTCTGTGTTTCATCGTCAATAAGAAGGTCCAAGGGAAACAGTGAACCTGAAGTGAAGCATCGGAATCTACAACTAGTGTCACAGGATTGGTTCAAACATAGTCAGTAAGAAGAGTCAGTCTTCTTGTACTTGAGTCGGTATTGTGCCTTTCGTATTTTATTCCGATGCAATTTCTGTGTTTCACCGTCAATAAGAAGGTCAGAGGGATACAGTAAACCTGAAGTGAAGCATCGGAATCTGTAACTAGTGTCAAAGGAATGGTTCAAACGTAGGCAGTAAGAAGAGTCAGTCTTCTTGTACTTAAGTCGGCATTGTGCCTTTTCTATTTAATTCCGATGCAATTTCTGTGTTTCGTCGTCAATAAGAAGGTCCAAGGGATACAGTAAACCTGGAGTGAAGCATCGGAATCTATAACTAGTGTCACTGGAATGGTTCATAGCATAGACAGTAGGAAGAGTCAGTCTTCTTGTAGTTAAGTCGGCATTGTGCCTTTCGTATTTAATTCCGATGCAATTTCTGTGTTTCACCGTCAATAAGAAGGTCCAAGGGATACAGTAAACCTGGAGTGAAGCACCGGAATCTACAACTAGAATCACAGTAATGATTCAAATCATAGACAGTAAGAAGAGTCAGTCTCCTTGTACTTAAGTCGGCATTGTGCCATTTGCATTTAATTCCGATGCAATTTCTGTGTTTCATCGTCAACAAGAATGTCCAAGGGATACAGTAAACCTGAAGTGAAGCATCGGAATCTATAACTAGTGTCACAGGAATGGTCAAAACATAGACAGTACGAAGAGATAGTCTTCTTGTACTTATGTCGGCATTGTGGCTTTTGTATTTAATTCCGATGCAATGTCTGTGTTTCATCGTCAAAACGAAGGTCAGAGGGATATAGTAAACCTGAAGTGATGCATCGGAATCTATAACTAGTGTCACAGGAATGTTTCAAAACATAGTCAATAAGAAGAGTCAGTCTTCTTGTCCTTAAGTCGGCATTGTGCCTTTCGTATTTAATTCCGATGCAATTTCTGTGTTTCATCGTCAATAAGAATGTCCGAGGGATATAGTAACCCTGGACTGAAGAATCGGAATCTATAACTAGTGTCACAGGAATGGTTCAAAACATAGACAGTAAGAAGAGTCAGTCTTCTTGTCCTTAAGTCGGCATTGTGCCTTTTGTATTTAATTCCGATGCAATTTCTGTGTTTCATCGTCAATAAGAAGGTACAGGGGATACAGTAAACCTGAAGTGAAGCGTCGGAATCTATAACTAGTGTCACAGGAATGTTTCAAAACTTAGACAGTAGGAAGAGTCACTGTTCTTGTACTTAAGTCGGCATTGTGCCTTTTGTATTTAATTCCGATGCAATTTCTGTGTTTCATCGTCAATAAGAAGGTCCAAGGGATACAGTAAACCTGAAGTGAAGCATCGGAATCTACAACTAGTGTCACAGGATTGGTTCAAACATAGTCAGTAAGAAGAGTCAGTCTTCTTGTACTTAAGTCGGTATTGTGCCTTTCGTATTTAATTCCAAAGCAATTTCTGTGTTTCACCGTCAATTAGAAGGTCAGAGGGATACAGTAAACCTGAAGTGAAGCATCGGAATCTGTAACTAGCGTCACAGGAATGGTTCAAACGTAGACAGTAAGAAGAGTCAGTCTTCTTGTACTTAAGTCGGCATTGTGCCTTTTCTATTTAATTCCGATGCATTTTCTGTGTTTCGTCGTCAATAAGAAGGTCCAAGGGATACAGTAATCCTGGAGTGAAACATCGGAATCTATAACTAGTGTCACTGGAATGGGTCATAACATAGACAGAAAGAAGAGTCAGTCTTCTTGTAGTTAAGTCGGCATTGTGCCTTTCGTATTTAATTCCGATGCAATTTCTGTGTTTCACCGTCAATAAGAAGGCCAGAGGGATACAGTAAACCTGAAGTGAAGCATCGGAATCTGTAACTAGCGTCACAGGAATGGTTCAAACTTAGACAGTAAGAAGAGTCAGTCTCCTTGTACTTAAGTCGGCATTGTGCCATTTGCATTTAGTTCCGATGCAATTTCTGTGTTTCATCGTCAATAAGAATGTCCAAGGGATACAGTAAACCTGAAGTGAAGCATCGGAATCCATAACTAGTGTCACAGGAATGGTTTAAATCATTGTCAGTAAGAAGAGTCAGCCTTCTTGTACTTATGTCGGCATTGTGCTTTCGTATTTAATTCCGATGCAATTTCTGTGTTTCACCGTCAATTAGAAGGTCAGAGGGATACAGTGAACGTGAAGTGAAGCATCGTAATCTATAACTAGTGTCACAGGAATGGTTCAAAACATAGTCAGTAAGAAGAGTCAGTCTTCCTGTACTTAAGTCGGCATTGTGCATTTTGTATTTAATTCCGTTGCTATTTCTGTGTATCATCGTAAATAAGAAGGTCAGAGGTATACAGTAAACCTGAAGTGAAGCATCGGACTCTATAACTAGTGTCACAGAAATGGTTCAAAACGTAGACAGTAGGAAGAGTCAGTCTTCTTATACTAAAGTCGGCATTGTGCCTTTTGAATTTAATTCCGATGCAATTTCTGTGTTTCATCGTCAATAAGAAGGTCCAAGGGAAACAGTAAACCTGAAGTGAAGCATCGGAATCTATAACTAGTGTCACAGGAATGGTCAAAACATAGACAGTACGAAGAGATAGTATTCTTGTACTTATGTCGGCATTGTGGCTTTTGTATTTAATTCCGATGCAATGTCTGTGTTTCATCGTCAAAAAGAAGGTCAGAGGGATATAGTAAACCTGAAGTGATGCATCGGAATCTATAACTAGTGTCACAGGAATGTTTCAAAACATAGTCAATAAGAAGAGTCAGTCGTCTTGTCCTTAAGTCGGCATTGTGCCTTTTATATTTAATTCCGATGCAAGTTCTGTGTTTCATCGGCAATAAGGTCAGAGGGATACACTAAACCTGAAGTGATGCTTCGGAATGTATAACTAGTATCACAGGAATGGTACAAATCATAGACTGTAGGAAGAGTCAGTCTTCTTGTCCTTAAGTCGGCATTGTGCCTTCTGTATTAAATTCCGATGCAATTTCTGTGTTCCATCGTCAATAAGAAGGTCAGAGGGATACAGTAAACCTGAAGTGAAGCATCGGAATCTATAACTAGTGTCACAGGAATGGTTCAAAATATAGTCAGTAAGAAGAGTCAGTCTTCTTGTACTTAAGTCGGCTTTGTGCCTTTTCTATTTCATTCCGATGCAATTTCTGTGTTTCATCGTCAATAAGAATGTCCAAGGGATATTGTAACCCTGGACTGAAGCATCGGAATCTATAACTAGTGTCACAGGAATGGTTCAAAACATAGACAGTAAGAAGAGTCAGTCTTCTTGTACTTAAGTCGAAATTGTGCCTTTTCTATTTAATTCCGATGCAATTTCTGCGATTCATCGTCAACAAGAAGGTCAGAGGGATACAATAAACCTGAAGTGAGGCATCGGAATATATCACTAGTAACACAGGAATGGTTCAAATCAAAGTCAGCAAGAAGAGTCAGTCTTCTTGTCCTTAAGTCGGCATTGTGCCTTTTGTATTTAATCCCGGTGCAATTTCTGAATTTCATTGTCAATAAGAAGGTCAGAGGGATACACTGAACCTGATGTGAAGCATCGTAATCTATAACTAGTGTCACAGGAATGGTTCAAAACATAGTCAGTAAGAAGAGTCAGTCTTCTTGTCCTTAAGTCGGCATTGTGCCTTTTGTATTTAATTCCGATGCAATTTCTGTGTTTCATCGTCAATAAGAAGGTAAAAGGGATACAGTAAACCTGAAGTGAAGCGTCGGAATCTATAACTAGTGTCACAGGAATGTTTCAAAACTTAGACAGTAGGAAGAGTCACTGTTCTTGTACTTAAGTCGGCATTGTGCCTTTTGTATTTAATTCCGATGCAATTTCTGTGTTTCATCGTCAATAAGAAGGTCCAAGGGATACAGTAAACCTGAAGTGAAGCATCGGAATCTACAACTAGTGTCACAGGATTGGTTCAAACATAGTCAGTAAGAAGAGTCAGTCTTCTTGTACTTAAGTTGGTATTGTGCCTTTCGTATTTAATTCCGATGCAATTTCTGTGTTTCACCGTCAATTAGAAGGTCAGAGGGATACAGTAAACCTGAAGTGAAGCATCGGAATCTGTAACTAGCGTCACAAGAATGGTTCAAACATAGAGAGTAAGAAGAGTCAGTCTTCTTGTACTTAAGTCGGCATTGTGCCCTTTCTATTGAATTCCGATGCAATTTCTGTGCTTCGTCGTCAATAAGAAGGTCCAAGGGATACAGTAAACCTGGAGTGAAGCATCGGAATCTATAACTAGTGTCACTGGAATGGGTCATAACATAGACAGAAAGAAGAGTCAGTCTTCTTGTAGTTAAGTCGGCATTGTGCCTTTCGTATTTAATTCCGATGCAATTTCTGTGTTTCACCGTCAATAAGAAGGCCAGAGGGATACAGTAAACCTGCAGTGAAGCATCGAAATCTATAACTAGTGTCACAGGAATGGTTCAAACATAGACAGTAAGAAGAGTCAGTCTTCCTGTACTTAAGTCGGCATTGTGCCTTTTGTATTTAATTCCGATGGAATTTCTGTGTTCCATCGTGAATAAGAAGGTCAGAGGGATACAGTAAACCTGAAGTGAAGCATCGGAATCTATTACTAGTGTCACAGGAATGGTTCAAAACATAGTCAGTAAGAAGAGTCAGACTTCTTGTCCTTAAGTCGCCATTGTGCCTTTTGTATTTAATTGCGATGCAATTTCTGTGTTTCATCGTCAATAAGAAGGTCCAAGGGATACAGTAAACCTGGAGTGAAGCACCGGAATCTATAACTAGAATCACAGTAAAGATTCAAAACATAGACAGTAAGAAGAGTCAGTCTCCTTGTACTTAAGTCGGCATTGTGCCATTTGCATTTAATTCCGATGCAATTTCTGTGTTTCATCGTCAATAAGAATGTGCAAGGGATACAGTAAACCTGAAGTGAACCATCGGAATCTATAACTAGTGTCACAGGAATGGTTTAAATCATAGTCAGTAAGAAGAGTCAGTTTTCTTGTACTTATGTCGGCATTGTGCTTTCGTATTTAATTCCGATGCAATTTCTGTGTTTCACCGTCAATAAGAAGGTCAGAGGGATACAGTAAACCTGAAGTGAAGCATCGGAATCTATAACTAGTCTCACAGGAAAGGTTCAAACGTAGACAGTAAGAAGAGTCAGTCTTTTTGTACTTAAGTGGGCATTGTGCATTTTGTATTTATTTCCGTTGCTATTTCTGTGTTTCATCGTCAATAAGAAGGTCAGAGGTATACAGTAAACCTGAAATGAAGCATCGGACTCTATAACTAGTGTCACAGAAATGGTTCAAAACGTGGACAGTAGGAAGAGTCAGTCTTCTTATACTAAAGACGTCATTGTGCCTTTTGAATTTAATTCCGATGCAATATCTGTGTTTCATCGTCAATAAGAAGGTCCAAGGGAGACAGTAAACCTGAAGTGAAGCATCGGAATCTATAACTAGTGTCACAGGAATGGTCAAAACATAGACAGTACGAAGAGATAGTCTTCTTGTAGTTATGTCGGCATAGTGGCTTTTGTATTTAATTCCAATGCAATGTCTGTGTTTCATCGTCAAAAAGAAGGTCAGAGGGATATAGTAAACCTGAAGTGATGCATCGGAATCTATAACTAGTGTCACAGGAATGTTACAAAACATAGTCAGTAAGAAGAGTCAGTCTTCTTGTCCTTAAGTCGGCATTGTGCCTTTTGTATTTAATTCCGATGTAATATCTGTGTTTCATCGGCAATAAGGTCAGAGGGATACACTAAACCTGAAGTGATGCATCGGAATCTATAACTAGTGTCACAGGAATGGTACAAAACATAGATTGTAGGAAGAGTCAGTCTTCTTGTACTTAAGTCGGCATTGTGCCTTTTGTATTAAATTCCGATGCAATTTCTGTGTTTCATCGTCAATAAGAAGGTCAGAGGGATACAGTAAACCTGAAGTAAAGCATCGGAATCCAAAAGTAGTGTCACAGGAATGGTTCAAATCATAGACAGTAGGAAGAGCTAGTCCTCTTGTACGTATGTCGGCATTTTGCCTTTTGTATTTAATTCCGATGCAATTTCTGTGTTTCATCGTCAATAAGAAGGTCCAAGGTATACAGTAAACCTGATGTGAAGCATCGGAATCTATAACTAGTGTCACAGGAATGGTTCAAAACATAGTCAGTAAGAAGAGTCAGTCTCCTTGTACTTAGGTCGGCTTTGTGCATTTTCTATTTAATTCCGATGCAATTTCTGTGTTTCATTGTCAATAAGAATGTCCAAGGGATATAGTAACCCTGGACTGAAGCATCGGAATCTATAACTAGTGTCGCAGGAATGGTTCAAAACATAGACAGTAAGAAGAGTCAGTCTTCTTGTACTGAAGTCGAAAATGTGGCTTTTCTAGTTAATTCGGATGCAATTTCTGTGATTCATCGTCAATAAGAAGGTCAGAGGGATACAATAAACCTGAAGGGAGGCATCGGAATATATCACTAGTAACACAGGAATGGTTCAAATCAAAGTCAGCAAGAAGAGTCAGTCTTCTTGTCCTTAAGTCGGCATTGTGCCTTTTGTATTTAATTCCGGTGCAATTTCTGTGCTTCATCGTCAATAAGAAGGTCCAAGGGATACAGTAAACCTGGAGGGAAGAATCGGAATCTATAACTAGTGTCACAGGAATGGTTCAAAACATAGACAGTAAGAAGAGACAGTCTTCGTGTACTTAAGCCGGGATTTTGCATTTTGTATTTACTTCCGATGCAATTTCTGTGTTTCATGGTCAATATGATGGTCCAAGGGATACAGCAAACCTGAAGTGAAGCATCGGAATCTATAGCTAGTGTCGCAGGAATGATTCAGAACATAGACAGTCGGAAGAGTCAATGTTCTGGTGCTTAAGTCGGCATTGTGCCTTTTGTATTTAATTCCGATGCAGTTTCTATGCTTCATCGTCAATAAGAAGGTACAAGGGATACAGTAAACCTGAAGTGAAGCGTCGTAATCTAAAACTAGTGTCACAGGAATGTTTCAAATCATAGGCAGTAGGAAGAGTCACTGTTCTTGTACTTAAGTCGGCATTGTGCCTTTTGTATTTAATTCCGATACAATTTCTGTGTTTCATCGTCAATAAGAAGGTCCAAGGGATACAGTAAACCTCAAGTGAAGCATCGGAATCAATAACTAGAGTCACAGGAATGGTTCAAAACATAGTCAGTATTAAGAGTCGGTCTTCATGTACTTAAGACGGCATTGTGCCTTTTGTATTTAATTCCGATTCAATTTCTGTGTTTCATCGTCAATAAGAAGGTACAAGGGATACGGTAAACCTGAAGTGAAGCGTTGGAATCTAAAACTAGTGTCACAGGAATGTTTCAAATCATAGACAGTTGGAAGAGTCACTGTTCTTGTACTTAAGTCGGCATTGTGCCTTTTGTATTTAATTCCGATGCAATTCAGTGTTCCATCGTCAATAAGAAGGTCAGAGGGATACAGTAAACCTGAACTGAAGCATCGGAATCTATAACTAGTGTCACTGGAATGGTCAAAACATAGACAGTACGAAGAGATAGTCTTCTTGTACTTATGTCGGCATTGTGGCTTTTGTATTTAATTCCGATGCAATGTCTGTGTTTCATCGTCAAAAAGAAGGTCAGAGGGATATAGTAAACCTGAAGTGATGCATCGGAATCTATAACTAGTGTCACAGGAATGTTTCAAAACATAGTCAATAAGAAGAGTGAGTCTTCTTGTCCTTAAGTCGGCATTGTGCCTTTTGTATTTAATTCCGATGCAATTTCTGTGTTTCATCGGCAATAAAGTCAGAGGGATACACTAAACCTGAAGTGATGCTTCGGAATCTATAACTAGTGTCACAGGAATGGTACAAAACATAGACTGTAGGTAGAGTCAGTCTTCTTGTACTTAAGTCGGCATTGTGCCTTTTGTATTAAATTCCGATGCAATTTCTGTGTTTCATCGTCAATAAGAAGGTCAGAGGGATACAGTAAACCTCAAGTGAAGCATCGGAATCCAAAAGTAGTGTCACAGGAATGGTTCAAAACATAGACAGTAGGAAGAACTAGTCTTCTTGTACGTAAGTCGGCATTTTGCCGTTTGTATTTAATTCCGATACAATTTCTGTGTTTCATCGTCAATAAGAAGGTCCAAGGTATACAGTAAACCTGAAGTGAAGCATCGAAATCTATAACTAGTGTCACAGGAATGGTTCAAAACATAGTCAGTAAGAAGAGTCAGTCTTCTTGTACTTAAGTCGGCTTTGTGCCTTTTCTAATTCATTCCGATGCAATTTCTGTGTTTCATCGTCAATAAGAATGTCCAAGGGATATAGTAACCCTGGACTGAAGCATCGGAATCTATAACTAGTGTCACAGGAATGGTTCAAAACATAGACAGTAAGAAGAGTCAGTCTTCTTGTACTTAAGTCGAAATTGTGCCTTTTCTATTTAAGTCCGATGCAATTTCTGTGATTCATCGTCAATAAGAAGGTCAGAGGGATACAATAAACCTGAAGTGAGGCATCGGAATATATCACTAGTAACACAGGAATGGTTCAAATCAAAGTCAGCAAGAAGAGTCAGTCTTCTTGTCCTTAAGTCGGCATTGTGCATTTTGTATTTAATTCCGGTGCAATTTCTGTGTTTCATTGTCAAAGAGAGGGTCAGAGGGATACACTGAACCTGAAGTGAAGCATCGTAATCTATAACTAGTGTCACAGGAATGGTTCAAAACATAGTCAGTAAGAAGAGTCAGTCTTCTTGTCCTTAAGTCGGCATTGTGCCTTTTGTATTTAATTCCGATGCAATTTCTGTGTTTCATCGTCAATAAGAAGGTACAAGGGATACAGTAAACCTGAAGTGAAGCGTCGGAACCTATAACTAGTGTCACAGGAATGTTTCAAAACTTAGACAGTAGGAAGAGTCACTGTTCTTGTACTTAAGTCGGCATTGTGCCTTTTGTATTTAATTCCGATGCAATATCTGTGTTTCATCGTCAATAAGAAGGTCCAAGGGATACAGTAAACCTGAAGTGAAGCATCGGAATCTACAACTAGTGTCACAGGATTGGTTCAAACATAGTCAGTAAGAAGAGTCAGTCTTCTTGTACTTATGTCGGTATTGTGCCTTTCGTATTTAATTCCGATGCAATTTCTGCGTTTCACCGTCAATTAGAAGGTCAGAGGGATACAGTAAACCTGAAGTGAAGCATCGGAATCTGTAACTAGCGTAACAGGAATGGTTCAAACGTAGACAGTGAGAAGAGTCAGTCTTCTTGTACTTAAGTCGGCATTGTGCCTTTTCTATTTAATTCCGATGCAATTTCTGTGTTTCGTCGTCAATAAGAAGGTCCAAGGGATACAGTAAACCTGGAGAGAAGCATCGGAATCTATAACTAGTGTCACTGGAATGGTTCATAACATAGACCGAAAGAAGAGTCAGTCTTCTTGTAGTTAAGTCGGCATTGTGCCTTTCGTATTTAATTCCGATGCAATTTCTGTGTTTCACCGTCAATAAGAAGGCCAGAGGGATACAGTAAACCTGCAGTGAAGCATCGGAATCTATAACTAGTGTCACAGGATTGGTTCAAACATAGACAGTAAGAAGAGTCAGTCTTCCTGTACTTAAGTCGGCATTGTGCCTTTTGTATTTAATTCCGATGGAATTTCTGTGTTTCATCGTCAATAAGAAGGTCAGAGGGATACAGTAAACCTGAAGTGAAGCATCGGAATCTATAACTAGTGTCACAGGAATGGTTCAAAACATAGTCAGTAAGAAGAATCAGTCATCTTGTCCCTAAGTCGGCATTGTGCATTTTGTATTTAATTCCGATGCAATTTCTGTGTTTCATCGTCAATAAGAAGGTCCAAGGGATACAGTAAACCTGGAGTTAAGCACCTGAATCTATAACTAGAATCACAGTGAAGATTCAAAACATAGACAGTAAGAAGAGTCAGTCTCCTTGTACTTAAGTCGGCATTGTGCCATTTGCATTTAATTCCGATGCAATTTCTGTGTTTCATTGTCAATAAGAATGTCCAAGGGATACAGTAAACCTGAAGTGAAGCATCGGAATCTATAACTAGTGTCACAGAAATGGTTTAAATCATAGTCAGTAAGAAGAGTCAGTCTTCTTGTACTTATGTCGGCATTGTGCTTTCGTATTTAATTCCGATGCAATTTCTGTGTTTCACCGTCAATAAGAAGGTCAGAGGAAACAGCAAACCTGAAGTGAAGCATCGGAATCTATAACTAGTCTCACAGAAATGGTTCAAACGTAGACAATAAGAAGAGTCAGTCTTTTTGTACTTAAGTCGTCATTGTGCATTTTGTATTTATTTCCGTTGCTATTTCTGTGTTTCATCGTCAATAAGAAGGTCAGAGGTATACAGTAAACCTGAAATGAAGCATCGGACTCTATAACTAGTGTCACAGAAATGGTTCAAAACGTAGACAGTAGGAAGAGTCAGTCTTCTTATACTAAAGTCGGCATTGTGCCTTTTGAATTTAATTCCGATGCAATTTCTGTGTTTCATCGTCAATAAGAAGGTCCAAGGGAAACAGTAAACCTGAAGTGAAGCATCGGAATCTATAACTAGTGTCACAGGAATGGTCAAAACATAGACAGTACGAAGAGATAGTCTTCTTGTACTTATGTCGGCATTGTGGCTTTTGTATTTAATTCCGATGCAATGTCTGTGTTTCATCGTCAAAAAGAAGGTCAGAGGGATATAGTAAACCTGAAGTGATGCATCGGAATCTATAACTAGTGTAACAGGAATGTTTCAAAACATAGTCAGTAAGAAGAATCAGTCTTCTTGTCCTTAAGTCGGCATTGTGCCTTTTGTATTTAATTCCGGTGCAATTTCTGTGTTTCATCGGCAATAAGGTCAGAGGGATACACTAAACCTGAAGTGATGCATCGGAATCTATAACTAGTGTCACAGGAATGGTACAAAACATAGACTGTAGGAAGAGTCAGTCTTCTTGTACTTAAGTCGGCATTGTGCCTTTTGTATTAAATTCCGATGCAACTTCTGTGTTTCATCGTCAATAAGAAGGTCAGAGGGATACAGTAAACCTGAAGTAAAGCATCGGAATAAAAAAGTAGTGTCACAGGAATGGTTCAAAACATAGACAGTAGGAAGAGCTAGTCTTCTTGTACGTAAGTCGGCATTTTGCCTTTTGTATTTAATTCCGATGCAATTTCTGTGTTTCATCGACAACAAGAAGGTCCAAGGTATACAGTAAACCTGAAGTGAAGCATCGGAATCAATAACTAGTGTCACAGGAATGGTTCAAAACATAGTCAGTAAGAAGAGTCAGTCTTCTTGTACTTAAGTCGGCTTTGTGCATTTTCTATTTAATTCCGATGCAATTTCTGTGTTTCATTGTCAATAAGAATGTCCAAGGGATATAGTAACCCTGGACTGAAGCATCGTAATCTATAACTAGAGTCACAGGAATGGTTCAAACATAGACAGTAAGAAGAGGCAGTCTTCTTGTACTTAAGTCGAAATTGTGGCTTTTCTATTTAATTCGGATGCAATTTCTGTGATTCATCGTCAACAAGAAGGTCAGAGGGATACAATAAACCTGAAGGGAGGCATCTGAATATATCACTAGTAACACAGGAATGATTCATATCAAAGTCAGCAAAAGAGTCAGTCTTCTTGTCCTTAAGTCGGCATTGTGCCTTTTGTATTTAATTCCGGTGCAATTTCTGTGCTTCATCGTCAATAAGAAGGTCCAAGGGATACAGTAAACCTGGAGGGAAGAATCGGAATCTATAACTAGTGTCACAGGAATGGTTCAAAACATAGACAGTAAGAAGAGTCAGTCTTCGTGTACTTAAGCCGGGATTTTGCATTTTGTATTTACTTCCGATGCAATTTCTGTGTTTCATGGTCAATAAGAAGGCCCAAGGGATACAGCAATCCTGAAGTGAAGCATCGGAATCTATAGCTAGTGTCACAGGAATGATTCAAAACATAGACAGTAGGAAGAGTCAATGTTCTGGTACTTAAGTCGGCATTGTGCCTTTTGTATTTAATTCCGATGAAGTTTCTGTGCTTCATCGTCAATAAGAAGGTACAAGGGATACAGTAAACCTGGAGTGTAGCATCGGAATCTATAACTAGTGGCCCAGGAATGGTTCAAAACATTGACAGTAAGAAGAGTCAGTCTTCGTGTACTTAAGTCGGCATTGTGCATTTCGTATTTAATTCCGATTCAATTTCTGTGCTTCATCGTCAATAAGAATGTCCAAGTGATACAGTAAACCTGAAATGAAGCATCGTAATCTATAACTAGTGTCACAGGAATGGTTCAAATAATTGTCAATAAGAAGAGTCGGACTTCATGTACTTAAGACGGCATTGTGCCTTTTGTATATAATTCCGATGCAATTTCAGTGTTTCATCGTCAATAAGAAGGTACAAGGGATACAGTAAACCTGAAGTGAAGCGTCGGAATCTAAAACTAGTGTCACAGTAATGTTTCAAATCATAGACAGTGGGAAGAGTCACTGTTCTTGTACTTAAGTCGGCATTGTGCCTTTTGTATTTAATTCCGATGCAATTTCTGTGTTTCATCGTCAATAAGAAGGTCCAAGGGATAAAGTAAACCTGAAGTGAGGCATCGGAATCTACAACTAGTGTCACAGGATTGGTTCAAAACATAGACAGTAAGAAGAGTCAGTCTTCTTGTACTTAAGTCGGCATTGTGCCTTTTCTACTTAATTCCGATGCAATCTCTGTGTCTCATCGTCAATACGAAGGTCAGAGGGATACAATAAACCTGAAGTGAAGCATCGGAATCTATAACTTGTGTCACAGGAATAGTTAAAACTTAGTCAGTAAGAAGAGTCAGTCTTCTTGTACTTAAGTCGGCATAGTGCCCTTCAAATTTAATTCTGATGCAATTTCTGTGTTTCACCGTCAATAAGAAGGTCAGGGGGATACAGTTAACCTGAAGTAAAGCATCGGAATCTATAACTAGTGTCACAGGAATGGTTCAAACGTAGACAGTAAGAAGAGTGAGTCTTCTTGTACATAAGTCGGCATTGTGCCTTTTGTATTTAATTCCGATGCAATTTCTGTGTTTAACCGTCAATAAGAAGGTCAGAGGGATACAGTAAACCTGAAGTGAAGCATCGGAATCTATAACTAGTGTCACACTAATGGTTCAAAACAAAGTCAGTGAGAAGAGTCAGTCTTCTTGCCCTTAAGTCGGCATTGTGCCTTTCGTATTTAATTCCGATGCAATTTCTGTGTTTCATCGTCAATAAGAAGGTCAGAGGGATACAGTAAACCTGAAGTAAAGCATCAGAATCCAAAAGTAGTGTCACAGGAATGGTTCAAAACATAGACAGTAGGAAGAGCTAGTCTTCTTGTACGTAAGTCGGCATTTTGCCTTTTGTATTTAATTCCGATGCAATTTCTGTGTTTCATCGACAATAAGAAGGTCCAAGGTATACAGTAAACCTGAAGTGAAGCATCGGAATCTATAACTAGTGTCACAGGAATGGTTCAAAACATAGTCAGTAAGAAGAGTCAGTCTTCTTGTACTTAAGTCGGCTTTGTGCATTTTCTATTTAATTCCGATGCAATTTCTGTGTTTCATTGTCAATAAGAATGTCCAAGGGATATAGTAACCCTGGACTGAAGCATCGTAATCTATAACTAGAGTCACAGGAATGGTTCAAAACATAGACAGTAAGAAGAGGCAGTCTTCTTGTACTTAAGTCGAAATTGTGGCTTTTCTAATTAATTCGGATGCAATTTCTGTGATTCATCGTCAACAAGAAGGTCAGAGGGATACAATAAACCTGAAGGGAGGCATCTGAATATATCACTAGTAACACAGGAATGGTTCACATCAAAGTCAGCAAGAAGAGTCAGTCTTCTTGTCCTTAAGTCGGCATTGTGCCTTTTGTATTTAATTCCGGTGCAATTTCTGTGCTTCATCGTCAATAAGGAGGTCCAAGGGATACAGTAAACCTTGAGGGAAGAATCGGAATCTATAACTAGTGTCACAGGAATGGTTCAAAACATAGACAGTAAGAAGAGTCAGTCTTCGTGTACTTAAGCCGGGATTTTGCATTTTGTATTTACTTCCGATGCAATTTCTGTGTTTCATGGTCAATAAGAAGGTCCAAGGGATACAGCACACCTGAAGTGAAGCATCGGAATCTATAGCTAGTGTCACAGGAATGATTCAAAACATAGACAGTAGGAAGAGTCAATGTTCTGGTACTGAAGTCGGCATTGTGCCTTTTGTATTTAATTCCGATGCAGTTTCTGTGCTTCATCGTCAATAAGAAGGTACAAGGGATACAGTAAACCTGGAGTGTAGCATCGGAATCTATAACTAGTGGCCCAGGAATGGTTCAAAACATTGACAGTAAGAAGAGTCAGTCTTCGTGTACTTAAGTCGGCATTGTGCATTTCGTATTTAATTCCGATTCAATTTCTGTGCTTCATCGTCAAAAAGAATGTCCAAGTGATACAGTAAACCTGAAATGAAGCATCGAAATCTATAACTAGTGTCACAGGTATGGTTAAAATAATTGTCAATAAGAAGAGTCGGTCTTCATGTACTTAAGACGGGATTGTGCCATTTGTATATAATTCCGATGCAATTTCAGTGTTTCATCGTCAATAAGAAGGTCAGAGGGATACAGTAAACCTCAAGTGAAGCATCGGAATCCAAAAGTAGTGTCACAGGAATGGTTCAAAACATAGACAGTAGGAAGAGCTAGTCTTCTTGTACGTATGTCTTCATTTTGCCGTTTGTATTTAATTCCCATGCAATTTCTGTGTTTCATCGTCAATAAGTAGGTCCAAGGTATACAGTAAACCTGAAGTGAAGCATCGGAATCTATAACTAGTGTCACAGGAATGGTTCAAAACATAGTCAGTAAGAAGAGTCAGTCCTCTTGTACTTAAGTCGGCTTTGTGCCTTTTCTATTTCATTCCGATGCAATTTCTGTGTTTCATCGTCAATAAGAATGTCCAAGGGATATAGTAACCCTGGCCTGAAGCATCGGAATCTATAACTAGTGTCACAGGAATGGTTCAAAACATACACAGTAAGAAGAGTCAGTCTTCTTGTACTTAAGTTGAAATTGTGCCTTTTCTATTTAAGTCCGATGCAATTTCTGTGATTCACCGTCAATAAGAAGGTCAGAGGGATACAATAAACCTGAAGTGAGGCATCGGAATATATCACTAGTAACACAGGAATGGTTCAAATCAAAGTCAGCAAGAAGAGTCAGTCTTCTTGTCCTTAAGTCGGCATTGTGCCTTTTGTATTTAATTCCGATGCAATTTCTGTGTTTCATCGTCAATAAGAAGGTACAAGGGATACAGTAAACCTGAAGTGAAGCGTCGGAATCTATTACTAGTGTCACAGGAATGTTTCAAAACTTAGACAGTAGGAAGAGTCACTGTTCTTGTACTTAAGTCGGCATTGTGCCTTTTGTATTTAATTCCGATGCAATATCTGTGTTTCATCGTCAATAAGAAGGTCCAAGGGATACAGTAAACCTGAAGTGAAGCATCGGAATCTACAACTAGTGTCACAGGATTGGTTCAAACATAGTCAGTACGAAGAGTCAGTCTTCTTGTACTTAAGTCGGCATTGTGCCTTTTCTATTTAATTCCGATGCAATTTCTGTGTTTCGTCGTCAATGAGAAGGTCCAAGTGATACAGTAAACCTGGAGAGAAGCATCGGAATCTATAACTAGTGTCACAGGAATGGTTCAAACATAGACAGTAAGAAGAGTCAGTATTCCTGTACTTAAGTCGGCATTGTGCATTTCGTATTTAATTCCGATTCAATTTCTGTGCTTCATCGTCAAAAAGAATGTCCAAGTGATACAGTAAACCTGAAATGAAGCATCGAAATCTATAACTAGTGTCACAGGTATGGTTAAAATAATTGTCAATAAGAAGAGTCGGTCTTCATGTACTTAAGACGGGATTGTGCCATTTGTATATAATTCCGATGCAATTTCAGTGTTTCATCGCCAATAAGAAGGTACAAGGGATACAGTAAACCTGAAGTGAAGCGTCGGAATCTAAAACTAGTGTCACAGTAATGTTTCAAATCATAGACAGTGGAAAGAGTCGCTGTTCTTGTACTTAAGTCGGCATTGTGCCTTTTGTATTTAATTCCGATGCAATTTCTGTGTTTCATCGTCAATAAGAAGGTCAAAGGGATACAGTAAACATCAAGTGAAGCATCGGAATCAATAACTAGAGTCACAGGAATGGTTCAAAACATAGTCAGTATTAAGAGTCGGTCTTCATGTACTTAAGACGGCATTGTGCCTTTTGTATTTAATTCCGATTCAATTTCTGTGTTTCATCGTCAATAAGAAGGTACAAGGGATACAGTAAACCTGAAGTGAAGCGTTGGAATCTAAAACTAGTGTCACAGGAATGTTTCAAATCATAGACAGTAGGAAGAGTCACTGTTCTTGTACTTAAGTCGGCATTGTGCCTTTTGTATTTAATTCCGATGCAATTCAGTGTTTCATCGTCAATAAGAAGGTCAGAGGGATACAGTAAACCTGAACTGAAGCATCGGAATCTATGACTAGTGTCACAGGAATGGTCAAAACATAGACAGTACGAAGAGATAGTCTTCTTGTACTTATGTCGGCATTGTGGCTTTTGTATTTAATTCCGATGCAATGTCTGTGTTTCATCGTCAAAAAGAAGGTCAGAGGGATATAATAAAACTGCAGTGATGCATCGGAATCTATAACTAGTGTCACAGGAATGTTTCAAAACATAGTCAATATGAAGAGTCAGTCTTCTTGTCCTTAAGTCGGCATTGTGCCTTTTGTATTTAATTCCGATGCAATTTCTGTGTTTCATCGGCAATAAGGTCAGAGGGATACACTAAACCTGAAGTGATGCTTCGGAATCTATAACTAGTGTCACAGGAATGGTACAAAACATAGACTGTAGGAAGAGTCAGTCTTCTTGTACTTAAGTCGGCATTGTGCCTTTTGTATTAAATTCCGATGCAATATCTGTGTTTCATCGTCAATAAGAAGGTCAGAGGGATACAGTAAACCTCAAGTGAAGCATCGGAATCCAAAAGTAGTGTCACAGGAATGGTTCAAAACATAGACAGTAGGAAGAGCTAGTCTTCTTGTACGTATGTCTTCATTTTGCCGTTTGTATTTAATTCCCATGCAATTTCTGTGTTTCATCGTCAATAAGAAGGTCCAAGGTATACAGTAAACCTGAAGTGAAGCATCGGAATCTATAACTAGTGTCACAGGAATGGTTCAAAACATAGTCAGTAAGAAGAGTCAGTCCTCTTGTACTTAAGTCGGCTTTGTGCCTTTTCTATTTCATTCCGATGCAATTTCTGTGTTTCATCGTCAATAAGAATGTCCAAGGGATATAGTAACCCTGGCCTGAAGCATCGGAATCTATAACTAGTGTCACAGGAATGGTTCAAAACATACACAGTAAGAAGAGTCAGTCTTCTTGTACTTAAGTTGAAATTGTGCCTTTTCTATTTAAGTCCGATGCAATTTTTGTGATTCATCGTCAATAAGAAGGTCAGAGGGATACAATAAACCTGAAGTGAGGCATCGGAATATATCACTAGTAACACAGGAATGGTTCAAATCAAAGTCAGCAAGAAGAGTCAGTCTTCTTGTCCTTAAGTCGGCATTGTGCCTTTTGTATTTAATTCTGGTGCAATTTCTGTGTTTCATTGTCAATAAGAGGGTCAGAGGGATACACTGAACCTGAAGTGAAGCATCGTAATCCATAACTAGTGTCACAGGAATGGTTCAAAACATAGTCAATAAGAAGAGTCAGTCTTCTTGTCCTTAAGTCGGCATTGTGCCTTTTGTATTTAATTCCGATGCAATTTCTGTGTTTCATCGTCAATAAGAAGGTACAAGGGATACAGTAAACCTGAAGTGAAGCGTCGGAATCTATTACTAGTGTCACAGGAATGTTTCAAAACTTAGACAGTAGGAAGAGTCACTGTTCTTGTACTTAAGTCGGCATTGTGCCTTTTGTATTTAATTCCGATGCAATATCTGTGTTTCATCGTCAATAAGAAGGTCCAAGGGATACAGTAAACCTGAAGTGAAGCATCGGAATCTACAACTAGTGTCACAGGATTGGTTCAAACATAGTCAGTAAGAAGAGTCAGTCTTCTTGTACTTATGTCGGTATTGTGCCTTTCGTATTTAATTCCGATGCAATTTCTGTGTTTCACCGTCAATTAGAAGGTCAGAGGGATACAGTAAACCTGAAGTGAAGCATTCGGAATCTGTAACTAGCGTCACAGGAATGGTTCAAACGTAGACAATAAGAAGAGTCAGTCTTCTTGTACTTAAGTCGGCATTGTGCCTTTTCTATTTAATTCCGATGCAATTTCTGTGTTTCGTCGTCAATGAGAAGGTCCAAGTGATACAGTAAACCTGGAGAGAAGCATCGGAATCTATAACTAGTGTCACAGGAATGGTTCAAACATAGACAGTAAGAAGAGTCAGTATTCCTGTACTTAAGTCGGCATTGTGCCTTTTGTATTTAATTCCGATGGAATTTCTGTGTTTCATCGTCAATAAGAAGGTCAGAGGGATACAGTAAACCTGAAGTGAAGCATCGGAATCTATAACTAGTGTCACAGGAATGGTTCAAAACATAGTCAGTAAGAAGAGTCAGACTTCTTGTCCCTAAGTCGGCATTGTGCCTTTTGTATTTAATTCCGATGCAATTTCTGTGTTTCATTGGCAATAAGAATGTCCAAGGGATACAGTAAACCTGAAGTGAAGCATCGGAATCTATAACTAGTGTCACAGAAATGGTTTAAATCATAGTCAGTAAGAAGAGCTAGTCTTCTTGTACTTATGTCGGCATTGTGCTTTCGTATTTAATTCCGATGCAATTTCTGTGTTTCACCGTCAATAAGAAGGTCAGAGGGATATAGTAAACCTGAAGTGATGCATCGGAATCTATAACTAGTGTCACAGGAATGTTTCAAAACATAGTCAGTAAGAAGAGTCAGTCTTCTTGTCCTTAAGTCGGCGTTGTGCCTTTTGTATTTAATTGCGGTGCAATTTCTGTGTTTCATCGGCAATAAGAAGGTCCAAGGGAAACAGTAAACCTGAAGTGAAGCATCGGAATCTATAACTAGTGTCACAGGAATGGTCAAAACATAGACAGTACGAAGAGATAGTCTTCTTGTACTTATGTCGGCATTGTGGCTTTTGTATTTAATTCCGATGCAATGTCTGTGTTTCCTCGTCAAATAGAAGGTCAGAGGGATATAGTAAACCTGAAGTGATGCATCGGAATCTATAACTAGTGTCACAGGAATGTTTCAAAACATAGTCAGTAAGAAGAGTCAGTCTTCTTGTCCTTAAGTCGGCGTTGTGCCTTTTGTATTTAATTGCGGTGCAATTTCTGTGTTTCATCGGCAATAAGGTCAGAGGGATACACTAAACCTGAAGTGATGCATCGGAATCTATAACTAGTGTCACAGGAATGGTACAAAACATAGACTGTAGGAAGAGTCAGTCTTCTTGCACTTAAGTCGGCATTGTGCCTTTTGTATTAAATTCCGATGCAATTTCTGTGATATATCGTCAATAAGAAGGTCAGAGGGATACAGTAAACCTGAAGTAAAGCATCGGAATCCAAAAGTAGTGTCACAGGAATGGTTCAAAACATAGACAGTAGGAAGAGCTAGTCTTCTTGTACGTAAGTCGGCATTTAGCTTTTTGTATTTAATTCCGATGCAATTTCTGTGCTTCATCGTCAATAAGAAGGTCCAAGGGATACAGTAAACCTGGAGGGAAGAATCGGAATCTATAACTAGTGTCACAGGAATGGTTCAAAGCATAGACAGTAAGAAGAGTCAGTCTTCGTGTACTTAAGCCGGGATTTTGCATTTTGTATTTACTTCCGATGCAATTTCTGTGTTTCATGGTCAATAAGAAGGTCCAAGGGATACAGCAAACCTGAAGTGAAGCATCGGAATCTATAGCTAGTGTCACAGGAATGATTCAAAACATAGACAGTAGGAAGAGTCAATGTTCTGGTACTTAAGTCGGCATTGTGCCTTTTGTATTTAATTCCGATGCAGTTTCTGTGCTTCATCGTCAATAAGAAGGTACAAGGGATACAGTAAACCTGGAGTGTAGCATCGGAATCTATAACTAGTGGCCCAGGAATGGTTCATAACGTTGACAGTAAGAAGAGTCAGTCTTCGTGTACTTAAGTCGGCATTGTGCATTTCGTATTTAATTCCGATTCAATTTCTGTGCTTCATCGTCAATAAGAATGTCCAAGTGATACAGTAAACCTGAAATGAAGCATCGGAATCTATAACTAGTGTCACAGGAATGGTTCAAATAATTGTCAATAAGAAGAGTCGGTCTTCGTGTACTTAAGACGGCATTGTGCCTTTTGTATATAATTCCGATGCAATTTCAGTGTTTCATCGTCAATAAGAAGGTACAAGGGATACAGTAAACCTGAAGTGAAGCGTCGGAATCTAAAACTAGTGTCACAGTAATGTTTCAAATCATAGACAGTGGGAAGAGTCACTGTTCTTGTACTTAAGTCGGCATTGTGCCTTTTGTATTTAATTCCGATGCAATTTCTGTGTTTCATCGTCAATAAGAAAGGCCAAGGGATAAAGTAAACCTGAAGTGAGGCATCGGAATCTACAACTAGTGTCACAGGATAGGTTCAAAACATAGACAGTAAGAAGAGTCAGTCTTCTTGTACTTAAGTCGGCATTGTGCCTTTTCTATTTAATTCCGATGCAATCTCTGTGTTTCATCGTCAATACGAAGGTCAGAGGAATACAGTAAACCTGAAGTGAAGCATCGGAATCTATAACTAGTGTCACAGGAATGGTTAAAACTTAGTCAGTAAGAAGAGTCAGTCTTCTTGTACTTAAGTCGGCATTGTGCCCTTCAAATTTAATTCTGATGCAATTTCTGTGTTTCACCGTCAATAAGAAGGTCAGGGGGATACAGTTAACCTGAAGTGAAGCATCGGAATCTATAACTAGTGTCACAGGAATGGTTCAAACGTAGACAGTAAGAAGAGTGAGTCTTCTTGTACATAAGTCGGCATTGTGCCTTTTGTATTTAATTCCGATGCAATTTCTGTGTTTCACCGTCAATAAGAAGGTCAGAGGGATACAGTAAACCTGAAGTGAAGCATCGGAATCTATAACTAGTGTCACAGGAATGGTTCAAACGTAGACAGTAAGAAGAGTGAGTCTTCTTGTACATAAGTCGGCATTGTGCCTTTTGTATTTAATTCCGATGCAATTTCTGTGTTTCATCGTCAATAAGAACGTCCAAGGGATACAGTAAACCTGAAGTGAAGCATCGGAATCTATAACTAGTGTCACACTAATGGTTCAAAACAAAGTCAGTGAGAAGAGTCAGTCTTCTTGCCCTTAAGTCGGCATTGTGCCTTTCGTATATAATTGCGATGCAATTTCTGTGTTTCATCGTCATTAAGAAGGTCCAAATGATACAGTAAACCTGGAGTGTAGCATCGGAATCTGTAACTAGTGTCCCAGGAATGGTTCAAAGCATAGACAGTAAGAAGAGTCAGTCTTCTTGTACTTAAGTCGGCATTGTGCCTTTCGTATTTAATTCCGATTCAATTTCTGTGCTTCACCGTCAATAAGAAGGTCAGAGGGATACAGTAAACCTGAAGTGAAACATCGGAATCTATAACTAGTGACACAGGAATGGTTCAAACAAGACTGTAAGAAGAGTAAGTCTTCTTGTACTTAAGTCGGCATTGTGCCTTTTGTATTTAATTCCGATGCAATTTCGGTGTTTCATCGTCAATAAGAATGTCCATGGGATACAGTAAACCTGAAGTGAAGCATCGGAATCTATAACTAGTGTCACAGGATTGGCTCAAATAATTGTCAATAAGAAGAGTCGGTCTTCATGTACTTAAGACGGCATTGTGCCTTTTGTATTTAATTCCGATGCAATTTCTGTGCTTCATCGTCAATAAGAAGGTACAAGTGATACAGCAAAACCTGAAGTGAAGCGTCGGAATCTAAAACTAGTGTCACAGGAATGTTTCAAATCATAGACAGTAGGAAGAGTCACTGTTCTTGTACTTAAGTCGGCCTTGTGTCTTTTGTATTTGATTCCGATGCAATTTGTGTGTTTCATCGTCAATAAGATGGTAGAAGGGATACAGTAAACCTGGAATGAAACATCGGAATCTATACCTAGTGTCACAGGAAGGGTTCAAAACATAGACAGTAAGAAGAGTCAGTCTTCTTGTACTTAAGTCGGCACTATGCCTTTTGTATTTAATTCCGATGCAATTTCTGTGTTTCATCGTCAATAAGAAGGTCCAAGGGATACAGTAAACCTCAAGTGAAGCATCGGAATCTATAAGTAGTGTCACAGGAATGATTCAAAACATAGTCAGTAGGAAGAGTCGGTCTTCATGTACTTAAGTCGGCATTGTGCCTCTTCTATTTATTTCCGATGCAATTTCTGTGTTTCATCGTCAATAAGAAGGTCAAAGGGATACAGTAAACCTGAAGTGAGGCATCGGAATCTATAACTAGTGTCACAGGAATGGTTCAAAACATAGACAGTAGGAAGAGTCAATGTTCTGGTACTTAAGTCGGCATTGTGCTTTTTGTATTTAATTCCGATGCAGTTTCTGTGCTTCATCGTCAATAAGAAGGTCCAAGGGATACAGTAAACCTGAAGTGAAGCATCGGAATCTATAACTAGTGTCACACTAATGGTTCAAAACAAAGTCAGTATATAGAGTCAGTCTTCTTGTCCTTAAGTCGGCATTGTGCCTTTTGTATTTAATTCCGATGCAATTTCAGTGTTTCATCGTCAATAAGACGGTACAAGGGATACAGTAAACCTGAAGTGAAACGTCGGAATCTAAAACTAGTGTCACAGGAATGTTTCAAATCATAGACAGTAGGAAGAGTCAGTGTTCTTGTACTTAAGTCGGCGTTGTGCTTTTTGTATTTAATTCCGATGGAATTTCTGTGTTTCATCGTCAATAAGAAGGTCCAAGGGATACAGTAAACCTGAAGTGAAGCATCGGAATCTACAACTAGTGTCACAGGATTGGTTCAAAACATAGACAGTAAGAAGAGTCAGTTTTCTTGTACTTAAGACGGCATTGTGCCTTTTGTATTTAATTCCGATGCAATTTCAGTGTTTCATCGTCAATAAGAAGGTACAAGGGATACAGTAAACCTGAAGTCAAGCGTCGGAATCTAAAACTAGTGTCACAGGAATGTTTCAAATCATAGACAGTAGGAAGAGTCACTGCTCTTGTACTTAAGTCGGCATTGTGCCTTTTCTATTTAATTCCGATGCAATTTCTGTGTTTCATCGTAATTAAGAAGGTCAGAGGGATACAGTAAACCTGAAGTGAAGCATCGGAATCTATAACTACTGTCACAAGATTGGTTTAAAACTTAGTCAGTAAGAAGAGTCAGCCTTTTTGTACTTAAGTCGGCATTGTGCCCTTCATATTTAATTCCGAAGCAATTTGTGTGTTTCACCGTCAATAAGAAGGTCAGAGGGATACAGTAAACCTGAAGTGAAGCATCGGAATCTATAACTAGTGTCACAGGAACGTTTCAAAACATAGTCAGTAAGAAGAGTCAGTCTTCTTGTCCTTAAGTCGGCATTGTGCCTTTTGTATTTAATTCCTATGCAATTTCTGTGTTTCATCGGCAATAAGGTCAGAGTGATAGAGTAAACCTCAAGTGAAGCATCGGAATCCAAAACTAGTGTCACAGGAATGGTTTAAAGCATAGACAGTGGGAAGAGTCAGTCTTCTTGTACGTAAGTCGGCATTGTGCCTTTTGGATTTTATTCCGATGCAATTTCTGTGTTTGATCGTCAATAAGAAGGTCCAAGGTATACTGTAATTCTGAAGTGAAGCATCGGAATCTATGACTAGTGTCACAGGAATGGTTCAAACACAGTCAGTAAGAGGAGTCAGTCTACTTGTACTTAAGTCGGCATTGTGCCTTTTCAATTTAATTCCGATGAAATTTCTGTGTTTCATCGTCAATAAGAAGGTCCAAGGGATACAGTAAACCTGGAGTGAAGCATCGGTACCTATAACTAGTGTCACAGGAATGGTTCAAAACATAGGTAGTAAGAAGAGTCAGTCTTCTTGTTACTTAAGTCGAAATTGTGCCTTTTCTATTTAATTCCGGTGCAATTTCTGTGATTCATCGTCAATAAGAAGGTCAGAGGGATACAATATACCTGAAGTGAAGCATCCGAATCTATAACTAGTGTCACAGGAATGGTTCAAAACAAAGTCAGTAAGAAGAGTCAGTCTTCTTGTCCTTAAGTCGGCATTGTGCCTTTTGTGTTTAATTCCGATGCAATATCTGTGTTTCATCGTCAATAAGAAGGTCCAAGGGATACAGTAAACCTGGAGTGAAGCATCGGAATCTATAACTAGTGTCACAGGAATGGTTCAAAACATAGACAGTAAGCAGAGTCAGTCTTCGTGTACTTAAGCCGGCATTTTGCCTTTTGTATTTAATTCCGATGCAATTTCTGTGTTTCATCGTCAATAAGAAGGTCCAAGGGATACAGCAAACCTGAAGTGAAGCATCGGAATATATAACTAGTGTCACAGGAATGGTTCAAAACATAGTCAGAAAGAAGAGTCAGTCTTCTTGTACTTAAGTCGGCATTGTGCCTTTTCAATTTCATTCCGATGCAATTTCTGTGTTTCATTGTCAATAACAAGGTCCACGGGATACAGTAAACCTTTAGTGAAGCATCGGAATCTATAACTAGTGTCAATGGAATGGTTCAAATCATAGACAGTAAGAAGAGTCAGTCTTCTTGTATTTAGTCGGCATTGTGCCTTTTGTATTTAACTCCGATGCCATTTCAGTGTCTCATCGTCAATAAGAAACTCAGAGGGATACAGTAAACCTGAAGTGAAGCATCGGAATCTATAGCTAGTGTCACAGGCATGGTTCAAAACATAGTCAGTAAGAAGAGTGAGTCTTCTTGTCCTTAAGTAGACATTGTGCCTTTTGTATTTAATTCCGATGCAATTTCTGTGTTTCATCGTCAATAAGAAGGCCCAAATGATATGGTAAACCTGGAGTGTAGCATCGGAATCTATAACTAGTGTCCCAGGAATGGTTCAAAGCATAGACAGTAAGAAGAGTCAGTCTTCGTGTACTTAAGTCGGCATTGTGCCCTTCGAATTTAATTCCGATGCATTTCCTGTGCTTCACCGTCAATATGAAGGTCAGAGGGATACAGTTAACCTGAAGTGAAGCATCGGAATCTATAACTAGTGTCACAGGAATGGTTCAAACATAGACAGTAAGAAGAGTCAGTCTTCTTGTACTTAAGTCGGCATTGAGCTTTTGTATTTAATTCCGATGCAATATCTGTGTTTCATCGTCAATAAGAGGGTCAGAGGGATACAGTAAACCGGAAGTGAAGCATCGGAATCTGTAACTAGTGTCACAGGAATGGTGCAAATCATTGACAATAAGAAGAGTCGGCCCTCATGTACTTAAGTCGGCATTGTGTCTTTTGTATTTAATTCCGATGCAATATCTGTGTTTCATCGTCAATAAGAACGTACAAGGGATACGGTAAACCTGATGTGGAGCATCGGAATCTATAACTAGTGTCACAGGAATGGTTCAAAACATAGGCTGTAGGAAGAGTCCGTGTTCTTGTACTTAAGTCGGCAATGTGCCTTTTGTATTTAATTCCGATTCAATTTCTGTGTTTCATCGTCAATAAGAAGGTCCAAGGGATACAGTAAACCTGAAGCGAAGCATCGGAATCTATAACTAATGTCACAGGAATGGTTCAAACAAAGTCAGTAAGAAGAGTCAGTCTACTTGTACTTAATTCGCAATGAGCCTTTTGTATTTAATTCCGATGCAATTTCTGTGTTTCATCGACAATAAGAAGGTCCAAGGGGTACAGTAAACCTGGAGTGAAGCATCGGAATCTATAACTAGAGTCACAGTAATGGTTCAAAACATAGGCAGTAAGAAAAGTCAGTCTTCTTGTACTTAAGTCGGCATTGTGCCTTTTGTATTTAATTCCGATGCAATTTCTGTGTTTCATCGTCAATAAGAAGGTCCATGGCGTTCAGTAAACCTGAAGTGAAGCATCGGAATCTATAACTAGTGTCACTGGATTGGTTCAAAAATAGACTGTAAGAAGAGTCAGTCTTCTTGTACTTAAGTCGGCATTGTGCCTTATGTATTTAATTCCGATGCAATTTCTGTGATTCATCGTCAATAAGAAGGTCCCAGGGATACAGTAAACCTGAAGTGAAGCATCGGAATCTATAACTAGTGTCACAGGAATGGTTCAAAACATAGTCAGTAAGATGAGTCAGTCTTCTTGTCCTTAAGTCGGCATTGTGACTGTTGGATTTAATTCCGATGCAATTTCTGTGTTTCATCGGCAATAAGGTCAGAGGGATACAGTACACCTGAAGTGAAGCATCGGAATCTATATCTAGTGTCACACTAATGGTTCAAAACAAAGTCAGTAAGAAGAGTCAGTCTTCTTGTCCTTAAGTCGGCATTGTGCCTTTTGTATTTAATTCAGATGCAATTTCTGTGTTTCATCGTCAATAAGACGGTTCAAGGGATACAGTAAACCTGAAGTGAAGCATCGGAATCTACAACTAGTGTCATAGGATTGGTTCAAAGCATAGACAGTAAGAAGAGTCAATATTCTTGTACGTAAGTCGGCATTGTGCCTTTTCTATTTATATCCGATGCAATTTCTGTGTTTCATCGTCAATAAGAAGGTCAGAGGGATACAGTAAACCTGAAGTGAAGCATCGGAATCTATAACTAATGTCACAGGAATGGTTCAAACATAGTCAGTAAGAAGAGTCAGTCTACTTGTACTTTATTCGGCAATGTGCCTTTTTTATTTAATTCCGATGCAATTTCTGTGTTTCATCAGCAATAAGAAGGTCCAAGGGATACAGTAAACCTGGAGTGAAGCATCGGAATCTATAACTAGAGTCACAGTAATGGTTCAAAACATAGGCAGTAAGAAAAGTCAGTCTTCTTGTACTTAAGTCGGCATTGTGCCTTTTGTATCTAATTCCGATGCAATTTCTGTGTTTCATCGTCAATAAGAAGGTCCATGGGGTTCAGTAAACCTGAAGTGAAGCATCGGAATCTGTAACTAGTGTCACTGGATTGGTTCAAAAGATAGACAGTAAGAAGAGTCAGTCTTCATGTACTTAAGTCGGCATTGTGCCTTATGTATCTAATTCCGATGCAATTTCTGTGATTCATCGTCAATAAGAAGGTCCCAGGGATACAGAAAACCTGAAGTGAAGCATCGGAATCTATAACTAGTGTCACAGGAATGGTTCAAAACATAGTCAGTAAGAAGAGTCAGTCTTCTTGTCCTTAAGTCGGCATTGTGACTGTTGTATTTAATTCCGATGCAATTTCTGTGTTTCATCGGCAATAAGGTCAGAGGGATAGAGTACACCTGAAGTGAAGCATCGGAATCTATAACTAGTGTCACACTAATGGTTCAAAACAAAGTCAGTGAGAAGAGTCAGTCTTCTTGCCCTTAAGTCGGCATTGTGCCTTTCGTATTTAATTCCGATGCAATTTCTGTGTTTCATCGTCATTAAGAAGGTCCAAATGATACAGTAAACCTGGAGTGTAGCATCGGAATCTGTAACTAGTGTCCCAGGAATGGTTCAAAGCATAGACAGTAAGAAGAGTCAGTCTTCTTGTACTTAAGTCGGCATTGTGCCTTTCGTATTTAATTCCGATTCAATTTCTGTGCTTCACCGTCAATAAGAAGGTCAGAGCGATACAGTAAACCTGAAGCGAAGCATCGGAATCTATAACTAGTGACACAGGAATGGTTCAAACAAGACAGTAAGAAGAGTAAGTCTTCTTGTACTTAAGTCGGCATTGTGCCTTTTGTATTTAATTCCGATGCAATTTCTGTGTTTCATCGTCAATAACAATGTCCAAGGGATACAGTAAACCTGAAGTGAAGCATCGGAATCTATAACTAGTGTCACAGGAATGGCTCAAATAATTGTCAATAAGAAGAGTCGGTCTTCATGTACTTAAGACGGCATTGTGCCTTTTGTATTTAATTCCGATGCAATTTCTGTGTTTCATCGTCAATAAGAAGGTACAAGTGATACAGCAAAACCTGAAGTGAAGCGTCGGAATCTAAAACTAGTGTCACAGGAATGTTTCAAATCATAGACAGTAGGAAGAGTCACTGTTCTTGTACTTAAGTCGGCCTTGTGCCTTTTGTATTTGATTCCGATGCAATTTGTGTGTTTCATCGTCAATAAGAAGGTAGAAGGGATACAGTAAACCTGGAGTGAAACATCGGAATCTATACCTAGTGTCACAGGAATGGTTCAAAACATAGACAGTAAGAGGAGTCAGTTTTCTTGTACTTAAGTCGGCACTATGCCTTTTGTATTTAATTCCGATGCAATTTCTGTGTTTCATCGTCAATAAGAAGGTCCAAGGGATACAGTAAACCTCAAGTGAAGCATCGGAATCTATAAGTAGTGTCACAGGAATGGTTCAAAACGTAGTCAGTAGGAAGAGTCGGTCTTCATGTACTTAAGTCGGCATTGTGCCTTTTCTATTTATTTCCGATGGAATTTCTGTGTTTCATCGTCAACAAGAAGGTCAAAGGGATACAGTAAACCTGAAGTGAAGCATCGGAATCTATAACTAGTGTCACAGGAATGGTTCAAAACATAGACAGTAGGAAGAGTCAATGTTCTGGTACTTAAGTCGGCATTGTGCCTTTTGTATTTAATTCCGATGCAGTCTCTGTGCTTCATCGTCAATAACAAGGTCCAAGGGATACAGTAAACCTGAAGTGAAGCATCGGAATCTATAACTTGTGTCACACTAATGGTTCAAAACAAAGTCAGTATATAGAGTCTGTCTTCTTGTCCTTAAGTCGGCATTGTACCTTTTGTATTTAATTCCGATGCAATTTCTGTGTTTCATCGTCAATAAGATGGTCCAAATGATACAGTAAACCTGGAGTGTAGCATCGGAATCTATAACTAGTGTCCCAGGAATGGTTCAAAACATAGACAGTAAGAAGAGTCAGTCTTCGTGTACTTATGTCGGCATTGTGCCTTTCGTATTTAATTCCGATTCAATTTCTGTGCTTCATCGTCAATAAGAAGGTCCAAGGGTACAGTAAACCTGAAGTGAAGCATCGGAATCTATAACTAGTGTCACAGGAATGGTTCAAATAATTGTCAATAAGAAGAGTCGGTCTTCAAGTACTTAAGACGGCATTGTGCCTTTTGTATTTAATTCCGATGCAATTTCAATGTTTCATCGTCAATAAGACGGTACAAGGGATACAGTAACCCTGAAGTGAAACGTCGGATTCTAAAACTAGTGTCACAGGAATGTTTCAAATCATAGACAGTAGGAAGAGTCACTGTTCTTGTACTTAAGTCGGCATTGTGCTTTTTGTATTTAATTCCGATGGAATTTCTGTGTTTCATCGTCAATAAGAAGGTCCAAGGGATACAGTAAACCTGAAGTGAAGCATCGGAATCTACAACTAGTGTCACAGGATTGGTTCAAAACATAGACAGTAAGAAGAGTCAGTTTTCTTGTACTTAAGACGGCATTGTGCCTTTTGTATTTAATTCCGATGCAATTTCAGTGTTTCATCGTCAATAAGAAGGTACAAGGGATACAGTAAACCTGAAGTGAAGCGTCGGAATCTAAAACTAGTGTCACAGGAATGTTTCAAATCATAGACAGTAGGAAGAGTCACTGTTCTTGTACTTAAGTCGGCATTGTGCCTTTTCTATTTAATTCCGATGCAATTTCTGTCTTTCATCGTAATTAAGAAGGTCAGAGGGATACAGTAAACCTGAAGTGAAGCATCGGAATCTATAACTAGTGTCACAAGAATGGTTTAAAACTTAGTCAGTAAGAAGAGTCAGTCTTCTTGTACGTAAGTCGGCATTGTGCCTTTTGGATTTTATTCCGATGCAATTTCTGTGTTTGATCGTCAATAAGAAGGTCCAAGGTATACTGTAATTCTGAAGTGAAGCATCGGAATCTATGACTAGTGTCACAGGAATGGTTCAAACACAGTCAGTAAGAGGAGTCAGTCTACTTGTACTTAAGTCGGCATTGTGCCTTTTCAATTTAATTCCGATGAAATTTCTGTGTTTCATCGTCAATAAGAAGGTCCAAGGGAAACAGTAAACCTGGAGTGAAGCATCGGTATCTATAACTAGTGTCACAGGAATGGTTCAAACCTAGGCAGTAAGAAGAGTCAGTCTTCTTGTTACTTAAGTCGAAATTGTGCCTTTTCTATTTAATTCCGGTGCAATTTCTGTGATTCATCGTCAATAAGAAGGTCAGAGGGATACAATATACCTGAAGTGAAGCATCGGAATCTATAACTAGTGTCACAGGAATGGTTCAAAACAAAGTCAGTAAGAAGAGTCAGTCTTCTTGTCCTTAAGTCGGCATTGTGCCTTTTGTATTTAATTCCGATGCAATATCTGTGTTTCATCGTCAATAAGAAGGTCCAAGGGATACAGTAAACCTGGAGTGAAGCATCGGAATCTATAACTAGTGTCACAGGAATGGTTCAAAACATAGACAGTAAGCAGAGTCAGTCTTCGTGTACTTAAGCCGGCATTTTGCCTTTTGTATTTAATTCAGATGCAATTTCTGTGTTTCATCGTCAATAAGAAGGTCCAAGGGATACAGCAAACCTGAAGTGAAGCATCGGAATATATAACTAGTGTCACAGGAATGGTTCAAAACATAGTCAGTAAGAAGAGTCAGTCTTCTTGTACTTAAGTCGGCATTGTGCCTTTTCAATTTCATTCCGATGCAATTTCTGTGTTTCATCGTCAATAACAAGGTCCAAGGGATACAGTAAACCTTTAGTGAAGCATCGGAATCTATAACTAGTGTCAATGGAATGGTTCAAATCATAGACAGTAAGAAGAGTCAGTCTTCTTGTATTTAAGTCGGCATTGTGCCTTTTGTATTTAACTCCGATGCCATTTCAGTGTTTCATCGTCAATAAGAAACTCAGAGGGATACAGTAAACCTGAAGTGAAGCATCGGAATCTATAGCTAGTGTCACAGGCATGGTTCAAAACATAGTCAGTAAGAAAAGTGAGTCTTCTTGTCCTTAAGTAGGCATTGTGCCTTTTGTATTTAATTCCGATGCAATTTCTGTGTTTCATCGTCAATTAGAAGGTCCAAGGGATACAGTAAGCCAGGAGTGAAGCATCGGAATCTATAATTAGTGTCACAGGAATGGTTCAAAACATAGACAGTAAGAAGAGTCAGTCTTCTTGTACTTAAGTCGGCATTATGCCTTTTGTATTTAATTCCGATGCAATTTATGTGTTTCATCGTCAATTAGAAGGTCCAAATCATATGGTAAACCTGGAGTGAGGCATCGGAATCTATAACTAGTGTCCCAGGAATGGTTCAAAGCATAGACAGTAAGAAGAGTCAGCCTTCGTGTACTTAAGTCGGCATTGTGCCCTTCGAATTTAATTCCGATGCATTTTCTGTGCTTCACCGTCAATAAGAAGGTCAGAGGGATACAGTTAACCTGAAGTGAAGCATCGGAATCTATAACTAGTGTCACAGGAATGGTTCAAACATAGACAGTAAGAAGAGTCAGTCTTCTTGTACTTAAGTCGGCATTGAGCTTTTGTATTTAATTCCGATGCAATATCTGTGTTTCATCGTCAATAAGAAGGTCAGAGGGATACAGTAAACCGGAAGTGAAGCATCGGAATCTGTAACTAGTGTCACAGGAATGGTGCAAATCATTGTCAATAAGAAGAGTCGGTCTTCATGTACTAAAGTCGGCATTGTGCCTTTTGTATTTAATTCCGATGCAATATCTGTGTTTCATCGTCAATAAGAACGTACAAGGGATACGGTAAACCTGAAGTGAAGCATCGGAATCTATAACTAGTGTCACAGGAATGGTTCAAAACATAGGCAGTAAGAAAAGTCAGTCTTCTTGTACTTAAGTCGGCATTGTGCCTTTTGTAATTAATTCCGATGCAATTTCTGTGTTTCATCGTCAATAAGAAGGTCCATGGGGTTCAGTAAACCTGAAGTGAAGCATCGGAATCTATAACTAGTGTCACTGGATTGGTTCAAAAATAGACAGTAAGAAGAGTCAGTCTTCTCGTACTTAAGTCGGCATTGTGCCTTATGTATTTAACTCCGATGCAATTTCTGTGATTCATCGTCAGAAAGAAGGTCCCAGGGATGCAGTAAACCTGAAGTGAAGCATCGGAATCTGTAACTAGTGTCACAGGAATGGTTCAAAACATAGTCAGTAAGATGAGTCAGTCTTCTTGTCCTTAAGTCGGCATTGTGACTGTTGTATTTAATTCCGATGCAATTTCTGTGTTTCATTGGCAATAAGGTCAGAGGGATACAGTACACCTGAAGTGAAGCATCGGAATCTATAACTAGTGTCACACTAATGGTTCAAAACAAAGTCAGTAAGAAGAGTCAGTCTTCTTGTCCTTAAGTCGGCATTGTGCCTTTTGTATTTTATTCAGATGTAATTTCTGTGTTTCATCGTCAAAAAGCTGGTCCAAGGGATACAGTAAACCTGAAGTGAAGCATCGGAATCTACAACTAGTGTCATAGGATTGGTTCAAAGCATAGGCAGTAAGAAGAGTCAATCTTCTTGTACGTAAGTCGGCATTGTGCCTTTTCTATTTATATCCGATGCAATTTCTGTGTTTCATCGTCAATAAGAAGGTCCAAGGGATACAGTAAACCTGAAGTGAAGCATCGGAATCTATAACTAGTGTCACTGGAATGGTTCAAAATATAGACAGTTAGAAGTGTGAGTCTTCTTGTACTTAAGTCGGCATTGTGCCTTTTGTATTTAATTCCGATGCAATTTCTGTGATTCATCATCAATAAGAATGTCCAAGGAATGCAGTAAACCTGAAGTGAAGCATCGGACTCTATAACCAGTGTCACAGAAATGGTTCAAAACATAGACAGTCGGAAGAGTGAGTCTTCTTTTCCTTAAGTCGGCATTGTGCCCTTTGTATTTAAATACGATGCAATTTCTGTGTCTCATCGTCAATAAGAAGGTCCAAGGGAATCAGTAAACCTGAAGTGTAGCATCGGAATCTATAACTAGTGTCGCCGGAATGTTTCAAAACATAGACAGTACGAAGAGACAGTCTTCTTGTACTTAAGTCGGCATTGTGCCATTTGTATTTAATTCCGATGCAATTTCTGTGTTTCATCGTCAATAAGAAGGTCCAAGAAACACAGTAAACCTGGAGTGATGCATCGGAATCTATAACTAGTGTCACAGTAATGGTTCAATTCATAGACAGTAAGATGAGTCAGTCTTCGTGTACTTAAGTCGGCATTTTGCCTTTAGTATTTAATGCAGATGCAATTTCTCTGTTTCATCGTCAATAAGAAGGTCCAAGGGATACAGGAAACCTGAAGTGAAGCATCGGAATCTATAACTAGTGTCACAGGAATGGTTCAAAACACAGTCAGTAAGAAGAGACAGTCTTCTAGAACTTAAGTCGGCATTGTGCCTTTTCTATTTAATTCGGATGCAATTTCTGTGTTTCATCGTGAATAACAAGGTCCAAGGGATACAGTAAACCTGGAGTGGTGCATCGGAATCTATAACTAGTGTCCATGGAATGGTTCAAAACATAGACATTAAGAGGAGTCAGTCTTCTTGTACTTAAGTCGGCATTGTTCCTTTTGTATTTAACTCCGATGCCTTTTCTGCGTTTCATCGTCTATAAGAAAGTCAGAGGGATACAGTAAACCTGAAGTGAAGCATCGAAATTTATACCTAGTGTCACAGGAATGGTTCAAAACATAGTCAGTAAGAAGAGTCAGTCTTCTTGTCCTTAAGTCGGCATTGTGCCTTTTATATTTAATTTCGATGCAATTTCTGTGTTTCATCGTCAATAAGATGGTCCAAGGGATACAGTAAACCTGGAGTAAAGCATCGGAATCTGTAACTAGTGTCACAGGAATGGTTCAAAACATAGACAGTAAGAAGAGTCAGTCTTCTTGTACGTAAGTCGGCATTGTGCCTTTTGTATTTAATTCCGATGCAATTTCTGTGTTTCATCGTCAATAAGAAGGTCCAAGCGATACAGTAATCCTGAAGTGAAGCATCGGAATCTATAACTAGTGTCACACTAATGGTTCAAAACAAAGTCAGTAAGAAGAGTCAGTCTTCTTGTACATAAGTCGGCATTGTGCCTTTTCTATTTAATTCCGATGCAATTTCTGTGTTTCATCGACAATAAGAAGGTCAGAGGGATACAGTAAACCTGAAGTGAAGGATCGGAATCTATAACTAGTGTCACTGGAATGGTTGAAAATATAGACAGTTAGAAGTGTGAGTCTTCTTGTACTTAAGTCGCCATTGTGCCTTTTGTATTTAATTCCGATGCAATTTCTGTGATTCATCGTCGATAAGAATGTCCAAGGGATACAGTAAACCTGAAGTGAAGCATCGGACTCTATAACTAGTGTCACAGAAATGGTTCAAAACATAGACAATCGGAAGAGTGAGTCTTCGTTTCCTTAAGTCGGCATTGTGCCCTTTGTATTTAAATACGATGCAATTTCTGTGTTTCATCGTCAATAAGAAGGTCCAACGGATACAGTAAACATGGAGTGGAGCATTGGAATCTATAGCTAGTGTCACAGGAATGGTTCGAAACATAGAAAGTAAGAAGAGTCAGTGTTCGTGTACATAAGTCGGCATTTTGCCTTTTGTATTTAATTCCGATGCAATTTCTGTGTTTAATCGTCAATAAGGAGGTCCAAGGGATACAGTAAACCTGAAGTGAAGCATCGGAGTCCTTAACTAGTGTCACAGGAATGGTTCAAATCATAGTCAGTAAGAAGAGTCAGTCTTCTTGTACTTAAGTCGGCATTGTGCATTTGTATTTAATTCCGATGCAATTTCTTTGTTTCATCGTCAATAAGAATGTCCAAGGGATACAGTAAACCTGAAGTGAAGCATCGGAATCTATAACTAGTGTCACAGGAATGGTTGAAATCATTGTCAATAAGAAGAGTCGGTCTTCATGTACTTGAGTCGGCTTCGTGCCATTTGTATTTAATTCGGATGCAATTTGTGTGTTTCGTCGTCAATAAGAAGGTCCAAGGGATACAGTAAACCTGAAGTGAAGCATCGGAATCTACAACTAGTGTCACAGGATTGGATCAAAACATAGACAGTAAGAAGAGTCAGTCTTCTTGTACATAAGTCGGCATTGTGCTGTTTCTATTTAATTCCGATGCAATTTCTGTGTTTCATCGTCAATAAGAAGGTCAGAGGGATACAGTAAACCTGAAGTGAAGCATCGGAATCTATAACTAGTGTCACTGGAATGGTTCAAAATATAGACAGTTAGAAGTGTGAGTCTTCTTGTACTTAAGTCGGCATTGTGCCTTTTGTATTTAATTCCGATGCAATTTCTGTGATTCATCGTCAATAAGATTGTCCAAGGGATACAGTAAACCTGAAGTGAAGCATCGGACTCTATAACTAGTGTCACAGAAATGGTTCAAACATAGACAGTCGGAAGAGTGAGTCTTCTTTTCCTTAAGTCGGCATTGTGCCCTTTGTATTTAAATACGATGCAATTTCTGTGTCTCATCGTCAATAAGGAGGTCCAAGGGAATCAGTAAACCTGAAGTGAAGCATCGGAATTATAACTAGTGTCGCCGGAATGTTTCAAAACATAGACAGTACGAAGAGACAGTCTTCTTGTACTTAAGTCGGCATTGGGCCATTTGTATTTAATTCCGATGCAATTTCTGTGTTTCATCGTCAATAAGAAGGTCCAAGAGACACAGTAAACCTGGAGTGATGCATCGGAATGTATAACTAGTGTCACAGGAATGGTTCAATTCATAGACAGTAAGATGAGTCAGTCTTCGTGTACTTAAGTCGGCATTTTGCCTTTAGTATTTAATTCCGATGCAATTTCTGTGTTTCATCGTGAATAACAAGGTCCAAGGGATACAGTAAACCTGGAGTGGTGCATCGGAACCTATAACTAGTGTCCATGGAATGGCTCAAAACATAGAAAGTAAGAAGAGTCAGTCTTCTTGTACTTAAGTCGGCATTGTGCCTTTTGTATTTAACTCCGATGCCTTTTCTGTGCTTCATCGTCTATAAGAAAGTCAGAGGGATACAGTAAACCTGAAGTGAAGCATCGAAAATTATACCTAGTGTCACAGGAATGGTTCAAAACATAATCAGTAAGAAGAGTCAGTCTTCTTGTCCTTAAGTCGGCATTGTGCCTTTTATATTTAATTTCGATGCAATTTCTGTGTTTCATCGTCAATAAGAAGGTCAGAGGGATACAGTAAACCTGAAGTGAAGCATCGGAATCTATAACTAGTGTCACACTAATGGTTCAAAACAAAGTCAGTAAGAAGAGTCAGTCTTCTTGTACATAAGTCGGCATTGTGCCTTTTCTATTTCATTCCGATGCAATTTCTGTGTTTCATCGTCAATAAGAAGGTCAGAGGGATACAGTAAACCTGAAGTGAAGCATCGGAATCTATAACTAGTGTCACTGGAATGGTTCAAAATATAGACAGTTAGAAGTGTGAGTCTTCTTGTACTTAAGTCGGCATTGTGCCTTTTGTATTTAATTCCGATGCAATTTCTGTGATTCATCGTCAATAAGAATGTCCAAGGGATACAGTAAACCAAAAGTGATGCATCGGACTCTATAACTAGTGTCAAAGAAATGGTTCAAAACATAGACAGTCGGAAGAGTGAGTCTTCTTTTCCTTAAGTCGGCATTGTGCCCTTTGTATTTAAATACGATGCAATTTCTGTGTTTCATCGTCATGAGAAGGTCCAACGGATACAGTAAACCTGGAGTGGAGCATCGGAATCCTTAACTAGTGTCACAGGAATGGTTCAAAACATAGTCAGTAAGAAGAGTCAGTCTTCTTGTACTTAAGTCGGCATTGTGCATTTGTATTTGATTCCGATGCAATTCCTTTGTTTCATCGTCAATAAGAATGTCCAAGGGATACAGTAGACCTGAAGTGAAGCATCGGAATCTCTAACTAGTGTCACAGGAATGGTTGAAATCATTGGCAAGAAGAAGAGTAGGTCTTCATGTACTTGAGTCGGCTTCGTGCCATTTGTATTTAATTCGGATGCAATATCTGTGTTTCATCGTCAATAAGAAGGTACAAGGGATACAGTAAACATTAAGTGAAGCATCGGAACCTATAACTAATGTCATGGGAATGGTTCAAACCATAGACAGTAAGAAGAGTCAGTGTTCTTGTACTTAACTCGGCATTGTGCCTTTTGTATTTAATTCCGATGCAATTTCTGTGTTTCATCGTCAATAAGAAGGTCCAAGGGATACAGTAAACCTGAAGTGAAGCATCGGAATCTACAACTAGTGTCACAGGATTGGTTCAAAACATAGACAGTAAGAAGAGTCAGTCTTCTTGTACATATGTCGGCATTATGCCGTTTCTATTTAATTCCGATGCAATTTCTGTGTTTCATCGTCAATAAGAAGGTCAGAGGGATACATTAAACCTGAAGTGAAGCATCGGAATCTATAACTAGTGTCACTGGAATGGTTCAAAATATAGACAGTTAGAAGTGTGAGTCTTCTTGAACTTAAGTCGGCATTGAGCCTTTTGTATTTAATTCCGATGCAATTTCTGTGATTCATCGTCAATAAGAATGTCCAAGGGATACAGTAAACCTGAAGTGAAGCATCGGACTCTATAACTAGTGTCACAGAAATGGTTCAAAACATAGACAGTCGGAAGAGTGAGTCTTCTTTTCCTTAAGTCGGCATTGTGCCCTTTGTATTTAAATACGATGCAATTTCTGTGTCTCATCGTCAATAAGAAGGTCCAAGGGATACAGTAAACCTGAAGTGAAGCATCGGACTCTATAACTTGTGTCACAGAAATGGTTCAAAACATAGACAGTCGGAAGAGTGAGTCTTCTTTTCCTTAAGTCGGCATTGTGCCATTTGTATTTAATTCCGATGCAATTTCTGTGTTTCATCGTCAACAAGAAGGTCCAAGAGACACAGTAAACCTGGAGTGATGTATCGGAATCTATAACTAGTGTCACAGGAATGGTTCAATTCATAGACAGTAAGATGAGTCAGTCTTCGTGTACTTAAGTCGGCATTTTGCCTTTAGTATTTAATGCCGATGCAATTTCTCTGTTTCATCGTCAATAAGGAGGTCCAAGGGATACAGGAAACCTGAAGTGAAGCATCGGAATCTATAACTAGTGTCACAGGAATGGTTCAAAACATAGTCAGTAAGAAGAGTCAGTCTTCTTGAACTTAAGTCGGCATTGTGCCTTTTCTATTCACTTCCGATGCAATTTCTGTGTTTCATCGTGAATAACAAGGTCCAAGGGATACAGTAAACCTGGAGTGGTGCATCGGAATCTATAGCTAGTGTCCATGGAATGGTTCAAAACATAGACAGTAAGAGGAGTCAGTCTTCTTGTACTTAAGTCGGCATTGTGCCTTTTGTATTTAACTCCGATGCCTTTTCTGTGTTTCATCGTCTAAAAGAAAGTCAGAGGGATACAGTAAACCTGAAGTGAAGCATCGAAATTTATACCTAGTGTCACAGGAATGGTTCAAAACATAGTCAGTAAGAAGAGTCAGTCTTCTTGTCCTTAAGTCGGCATTGTGCCTTTTATATTTAATCTCGATGCAATTTCTGTGTTTCATCGTCAATAAGATGGTCCAAGGGATACAGTAAACCTGGAGTAAAGCATCGGAATGTATAACTAGTGTCACAGGAATGGTTCAAAACATAGACAGTAAGAAGAGTCAGTCTTCTTGTACGTAAGTCGGCATTGTGCCTTTTGTATTTAATTCCGATGCAATTTCTGTGTTTCATCGTCAATAAGAAGGTCCAAGCGATACAGTAAACCTGAAGTGAAGCATCGGAATCTATAACTAGTGTCACACTAATGGTTCATAACAAAGTCAGTAAGAAGAGTCAGTCTTCTTGTACATAAGTCGGCATTGTGCCTTTTCTATTTAATTCCGATGCAATTTCTGTGGTTCATCGACAATAAGAAGGTCAGAGGGATACAGTAAACCTGAAGTGAAGCATCGGAATCTATAACTAGTGTCACTGGAATGGTTCAAAATATAGACAGTTAGAAGTGTGAGTCTTCTTGTACTTAAGTCGCCATTGTGCCTTTTGTATTTAATTCCGATGCAATTTCTGTGATTCATCGTCAATAAGAATGTCCAAGGGATACAGTAAACCTGAAGTGATGCATCGGACTCTATAACTAGTGTCACAGAAATGGTTCAAAACATAGACAGTCGGAAGAGTGAGTCTTCTTTTCCTTAAGTCGGCATTGTGCCCTTTGTATTTAAATACGATGCAATTTCTGTGTTTCATCGTCAATAATAAGGTCCAACGGATACAGTAAACCTGGAGTTGAGCATCGGAATCTATAGCTAGTGTCACAGGAATGGTTGGAAACATAGAAAGTAAGAAGAGTCAGTGTTCGTGTACATAAGTCGGCATTTTGCCTTTTGTATTTAATTCCGATGCAATTTCTGTGTTTCATCGTCAATAAGAAGGTCCAAGGGATACAGTAAACCTGAAGTGAAGCATCGGAATCTACAACTAGTGTCACAGGATTGGTTCAAAACATAGACAGTAAGAAGAGTCAGTCTTCTTGTACATAAGTCGGCATTGTGCCGTATCTATTTAATTCCGATGCAATTTCTGTGTTTCATCGTCAATAAGAAGGTCAGAGGGATACAGTAAACCTGAAGTGAAGCATCGGAATCTATAACTAGTGTCACTGGAATGGTTCAAACTATAGACAGTTAGAAGTGTGAGTCTTCTTGTACTTAAGTCGGCATTGTGCCTTTTGTTTTTAATTCCGATGCAATTTCTGTGATTCATCGTCAATAAGAATGTCCAAGGGATACAGTAAACCTGAAGTGAAGCGTCGGACTCTATAACTAGTGTCACAGAAATGGTTCAAAACATAGACAGTCGGAAGAGTGAGTCTTCTTTCCCTTAAGTCGGCATTGTGCCCTTTGTATTTAAATACGATGCAATTTCTGTGTCTCATCGTCAATAAGAAGGTCCAAGGGAAACAGTAAACCTGAAGTGAAGCATCGGAATCTATAACTAGTGTCGCCGGAATGTTTCAAAACATAGACAGTACGAAGAGACAGTCTTCTTGTACTTAAGTCGGCATTGGGCCATTTGTATTTACTTCCGATGCAATTTCTGTGTTTCATCGTCAATAAGAAGGTCCAAAAGACACAGTAAACCTGGAGTGATGCATCGGAATCTATAACTAGTGTCACAGGAATGGTTCAATTCATAAACAGTAAGATGAGTCAGTCTTCGTGTACTTAAGTCGGCATTTTGCATTTAGTATTTAATGCCGATGCAATTTCTCTGTTTCATCGTCAATAAGAAGGTCCAAGGGATACAGGAAACCTGAAGTGAAGCATCGGAATCTATAACTAGTGTCACAGGAATGGTTCAAAACATAGTCAGTAAGAAGAGTCAGTCTTCTTGAACTTAAGTCGGCATCGTGCCTTTTCTATTTAATTCCGATGCAATTTCTGTGTTTCATCGTGAATAACAAGGTCCAAGGGATACAGTAAACCTGGAGTGGTGCATCGGAATCTATAACTAGTGCCCATGGAATGGTTCAAAACATAGACAGTAAGAAGAGTCAGTCTTCTTGTACTTAAGTCGGCATTGTGCCTTTTGTATTTAACTCCGATGCATTTTCTGTGTTTCATCGTCTATAAGAAAGTCAGAGGGATACAGTAAACCTGCAGTGAAGCATCGAAATTTATACCTAGTGTCACAAGAATGGTTCAAAACATAGCCAGTAAGAAGAGTCAGTCTTCTTGTCCTTAAGTCGGCATTGTGCCTTTTCTATTTAATTCCGATGCAATTTCTGTGTTTCATCGTCAATAAGAAGGTCAGAGGGATACAGTAAACATTAAGTGAAGCATCGGAACCTATAACTAATGTCATGGGAATGGTTCAAACCATAGACAGTAAGAAGAGTCAGTGTTCTTGTACTTAACTCGGCATTGTGCCTTTTGTATTTAATTCCGATGCAATTTCTGTGTTTCATCGTCAATAAGAAGGTCCAAGGGATACAGTAAACCTGAAGTGAAGCATCGGAATCTACAACTAGTGTCACAGGATTGGTTCAAAACATAGACAGTAAGAAGAGTCAGTCTTCTTGTACATATGTCGGCATTATGCCGTTTCTATTTAATTCCGATGCAATTTCTGTGTTTCATCGTCAATAAGAAGGTCAGAGGGATACATTAAACCTGAAGTGAAGCATCGGAATCTATAACTAGTGTCACTGGAATGGTTCAAAATATAGACAGTTAGAAGTGTGAGTCTTCTTGAACTTAAGTTGGCATTGAGCCTTTTGTATTTAATTCCGATGCAATTTCTGTGATTCATCGTCAATAAGAATGTCCAAGGGATACAGTAAACCTGAAGTGAAGCATCGGACTCTATAACTAGTGTCACAGAAATGGTTCAAAACATAGACAGTCGGAAGAGTGAGTCTTCTTTTCCTTAAGTCGGCATTGTGCCCTTTGTATTTAAATACGATGCAATTTCTGTGTCTCATCGTCAATAAGAAGGTCCAAGGGATACAGTAAACCTGAAGTGAAGCATCGGACTCTATAACTTGTGTCACAGAAATGGTTCAAAACATAGACAGTCGGAAGAGTGAGTCTTCTTTTCCTTAAGTCGGCATTGTGCCATTTGTATTTAATTCCGATGCAATTTCTGTGTTTCATCGTCAACAAGAAGGTCCAAGAGACACAGTAAACCTGGAGTGATGTATCGGAATCTATAACTAGTGTCACAGGAATGGTTCAATTCATAGACAGTAAGATGAGTCAGTCTTCGTGTACTTAAGTCGGCATTTTGCCTTTAGTATTTAATGCCGATGCAATTTCTCTGTTTCATCGTCAATAAGGAGGTCCAAGGGATACAGGAAACCTGAAGTGAAGCATCGGAATCTATAACTAGTGTCACAGGAATGGTTCAAAACATAGTCAGTAAGAAGAGTCAGTCTTCTTGAACTTAAGTCGGCATTGTGCCTTTTCTATTCACTTCCGATGCAATTTCTGTGTTTCATCGTGAATAACAAGGTCCAAGGGATACAGTAAACCTGGAGTGGTGCATCGGAATCTATAGCTAGTGTCCATGGAATGGTTCAAAACATAGACAGTAAGAGGAGTCAGTCTTCTTGTACTTAAGTCGGCATTGTGCCTTTTGTATTTAACTCCGATGCCTTTTCTGTGTTTCATCGTCTATAAGAAAGTCAGAGGGATACAGTAAACCTGAAGTGAAGCATCGAAATTTATACCTAGTGTCACAGGAATGGTTCAAAACATAGTCAGTAAGAAGAGTCAGTCTTCTTGTCCTTAAGTCGGCATTGTGCCTTTTATATTTAATCTCGATGCAATTTCTGTGTTTCATCGTCAATAAGATGGTCCAAGGGATACAGTAAACCTGGAGTAAAGCATCGGAATGTATAACTAGTGTCACAGGAATGGTTCAAAACATAGACAGTAAGAAGAGTCAGTCTTCTTGTACGTAAGTCGGCATTGTGCCTTTTGTATTTAATTCCGATGCAATTTCTGTGTTTCATCGTCAATAAGAAGGTCCAAGCGATACAGTAAACCTGAAGTGAAGCATCGGAATCTATAACTAGTGTCACACTAATGGTTCATAACAAAGTCAGTAAGAAGAGTCAGTCTTCTTGTACATAAGTCGGCATTGTGCCTTTTCTATTTAATTCCGATGCAATTTCTGTGTTTCATCGACAATAAGAAGGTCAGAGGGATACAGTAAACCTGAAGTGAAGCATCGGAATCTATAACTAGTGTCACTGGAATGGTTCAAAATATAGACAGTTAGAAGTGTGAGTCTTCTTGTACTTAAGTCGCCATTGTGCCTTTTGTATTTAATTCCGATGCAATTTCTGTGATTCATCGTCAATAAGAATGTCCAAGGGATACAGTAAACCTGAAGTGATGCATCGGACTCTATAACTAGTGTCACAGAAATGGTTCAAAACATAGACAGTCGGAAGAGTGAGTCTTCTTTTCCTTAAGTCGGCATTGTGCCCTTTGTATTTAAATACGATGCAATTTCTGTGTTTCATCGTCAATAATAAGGTCCAACGGATACAGTAAACCTGGAGTGGAGCATCGGAATCTATAGCTAGTGTCACAGGAATGGTTGGAAACATAGAAAGTAAGAAGAGTCAGTGTTCGTGTACATAAGTCGGCATTTTGCCTTTTGTATTTAATTCCGATGCAATTTCTGTGTTTCATCGTCAATAAGAAGGTCCAAGGGATACAGTAAACCTGAAGTGAAGCATCGGAATCTACAACTAGTGTCACAGGATTGGTTCAAAACATAGACAGTAAGAAGAGTCAGTCTTCTTGTACATAAGTCGGCATTGTGCCGTATCTATTTAATTCCGATGCAATTTCTGTGTTTCATCGTCAATAAGAAGGTCAGAGGGATACAGTAAACCTGAAGTGAAGCATCGGAATCTATAACTAGTGTCACTGGAATGGTTCAAACTATAGACAGTTAGAAGTGTGAGTCTTCTTGTACTTAAGTCGGCATTGTGCCTTTTGTTTTTAATTCCGATGCAATTTCTGTGATTCATCGTCAATAAGAATGTCCAAGGGATACAGTAAACCTGAAGTGAAGCGTCGGACTCTATAACTAGTGTCACAGAAATGGTTCAAAACATAGACAGTCGGAAGAGTGAGTCTTCTTTCCCTTAAGTCGGCATTGTGCCCTTTGTATTTAAATACGATGCAATTTCTGTGTCTCATCGTCAATAAGAAGGTCCAAGGGAAACAGTAAACCTGAAGTGAAGCATCGGAATCTATAACTAGTGTCGCCGGAATGTTTCAAAACATAGACAGTACGAAGAGACAGTCTTCTTGTACTTAAGTCGGCATTGGGCCATTTGTATTTACTTCCGATGCAATTTCTGTGTTTCATCGTCAATAAGAAGGTCCAAAAGACACAGTAAACCTGGAGTGGTGCATCGGAATCTATAACTAGTGCCCATGGAATGGTTCAAAACATAGACAGTAAGAAGAGTCAGTCTTCTTGTACTTAAGTCGGCATTGTGCCTTTTGTATTTAACTCCGATGCATTTTCTGTGTTTCATCGTCTATAAGAAAGTCAGAGGGATACAGTAAACCTGCAGTGAAGCATCGAAATTTATACCTAGTGTCACAAGAATGGTTCAAAACATAGCCAGTAAGAAGAGTCAGTCTTCTTGTCCTTAAGTCGGCATTGTGCCGTTTGTATTTAATTTCGATGCAATTTCTGTGTTTCATCGTCAATAAGATGGTCCAAGGGATACAGTAAACCTGGAGTAAAGCATCGGAATCTATAACTAGTGTCACAGGAATGGTTCAAAACATAGACAGTAAGAAGAGTCAGTCTTCTTGTACGTAAGTCGGCATTATGCCTTTTGTATTTAATTCCGATACAATTTTGTGTTTCATCGACAATAAGAATGTCCAAGGGATACAGTAAACCTGAAGTGAAGCATCGGAATCTACAACTAGTGTCACAGGATTGGTTCAAAACATAGACAGTAAGAAGAGTCTGTCTTCTTGTACTTAAGTCGGCATTGTGCTTTTTCTATTTTATACCGATGCAATCTCTGTGTATCATCGTCAATAAGAAGGTCAGAGGGATACAGTAAACCTGAAGTGAAGTATCGGAATCTATAACTAGTGTCACAGAAATGGTTCAAAACATAGTCAGTAAGAAGAGTCAGTCTTCTTGATCTTAATTGGGCATTGTGCCTTTCGTGTTTAATTCCGATGCAATTTCTGTGCTTCACCGTCAATTAGAAGGTCAGAGGGATACAGTAAACTTGAAGTGAAGCATCGGAATCTATAACTAGTGTCACAGGAATGGTTCAAACATAGACAGTAAGAAGAGTCAGTCTTCTTGTACATAAGTCGGCATCGTGCCTTTTGTATTTAATTGCGATGCAATTTCTGTGTTTCATCGTCAATAAGAAGGTCAGAGGGATACAGTAAACCTTAGGTGAAGCATCGGAATCTATAACTAGTGTCACATGGAAGGTTCAAAACACAGTCAGTAAGAAGAGTCAGTCTTCTTGTACATAAGTCGGCATTGTGCCGTTTCTATTTAATTCCGATGCAATTTCTGTGTTTCATCGTCAATAAGAATGTCAGAGGGATACAGTAAACCTGAAGTGAAGCATCGGAATCTATAACTAGTGTCACTGGAATGGTTCAAAATATAGACAGTTAGAAGTGTGAGTCTTCTTGTACTTAAGTCGGCATTGTGCCTTTTGTATTTAATTCCGATGCAATTTCTGTGATTCATCGTCAGTAAGAATGTCCAAGGGATACAGTAAACCTGAAGTGAAGCATCGGACTCTATAACTAGTGTCACAGAAATGGTTCAAAACATAGACAGTCGGAAGAGTGAGTCTTCTTTTCCTTAAGTCGGCATTGTGCCCTTTGTATTTAAATACGATGCAATTTCTGTGTCTCATCGTCAATAAGAAGGTCCAAGGGAAACAGTAAACCTGAAGTGAAGCATCGGAATCTATAACTAGTGTCGCCGGAATGTTTCAAAACATAGAGAGTACGAAGAGACAGTCTTCTTGTACTTAAGTCGGCATTGTGCCATTTGTATTTAATTCCGATGCAATTTCTGTGTTTCATCGTCAATAAGAAGGTCCAAGAGACACAGTAAACCTGGAGTGATGCATCGGAATCTGTAACTAGTGTCACAGGAATGGTTCAATACATAGACAGTAAGATGAGTCAGTCTTCGAGTACTTAAGTCGGCATTTTGCCTTTAGTATTTAATGCCGATGCAATTTCTCTGTTTCATCGTCAATAAGAAGGTCCAAGGAATACAGGAAACCTGAAGTGAAGCATCGGAATCTATAACTAGTGTCACAGGAATGGTTCAAAACATAGTCAGTAAGAAGAGTCAGTCTTCTTGAACTTAAGTCGGCATTGTGCCTTTTCTATTTAATTCCGATGCAATTTCTGTGTTTCATCGTGAATAACAAGGTCCAAGGGATACAGTAAACCTGGAGTAAAGCATCGGAATCTATCACTAGTGTCCATGGAATGGTTCAAAACATAGACAGTAAGAAGAGTCAGTCTTCTTGTACTTAAGTCGGCATTGTGCCTTTAGTATTTAATTCCGATGCAATTTCTGTGTTTCATCGTCAATAAGATGGTCCAAGCGATACAGTAAACCTGAAGTGAAGCATCGTAATCTATAACTAGTGTCACACTAATGGTTCAAAACAAAGTCAGTAAGAAGAGTCAGTCTTCTTGTCCTTAAGTCGGCATTGTGCCTTTTGTATTTAATTCCGATACAATTTTGCGTTTCATCGTCAATAAGAATGTCCAAGGGATACAGTAAACCTGAAGTGAAGCATCGGAATCTACAACTAGTGTCACAGGATTGGTTCAAAACATAGACAGTAAGAAGAGTCTGTCTTCTTGTACTTAAGTCGGCATTGTGCCTTTTCTATTTTATACCGATGCCATCTCTGTGTATCATCGTCAATAAGAATGTCAGAGGGATACAGTAAACCTGAAGTGAAGTATCGGAATCTGTAACTAGTGTCACAGAAATGGTTCAAAACATAGTCAGTAAGAAGAGTCAGTCTTCTTGATCTTAATTGGGCATTGTGCCTTTCGTATTTAATTCCGATGCAATTTCTATGCTTCACCGTCAATTAGAAGGTCAGAGGGATACAGTAAACTTGAAATAAAGCATCGGAATCTATAACTAGCGTCACATTAATGGTTCAAACATAGACAGTAAGAAGAGTCAGTCTTCTTGTACATAAGTCGGCATCGTGCCTTTTGTATTTAATTGCGATGCAATTTCTGTGTTTCATCGTCAATAAAAAGGTCAGAGGGATGCAGTAAACCGGAAGTGAAGCATCGGAATCTATAACTAGTGTCACAGGAATGGTTCAAATCATAGTCAGTGAGAAGAGTCAGTCTTCTTGTCCTTAAGTCGGCATTGAGCATTTTGTATTTAATTCCGACGCAATTTCTGTGTTTCATCGTCAATAAGAAGGTCCAAGAGATACAGTAAACCTGACGTGAAGCATCGGAGTCAATAACTAGTGTCACAGGAATGGTTCAAAACATAGTCAGTAAGAAGAGTCAGTCGTCTTGTACTTAATTCGGCATTGTGCCTTTCGTATTAAATTCCGATGCAATTTCTGTGCTTCACCGTCAATAAGATGGTCAGAGGGATACGGTAAACCTGAAGTGAAGCATCGGAATCTATAACTAGTGTCACAGGAATGGTTCAAACATAGACAGTAAGAAGAGTCAGTCTTCTTGTTCTTAAGTCGGCATTGTGCCTTTTGTATTTAATTCCGATGCAATTTCTGTGTTTCATCGTTCATAAGAAGGTCAAAGTGATACAGTAAACCAGAAGTGAAGCATCGGAATCTATAACTAGTGTCACAGGAATGGTTCAAAACATAGTCACTAAGAAGAGTCAGTCTTCTTGTACTTAAGTCGGCATTGTGCCTTTTGTATGTAGTTCCGATGCAATTTCTGTATTTCATCGTCAATAGGAAGGTCGAAGGTATACAGTAAACCTGAAGTGAAGCATCGGAATCTATAACTAGTGTCACTGGGATGGTTCAAAATATAGACAGTAAGAAGAGTGAGTCTTCTTGTACTTGAGTCGGCATTGTGCCTTTTGTATTTAATTCCCATGCAATTTCTGTGATTCATCACCAATAAGAGGGTCCAAGGGATACAGTAAACAAGAAGTGAAGCATCGGACTCTATAACTAGTGCCACAGAAATGGTTCAAATCATAGACAGTAGGAAGAGTCAGTCTTCTTATTCTTAAGTCGGCATTGTGCTCTTTGTATTTAAATCCGATGCAATTTCTGTGTTTCATCGTCAATAAGAAGGTCCAAGGGAAACAGTAAACCTGAAGTGAAGCATCGGAATCAATAACTAGTGTCACATGAATGGTTCAAAACACAGAAAGTACGAAGAGACACTCTCCTTGTACTTAAGTAGGCTTTGTGCCATTTGTATTTAATTCCGATGCAATTTCTGTGTCTCATCGTCAATAAGAAGTTCCAAGGGATACAGTAAACCTGGAGTGAAGCATCGGAATCTATGACTAGTGTCACAGGAATGGTTCATAACATAGTCAGTAAGAAGAGTCAGTCTTTTTGTACTTAGGTCGGCATTGTGCCTTTTCTATTTAATTCCGATGCGATTTCTGTGTTTCATCGTGAATAACAAGGTCCAAGGGATACAGTAAACCTCAAGTGAAGCATCGAAATCTGTAACTAGTGTCACAGGAATGGTTCAAAAGCATAGACAGTAAGAAGAGTCAGTCTTTTTGCACTTAAATCGGCATTGTGCATTTTGTATTTAATTCCTTTGCCATTTCTGTGTTTCATCGTCTATAAGAAAGTCAGAGGGATACAGTAAACCTGAAGTGAAGCAGCGGAATGTATAGCTACAGTCACAGGAATGGTTAAAAACATAGTCAGTAAGAAGAGTCAGTCTTCTTGTCCTTAAGTCGGCATTGTGCCTTTTGTATTTAATTCCGATGCAATTTCTGTGCTTCATCGTCAATAAGATGGTCCAAGGGATACAGTAAACCTGGAGTAAAGCATCGGAATCTATAACTAGTGTCACAGGAATGGTTCAAAACATAGACAGTAAGAAGAGTCAGTCTTCTTGTACTTAAGTCGGCATTGTGCCTTTTGTATTTAATTCCGATGCAATTTCTGTGTTTCATCGTCAATAAGAAGGCCCAAGGGATACAGTAAACCTCAAGTGAAGGATCGGAATCTATAACTAGTGTGACAGGAATGGTTCAAATCTTAGTCAGTAGGAAGAGTCGGTCTTCATGTACTTAAGTCGGCATTGTGCCTTTTGTATTTAATTCCGATGCAGTTTCTGTGTTTCATCGTCAATAAGAAGGTCCAAGCGATACAGTAAACCAGAAGTGAAGCATCGGAATCTATAATTTGTGTCACACTAATGGTTCAAAGCAAAGTCAGTAAGAAAAGTCAGTCTTCTTGTCCTGAAGTCGGCAATGTGCTTTTTGTATTTAGTTCCGATACAATTTTGTGTTTCATCGTCAATAAGAATGTCCAAGCGATACAGTAAACCTGAAGTGAAGCATCGGAATCAATTACTAGTGACACAGGAATGGTTCAAATCATTGTCAATAAGAAGAGTCGGTCTTCATGTACTTAAGTCTGCATTGTGCCTTTTGTATTTAATTCCGATGAAATTTCTGTGTTTCATCGTCTATAACAAAGTACAAGGGATACAGTAAACCTGAAGTGAAGCATCGGAATCTATAACTGGTGTCACAGGAATGGTTCAAAGCATAGACAGTAGGAAGAGTCAGTGTTCTTGTACTTAAGTCGGCATTGTGCCTTTTGTATTTAATTCCGATGCAATTTCTGTGTTTCATCGTCAATAAGAAGGTCCCAGGGATACAGTAAACCTGAAGTGAAGCATCGGAATCTACAACTAGTGTCACAGGATTGGTTCAAACATAGACAGTAAGAAGAGTCAGTCTTCTTGTACTTAAGTCGGCATTGTGCCTTTTGTATTTAATTCCGATGCAATTTCTGTGTTTCATCGTTCATAATAAGGTCAAAGTGATACAGTAAACCAGAAGTGAAGCATCGGAATCTATAACTAGTGTCACAGGAATGGTTCAAAACATAGTCACTAAGAAGAGTCAGTCTTCTTGTACTTATGTCGGCATTGTGCCTTTTGTATGTAGTTCTGATGCAGTTTCTGTGTTTCATCGTCAATAGGAATGTCCAAGGTATACAGTAAACCTGAAGTGAAGCATCGGAATCTATAGCTAGTGTCACTGGAATGGTTCAAAATATAGACAGTAAGAAGAGTGAGTCTTCTTGTACTTGAGTCGGCATTGTGCCTTTTGTATTTAATTCCGATGCAATTTCTGTGATTCATCATCAATAAGAAGGTCCAAGGGATACAGTAAACCTGAAGTGAAGCATCGGACTCTATAACTAGTGCCACAGGATTGGTTCAAAGCATAGACAGTAAGAAGAGTCTGTCTTCTTGTACTTAATTCGGCATTGTGCCTTTTGTATTTAATTCCGATGCAATTTCTGTGTTTCATCGTTCATAAGAAGGTCAAAGTGATACAGTAAACCAGAAGTGAAGCATCGGACTCTATAACTAGTGCCACAGAAATGGTTCAAATCATAGACAGTAGGAAGAGTCAGTCTTCTTATTCTTAAGTCGGCATTGTGCTCTTTGTATTTAAATCCGATGCAATTTCTGTGTTTCATCGTCAATAAGAAGGTCCAAGGGAAACAGTAAACCTGAAGTGAAGCATCGGAATCAATAACTAGTGTCACATGAATGGTTCAAAACACAGAAAGTACGAAGAGACACTCTCCTTGTACTTAGGTAGGCTTTATGCCATTTGTATTTAATTCTGATGGAATTTCTGTGTTTCATCGTCAATAAGAAGTTCCAAGGGATACAGTAAACCTGGAGTGAAGCATCGGAATCTATAACTAGTGTCACAGGAATGATTCATAACATAGACAGTAAGAAGAGTCAGTCTTCTAATACTTAAGTCGGCATTGTGCCTTTTCTATTTAATTCCGATGCCATTTCTGTGTTTCATCGTGAATAACAAGGTCCAAGGGATACAGTAAACCTCAAGTGAAGCATCGGAATCTATAACTAGTGTCACAGGAATAATTCAAAAGCATAGACAGTAAGAAGAGTCAGTCTTTTTGCACTTAAGTCGGCATTGTGCATTTTGCATTTAATTCCGATGCAATTTCTGTGCTTCATCGTCAATAAGATGGTCCAAGGGATACAGTAAACCTGGAGTAAGGCATCGGAATCTATAACTAGTGTCACAGGAATGGTTCAAAACATAGACAGTAAGAAGAGTCAGTCTTCTTGTACTTAAGTCGGCATTGTGCCTTTTCTATTTAATTCCGATGCAATTTCTGTGTTTCATCGTCAATAAGAAGGTCCAAGGGATACAGTAAACCTCAAGTGAAGCATCGGAATCTATAACTAGTGTGACAGGAATGGTTCAAATCTTAGTCAGTAGGAAGAGTCGGTCTTCATGTACTTAAGTCGGCATTGTGCCTTTTGTATTTAATTCCGATGCAATTTCTGTGTTTCATCGTCAATAAGAAGGTCCAAGCGATACAGTAAACCAGAAGTGAAGCATCGGAATCTATAACTTGTGTCACACTAACGGTTCAAAGCAAAGTCAGTAAGAAGAGTCAGTCATCTTGAACTTAATTGGGCATTGTGCCTTTTGTATTTAATTCCGATGCAATTTCTGTGTTCCATCGTCAATAAGAAGGTCCAAGGGATACAGTAAACCTGGAGTGAAGCATCGGAATCTATAACTAGTGTCACAGGAATGGTTCAAAACATAGTCAGTAAGAAGAGTCAGTCTTCTTGTCCTTAAGTCATCATTGTGCCTTTTCTATTTAATACCGATGCAATTTCTGTGTATCATCGTCAATAAGAAGATCAGAGGGATTCAGTAAAAATGAAGTGAAGTATCGGAATCTATAACTAGTGTCACAGAAATGGTTCAAAACATAGTCAGTAAGAAGAGTCAGTCATCTTGAACTTAATTGGGCATTATGCCTTTTGTATTTAATTCCGATGCAATTTCTGTGTTCCATCGTCAATAAGAAGGTCCAAGGGATACAGTAAACCTGGAGTGAAGCATCGGAATCTATAACTAGTGTCACAGGAATGGTTCAAAGCATAGACAGTACGAAGAGTCAGTCTTCATGTACATAAGTCGCCATTGTGGCTTTTGTATTTGTTTCCGATGCAATTTCTGTGTTTCATCGTCAATAAGAAGGTCAGAGGGAGACAGTAAACCTGAAGTGAAGCATCGGAATCTATAACTAGTGTCACGTGAATGGTTCAAACCATAGTCAGTAAGAAGAGTGAGTCCTCTTGTCCTTAAGTCGGCATTGTGCCTTTTGTATTTAATTCCAAATCAATTTCTGTGTTTCATCGGCAATATGGTGAGAGGGATACAGTAAACCTGAAGTGAAGCATCGGAATCTATAACTAGTGTCACAGCAATGGTTCAAAACAGAGACATTAGGAAGAGACAGTCTTCTTGTACTTAAGTCGGCATTGTGCCTTTTGTATTAAATTCCGATGCAATTTCTGTGTTTCATCGTCAATAAGAAGGTCAGAGGGATACAGTAAACCTGAAGTGAAGCATCGGAATCTATAACTAGTGTCACAGAAATGGTTCAAAACATAGTCAGTAAGAAGAGTCAGTCTTCTTGAACTTAATTGGGCATTGTGCCTTTCGTATTTAATTCCGATGCAATTTCTGTGCTTCACCGTCAATTAGAAGGTCAGAGGGATACAGTAAACTTGAAGTGAAGCATCTTAATCTATAACTAGTGCCACAGGAATGGTTCAAACATAGACAGTAAGAAGAGTCTGTCTTCTTGTATTTAAGTCGGCATTGTGCCTTTTCTACTCTATACCGATGCAATCTCTGTGTATCATCGTCAATAAGAAGGTCAGTGGGATACAGAAAACCTGAAGTGAAGTATCGGAATCTATAACTAGTGTCACAGAAATGGTTCAAAACATAGTCAGTAAGAAGAGTCAGTCTTCTTGAACTTAATTGGGCATTGTGCCTTTCGTATTTAATTCCGATGCAATTTCTGTGCTTCACCGTCAATTAGAAGGTCAGAGGGATAGAGTAAACTTGAAGTGAAGCATCGGAATCTATAACTAGTGCCACAGGAATGGTTCAAACATAGACAGTAAGAAGAGTCAGTCTTCTTGTACTTAAGTCGTCATCGTGCCTTTTGTATTTAATTACGACGCAATTTCTGTGTTTCATTGTCAATAAGAATGTCAGAGGGATACAGTAAACTGGAAGAGAAGCATCGGAATCTATAACTAGTGTCACAGGAATGGTTCAAATCATAGTCAGTAAGAAGAGTCAGTCTTCTTGTCCTGAAGTCGCCATTGTGCCTTTTGTATTTAATTCCGATGCAATTTCTGTGTTTCATCGTCAATAAGAAGGTCAAAGAGATACAGTAAACCTGAAGTGAAGCGTCGGAGTCAATAACTAGTGTCACAGGAATGGTTCAAAACATAGTCAGTAAGAAGAGTCAGTCGTCTTGTACTTAATTCGGCATTGTGCCTTTCGTATTAAATTCCGATGCAATTTCTGTGCTTCATCGTCAATAAGATGGTCAGAGTGATACGGTAAACCTGAAGTGAAGCATCGGAACCTATAACTGGTGTCACACGAATGGTTCAAACATAGACAGTAAGAAGAGTCAGTCATCTTGTACTTAAGTCGGCATTGTGCCTTTTGTATTTAATTCCGATGCAATTTCTGTGTTTCATCGTTCATAAGAAGGTCAAAATGATACAGTAAACCAGAAGTGAAGCATCTCAATCTATTACTAGTGTCACAGGAATGGTTCAAAACATAGTCACTAAGAAGGGTCAGTCTTCTTGTACTTAAGTCGGCATTCCGCCTTTTGTATGTAGTTCCGATGCAATTTCTGTGTTTCATCGTCAATAGGAAGGTCCAAGGGATACAGTAAACCTGAAGTGAAGCATCGGAATCTATAACTAGTGTCACTGGAATGGTTCAGAATATAGACAGTAAGAAGAGTGAGACTTCTTGTACTTAAGTCGGCATTGTGCCTTTTGTATTTAATTCCGATGCAATTTCCCCGATTCATCATCAATAAGAAGGTCCAAGGGATACAGTAAACATGAAGTGAAGCATCGGAATCCAAAACTAGTGTGACAGGATTTTTTCAAAGCATAGACAGTAAGAAGAGTCTGTCTTCTTGTACTTAAGTCGGCATTGTGCCTTTTCTATTTTATACCGATGCAATCTCTGTGTATCATCGTCAATAAGAAGGTCAGAGGGATACAGTAAACCTGAAATGAAGTATCGGAATCTATAACTAGTGTCACAGAAATGGTTCAAAACATAGTCAGTAAGAAGAGTCAGTCTTCTTGTACTTAATTCGGCATTGTGCCTTTCGTATTTAATTCCGATGCAATTTCTGTGCTTCACCGTCAATTAGAAGGTCAGAGGGATACAGTAAACTTGAAGTGAAGCATCGGAATCTATAACTAGTGCCACAGGAATGGTTCAAACATAGACAGTAAGAAGAGTCAGTCTTTTTGTACTTAAGTCGGCATTGTGCCTTTTGTATTTAATTCCGATGCAATTTCTGTGTTTCATCGTCAATAAGAAGGTCCAAGGGAAACAGTAAACATGAAGTGAAGCATCGGAATCAATAACTAGTGTCACATGAATGGTTCAAAACACAGACAGTACGAAGAGACACTCTCCTTGTTTTTAAGTAGGCTTTGTGCCTTTTGTATTTAATTCCGATGCAATATCTGTGTTTCATCGTGAATAACAAGGTCCAAGGGATACAGTAAACCTCAAGTGAAGCATCGGAATCTATAACTAGTGTCACAGGAATGGTTCAAAATCATAGACAGTAAGAAGAGTCAGTCTTCTTGCACTTAAGTCGGCATTGTGCATTTTGTATTTAATTCCTTTGCCATTTCTGTGTTTCATCGTCTATAAAAAAGTCAGAGGGATACAGTAAACCTGAAGTGAAGCATCGGAATCTATAGCTAGTGTCACAGGAATGGTTAAAAACATAGTCAGTAAGAAGAGTCAGTCTTCTTGTCCTTAAGTCGGCATTGTGCCTTTTGCATTTAATTCCGATGCAATTTCTGTGCTTCATCGTCAATAAGATGGTCCAAGGGATACAGTAAACCTGGAATAAAGCATCGGAATCTATAACAAATGCCACAGGAATGGTTCAAAATATAGACAGTAAGAAGAGTCAGTCTTCTTGTACTTAAGTCGGCATTCTGCCTTTTGTATTTAATTCCGATGCAATTTCTGTGTTTCATCGTCAATAAGAAGGTCCAAGCGATACAGTAACCCAGAAGTGAAGCATCGGAATCTATAATTTGTGTCACACTAATGGTTCAAAGCAAAGTCAGTAAGAAGAGTCAGTCTTCTTGTCCTGAAGTCGGCAATGTGCTTTTTGTATTTAGTTCCGATACAATTTTGTGTTTCATCGTCAATAAGAATGTCCAAGCGATACAGTAAACCTGAAGTGAAGCATCGGAATCAATAACTAGTGACACAGGAATGGATCAAATCATTGTCAATAAGAAGAGTCGGTCTTCATGTACTTAAGTCGTCATTGTGCCTTTTGTATTTAATTCCGATGAAATTTCTGTGTTTCATCGTCAATAAGAAAGTACAAGGGATACAGAAAACCTGAAGTGAAGCATCGGAATCTATAACTGGTGTCACAGGAATGGTTCAAATCATAGACAGTAGGAAGAGTCAGTGTTCTTGTACTTAAGTCGGCATTGTGCCTTTTGTATTTAATTCCGATGTAATTTCTGTGTTTCATCGTCAATAAGAAGGTCCAAGGGAAACAGTAAACCTGAAGTGAAGCATCGGAATTTACAACTAGTGTCACAGGATTGGTTCAAACATTGACAGTAAGAAGAGTCAGTCTTCTTGTACTTAAGTCGGCAATGTGCCTTTTCTATTTAATACCGATGCAATTTCTGTGTATCATCGTCAATAAGAAGATCAGAGGGATTCAGTAAACCTGAAGTGAAGTATCGGAATCTATAACTAGTGTCACAGAAATGGTTCAAAACATAGTCAGTAAGAAGAGTCAGTCATCTTGAACTTAATTGGGCATTGTGCCTTTTGTATTTAATTCCGATGCAATCTCTGTGTTTCATCGTCAATAAGAAGGTCAGAGGGATACAGTAAACCTGAAGTGAAGCATCGGACTCCAAAACTAGTGACACAGTAATGGTTCAGAACATAGACAGTAGGAAGAACCAGTCTTCTTGTACGTAAGTCCGCATTGTGCCTTTTGTATTTAATTCCGATGCAATTTCTGTGTTTCATCGTCAATAAGAAGGTCCAAGGGATACAGTAAACCTGGAGTGAAGCATCGGAATCTCTAACTAGTGTCACAGGAATGGTTCAAAACATAGTCAGTAAGAAGAGTCAGTCTTCTTGTCTTTAAGTCGGCTTTGTGCCTTTTGTATTTAATTCCGATGCAATTTCTGTGTTTCATCGTCAATTAGAAGGTCCAAGGGATACAGTAAACCTGAAGTGAAGCATCGGAATCTATAACTAGTGTCACTGGAATGGTTCAAAATATAGACAGTAAGAAGAGTCAGTCTTCTTGTACTTAAGTTGGCATTGTGCTTTTTGTATTTAATTCCGATGCAATTTCTGTGTTTCATCGTCAATAAGAAGTTCCAAGGGAGACAGTATACGTGGAGTGAAGCATCGGAACCTATAACTAGTGTCACAGGAATGGTTCAAAGCTTAGACAGTACGAAGAGTCAGAGTTCATGTACATAAGTCGCCATTGAGGCTTTTGTATTTGTTTCTGATGCAATTTCTGTGTTTCATCGTCAATAAGAAGGTCAGAGGGAGACAGTAAACCTGAAGTGAAGCATCGGAATCTATAACTACTGTCACGTGAATGGTTCAAACCATAGTCAGTAAGAAGAGTGAGTCCTCTTGTCCTTAAGTCGGCATTGTGCCTTTTGTATTTAATACCAAAGCAATTTCTGTGTTTCATCGGCAATATGGTCAGAGGGATACAGTAAACCTGAAGTGAAGCAACGGAATCTATAACTAGTGTCACAGCAATGGTTCAAAACAGAGACAGTAGGAAGAGACAGTCTTCTTGTACTTAAGTCGGCATTGTACCTTTTGTATTAAATTCCGATGCAATTTCTGTGTTTCATCGTCAATAAGAAGGTCAGAGGGATACAGTAAACCTGAAGTGAAGTATCGGAATCTATAACTAGTGTCACAGAACAGGTTCAAAACATAGTCAGTAAGAAGAGTCAGTTTTCTTGAACTTAATTTGTCATTGTGCCTTTCGTATTTAATTCCGATGCAATTTCTGTGCTTCACCGTCAATTAGAAGGTCAGTGGGATACAGTAAACTTGAAGTGAAGCATCGGAATCTATAACTAGTGCCACAGGAATGGTTCAAACATAGACAGTAAGAAGAGTCAGTCTTCTTGTACTTAAGTCGTCATCGTGCCTTTTGTATTTAATTGCGACACAATTTCTGTGTTTCATCGTCAATAAGAAGGTCAGAGGGATACAGTAAACCGGAAGTGAAGCATCGGAATCTATAACTAGTGTCACAGGAATGGTTCAAATCATAGTCAGTAAGAGGAGTCACTCTTCTTGTCCTTAAGTCGGCATTGTGCCTTTTGTATTTAATTCCGATGCAATTTCTGTGTTTCATCGTCAATAAGAAGGTCCAAGAGATACAGTAAACCTGAAGTGAAGGATCGGAGTCAATAACTAGTGTCACAGGAATGGTTCAAAGCATAGTCTGTAAGAAGAGTCAGTCGTCTTGTACTTAATTCAGCATTGTGCCTTTCGTATTAAATTCCGATGCAATTTCTGTGCTTCACCGTCAATAAGATGGTCAGAGGGATACGGTAAACCTGAAGTGAAGCATCGGAATCTATAACTAGTGTCACAGGAATGGTTCAAACATAGACAGTATGAAGAGTCAGTCTTCTTGTACTTAAGTCGGCATTGTGCCTTTTGTATTTAATTCCGATGCAATTTCTGTGTTTCATCGTTCATAAGAAGGTCAAAATGATACAGTAAACCAGAAGTGAAGCATCGCAAACTATAACTAGTGTCACAGGAATGGTTCAAAACATAGTCACTAAGAAGAGTCAGTCTCCCTGTACTTAAGTCGCCATTGTGCCTTTTGTATGTAGTTCCGATGCAATTTCTGTGTTTCATCGTCAATAGGAAGGTCCAAGGGATACAGTAAACCTGAAGTGAAGCATCGGAATCTATAACTAGTGTCACTGGAATGGTTCAGAATAAAGACAGTAAGAAGAGTGAGTGTTCTTGTACTTAAGTCGGCATTGTGCCTTTTGTATTTAATTCCGATGCAATTTCCCCGATTCATCATCAATAAGAAGGTCCAAGGGATACAGTAAACATGAAGTGAAGCATCGGACTCTATAACTAGTGTCACAGAAATGGCTCAAAACATAGACAGTAGGAAGAGTCAGTCTTCTTATCCTTAAGTCGGCAGTGTGCCCTTTGTATTTAAATCCGATGCAATTTCTGTGTTTCATCGTCAATAAGAAGGTCCAAGGGAAACAGTAAACCTGAAGTGAAGTATCGGAATCTTTAACTAGTGTCACATGAATGGTTCAAAACATAGACAGTACGAAGAGACACTCTCCTTGTACTTAAGTAGGCTTTGTGCCTTTTGTATTTAATTCCGATGCAATTTCTGTGTTTCATCGTCAATAAGAAGGTCCAAGGGATACAGTAAACCTGGAGTGAAGCATCGGAATCTATAACTAGTGTCACAGGAATGGTTCAAAACATAGACAGTAAGAAGAGTCAGTCTTTTTGTACTTAAGTCGGCATTGTGCCTTTTCTATTTAATTCCGATGCCATTTCTGTGTCTCATCGTGAATAACAAGGTCCAAGGGATACAGTAAACCTCAAGTGAAGCATCGGAATCTATAACTAGTGTGACAGGAATGGTTCAAAACTTAGTCAGTAGGAAGAGTCGGTCTTCATGTACTTAAGTCGGCATTGTGCCTTTTGTATTTAATTCCGATGCAATTTCTGTGTTTCATCATCAATAAGAAGGTCCAAGCGATACAGTAAACCAGAAGTGAAGCATCGGAATCTATAACTTGTGTCACACTAATGGTTCAAAGCAAAGTCAGTAAGAAGAGTCAGTCTTCTTGTCCTGAAGTCGGCATTGTGCCTTTTGTATTTAGTTCCGATACAATTTTGTGTTTCATCGTCAATAAGGATGTCCAAGCGATACAGTAAACCTGAAGTGAAGCATCGGAATCAATAACTAGTGTCACGGGAATGGTTCAAGTCATTGTCAATAAGAAGAGTCGGTCTTCATGTACTTAAGTCGGCATTGTGCCTTTTGTATTTAATTCCGATGAAATTTCTGTGTTTCATCGTCAATAAGAAAGTACAAGGGATACAGTAAACCTGAAGTGAAGCATCGGAATCTATAACTGGTGTCACAGGAATGGATCAAAACATAGACTGTAGGAAGAGTCAGTGCTCTTGTACTTAAGTCGGCATTGTGCCTTTTGTATTTAATTCCGATGCAATTTCTGTGTATCATCGTCAATAAGAAGGTCCAAGGAATACAGTAAACCTGGAGTGAAGCATCGGAATCTATAACTAGTCTCACAGGAATGGTTCAAAACATAGACAGTAAGAAGAGTCAGTCTTTTTGTACTTAAGTCGGCATTCTGCCTTTTCTATTTAATTCCGATGCCATTTCTGTGTCTCATCGTGAATAACAAGGTCCAAGGGTTACAGTAAACCTCAAGTGAAGCATCGGAATCTATAACTAGTGTGACAGGAATGGTTCAAAACTTAGTCAGTAGGAAGAGTCGGTCTTCATGTACTTAAGTCGGCATTGTGCCTTTTGTATTTAATTCCGATGCAATTTCTGTGTTTCATCGTCAATAAGAAGGTCCAAGCGACACAGTAAACCAGAAGTGAAGCATCGGAATCTATAACTTGTGTCACACTAATGGTTCAAAGCAAAGTCAGTAAGAAGAGTCAGTCTTCTTGTCCTTAAGTCGGCATTGTGGGTTTTGTATTAAATTCCGAAGCAATTTCTGTGTTTCATCGTCAATTAGAAGGTCCAAGGGATACAGTAAATCTGAAGTGAAGCATCGGAATCTATAACTAGTGTCACTGGGATGGTTCAAAATACAGACAGTAAGAAGAGTCAGTCTTCTTGTACTTACGTTGGCATTGTGCCTTTTGTATTTAATTCCGATGCAATTTCTGTGTTTCATCGTCAATAAGAAGTTCCAAGGGATACAGTATACCTGGAGTGAAGCATCGGAATCTATAACTAGTGTCACAGGAATGGTTCAAAGCATAGACAGTACGAAGACTCAGTCTTCATGTACATAAGTCGGCATTGTGCCTTTTGTATTTATTTCCGATGCAATTTCTGTGTTTCATCGTCAATAAGAAGGTCAGAGGGATACAGTAAACCTGAAGTGAAGCATCGGAATCTAAAACTAGTGTCACGTGAATGGTTCAAACCATAGTCAGTATGAAGAGTCAGTCCTCTTGTCCTTAAGTCGGCATTGTGCCTTTTGTATTTAATTCTGATGCAATTTCTGTGTTTCGTCGGCAATATGGACAGAGGGATACAGTAAACCTAAAGTGAAACATCGGAATCTATAACTAGTGTCACAGCAATGGTTCAAAACATAGAGAGTATGAAGAGACAGTCTCCTTGTACTTAAGTCGGCATTGTGCCTTTTGTATTTAATTCCGATGCAATTTCTGTGTTCCATCGTCAATAAGAAGGTCAGAGGGATACAGTAAACCTGAAGTGAAGCATCGGAATCCAAAACTAGTGTCACAGGAATGGTTCAAAAAACGTTAGTCGGCATTGTGCCTTTTGTATTTAATTCCAATGCAATTTCTGTGTTTCATCGTCAATAAGAAGGTCCAAGGTATACAGTAAACCTGAAGTGAAGCATCGGAATCTATAACTAGTTTGACAGGAATGGTTCAAAACATAGTCAGTAACAAGAGCCAGTCTTCTTGTACTTAAGTCGGCAATGTGCCTTTTCTATTTAATTCCGATGCAATTTCTGTGTTCCATCGTCAATAAGAAGGTCAGTGGGATACAGTAAACTTGAAGTGAAGCATCGGAATCTATAACTAGTGCCACAGGAATGGTTCAAATCATAGTCAGTAAGAGGAGTCACTCTTCTTGTCCTTAAGTCGGCATTGTGCCTTTTGTATTTAATTCCGATGCAATTTCTGTGTTTCATCGTCAATAAGAAGGTCCAAGAGACACAGTAAACCTGAAGTGAAGGATCGGAGTCAATAACTAGTGTCACAGGAATGGTTCAAAGCATAGTCTGTAAGAAGAGTCAGTCGTCTTGTACTTAATTCGGCATTGTGCCTTTCGTATTAAATTCCGATGCAATTTCTGTGCTTCACCGTCAATAAGATGGTCAGAGGGATACGGTAAACCTGAAGTGAAGCATCGGAATCTATAACTAGTGTCACAGGAATGGTTCAAACATAGACAGTATGAAGAGTCAGTCTTCTTGTACTTAAGTCGGCATTGTGCCTTTTGTATTTAATTCCGATGCAATTTCTGTGTTTCATCGTTCATAAGAAGGTCAAAATGATACAGTAAACCAGAAGTGAAGCATCGCAAACTATAACTAGTGTCACAGGAATGGTTCAAAACATAGTCACTAAGAAGAGTCAGTCTCCCTGTACTTAAGTCGGTATTGTGCCTTTTGTATGTAGTTCCGATGCAATTTCTGTGTTTCATCGTCAATAGGAAGGTCCAAGGGATACAGTAAACCAGAAGTGAAGCATCGGAATCTATAACTAGTGTCACTGGAATGGTTCAGAATATAGACAGTAAGAAGAGTGAGTGTTCTTGTACTTAAGTCGGCATTGTGCCTTTTGTATTTAATGCCGATGCAATTTCCCCGATTCATCATCAATAAGAAGGTCCAAGGGATACAGTAAACCAGAAGTGAAGCATCGGAATCTATAACTTGTGTCACACTAATCGTTCAAAGCAAAGTCAGTAAGAAGAGTCAGTCTTCTTGTCCTTAAGTCGGCATTGTGGGTTTTGTATTTAATTCCGATGCAATTTCTGTGTTTCATCGTCAATTAGAAGGTCCAAGGGATACAGTAAATCTGAAGTGAAGCATCGAAACCTATAACTAGCGTCACAGGAATGGTTCAAAACGTAGACAGTAAGAAGAGTCAGACTTCTTGTACTTAAGTCGACATTGTGCCTTTTCTATTTAATTCCGATGCAATTTCTGTGTTTCATTGTCAATAAGAAGGTCAGAGGGATACAATAAACCTGAAGTGAAGCATCGGAATCTATAACTAGTGTCACAGGAATGGTTCAAAACATAGTCACTAAGAAGAGTCAGTCTCCCTGTACTTAAGTCGGCATTGTGCCTTTTGTATGTAGTTCCGATGCAATTTGTGTGTTTCACCGTCAATAGGAAGGTCCAAGGGATACAGTAAACATGAAGTGAAGCATCGGACTCTATAACAAGTGTCACAGAAGTGGCTCAAAACATAGACAGTAGGAAGAGTCAGTCTTCTTATCCTTAAGTCGGCATTGTGCCCTTTGTATTTAAATCCGATGCAATTTCTGTGTTTCATCGTCAATAAGAAGGTCCAAGGGAAACAGTAAACCTGAAGTGAAGTATCGGAATCTTTAACTAGTGTCACATGAATGGTTCAAAATATAGACAGTACGAAGAGACACTCTCCTTGTACTTAAGTAGGCTTTGTGCCTTTTGTATTAAATTCCGATGCAATTTCTGTGTTTCATCGTCAATAAGAAGGTCCAAGGGATACAGTAAACCTGGAGTGAAGCATCGGAATCTATAACTAGTGTCACAGGAATGGTTCAAAACATAGACAGTAAGAAGAGTCAGTCTTTTTGTACTTAAGTCGGCATTGTGCCTTTTCTATTTAATTCCGATGCCATTTCTGTGTCTCATCGTGAATAACAAGGTCCAAGGGATACAGTAAACCACAAGTGAAGCATCGGAATCTATAACTAGTGTGACAGGAATGGTTCAAAACTTAGTCAGTAGGAAGAGTCGGTCTTCATGTACTTAAGTAGGCTTTGTGCCTTTTGTATTTAATTCCGATGCAATTTCTGTGTTTCATCGTCAATAAGAAGGTCCAAGGGATACAGTAAACCTGGAGTGAAGCATCGGAATCTATAACTAGTGCCACAGGAATGGTTCAAAACATAGACAGTAAGAAGAGTCAGTCTTTTTGTACTTAAGTCGGCATTGTGCCTTTTCTATTTAATTCCGATGCCATTTCTGTGTCTCATCGTGAATAACAAGGTCCAAGCGATACAGTAAACCAGAAGTGAAGCATCGGAATCTATAACTTGTGTCACACTAATGGTTCAAAGCAAAGTCAGTAAGAAGAGTCAGTCTTCTTGTCCTGAAGTCGGCATTGTGCCTTTTGTATTTAGTTCCGATACAATTTTGTGTTTCATCGTCAATAAGAATGTCCAAGCGATACAGTAAACCTGAAGTGAAGCATCGGAATCAATAACTAGTGTCACGGGAATGGTTCAAGTCATTGTCAATAAGAAGAGTCGGTCTTCATGTACTTAAGTCGGCATTGTGCCTTTTGTATTTAATTCCGATGAAATTTCTGTGTTTCATCGTCAATAAGAAAGTACAAGGGATACAGTAAACCTGAAGTGAAGCATCGGAATCTATAACTGGTGTCACAGGAATGGTTCAAAACATACACTGTAGGAAGAGTCAGTGCTCTTGTACTTAAGTCGGCATTGTGCCTTTTGTATTTAATTCCGATGCAATTTCTGTGTTTCATCGTCAATAAGAAGGTCCAAGGAATACAGTAAACCTGGAGTGAAGCATCGGAATCCATAACTAGTGTCACAGGAATGGTTCAAAACATAGACAGTAAGAAGAGTCAGTCTTTTTGTACTTAAGTCGGCATTGTGCCTTTTCTGTTTAATTCCGATGCCATTTCTGTGTCTCATCGTGAATAACATGGTCCAAGGGTTACAGTAAACCTCAAGTGAAGCATCGGAATCTATAACTAGTGTGACAGGAATGGTTCAAAACTTAGTCAGTAGGAAGAGTCGGTCTTCATGTACTTAAGTCGGCATTGTGCCTTTTGTATTTAATTCCGATGCAATTTCTGTGTTTCATCGTCAATAAGAAGGTCCAAGCGATACAGTAAACCAGAAGTGAAGCATCGGAATCTATAACTTGTGTCACACTAATGGTTCAAAGCAAAGTCAGTAAGAAGAGTCAGTCTTCTTGTCCTTAAGTCGGCATTGTGGGTTTTGTATTTAATTCCGATGCAATTTCTGTGTTTCATCGTCAATTAGAAGGTCCAAGGGATACAGTAAATCTGAAGTGAATCATCGGAATCTATAACTAGTGTCACTGGGATGGTTCAAACTATAGACAGTAAGAAGAGTCAGTCTTCTTGTACTTAAGTCGACATTGTGCCTTTTCTATTTAATTCCGATGCAATTTCTGTGTTTCATTGTCAATAAGAAGGTCAGAGGGATACAATAAACCTGAAGTGAAGCATCGGAATCTATAACTAGTGTCACAGGAATGGTTCAAAACATAGTCACTAAGAAGAGTCAGTCTCCCTGTACTTAAGTCGGCATTGTGCCTTTTGTATGTAGTTCCGATGCAATTTCTGTGTTTCATCGTCAATAGGAAGGTCCAAGGGATACAGTAAACATGAAGTGAAGCATCGGACTCTATAACAAGTGTCACAGAAATGGCTCAAAACATAGACAGTAGGAAGAGTCAGTCTTCTTATCCTTAAGTCGGCATTGTGCCCTTTGTATTTAAATCCGATGCAATTTCTGTGTTTCATCGTCAATAAGAAGGTCCAAGGGAAACAGTAAACCTGAAGTGAAGTATCGGAATCTTTAACTAGTGTCACATGAATGGTTCAAAACATAGACAGTACGAAGAGACACTCTCCTTGTACTTAAGTAGGCTTTGTGCCTTTTGTATTTAATTCCGATGCAATTTCTGTGTTTCATCGTCAATAAGAAGGTCCAAGGGATACAGTAAACCTGGAGTGAAGCATCGGAATCTATAACTAGTGTCACAGGAAAGGTTCAAAACATAGACAGTAAGAAGAGTCAGTCTTTTTGTACTTAAGTCGGCATTGTGCCTTTTCTATTTAATTCCGATGCCATTTCTGTGTCTCATCGTGAATAACAAGGTCCAAGGGATACAGTAAACCTCAAGTGAAGCATCGGAATCTATAACTAGTGTGACAGGAATGGTTCAAAACTTAGTCAGTAGGAAGAGTCGGTCTTCATGTACTTAAGTAGGCTTTGTGCCTTTTGTATTTAATTCCGATGCAATTTCTGTGTTTCATCGTCAATAAGAAGGTCCAAGGGATACAGTAAACCTGGAGTGAAGCATCGGAATCTATAACTAGTGTCACAGGAATGGTTCAAAACATAGACAGTAAGAAGAGTCAGTCTTTTTGTACTTAAGTCGGCATTGTGCCTTTTCTATTTAATTCCGATGCCATTTCTGTGTCTCATCGTGAATAACAAGGTCCAAGCGATACAGTAAACCAGAAGTGAAGCATCGGAATCTATAACTTGTGTCACACTAATGGTTCAAAGCAAAGTCAGTAAGAAGAGTCAGTCTTCTTGTCCTTAAGTCGGCATTGTGGGTTTTGTATTTAATTCCGATGCAATTTCTGTGTTTCATCGTCAATTAGAAGGTCCAAGGGATACAGTAAATCTGAAGTGAAGCATCGGAATCTATAACTAGTGTCACTGGGATGGTTCAAAATATAGACAGTAAGAAGAGTCAGTCTTCTTGTACTTACGTTGGCATTGTGCCTTTTGTATTTAATTCCGATGCAATTTCTGTGTTTCATCGTCAATAAGAAGTTCCAAGGGATACAGTATACCTGGAGTGAAGCATCGGAATCTATAACTAATGTCACAGGAATGGTTCAAAGCATAGACAGTACGAAGAGTCAGTCTTCATGTACATAAGTCGGCATTGTGCCTTTTGTATTTATTTCCGATGCAATTTCTGTGTTTCATCGTCAATAAGAAGGTCAGAGGGATACAGTAAACCTGAAGTGAAGCATCGGAATCTAAAACTAGTGTCACGTGAATGGTTCAAACCATAGTCAGTAAGAAGAGTCAGTCCTCTTGTCCTTAAGTCGGCATTGTGCCTTTTGTATTTAATTCTGATGCAATTTCTGTGTTTCGTCGGCAATATGGACAGAGGGATACAGTAAACCTGAAGTGAAGCATCGGAATCTATAACTAGTGTCACAGCAATGGTTCAAAACATAGAGAGTATGAAGAGACAGTCTTCTTGTACTTAAGTCGGCATTGTGCCTTTTGTATTTAATTCCGATGCAATTTCTGTGTTCCATCGTCAATAAGAAGGTCAGAGGGATACAGTAAACCTGAAGTGAAGCATCGGAATCCAAAACTAGTGTCACAGGAATGGTTCAAAAAACGTTAGACGGCATTGTGCCTTTTGTATTTAATTCCAATACAATTTCTGTGTTTCATCGTCAATAAGAAGGTCCAAGGTATACAGTAAACCTGAAGTGAAGCATCGGAATCTATAACTAGTTTGACAGGAATGGTTCAAAACATAGTCAGTAACAAGAGCCAGTCTTCTTGTACTTAAGTCGGCATTGTGCCTTTTCTATTTAATTCCGATGCAATTTCTGTGTTTCATCGTCAATAAGAAGGTCAGAGGGATACAGTAAACCGGATGTGAAGCATCGGAATCTATAACTAGTGTCACAGGAATGGTTCAAAACATAGTCAGTAAGATGAGTCAGTCTTCTTGTCCTTAAGTCGGCATTGTGCCTTTTGTATTTAATTCCGATGCAATTTCTGTGTTTCATCGGCAATAAGGTCAGAGGAATACAGTAAACCTGAAGTGAAGCATCGGAATCTATAACTCGTGTGACAGCAATGGTTCAAAACAAAGACAGTATGAAGCGTCAGTCTTCTTGTACTTAAGTCGGCATTGTGGATTTTGCACTTAATTCCGAAGCAATTTCTGTGTTTCATCGTCAATAAGAAGGTCAGAAGGATACAGTAAACCTGAAGTGAAGCATCGGACTCCAAAATTAGTGTCACAGGAATGGTTCAAAACATAGACAGTAGGACGAACCAGTCCTCTTGTTCGTAAGTCGGCATTGTGCCTTTTGTATTTAATTCTGATGCAATTTCTGTGTTTCATCGTCAATAAGAAGGTCCAAGGTATACAGTAAACCTGAAGTGAAGCATCGGAATCTATAAATAGTTTCACAGGAATGGTTTAAAACATAGTCAGTAAGAAGATTTGGTCTTCTTGTACTTAAGTCGGCATTGTGCCTTTTGTATTTAATTCCGATGCAATCTCTGTGTTTCATCGTCAATAAGAAGGTTCAAGAGGATACAGTAAACCTGGAGTGAAGCATCGGAATCTATAACTAGTGTCACAGGAATGGTTCAAAACATAGACAGTAAGAAGAGTAAGTCTTCTTGTACTTAAGTCGACATTGTGCCTTTTCTATTTAATTCCGATGCCATTTATGTGTTTCATCGTGAATAACAAGGTCCAAGGGATACAGTAAACCTCACGTGAAGCATCGGCATCCATAACTAGTGTCACAGGAATGGTTCAAAACACAGACAGTAAGAAGAGTCAGTCTTCTTGTCCTTAAGTTGGCATTGTGCCTTTTTTATTTAATTCCGATGCAATTTCTGTGTTTCATCGTCAATAAGATGGTCCAAGGGATACAGTAAACCTGGAGTAAAGCATCGGAATCTATAACTAGTGTCACAGGAATGGTTCAAAACATAGACAGAAAGAAGAGTCAGTCTTCTTGTCCTTATGTCGGCATTGTGCCTTTTGTATTTAGTTCCGATACAAAAATGTGTTTCATCGTCAATAAGAATGTCCAAGGGATACACTAAACCTGAAGTGAAGCAACGGAATCAATAACTAGTGTCACAGGAATGGTTCAAATCATTGTCAATAAGAAGAGTCGGTCTTCTTCTACTTAAGTTGGCATTGTGCCATTTGTATTTAATTCCGATGCAATTTCTGTGTTTCATCGTCAATAAGAAAGTACGAGCAACACAGTAAACCAGAAGTGAAGCATCGGAATCTATAACTTGTGTCACACTAATGGTTCAAAACAAAGTCAGTAAGAAGAGTCAGTCTTCTTGTCCTTAAGTCGGCATTGTGCCTTTTGTATTTAGTTCCGATACAATTTTGTGTTTCATCGTCAATAAGAATGTCCAAGGGATACAGTAAACCTGAAGTGAACCATCGGAATCAAGAACTAGTGTCACAGGAATGGTTCAAAACATAGACAGAAAGAAGAGTCAGTCTCCTTGTACTTAAGTCGGCATTGTGCATTTTGTATTTAATTCGTTTGCCATTTCTGTGTTTCATCGTCTATAAGAATGTTCGAGGGATACAGTAAACCTGAAGTGAAGCATCGGAATCTATAGCTAGTGTCACAGGAATGGTTCAAAACATAGTCAGTAAGAAGAGTGAGCCTTCTTGTCCTTAAGTCGGCATTGTGCCTTTTGTATTTAATTCCGATGCAATTTCTGTGTTTCATCGTCAATAAGAAGGTCAGAGGGATACAGTAAACCTGAAGTGAAACATCGGAATCCAAAACTAGTGTCACAGGAATGGTTCGAAACATAGACAGTATGAAGAACCAGTCTTCTTCTACGTTCGTCGGCATTGTGCCTTTTGTATTTAATTCCGATGCAATTTCGGTGTTTCATCGTCAATAAGAAGGTCCAAGGTATACAGTAAACCTGAAGTGAAGCATCGGAATCTATAACTAGTGTCACAGGAATGGTTCATAACATAGTCAGTAAGAAGAGTCAGTATTCTTGTACTTAAGTCGGCATTGTGCCTTTTGTATTAAATTCCGATGTAATTTCTGTGTTTCATCGTCAATAAGATGGTCCAAGGGATACAGTAAACCTGGAGTAAAGCATCGGAATCTATAACTAGTGTCACAGGAATGGTTCAAAACATACACAGTAAGAAGAGTCAGTATTCTTGTACTTAAGTCGGCATTGTGAATTTTGTATTTAATTCCTTTGCCATTTCTGTGTTTCATCGTCTACAAGAAAGTCAGAGGGATACAGTTAACCTGAAGTGAAGCATCGGAATCTATAGCTAGTGTCACAGGAATGGTTCAAAACATAGTCAGTAAGAAGAGTCAGTCTTCTTGTCCTTAAGTCGGCATTTTGCCTTTTGTATTTAATTCCGATGCAATTTCTGTGTTTCATCGTCAATAAGATGGTCCAAGGGATACAGTAAACCTGGAGTAAAGCATCGGAATCTATCACTAGTGTCACAGGAATGGTTCAAATCATAGACAGTAAGAAGAGTTAGTCTTCTTGTACTTAAGTCGGCATTGTGCCTTTTGTATTAAATTCCGATGTAATTTCTGTGTTTCATCGTCAATAAGAAAGTCCAAGGGATACAGTAAACCTCAAGTGAAGCATCGGAATCTATAACTAGTGTCACAGGAATTTTTCAAAACTTAGTCAGTAGGAAGAGTCGGTCTTCATGTACTTAAGTAGGCATTGTGCCTTTTGTATTTAGTTCCGATCCAATTTCTGTGTTTCATCGTCAATAAGAAGGTCCAAGAGATACAGTAAACCAGAAGTGAAGCATCGGATTCTATAACTTGTGTCACACTAATGGTTCAAATCAAAGTCAGTAAGAAGAGTCATTCTCCTTGTCCTTAAGTCGGCATTGTGCCTTTTGTATTTAGTTCCGATACAATTTTGTGTTTCATCGTCAATAAGAATGTTCAAGGGATACAGTAAACCTGAAGTGAAGCGACGGAATCAATAACTAGTGTCACAGGAATGGTTCAAATCATTGTCAATTAGAAGAGTCGGTCCTCATGTACTTAAGTCGGCATTGTGCCTTTTGTATTTAATTCCGATGCAATTTCTGTGTTTCTTCGTCAATAAGAAAGTACAAGGGATACAGTAAACCTGAAGTGAAGCATCGGAATCTATGACTGGTGTCACAGGAATGGTTCAAAACATAGACAGTAGGAAGAGTCAGTGTCCTTGTACTTAAGTCGGCATTGTGCCTTTTGTATTTAATTCCGATGCAATTTCTGTGTTTCATCGTGAATAAGAAGGTCCAAGGGATACAGTAAACCTGAACTGAAGCATCGGAATCTATAACTAGTGTCACAGGAATGGTTCAAACATAGACAGTAAGAAGAGTCAGTCTTCTTGTACTCAAGTCGGCATTGTGCCTTTTATATTTAATTGCGATGCAATTTCTGTGTTTCATAGTCAATAGGAAAGTCAGAGGGATACAGTAAACCGGATGTGAAGCTTCGGAATCTATAACTAGTGTCACAGGAATGGTTCAAAACATAGTCAGTAAGAAGAGTCAGTCTTCTTGTCCTTAAGTCGGCATTGTGCCTTTTGTATTTAATTCCGATGCAATTTCTGTGTTTCATCGTCAATAGGAAGGTCCAAGGGAAACAGTAAACCTGAAATGAAGCATCGGAATCTATAACTAGTGTCACAGGAATGGTTCAAAACATACACAGTACGAAGTGTCAGTATTCATGTACATAAGTCGGCATTGTGGCTTTTGTATTTAATTCTGATGCAATTTCTGTGTTTCATCGTCAATCAGAAGGTCAGAGGGATACAGTAAACCTGAAGTGAAGCATCGGAATCTATAACTAGTGTCACAGGAATGGTTCAAACATAGTCAGTAAGAAGAGTCAGTCTTCTTGTCCTTAAGTCGGCATTGTGCCTTTTGTATTTAATTCCGATGCAGTTTCTGTGTTTCATCGGCAATAAGGTCAGTGGGATACAGTAAACCTGAAGTGAAGCATCGGAATCTATAAATAGTGTCACAGCAATGGTTCAAAACATAGACAGTATGAAGAGTCAGTCTTCTTGTACTTAAGTCGGCATTGTGCCTTTTGTATTTAATTCCGATGCAATTTCTGTGTTTCAACGTCAATAAGAAGGTAAGAGGGATACAGTAAACCTGAAGTGAACCATCGGACTCCAAAACTAGTGTCACAGGAATGGTTCAAAGCATAGACAGTAGGAAGTACCAGTCATCTTGTACGTAAGTCGGCATTGTGCATTTTTTATTTAATTCCGATGCAATTTTTGTGTTTCATCGTCAATAAGAAGGTCCAAGGGATACAGTAAACCTGGAGTGAAGCATCGGAATCTATAACTAGTGTCACAGGAATGGTTCAAACATAGACGGTAAGAAGAGTCAGACATCTTGTACTTAAGTCGACATTGTGCCTTTTGTATTTAATTCCAATGCAATTTCTGTGTTTCATCGTCAATAAGAAGGTCAGTGGGATACAATAAACCTGAAGTGAAGCATGGGAATCTATAACTAGTGTCACAGAAATATTTCAAAACAAAGTCAGTAAGAAGAGTCAGTCTTCTTGTCCTTAAGTCGGCATTGTGCCTTTTGTATTTAATTCCGATGCAATTTCTGTGTTTCATCGTCAATAAGAAGCTCCAAGGGATACAGTACACGTGGAGTGAAGCATCGGAATCTATAACTAGTGTCACAGGAATGGTCCAAAGCATAGACAGTACGAAGAGTCAGTCTTCATGTACATAATTCGGCATTGTGGATTTTGTATTTAATTCCGATGCAATTTCTGTGTTTCATCGTCAATAAGAAGGTCCAAGGGATACAGTAAACCTGGAGTGAAGCATCGGGATCTATAACTAGTGTCACAGGAATGGTTCAAAGCAACGTCAGTAAGAAGAGTCAGTCTTCTTGTCCTTAAGTCGGCATTTTGCCTTTTGTATTTAATTCCGATGCAATTGCTGTGCTTCATCGTCAATAAGAAGGTCAGAGGGATACAGTAAACCTGAAGTGAAGCATCGGAATCTATAACTAGTGTCACGTGAATGGTTCAAACCATAGTCAGTAAGTAGAGTCAATCGTCTTGTCCTTAAGTCGGCATTGTGCCTTTTGTATTTAATTCCAATGCAATTTCTGTGTTTCGTCGGCAATTTGGTCAGAGGGATACAGTAAACCTGAAGTGAAGCATCGGAATCTATAACTAGTGTCACAGCAATGGTTCAAAACATAGACAGTAGGAAGAGTCAGTCTTCTTGTACTTAAGTCGGCATTATGCCTTTTGTATTTAATTCCGATGCAATTTCTGTGTTTCATCATCAATAAGAAGGTCAGAGGGATAAAGTAAACCTGAAGTGAAGCATCGGAATCCAAAACTAGTGTCAAAGGAATGGTTCAAAACATAGACAGTAGGAAGAACCAGTCTTCTTGTACTTAAGTCGGCATTGTGCCTTTTGTATTTAATTCCGATGCAATTTCTGTGTTTCATCGTCAATTAGAAGGTCCAAGGGAGACAGTAAACCTGAAGTGAAGCATCGGAATCTTTAACTAGTGTCACTGGAATAATTCAAAATATAGACAGTAAGAAGAGTCGGTCTTCTTGTACTTAAGTCGGCATTGTGCATTTTGTATTGAATTCCGATGCAATTTCTGTGATTCATCGTCAATAAGAAGGTCCAAAAGATACAGCAAACCTGAAGTGAAGCATCGGACTCTATAACTAGTGTCACAGATATGGATCAAACCATAGACAGTAGGAAGAGTCAGACTTCTTGTACTTAAGTCGACATTGTGCCTTTTGTATTTAATTCCTACGCAATTTCTGTGTTTCATTGTCAATCAGAAGGTCAGAGGGATACAGTAAATCTGAAGTGAATCATCGGAATCTATAACTAGTGTCACTGGGATGGTTCAAAATATAGACAGTAAGAAGAGTCAGTCTTCTTGTACTTAAGTCGACATTGTGCCTTTTCTATTTAATTCCGATGCAATTTCTGTGTTTCATTGTCAATAAGAAGGTCAGAGGGATACAATAAACCTGAAGTGAAGCATCGGAATCTATAACTAGTGTCACAGGAATGGTTCAAAACATAGTCACTAAGAAGAGTCAGTCTCCCTGTACTTAAGTCGGCATTGTGCCTTTTGTATGTAGTTCCGATGCAATTTCTGTGTTTCATCGTCAATAGGAAGGTCCAAGGGATACAGTAAACATGAAGTGAAGCATCGGACTCTATAACAAGTGTCACAGAAATGGCTCAAAACATAGACAGTAGGAAGAGTCAGTCTTCTTATCCTTAAGTCGGCATTGTGCCCTTTGTATTTAAATCCGATGCAATTTCTGTGTTTCATCGTCAATAAGAAGGTCCAAGGGAAACAGTAAACCTGAAGTGAAGTATCGGAATCTTTAACTAGTGTCACATGAATGGTTCAAAACATAGACAGTACGAAGAGACACTCTCCTTGTACTTAAGTAGGCTTTGTGCCTTTTGTATTTAATTCCGATGCAATTTCTGTGTTTCATCGTCAATAAGAAGGTCCAAGGGATACAGTAAACCTGGAGTGAAGCATCGGAATCTATAACTAGTGTCACAGGAATGGTCCAAAGCATAGACAGTACGAAGAGTCAGTCTTCATGTACATAATTCGGCATTGTGGATTTTCTATTTAATTCCGATGCCATTTCTGTGTCTCATCGTGAATAACAAGGTCCAAGGGATACAGTAAACCTCAAGTGAAGCATCGGAATCTATAACTAGTGTGACAGGAATGGTTCAAAACTTAGTCAGTAGGAAGAGTCGGTCTTCATGTACTTAAGTAGGCTTTGTGCCTTTTGTATTTAATTCCGATGCAATTTCTGTGTTTCATCGTCAATAAGAAGGTCCAAGGGATACAGTAAACCTGGAGTGAAGCATCGGAATCTATAACTAGTGTCACAGGAATGGTTCAAAACATAGACAGTAAGAAGAGTCAGTCTTTTTGTACTTAAGTCGGCATTGTGCCTTTTCTATTTAATTCCGATGCCATTTCTGTGTCTCATCGTGAATAACAAGGTCCAAGCGATACAGTAAACCAGAAGTGAAGCATCGGAATCTATAACTTGTGTCACACTAATGGTTCAAAGCAAAGTCAGTAAGAAGAGTCAGTCTTCTTGTCCTGAAGTCGGCATTGTGCCTTTTGTATTTAGTTCCGATACAATTTTGTGTTTCATCGTCAATAAGAATGTCCAAGCGATACAGTAAACCTGAAGTGAAGCATCGGAATCAATAACTAGTGTCACGGGAATGGTTCAAGTCATTGTCAATAAGAAGAGTTGGTCTTCATGTACTTAAGTCGGCATTGTGCCTTTTGTATTTAATTCCGATGAAATTTCTGTGTTTCATCGTCAATAAGAAAGTACAAGGGATACAGTAAACCTGAAGTGAAGCATCGGAATTTATAACTGGTGTCACAGGAATGGTTCAAAACATGGACTGTAGGAAGAGTCAGTGCTCTTGTACTTAAGTCGGCATTGTGCCTTTTGTATTTAATTCCGATGCAATTTCTGTGTTTCATCGTCAATAAGAAGGTCCAAGGAATACAGTAAACCTGGAGTGAAGCATCGGAATCTATAACTAGTGTCACAGGAATGGTTCAAAACATAGACAGTAAGAAGAGTCAGTCTTTTTGTACTTAAGTCGGCATTGTGCCTTTTGTATTTAATTCCGATGCAATTTCTGTGTTTCATCGTCAATAAGAAGGTCCAAGCGATACAGTAAACCAGAAGTGAAGCATCGGAATCTATAACTTGTGTCACACTAATGGTTCAAAGCAAAGTCAGTAAGAAGAGTCAGTCTTCTTGTCCTTAAGTCGGCATTGTGGGTTTTGTATTTAATTCCGATGCAATTTCTGTGTTTCATCGTCAATTAGAAGGTCCAAGGGATACAGTAAATCTGAAGTGAAGCATCGGAATCTATAACTAGTGTCACTGGGATGGTTCAAAATATAGACAGTAAGAAGAGTCAGTCTTCTTGTACTTACGTTGGCATTGTGCCTTTTGTATTTAATTCCGATGCAATTTCTGTGTTTCATCGTCAATAAGAAGTTCCAAGGGATACAGTATACCTGGAGTGAAGCATCGGAATCTATAACTAATGTCACAGGAATGGTTCAAAGCATAGACAGTACGAAGAGTCAGTCTTCATGTACATAAGTCGGCATTGTGCCTTTTGTATTTATTTCCGATGCAATTTCTGTGTTTCATCGTCAATAAGAAGGTCAGAGGGATACAGTAAACCTGAAGTGAAGCATCGGAATCTAAAACTAGTGTCACGTGAATGGTTCAAACCATAGTCAGTAAGAAGAGTCAGTCCTCTTGTCCTTAAGTCGGCATTGTGCCTTTTGTATTTAATTCTGATGCAATTTCTGTGTTTCGTCGGCAATATGGACAGAGGGATACAGTAAACCTGAAGTGAAGCATCGGAATCTATAACTAGTGTCACAGCAATGGTTCAAAACATAGAGAGTATGAAGAGACAGTCTTCTTGTACTTAAGTCGGCATTGTGCCTTTTGTATTTAATTCCGATGCAATTTCTGTGTTCCATCGTCAATAAGAAGGTCAGAGGGATACAGTAAACCTGAAGTGAAGCATCGGAATCCAAAACTAGTGTCACAGGAATGGTTCAAAAAACGTTAGTCGGCATTGTGCCTTTTGTATTTAATTCCAATGCAATTTCTGTGTTTCATCGTCAATAAGAAGGTCCAAGGTATACAGTAAACCTGAAGTGAAGCATCGGAATCTATAACTAGTTTGACAGGAATGGTTCAAAACATAGTCAGTAACAAGAGCCAGTCTTCTTGTACTTAAGTCGGCATTGTGCCTTTTCTATTTAATTCCGATGCAATTTCTGTGTTTCATCGTCAATAAGAAGGTCAGAGGGATACAGTAAACCGGATGTGAAGCATCGGAATCTATAACTAGTGTCACAGGAATGGTTCAAAACATAGTCAGTAAGATGAGTCAGTCTTCTTGTCCTTAAGTCGGCATTGTGCCTTTTGTATTTAATTCCGATGCAATTTCTGTGTTTCATCGGCAATAAGGTCAGAGGAATACAGTAAACCTGAAGTGAAGCATCGGAATCTATAACTCGTGTGACAGCAATGGTTCAAAACAAAGACAGTATGAAGCGTCAGTCTTCTTGTACTTAAGTCGGCATTGTGGATTTTGCACTTAATTCCGATGCAATTTCTGTGTTTCATCGTCAATAAGAAGGTCAGAAGGATACAGTAAACCTGAAGTGAAGCATCGGACTCCAAAAGTAGTGTCACAGGAATGGTTCAAAACATAGACAGTAGGACGAACCAGTCCTCTTGTTCGTAAGTCGGCATTGTGCCTTTTGTATTTAATTCTGATGCAATTTCTGTGTTTCATCGTCAATAAGAAGGTCCAAGGTATACAGTAAACCTGAAGTGAAGCATCGGAATCTATAAATAGTTTCACAGGAATGGTTTAAAACATAGTCAGTAAGAAGATTTGGTCTTCTTGTACTTAAGTCGGCATTGTGCCTTTTGTATTTAATTCCGATGCAATCTCTGTGTTTCATCGTCAATAAGAAGGTTCAAGAGGATACAGTAAACCTGGAGTGAAGCATCGGAATCTATAACTAGTGTCACAGGAATGGTTCAAAACATAGACAGTAAGAAGAGTAAGTCTTCTTGTACTTAAGTCGACATTGTGCCTTTTCTATTTAATTCCGATGCCATTTATGTGTTTCATCGTGAACAACAAGGTCCAAGGGATACAGTAAACCTCACGTGAAGCATCGGCATCCATAACTAGTGTCACAGGAATGGTTCAAAACACAGACAGTAAGAAGAGTCAGTCTTCTTGTCCTTAAGTTGGCATTGTGCCTTTTGTATTTAATTCCGATGCAATTTCTGTGTTTCATCGTCAATAAGATGGTCCAAGGGATACAGTAAACCTGGAGTAAAGCATCGGAATCTATAACTAGTGTCACAGGAATGGTTCAAAACATAGACAGAAAGAAGAGTCAGTCTTCTTGTCCTTATGTCGGCATTGTGCCTTTTGTATTTAGTTCCGATACAAAAATGTGTTTCATCGTCAATAAGAATGTCCAAGGGATACACTAAACCTGAAGTGAAGCAACGGAATCAATAACTAGTGTCACAGGAATGGTTCAAATCATTGTCAATAAGAAGAGTCGGTCTTCTTCTACTTAAGTTGGCATTGTGCCATTTGTATTTAATTCCGATGCAATTTCTGTGTTTCATCGTCAATAAGAAAGTACGAGCAACACAGTAAACCAGAAGTGAAGCATCGGAATCTATAACTTGTGTCACACTAATGGTTCAAAACAAAGTCAGTAAGAAGAGTCAGTCTTCTTGTCCTTAAGTCGGCATTGTGCCTTTTGTATTTAGTTCCGATACAATTTTGTGTTTCATCGTCAATAAGAATGTCCAAGGGATACAGTAAACCTGAAGTGAACCATCGGAATCAAGAACTAGTGTCACAGGAATGGTTCAAAACATAGACAGAAAGAAGAGTCAGTCTCCTTGTACTTAAGTCGGCATTGTGCATTTTGTATTTAATTCGTTTGCCATTTCTGTGTTTCATCGTCTATAAGAAAGTTCGTGGGATACAGTAAACCTGAAGTGAAGCATCGGAATCTATAGCTAGTGTCACAGGAATGGTTCAAAACATAGTCAGTAAGAAGAGTGAGCCTTCTTGTCCTTAAGTCGGCATTGTGCCTTTTGTATTTAATTCCGATGCAATTTCTGTGTTTCATCGTCAATAAGAAGGTCAGAGGGATACAGTAAACCTGAAGTGAAACATCGGAATCCAAAACTAGTGTCACAGGAATGGTTCGAAACATAGACAGTATGAAGAACCAGTCTTCTTCTACGTTCGTCGGCATTGTGCCTTTTGTATTTAATTCCGATGCAATTTCGGTGTTTCATCGTCAATAAGAAGGTCCAAGGTATACAGTAAACCTGAAGTGAAGCATCGGAATCTATAACTAGTGTCACAGGAATGGTTCAAAACATAGTCAGTAAGAAGAGTCAGTATTCTTGTACTTAAGTCGGCATTGTGCCTTTTGTATTAAATTCCGATGTAATTTCTCTGTTTCATCGTCAATAAGATGGTCCAAGGGAAACAGTAAACCTGGAGTAAAGCATCGGAATCTATAACTAGTGTCACAGGAATGGTTCAAAACATACACAGTAAGAAGAGTCAGTATTCTTGTACTTAAGTCGGCATTGTGAATTTTGTATTTAATTCCTTTGCCATTTCTGTGTTTCATCGTCTACAAGAAAGTCAGAGGGATACAGTTAACCTGAAGTGAAGCATCGGAATCTATAGCTAGTGTCACAGGAATGGTTCAAAACATAGTCAGTAAGAAGAGTCAGTCTTCTTGTCCTTAAGTCGGCATTTTGCCTTTTGTATTTAATTCCGATGCAATTTCTGTGTTTCATCGTCAATAAGATGGTCCAAGGGATACAGTAAACCTGGAGTAAAGCATCGGAATCTATCACTAGTGTCACAGGAATGGTTCAAATCATAGACAGTAAGAAGAGTTAGTCTTCTTGTACTTAAGTCGGCATTGTGCCTTTTGTATTAAATTCCGATGTAATTTCTGTGTTTCATCGTCAATAAGAAAGTCCAAGGGATACAGTAAACCTCAAGTGAAGCATCGGAATCTATAACTAGTGTCACAGGAATTTTTCAAAACTTAGTCAGTAGGAAGAGTCGGTCTTCATGTACTTAAGTAGGCATTGTGCCTTTTGTATTTAGTTCCGATCCAATTTCTGTGTTTCATCGTCAATAAGAAGGTCCAAGAGATACAGTAAACCAGAAGTGAAGCATCGGATTCTATAACTTGTGTCACACTAATGGTTCAAATCAAAGTCAGTAAGAAGAGTCATTCTCCTTGTCCTTAAGTCGGCATTGTGCCTTTTGTATTTAGTTCCGATACAATTTTGTGTTTCATCGTCAATAAGAATGTTCAAGGGATACAGTAAACCTGAAGTGAAGCGACGGAATCAATAACTAGTGTCACAGGAATGGTTCAAATCATTGTCAATTAGAAGAGTCGGTCTTCATGTACTTAAGTCGGCATTGTGCCTTTTGTATTTAATTCCGATGCAATTTCTGTGTTTCTTGGTCAATAAGAAAGTACGAGGGATACAGTAAACCTGAAGTGAAGCATCGGAATCTATGACTGGTGTCACAGGAATGGTTCAAAACATAGACAGTAGGAAGAGTCAGTGTCCTTGTACTTAAGTCGGCATTGTGCCTTTAGTATTTAATTCCGATGCAATTTCTGTGTTTCATCGTGAATAAGAAGGTCCAAGGGATACAGTAAACCTGAACTGAAGCATCGGAATCTATAACTAGTGTCACAGGAATGGTTCAAACATAGACAGTAAGAAGAGTCAGTCTTCTTGTACTCAAGTCGGCATTGTGCCTTTTATATTTAATTGCGATGCAATTTCTGTGTTTCATAGTCAATAGGAAAGTCAGAGGGATACAGTAAACCGGATGTGAAGCTTCGGAATCTATAACTAGTGTCACAGGAATGGTTCAAAACATAGTCAGTAAGAAGAGTCAGTCTTCTTGTCCTTAAGTCGGCATTGTGCCTTTTGTATTTAATTCCGATGCAATTTCTGTGTTTCATCGTCAATAGGAAGGTCCAAGGGAAACAGTAAACCTGAAATGAAGCATCGGAATCTATAACTAGTGTCACAGGAATGGTTCAAAACATACACAGTACGAAGTGTCAGTATTCATGTACATAAGTCGGCATTGTGGCTTTTGTATTTAATTCTGATGCAATTTCTGTGTTTCATCGTCAATCAGAAGGTCAGAGGGATACAGTAAACCTGAAGTGAAGCATCGGAATCTATAACTAGTGTCACTGGAATGGTTCAAACATAGTCAGTAAGAAGAGTCAGTCTTCTTGTCCTTAAGTCGGCATTGTGCCTTTTGTATTTAATTCCGATGCAGTTTCTGTGTTTCATCGGCAATAAGGTCAGTGGGATACAGTAAACCTGAAGTGAAGCATCGGAATCTATAAATAGTGTCACAGCAATGGTTCAAAACATAGACAGTATGAAGAGTCAGTCTTCTTGTACTTAAGTCGGCATTGTGCCTTTTGTATTTAATTCCGATGCAATTTCTGTGTTTCAACGTCAATAAGAAGGTAAGAGGGATACAGTAAACCTGAAGTGAACCATCGGACTCCAAAACTAGTGTCACAGGAATGGTTCAAAGCATAGACAGTAGGAAGAACCAGTCATCTTGTACGTAAGTCGGCATTGTGCATTTTTTATTTAATTCCGATGCAATTTCTGTGTTTCATCGTCAATAAGAAGGTCCAAGGGATACAGTAAACCTGGAGTGAAGCATCGGAATCTATAACTAGTGTCACAGGAATGGTTCAAACATAGACGGTAAGAAGAGTCAGACATCTTGTACTTAAGTCGACATTGTGCCTTTTGTATTTAATTCCAATGCAATTTCTGTGTTTCATCGTCAATAAGAAGGTCAGTGGGATACAATAAACCTGAAGTGAAGCATGGGAATCTATAACTAGTGTCACAGAAATATTTCAAAACAAAGTCAGTAAGAAGAGTCAGTCTTCTTGTCCTTAAGTCGGCATTGTGCCTTTTGTATTTAATTCCGATGCAATTTCTGTGTTTCATCGTCAATAAGAAGCTCCAAGGGATACAGTACACGTGGAGTGAAGCTTCGGAATCTATAACTAGTGTCACAGGAATGGTCCAAAGCATAGACAGTACGAAGAGTCAGTCTTCATGTACATAATTCGGCATTGTGGATTTTGTATTTAATTCCGATGCAATTTCTGTGTTTCATCGTCAACAAGAAGGTCCAAGGGATACAGTAAACCTGGAGTGAAGCATCGGGATCTATAACTAGTGTCACAGGAATGGTTCAAAGCAACGTCAGTAAGAAGAGTCAGTCTTCTTGTCCTTAAGTCGGCATTTTGCCTTTTGTATTTAATTCCGATGCAATTGCTGTGCTTCATCGTCAATAAGAAGGTCAGAGGGATACAGTAAACCTGAAGTGAAGCATCGGAATCTATAACTAGTGTCACGTGAATGGTTCAAACCATAGTCAGTAAGTAGAGTCATTCGTCTTGTCCTTAAGTCGGCATTGTGCCTTTTGTATTTAATTCCAATGCAATTTCTGTGTTTCGTCGGCAATTTGGTCAGAGGGATACAGTAAACCTGAAGTGAAGCATCGGAATCTATAACTAGTGTCACAGCAATGGTTCAAAACATAGACAGTAGGAAGAGTCAGTCTTCTTGTACTTAAGTCGGCATTATGCCTTTTGTATTTAATTCCGATGCAATTTCTGTGTTTCATCATCAATAAGAAGGTCAGAGGGATAAAGTAAACCTGAAGTGAAGCATCGGAATCCAAAACTAGTGTCAAAGGAATGGTTCAAAACATAGACAGTAGGAAGAACCAGTCTTCTTGTACTTAAGTCGGCATTGTGCCTTTTGTATTTAATTCCGATGCAATTTCTGTGTTTCATCGTCAATTAGAAGGTCCAAGGGAGACAGTAAACCTGAAGTGAAGCATCGGAATCTTTAACTAGTGTCACTGGAATAATTCAAAATATAGACAGTAAGAAGAGTCGGTCTTCTTGTACTTAAGTCGGCATTGTGCATTTTGTATTGAATTCCGATGCAATTTCTGTGATTCATCGTCAATAAGAAGGTCCAAAAGATACAGCAAACCTGAAGTGAAGCATCGGACTCTATAACTAGTGTCACAGATATGGATCAAACCATAGACAGTAGGAAGAGTCAGACTTCTTGTACTTAAGTCGACATTGTGCCTTTTGTATTTAATTCCTACGCAATTTCTGTGTTTCATTGTCAATCAGAAGGTCAGAGGGATACAATAAACCTAAAGTGAAGCATCGGAATCTATAACTAGCGTCACTGCAATGGTTCAAAATATAGACAGTAAGAAGAGTCAGTCTTCTTGTACTTAAGTCGGCATTGTGCCTTTTGTATTTAATTCCGATGCAATTTCTGTGATTCATCGTCAATAAGAAGGTCCAAAGGATACAGTATACCTGAAGTGAAGGATCGGACTCTATAACTAGTGTCACAGAAATGGATCAAACCATAGATAGTAGGAAGAGTCAGTCTTCTTATACTTATGTCGGCATTGTGCCTTTTGTATTTAATTCCGATGCAATTTCTTTGTTTCATCGTCAATAAGAAGGTCAAAGGGATACAGTAAACCTGAAGTGAAGCATCGGAATCTGTAACTAGTGTCAAGGGAATGGTTCAAAACATACTTAGTACGAAGAGTCAGTATTCATGTACATAAGTCGGCATTGTGGATTTTGTATTTACTTCCGATGCAATTTCTGTGTTTCATCGTCAATCAGTAGGTCAGAGGGATACAGTAAACCTGGAGTGAAGCATCGGAATCTATAACTAGTGTCACAGGAATGGTTCAAAACATAGACGGCAAGAAGAGTCAGACTTATTGTACTTAAGTCGACATTGTGCCTTTTGTATTTAATTCCAATGCAATTTCTGTGTTTCATCGTCAATAAGAGTGTCAGAGGGATACAGTGAACCTGAAGTGAAGCATCGGAATCTATAACTAGTGTCACGTGAATTATTCAAACCATAGTCAGTTAGAAGAGTCAGTCCTCTTGTCCTTAAGTCGGCATTGTGCCTTTTGTATTTAATTCCGATGCAAATTCTGTGTTTCACCGTCAATTAGAAGGTCCAAGGGATACAGTAAACCTCAAGTGAAGCATCGGAATCTATAACTAGTGTCACAGCAATGGTTCAAAACATAGACAGTAGGAAGAGTCAGTCTTATTGTACTTAAGTCGGCATTGTGCCTTTTGTATTTAATTCCGATGCAATTTCTGTGTTTCATCGTCAATAAGAAGGTCAGAGGGATACAGTAAACCTGAAGTGAAGCATCGGAATCCAAAACTAGTGTCAAAGGAATGGTTCAAAACATAGATAGTAGGAAGAACCAGTCTTCTTGTACGTTAGTCGGGATTGTGCCTGTTGTATTTAATTCCGAAGCAATTTCTGTGTTTCATCGTCAATAACAAGGTCCACGGTATACAGTAAACCTGAAGTAAAGCATCGGAATCTATAACTAGTGTCACAGGAATGGTTCAAATCATAGTCAGTAAGAAGAGTCAATCTTCTTGTCCTTAAGTCGGCATTGTGCCTTTTGTATTTAATTTCGATGCAATTTCTGTGTTTCACCGTCAATTAGAAGGTACAAGGGATACAGTAAACCTGAAGTGAAGCATCGGGCTCTATAACTAGTGTCACAGAAATGGATCAAACCATAGATAGTAGGAAGAGGCAGTCTTCTTTTACTTAAGTCGGCATTGTGCCTTTTGTATTTAATTCCGATGCAATTTCTGTGTTCCATCCTCAATAAGAAGGTAAAAGGGAAACAGTAAACCTGAAGTGAAGCATCGGAATCTATAACTAGTGTCACAGGAATGGTTCAAAACATAGACAGTACGAAGAGTCAGTCTTCATGTACATAAGTCGGCATTGTGGCTTTTGTATTTAATTCTGATGCAATTTCTGTGTTTCATCGTCAATCAGAAGGTCAGAGGGATACAGTAAACCTGAAGTGAAGCATCTTAATCTATAACTAGTGTCACAGCAATGGTTCAAAGCATAGACAGTATGAGGAGTCAGTCTTCTTGTACTTAAGTCGTGCATTGTGCCTTTTGTATTTAATTCCCATGCAATTTCTGTGTTTCATCGTCGATAAGAAGGTCAGAGGGATACAATAAAGCTGAAGGGAAGCATCGAACTCCAAAACTAGTGTCACAGGAACGGTTCAAAAACATAGACAGTAGGAAGAACCAGTCTTCTTGTACGTAAGTCGGCATTGTGCATTTTTTTATTTAATTCCGATGCAATTTCTGTGTTTCATCGTCAATAAGAAGGTCTAAAGGATACAGTAAACCTGGAGTGAAGCATCCGAAACTGTAACTAGTGTCACAGGAATGGTTCAAAACATAGACGGCAAGAAGAGTCAGACTTCTTGTACTTAAGTCGACATTGTGCTTTTGTATTTAATTCCAATGCAATTTCTGTGTTTCATCGTCAATAAGAAGGTCAGTGGGATACAATAAACCTGAAGTGAAGCATCTGAATCTATAACTAGTGTCACAGGAATATTTCAAACAAAGTCAGTAAGAAGAGTCAGTCTTCTTGTCCTTAAGTCGGCATTGTCATGTTGTATTTAATTCCGATGCAATTTCTGTGTTTCATCGTCAATAAGAAGCTCCAAGGGATACAGTATACGTGGTGTGAAGCATCGGAATCTATAACTAGTGTCACGTGAATGGTTCAAACCATAGTCAGTAAGAAGAGACAGTCCTCTTGTACTTAAGTCGACATTGTGCCTTTTGTATTTAATTCCAATGCAAGTTCTGTGTTTCATCGTCAATCAGAAGGTCAGAGGGATACAGTAAACCTGAAGTGAGGCATCGGAATCTATAACTAGTGTCACAGGACTGGTTCAAAACATAGTCAGTAAGAAGAGTCAGTCTTCTTGTCCTTAAGTCGGCATTCTGCCTTTTGTATTTAATTCCGATGCAATTTCTGTGTTTCATCGGCAATAAGGTCAGAGGGATACAGTAAACCTGAAGTGAAGCATCGGAATCTATAACTAGTTTCACAGGAAAGGTTCAAAACATAGTCAGTAAGAAGAGTCAGTCTTCTTGTACTTAAGTCGGCATTGTGCTTTTCTATTTAATTTCGATGCAATTTCTGTGTTTCATCGTCAATAAGAAGGTCGGAGGGATACAGTAAACCGGATGTGAAGCATCGGAATCTATAACTATTGTCACAGGAATGGTTCAAATCATAGTCAGAAAGAAGAGTCAGTCTTCTTGTACTTATGTCGGCATTGTGCCTTTTGTATTTAATTCCGATGCAATTTCTGTGTTTCATCGTCAATTAGATGGTCCAAGGGATACAGTAAACCTGAAGTGAAGCATCGGAATCTTTATCTAGTGTCACTGGAATGGTTCAAAGTATAGACTGTAAGAAGAGTCAGTCTTCTTGTACTTAAGTCGACATTGTGCCTTTTGTATTTAATTCCAATGCAAGTTCTGTGTTTCATCGTCAATCAGAAGGTCAGAGGGGATACAATAAAATTGAAGTGAAGCATCGGAATCTATAACTAGTGTCACAGGAATATTTCAAAACAAAGTCAGTAAGAAGAGTCAGTCTTCTTGTCCTTAAGTCGGCATTGTGCCTTTTGTATCTAATTCCGATGTAATTTCTGTTTCATCGTCAATAAGAAGTTCCAAGGGATACAGTATACCTGGAGTGAAACATCGGAATCTATAACTAGTGTCACAGGAATGGTTCAAAGCATAGACAGTACGAAGAGTCAGTCTTCATGTACATAAGTCGGCATTGTGGCTTTTGTATTTAATTCCGATGCAATTTCTGTTTTTCTTCGTCAATATGAAGGTCAGAGAGATGCAGTAAACCTCAAGTGAAGCATCGGAATCTATAACTAGTGTCACAGGAATGCTTCAAAACTTAGTCAGTAGGAAAAGTCGGTCTTCATGTACTTAAGTCGGCATTGTGCCTTTTGTATTTAATTCCGATGCACTTTCCTTGTTTCATCGTCAATATGAAGCTCCAAGGGATACAGTATACGTGGAGTGAAGCATCGGAATCTATAACTAGTGTCACGTGAATGGTTCAAACCATAGTCAGTAAGAAGAGTCAGTCCTCTTGTCCTTAAGTCGGCATTGTGCCTTTTGTATTTAATTCCGATGCAATTTCTGTGTTTCATCGTCAATCAGTAGGTCAGAGGGATACAGTAAACCTGGAGTGAAGCATCGGAATCTATAACTAGTGTCACAGGAATGGTTCAAAACATAGACGGTAAGAAGAGTCAGACTTATTGTACTTAAGTCGACATTGTGCCTTTTGTATTTAATTCCAATGCAATTTCTGTGTTTCATCGTCAATAAGAGTGTCAGAGGGATACAGTGAACCTGAAGTGAAGCATCGGAATCTATAACTAGTGTCACGTGAATTATTCAAACCATAGTCAGTTAGAAGAGTCAGTCCCCTTGTCCTTAAGTCGGCATTGTGCCTTTTGTATTTAATTCCGATGCAAATTCTGTGTTTCACCGTCAATTAGAAGGTCCAAGGGATACAGTAAACCTCAAGTGAAGCATCGGAATCTATAACTAGTGTCACAGCAATGGTTCAAAACATAGACAGTAAGAAGAGTCAGTCTTCATGTACTTAAGTCGGCATTGTGCCTTTTGTATTTAATTCCGATGCAATTTCTGTGTTTCATCGTCAATACGAAGGTCCAAGGGATACAGTAAACCTCAAGTGAAGCATCGGAATCTATAACTAGTGTCACAGCAATGGTTCAAAACATAGACAGTAGGAAGAGTCAGTCTTATTGTACTTAAGTCGGCATTGTGCCTTTTTTATTTAATTCCGATGCAATTTCTGTGTTTCATCGTCAATAAGAAGGTCAGAGGGATACAGTAAACCTGAAGTGAAGCATCGGAATCCAAAACTAGTGTCAAAGGAATGGTTCAAAACATAGGACAGTAGGAAGAACCAGTCTTCTTGTACGTTAGTCGGCATTGTGCCTGTTGTATTTAATTCCGAAGCAATTTCTGTGTTTCATCGTCAATAACAAGGTCCAAGGTTTACAGTAAACCTGAAGTAAAGCATCGGAATCTATAACTAGTGTCACAGGAATGGTTCAAATCATAGTCAGTAAGAAGAGTCCATCTTCTTGTCCTTAAGTCGGCATTGTGCCTTTTGTATTTAATTTCGATGCAATTTCTGTGTTTCACCGTCAATTAGAAGGTCCAAGGGATACAGTAAACCTGAAGTGAAGCATCGGGCTCTATAACTAGTGTCACAGAAATGGATCAAACCATAGATAGTAGGAAGAGGCAGTCTTCTTATACTTAAGTCGGCATTGTGCCTTTTGTATTTAATTCCGATGCAATTTCTGTGTTCCATCGTCAATAAGAAGGTAAAAGGGAAACAGTAAACCTGAAGTGAAGCATCGGAATCTATAACTAGTGTCACAGGAATGGTTCAAAACATAGACAGTACGAAGAGTCAGTCTTCATGTACATAAGTCGGCATTGTGGCTTTTGTATTTAATTCTGATGCAATTTCTGTGTTTCATCGTCAATCAGAAGGTCAGAGGGATACAGTAAACCTGAAGTGAAGCATCGGAATCTATAACTAGTGTCACAGGACTGGTTCAAAACATAGTCAGTAAGAAGAGTCAGTCTTCTTGTCCTTAAGTCGGCATTGTGCCTTTTGTATTTAATTCCGATGCAATTTCTGTGTTTCATCGGCAATAAGGTCAGAGGGATACAGTAAACCTGAAGTGAAGCATCGGAATCTATAACTAGTGTCACAGCAATGGTTCAAAGCATAGACAGTATGAGGAGTCAGTCTTCTTGTACTTAAGTCGGCATTTTGCCTTTTGTATTTAATTCCGATGCAATTTCTGTGTTTCATCGTCGATAAGAAGGTCAGAGGGATACAGTAAAGCAGAAGGGAAGCATCGATCTCCAAAACTAGTGTCACAGGAATGGTTCAAAACATAGACAGTAGGAAGAACCAGTCTTCTTGTACGTAAGTCGGCATTGTGCATTTTTTTATTTAATTCCGATGCAATTTCTGTGTTTCATCGTCAACAAGAAGGTCCAAGGGATACAGTAAACCTGGAGTGAAGCATCGGAATGTGTAACTAGTGTCACAGGAATGGTTCAAAACATAGACGGCAAGAAGAGTCAGACTTCTTGTACTTAAGTCGACATTGTGCCTTTTGTATTTAATTCCAATGCAATTTCTGTGTTTCATCGTCAACAAGAAGGTCAGTGGGATACAATAAACCTGAAGTGAAGCATCGGAATCTATAACTAGTGTCACAGGAATATTTCAAACAAAGTCAGTAAGAAGAGTCAGTCTTCTTGTCCTTAAGTCGGCATTGTGCATTTTGTATTTAATTCCGATGCAATTTCTGTGTTTCATCGTCAATAAGAAGCTCCAAGGGATACAGTATACGTGGTGTGAAGCATCGGAATCTATAACTAGTGTCACGTGAATGGTTCAAACCATAGTCAGTAAGAAGAGACAGTCCTCTTGTACTTAAGTCGGCATTGTGCCTTTTGTATTTAATTCCGATGCAATTTCTGTGTTTCGTCGTCAATATGGTTAGAGGGATACAGTAAACCTGAAGTGAAGCATTGGAATCTATAACTAGTGTCACAGCAATGGTTCAAAACATAGACAGTAGGAAGAGTCTGTCTTCTTGTACTTAAGTCGGCTTTGTGCGTTTTGTACTTAATTCCGATGCAATTTCTGTGTTTCATCGTCAATAAGAAGGTCAGAGCGATACAGTAAACCTGAAGTGAAGCTTCGGAATCCAAAACTAGTGTCACAGGAATGGTTCAAAACATAGACAGTAGGAAGACACAGTCTTTTTGTACGTTAGTCGGCATTGTGCCTTTTGTATTTAATTCCGATGCAATTTCTGTGTTTCATCGTCAATAAGAAGGTCCAAGGTATACAGTAAACATAAAGTAAAGCATCGGAATCTATAACTAGTTTCACAGGAATGGTTCAAAACATAGTCAGTAAGAAGAGTCAGTCTTCTTGTACTTAAGTCGGCATTGTGCTTTTCTATTTAATTTCGATGCAATTTCTGTGTTTCATCGTCAATAAGAAGGTCGGAGGGATACAGTAAACCGGATGTGAAGCATCGGAATCTATAACTATTGTCACAGGAATGGTTCAAATCATAGTCAGAAAGAAGAGTCAGTCTTCTTGTCCTTATGTCGGCATTGTGCCTTTTGTATTTAATTCCGATGCAATTTCTGTGTTTCATCGTCAATTAGATGGACCAAGGGATACAGTAAACCTGAAGTGAAGCATCGGAATCTTTATCTAGTGTCACTGGAATGGTTCAAAGTATAGACTGTAAGAAGAGTCAGTCTTCTTGTACTTAAGTCTGCATTGTGCCTTTTGTATTTAATTCCGATACAATTTCTGTGATTCATCGGCAATAAAAAGGTCCAAAGGGTACAGTAAACCTGAAGTGAAGCATCGGACTCTATAACTAGTGTCACAGAAATGGATCAAACCATAGACAGTAGGAAGAGTCAGACTTCTTGTACTTAAGTCGACATTGTGCCTTTTGTATTTAATTCCAATGCAATTTCTGTGTTTCATCGTGAATCAGAAGGTCAGAGGGATACAATAAAATTGAAGTGAAGCATCGGAATCTATAACTAGTGTCACAGGAATATATCAAAACAAAGTCAGTAAGAAGAGTCAGTCTTCTTGTCCTTAATTCGGCATTGTGCGTTTTGTATCTAATTCCGATGTAATTTCTGTTTCATCGTCAATAAGAAGTTCCAAGGGATACAGTATACCTGGAGTGAAACATCGGAATCTATAACTAGTGTCACAGGAATGGTTCAAAGCATAGACAGTACGAAGAGTCAGTCTTCATGTACATAAGTCGGCATTGTGGTTTTTGTATTTAATTCCGATGCAATTTCTGTTTTTCTCCGTCAATATGAGGGTCAGAGGGATGCAGTAAACCTCAAGTGAAGCATCGGAATCCATAACTAGTGTCACAGGACTGGTTCAAAACATAGTCAGTAAGAAGAGTCAGTCTTCTTGTCCTTAAGTCGGCATTGTGCCTTTTGTATTTAATTCCGATGCAATTTCTGTGTTTCATCGGCAATAAGGTCAGAGGGATACAGTACACCTGAAGTGAAGCATCGGAATCTATAACTAGTGTCACAGCAATGGTTCAAAGCATAGACAGTATGAGGAGTCAGTCTTCTTGTACTTAAGTCGGCATTGTGCCTTTTGTATTTAATTCCGATGCAATTTCTGTGTTTCATCGTCGATAAGAAGGTCAGAGGGATACAGTGAAGCTGAAGGGAAGCATCAAACTCCAAAACTAGTGTCACAGGAATGGTTCAAAACATAGACAGTAGGAAGAACCAGTCTTCTTGTACGTAAGTCGGCATTGTGCATTTTTTTATTTAATTCCGATGCAATTTCTGTGTTTCATCGTCAACAAGAAGGTCCAAGGGATACAGTAAACCTGGAGTGAAGCATCGGAATCTGTAACTAGTGTCACAGGAATGGTTCAAAACATAGACGGCAAGAAGAGTCAGACTTCTTGTACTTAAGTCGACATTGTGCCTTTTGTATTTAATTCCAATGCAATTTCTGTGTTTCATCGTCAACAAGAAGGTCAGTGGGATACAATAAACCTGAAGTGAAGCATCGGAATCTATAACTAGTGTCACAGGAATATTTCAAACAAAGTCAGTAAGAAGAGTCAGTCTTCTTGTCCTTAAGTCGGCATTGTGCATTTTGTATTTAATTCCGATGCAATTTCTGTGTTTCATCGTCAATAAGAAGCTCCAAGGGATACAGTATACGTTGTGTGAAGCATCGGAATCTATAACTAGTGTCACGTGAATGGTTCAAACCATAGTCAGTAAGAAGAGACAGTCCTCTTGTACTTAAGTCGGCATTGTGCCTTTTGTATTTAATTCCGATGCAATTTCTGTGTTTCGTCGGCAATATGGTTAGAGGGATACAGTAAACCTGAAGTGAAGCATTGGAATCTATAACTAGTGTCACAGCAATGGTTCAAAACATAGACAGTAGGAAGAGTCTGTCTTCTTGTACTTAAGTCGGCATTGTGCGTTTTGTACTTAATTCCGATGCAATTTCTGTGTTTCATCGTCAATAAGAAGGTCAGAGCGATACAGTAAACCTGAAGTGAAGCTTCGGAATCCAAAACTAGTGTCACAGGAATGGTTCAAAACATAGACAGTAGGAAGACACAGTCTTTTTGTACGTTAGTCGGCATTGTGCCTTTTGTATTTAATTCCGATGCAATTTCTGTGTTTCATCGTCAATAAGAAGGTCCAAGGTATACAGTAAACATAAAGTAAAGCATCGGAATCTATAACTAGTTTCACAGGAATGGTTCAAAGCATAGTCAGTAAGAAGAGTCAGTCTTCTTGTACTTAAGTCGGTATTGTGCTTTTCTATTTAATTTCGATGCAATTTCTGTGTTTCATCGTCAATAAGAAGGTCGGAGGGATACAGTAAACCGGATGTGAAGCATCGGAATCTATAACTATTGTCACAGGAATGGTTCAAATCATAGTCAGAAAGAAGAGTCTGTCTTCTTGTCCTTATGTCGGCATTGTGCCTTTTGTATTTAATTCCGATGCAATTTCTGTGTTTCATCGTCAATTAGATGGTCCAAGGGATACAGTAAACCTGAAGTGAAGCATCGGAATCTTTATCTAGTGTCACTGGAATGGTTCAAGGTATAGACTGTAAGAAGAGTCAGTCTTCTTGTACTTAAGTCTGCATTGTGCCTTTTGTATTTAATTCCGATACAATTTCTGTGATTCATCGGCAATAAAAAGGTCCAAAGGGTACAGTAAACCTGAAGTGAAGCATCGGACTCTATAACTAGTGTCACAGAAATGGATCAAACCATAGACAGTAGGAAGAGTCAGACTTCTTGTACTTAAGTCGACATTGTGCCTTTTGTATTTAATTCCAATGCAATTTCTGTGTTTCATCGTCAATCAGAAGGTCAGAGGGATACAATAAAATTGAAGTGAAGCATCGGAATCTATAACTAGTGTCACAGGAATATTTCAAAACAAAGTCAGTAAGAAGAGTCAGTCCTCTTGACCTTAAGTCGGCATTGTGCGTTTTGTATCTAATTCCGATGTAATTTCTGTTTCATCGTCAATAAGAAGTTCCAAGGGATACAGTATACCTGGAGTGAAACATCGGAATCTATAACTAGTGTCACAGGAATGGTTCAAAGCATAGACAGTACGAAGAGTCAGTCTTCATGTACATAAGTCGGCATTGTGGTTTTTGTATTTAATTCCGATGCAATTTCTGTTTTTCTTCGTCAGTATGAGGGTCAGAGGGATGCAGTAAACCTCAAGTGAAGCATAGGAATCTATAACTAGTGTCACAGGAATGCTTCAAAACTTAGTCAGTAGGAAAAGTCGGTCTTCATGTACTTAAGTCGGCATTGTGACTTTTGTATTTAGTTCCGATGCAATTTCTGTGTTTCATCGTCAATAAGAAAGTACAAGCGACACAGTATACCGGAAGTGAAGCATCGGAATCTATAACTTGTGTCACACTAATGGTTCAAAACAAAATCAGTAAGAAGATTCAGTCTTCTTGTCCTTAAGTCGGCATTGTGCCTTTTGTATTTAGTTCCGATACAATTTTGTGTTTCATCGTCAATAAGATGGTCCAAGGGATTCAGTAAACCTGAAGTGAAGCATCGGAATCAATAACTAGTGTCACAGGAACGGTTCAAATCATTGTCAATAAGAAGAGTCTGTCTTCATGTACATAAGTCGGCGTTGTGCCTTTTGTATTTAATTCCGATGCAATTTCTGTGTTTCATCGTAAATAAAAAAGTACAAGGGATACAGTAAACCTGAAGTGAAGCATCGGAATCTATGACTGGTGTCACAGGAATGGTTCAAAACATGGACAGTAGGAAGAGTCAGTGTTCTTGTACTTAAGTCGGCAGTGTGCCTTTTGTATTTAATTCCGATGCAATTTCTGTGTCTCATCGTCAATAAGAAGGTCAGAGGGATACAGTAAACCTGAAGTGAAGCAACGGAATCAATAACTAGTGTCACAGGAATGGTTCATATCATTGTCAATAAGAAGAGTCGGTCTTCATGTACTTAAGTGGCATTGTGCCTTTTGTATTTAATTCCGATGCAATTTCTGTGTTTCATCGTCAGTAAGAAAGTACAAGCGACACAGTAAACCAGAAGTGAAGCATCGGAATCTATAACTTGTGTCACACTAATGGTTCAAAACAAAGTCAGTAAGAAGAGTCAGTCTTCTTGTCCTAAAGTCGGCATTGTGCCTTTTGTCTTTAGTTCCGATACAATTTTGTGTTTCATCGTCAATAAGATGGTCCAAAGGATACAGTAAACCTGGAGTAAAGCATCGGAATCTATAACTAGTGTCACAGGAATGGTTCAAAACATAGACAGTAAGAAGAGTCTGTCTTCATGTACTTAAGTCGGCATTGTGCCTTTTGTATTTAATTCCGATGCAATTTCTGTGTTTCATCGTCAATACGAAGGTCCAAGGGATACAGTAAACCTCAAGTGAAGCATCGGAATCTATAACTAGTGTCACAGGAATGGTTCAAACATAGACTTTAAGAAGAGTCAGTCTTCTTGTACTCAAGTCGGCATTGTGCCTTTTGTATTTAATTGCGATGCAATATGTGTGTTTCATAGTCAATAAGAAGGTCAGAGGGATACAGTAAACCGGATGTGAAGCATCGGAATCTATAACTAGTGTCACAGGAATGGTTCAAAACATAGTCAGTAATAAGAGTCAGTCTTCTTGTCCTTAAGTCGGCATTGTGCCTTTTGTATTTAATTCCGATGCAATTTCTGTGTTTCATCGTCAATAAGAAGGTCCAAGGGAATCAGTAAACCTGAAATGAAGCATCGGAATCTATAACTAGTGTCACAGGAATGGTTCAAAATATACACAGTACGAAGAGTCAGTATTCATGTACATAAGTCGGCATTGTGGCTTTTGTATTTAATTCTGATGGAATTTCTGTATTTCATTGTCAATCAGAAGGTCAGAGGGATACAGTAAACCTGAAGTGAAGCATCAGAATCTATAACTAGTGTCACAGGAATGGTTCAAAGCATAGACAGTAAGAAGAGTCAGTCTTCTTGTCCTTAAGTCGGCATTGTGCCTTTTGTATTTAATTCCGATGCAATTTCTGTGTTTCATCGTCAATAAGAAGTTGCAAGGGATACAGTAAACCTGGAGTGAAGCATCGGAATCTATAACTAGTGTCACAGGGATGGTTCAAAACATAGACGGTAAGAAGAGTTAGGCTTATTGTACTTAAGTCGACACTGTGCTTTTTGTATTTAATTCAATGCAATTTCTGTGTTTCATCGTCAATACGAAGGTCAGAGAGATACAGAAAACCTGAAGTGAAGCATTGGAATCTATAACTAGTGTCACGTGAATGGTTCAACCCATAGTCAGTAATAAGATTCAGTCCTCTTGTCCTTAAGTCGGCATTGTGCGTTTTGTATTTAATTCCGATGCAATTTCTGTGTTTCATTGTCAATAAGAAGGTCAGAGGGATACAGTAAACCTGAAGTGAAGCTTCGGAATCCAAAACTAGTGTCACAGGAATGGTTCAAAACATAGACAGTAGGAAGAACCAGTCTTTTTGTACGTTAGTCGGCATTGTGCCTTTTGTATTTAATTCCGATGCAATTTCTGTGTTTCATCGTCAATAAGAAGGTCCAAGGTATACAGTAAATCTGACGTAAGGCATCGGAATCTATAACTAGTTTCACAGGAATGGTTCAAAACATAGTCAGTAAGAAGAGTCAGTCTTCTTGTACTTAAGTCGGCATTGTGCTTTTCTATTTAATTTCGATGCAATTTCTGTGTTTCATCGTCAATAAGAAGGTCGGAGGGATACAGTAAACCGGATGTGAAGCATCGGAATCTATAACTATTGTCACAGGAATGGTTCAAATCATAGTCAGAAAGAAGAGTCAGTCTTCTTGTCCTTATGTCGGCATTGTGCCTTTTGTATTTAATTCCGATGCAATTTCTGTGTTTCATCGTCAATTAGATTGTCCAAGGGATACAGTAAACCTGAAGTGAAGCATCGGAATCTTTATCTAGTGTCACTGGAATGGTACAAAGTATAGACTGTAAGAAGAGTCAGTCTTCTTGTACTTAAGTCGGCATTGTGCCTTTTGTATTTAATTCCGATGCAATTTCTGTGATTCATCGTCAATAAAAAGGTCCAAAGGATACAGTAAACCTGAAGTGAAGCATCGGACTCTATAACTAGTGTCACAGAAATGGATCAAACCATAGACAGTAGGAAGAGTCAGACTTCTTGTACTTAAGTCGACATTGTGCCTTTTGTATTTAATTCCAATGCAATTTCTGTGTTTCATCGTCAATCAGAAGGTCAGAGGGATACAATAAAATTGAAGTGAAGCATCGGAATCTATAACTAGTGTCACAGGAATATTTCAAAACAAAGTCAGTAAGAAGAGTCAGTCTTCTTGTCCTTAAGTCGGCATTGTGCCTTTTGTATCTAATTCCGATGTAATTTCTGTTTCATCGTCAATAAGAAGTTCCAAGGGATACAGTATACCTGGAGTGAAACATCGGAATCTATAACTAGTGTCACAGGAATGGTTCAAAGCATAGACAGTACGAAGAGTCAGTCTTCATGGACATAAGTCGGCATTGTGGCTTTTGTATTTAATTCCGATGCAATTTCTGTTTTTCTTCGTCAATATGAAGGTCAGAGGGATGCAGTAAACCTCAAGTGAAGCATCGGAATCTATAACTAGTGTCACAGGAATGCTTCAAAACTTAGTCAGCAGGAAAAGTCGGTCTTCATGTACTTAAGTCGGCATTGTGCCTTTTGTATTTAGTTCCGATGCAATTTCTGTGTTTCATCGTCAATAAGAAGGTCCAAGCGATACAGTAAACCAGAAGTGAAGCATCGGAATCTATAACTTGTGTCACACTAATGGTTCAAAACAAAGTCAGTAAGAAGAGTCAGTCTTCTTGTCCTTAATTCGGCATTGTGCCTTTTGTATTTAGTTCCGATACAATTTTGTGTTTCATCGTCAATAAGAATGTTCAAGGGATACAGTAAACCTGAAGTGAAGCAACGGAATCAATAACTAGTGTCACAGGAATGGTTCATATCATTGTCAATAAGAAGAGTCGGTCTTCATGTACTTAAGTCGGCATTGTGCCTTTTGTATTTAATTCCGATGCAATTTCTGTGTTTCATCGTCAATAAGAAAGTACAAGCGACACAGTAAACCAGAAGTGAAGCATCGGAATCTATAACTTGTGTCACACTAATGGTTCAAAACAAAGTCAGTAAGAAGAGTCAGTCTTCTTGTCCTTTAGTCGGCATTGTGCCTTTTGTATTTAATTCCGATGCAATTTCTGTGTTTCATCGGCAATAAGGTCAGAGGGATACAGTAAACCTGAAGTGAAGCATCGGAATCTATAACTAGTGTCACAGGAATGGTTCAAAACATAGATGGCAAGAAGAGTCAGACTCCTTGTACTTAAGTCGACATTGTGCCTTTTGTATTTAATTCCAATGCAATTTCTGTGTTTCATCGTCAATAAGAAGGTCAGTGGGATACAATAAACCTGAAGTGAAGCATCGGAATCTATAACTAGTGTCACAGGAATATTTCAAACAAAGTCAGTAAGAAGAGTCAGTCTTCTTGTCCTTAAGTCGGCATTGTGCATTTTGTATTTAATTCCGATGCAATTTCTGTGTTCCATCGTCAATAAGAAGCTCCAAGGGATACAGTATACGTGGTGTGAAGCATCGGAATCTGTAACTAGTGTCACGTGAATGGTTCAAACCATAGTCAGTAAGAAGAGACAGTCTTCTTGTACTTAAGTCGGCATTGTGCCTTTTGTATTTAATTCCGATGCAATTTCTGTGTTTCGTCGGCAATATGGTCAGAGGGATACAGTAAACCTGAAGTGAAGCATTGGAATCTATAACTAGTGTCACAGCAATGGTTCAAAACATAGACAGTAGGAAGAGTCAGTCTTCTAGTACTTAAGTCGGCATTGTGCGTTTTGTATTTGATTCCGATGCAATTTCTGTGTTTCATCGTCAATAAGAAGGTCAGAGGGATACAGTAAACCTGAAGTGAAGCTTCGGAATCCAAAACTAGTGTCACAGGAATGGTTCAAAACATAGACAGTAGGAAGAACCAGTCTTTTTGTACGTTAGTCGGCATTGTGCCTTTTGTATTTAATTCCGATGCAATTTCTGTGTTTCATCGTCAATAAGAAGGTCCAAGGTATACAGTAAACCTGAAGTAAAGCATCGGAATCTATAACTAGTTTCACAGGAATGGTTCAAAACATAGTCAGTAAGAAGAGTCAGTCTTCTTGTACTTAAGTCGGCATTGTGCTTTTCTATTTAATTTCGATGCAATTTCTGTGTTTCATCGTCAATACGAAGGTCGGTGGGATACAGTAAACCGGATGTGAAGCATCGGAATCTATAACTATTGTCACAGGAATGGTTCAAATCATAGTCAGAAAGAAGAGTCAGTCTTCTTGTCCTTATGTCGGCATTGTGCCTATTGTATTTAATTCCGATGCAATTTCTGTGCTTCATCGTCAATTAGATGGTCCAAGGGATACAGTAAACCTGAAGTGAAGCATCGGAATCTTTATCTAGTGTCACTGGAATGGTTCAAAGTATAGACTGTAAGAAGAGTCAGTCTTCTTGTACTTAAGTCGGCATTGTGCCTTTTGTATTTAATTCCGATGCAATTTCTGTGATTCATCGTCAATAAAAAGGTCCAAAGGATACAGTAAAAATGAAGTGAAGCATCGGACTCTATAACTAGTGTCACAAAAATGGATCAAACCATAGACAGTAGGAAGTGTCAGACTTCTTGTACTTAAGTCGACATTGTGCCTTTTGTATTTAATTCCAATGCAATTTCTGTGTTTCATCGGCAATCAGAAGGTCAGAGGGATACAATAAAATTGAAGTGAAGCATCGGAATCTATAACTAGTGTCACAGGAATATTTCAAAACAAAGTCAGTATGAAGAGTCAGTCTTCTTGTCCTTAAGTCGGCATTGTGCCTTTTGTATCTAATTCCGATGTAATTTCTGTTTCATCGTCAATAAGAAGTTCCAAGGGATACAGTATACCTGGAGTGAAACATCGGAATCTATAACTAGTGTCACAGGAATGGTTCAAAGCATAGACAGTACGAAGAGTCAGTCTTCATGTACATAAGTCGGCATTGTGGCTTTTGTATTTAATTCCGATGCAAATTCTGTTTTTCTTCGTCAATATGAAGGTCAGAGGGATGCAGTAAACCTCAAGTGAAGCATCGGAATTTATAACTAGTATCACAGGAATGCTTCAATACTTAGTCAGTAGGAAAAGTCGGTCTTCATGTACTTAAGTCAGCATTGTGCCTTTTGTATTTAGTTCCGATGCAATTTCTGTGTTTCATCGTCAATACGAAGGTCCAAGCGATACAGTAAACCAGAAGTGAAGCATCGGAATCTGTAACTTGTGTCACACTAATGGTTCAAAACAAAGTCAGTAAGAAGAGTCAGTCTTCTTGTCCTTAATTCGGCATTGTGCCTTTTGTATTTAGTTCCGATACAATTTTGTGTTTCATCGTCAATAAGAATGTTCAAGGGAATCAGTAAACCTGAAATGAAGCATCGGAATCTATAACTAGTGTCACAGGAATGGTTCAAAACATACACAGTACGTAGAGTCAGTATTCATGTACATAAGTCGGCATTGTGGCTTTTGTATTTAATTCTGATGCAATTTCTGTATTTCATTGTCAATCAGAAGGTCAGAGGGATACAGTAAACCTGAAGTGAAGCATCGGAATCTATAACTAGTGTCACAGGAATGGTTCAAAGCATAGACAGTAAGAAGAGTCAGTCTTCTTGTCCTTAAGTCGGCATTGTGCCTTTTGTATTTAATTCCGATGCAATTTCTGTGTTTCATCGTCAATAAGAAGTTCCAAGGGTTACAGTAAACCTGGAGTGAAGCATCGGAATCTATAACTAGTGTCACAGGGATGGTTCAAAACATAGACGGTAAGAAGAGTTAGGCTTATTGTACTTAAGTCGACATTGTGCTTTTTGTATTTAATTCCAATGCAATTTCTGTGTTTCATCGTCAATACGAAGGTCAGATAGATACAGAAAACCTGAAGTGAAGCATTGGAATCTATAACTAGTGTCACGTGAATGGTTCAAACCATAGTCAGTAAGAAGATTCAGTCCTCTTGTCCTTAAGTCGGCATTGTGCTTTTTGTACTTAATTCCAATGCAATTTCTGGGTTTCGTGTGCAATTTGGTCAGAGGGGTACAGTAAACCTGAAGTGAAGCATCGGAATCTATAACTAGTGTCACAGCAATGGTTCAAAACATAGACAGTAGGAAGAGTCAGTCTTCTTGTACTTAAGTCGGCATTGTGCCTTTTGTATTAATTCCGATGCAATTTCTGTGTTTCATCGTCAATAAGAAGGTCAGAGGGATACAGTAAACCTGAAGTGAAGCATCGGAATCCAAAACTAGTGTTAAAGGAATGGTTCAAAACATAGACAGTAAGAAGAGTCAGTCTTCTTGTACTTAAGTCGGCATTGTGCCTTTTCTATTTAATTCCGATGCAATTTCTGTGTTTCATCGTCAATAAGAAGGTCCAAGGTATACAGTAAACCTGAAGTAAAGCATCGGAATCTATAACTAGTTTCACAGGAATGGTTCAAAACATAGTCAGTAAGAAGAGTCAGTCTTCTTGTACTTAAGTCAGCATTGTGCTTTTCTATTTCATTTCGATGCAATTTCTGTGTTTCATCGTCAATACGAAGGTCGGTGGGATACAGTAAACCGGATGTGAAGCATCGGAATCTATAACTATTGTCACAGGAATGGTTCAAATCATAGTCAGAAAGAAGAGTCAGTCTTCTTGTCCTTATGTCGGCATTGTGCCTATTGTATTTAATTCCGATGCAATTTCTGTGCTTCATCGTCAATTAGATGGTCCAAGGGATACAGTAAACCTGAAGTGAAGCATCGGAATCTTTATCTAGTGTCACTGGAATGGTTCAAAGTATAGACTGTAAGAAGAGTCAGTCTTCTTGTACTTAAGTCGGCATAGTGCCTTTTGTATTTAATTCCGATGCAATTTCTGTGATTCATCGTCAATAAAAAGGTCCAAAGGATACAGTAAAAATGAAGTGAAGCATCGGACTCTATAACTAGTGTCACAAAAATGGATCAAACCATAGACAGTAGGAAGAGTCAGACTTCTTGTACTTAAGTCGACATTGTGCCTTTTGTATTTAATTCCAATGCAATTTCTGTGTTTCATCGGCAATCAGAAGGTCAGAGGGATACAATAAAATTGAAGTGAAGCATCGGAATCTATAACTAGTGTCACAGGAATATTTCAAAACAAAGTCAGTATGAAGAGTCAGTCTTCTTGTCCTTAAGTCGGCATTGTGCCTTTTGTATCTAATTCCGATGTAATTTCTGTTTCATCGTCAATAAGAAGTTCCAAGGGATACAGTATACCTGGAGTGAAACATCGGAATCTATAACTAGTGTCACAGGAATGGTTCAAAGCATAGACAGTACGAAGAGTCAGTCTTCATGTACATAAGTCGGCATTGTGGCTTTTGTATTTAATTCCGATGCAAATTCTGTTTTTCTTCGTCAATATGAAGGTCAGAGGGATGCAGTAAACCTCAAGTGAAGCATCGGAATCTATAACTAGTATCACAGGAATGCTTCAATACTTAGTCAGTAGGAAAAGTCGGTCTTCATGTACATAAGTCGGCATTGTGCCTTTTGTATTTAGTTCCGATGCAATTTCTGTGTTTCATCGTCAATACGAAGGTCCAAGCGATACAGTAAACCAGAAGTGAAGCATCGGAATCTGTAACTTGTGTCACACTAATGGTTCAAAACAAAGTCAGTAAGAAGAGTCAGTCTTCTTGTCCTTAATTCGGCATTGTGCCTTTTGTATTTAGTTCCGATACAATTTTGTGTTTCATCGTCAATAAGAATGTTCTAGGGATACAGTAAACCTGAAGTGAAGCAACGGAATCAATAACTAGTGTCACAGGAATGGTTCATATCATTGTCAATAAGAAGAGTCGGTCTTCATGTACTTAAGTTGGCATTGTGCCTTTTGTATTTAATTCCGATGCAATTTCTGTGTTTCATCGTCAATAAGAAAGTACAAGCGACACAGTAAACCAGAAGTGAAGCATCGGAATCTATAACTTGTGTCACACTAATGGTTCAAAGCAAAGTCAGTAAGAAGAGTCAGTCTTCTTGTCCTTAAGTCGGCATTGTGCCTTTTGTATTTAGTTCCGATACAATTTTGTGTTTCATCGTCAATAAGATGGTCCAAGGGATTCAGTAAACCTGAAGTGAAGCATCGGAATCAATAACTAGTGTCACAGGAATGGTTCAAATCATTGTCAATAAGAAGAGTCGGTCTTCATGTACATAAGTCGGCGTTGTGCCTTTTGTATTTAATTCCGATGCAATATCTGTGTTTCATCGTCAATAAAAAAGTACAAGGGATACAGTAAACCTGAAGTGAAGCATCGGAATCTATGACTGGTGTCACAGGAATGGTTCAAAACATGGACAGTAGGAAGAGTCAGTGTTCTTGTACTTAAGTCGGCATTGTGCCTTTTGTATTTAATTCCGATGCAATTTCTGTGTCTCATCGTCAATAAGAAGGTCAGAGGGATACAGTAAACCTGAAGTGAAGCAACGGAATCAATAACTAGTGTCACAGGAATGGTTCATATCATTGTCAATAAGAAGAGTCGGTCTTCATGTACTTAAGTCGGCATTGTGCCTTTTGTATTTAATTCCGATGCAATTTCTGTGTTTCATCGTCAATAAGAAAGTACAAGCGACACAGTAAACCAGAAGTGAAGCATCGGAATCTATAACTTGTGTCACACTAATGGTTCAAAACAAAGTCAGTAAGAAGAGTCAGTCTTCTTGTCCTTAAGTCGGCATTGTGCCTATTGTCTTTAGTTCCGATACAATTTTGTGTTTCATCGTCAATAAGATGGTCCAAGGGATACAGTAAACCTGGAGTAAAGCATCGGAATCTATAACTAGTGTCACAGGAATGGTTCAAAACATAGACAGTAAGAAGAGTCAGTCTTCATGTACTTAAGTCGGCATTGTGCCTTTTGAATTTAATTCCGATGCAATTTCTGTGTTTCATCGTCAATACGAAGGTCCAAGGGATACAGTAAACCTCAAGTGAAGCATCGGAATCTATAACTAGTGTCACAGGAATGGTTCAAACATAGACTGTAAGAAGAGTCAGTCTTCTTGTACTCAAGTCGGCATTGTGCCTTTTGTATTTAATTGCGATGCAATTTCTGTGTTTCATAGTCAATAAGAAGGTCAGAGGGATACAGTAAACCGGATGTGAAGCATCGGAATCTATAACTAGTGTCACAGGAATGGTTCAAAACATAGTCAGTATGAAGAGTCAGTCTTCTTGTCCTTAAGTCGGCATTGTGCCTCTTGTATTTAATTCCGATGCAATTTCTGTGTTTCATCGTCAATAAGAAGGTCCAAGGGAATCAGTAAACCTGAAATGAAGCATCGGAATCTATAACTAGTGTCACAGGAATGGTTCAAAACATACACAGTACGTAGAGTCAGTATTCATGTACATAAGTCGGCATTGTGGCTTTTGTATTTAATTCTGATGCAATTTCTGTATTTCATTGTCAATCAGAAGGTCAGAGGGATACAGTAAACCTGAAGTGAAGCATCGGAATCTATAACTAGTGTCACAGGAATGGTTCAAAGCATAGACAGTAAGAAGAGTCAGTCTTCTTGTCCTTAAGTCGGCATTGTGCCTTTTGTATTTAATTCCGATGCAATTTCTGTGTTTCATCGTCAATAAGAAGTTCCAAGGGTTACAGTAAACCTGGAGTGAAGCATCGGAATCTATAACTAGTGTCACAGGGATGGTTCAAAACATAGACGGTAAGAAGAGTTAGGCTTATTGTACTTAAGTCGACATTGTGCTTTTTGTATTTAATTCCAATGCAATTTCTGTGTTTCATCGTCAATACGAAGGTCAGATAGATACAGAAAACCTGAAGTGAAGCATTGGAATCTATAACTAGTGTCACGTGAATGGTTCAAACCATAGTCAGTAAGAAGATTCAGTCCTCTTGTCCTTAAGTCGGCATTGTGCCTTTTGTACTTAATTCCAATGCAATTTCTGGGTTTCGTGTGCAATTTGGTCAGAGGGATACAGTAAACCTGAAGTGAAGCATCGGAATCTATAACTAGTGTCACAGCAATGGTTCAAAACATAGACAGTAGGAAGAGTCAGTCTTCTTGTACTTAAGTCGGCATTGTGCCTTTTGTATTAATTCCGATGCAATTTCTGTGTTTCATCGTCAATAAGAAGGTCAGAGGGATACAGTAAACCTGAAGTGAAGCATCGGAATCCAAAACTAGTGTCAAAGGAATGGTTCAAAACATAGACAGTAAGAAGAGTCAGTCTTCTTGTACTTAAGTCGGCATTGTGCCTTTTCTATTTAATTCCGATGCAATTTCTGTGTTTCATCGTCAATAAGAAGGTCCAAGGTATACAGTAAACCTGAAGTAAAGCATCGGAATCTATAACTAGTTTCACAGGAATGGTTCAAAACATAGTCAGTAAGAAGAGTCAGTCTTCTTGTACTTAAGTCGGCATTGTGCTTTTCTATTTAATTTCGATGCAATTTCTGTGTTTCATCGTCAATACGAAGGTCGGTGGGATACAGTAAACCGGATGTGAAGCATCGGAATCTATAACTATTGTCACAGGAATGGTTCAAATCATAGTCAGAAAGAAGAGTCAGTCTTCTTGTCCTTATGTCGGCATTGTGCCTATTGTATTTAATTCCGATGCAATTTCTGTGCTTCATCGTCAATTAGATGGTCCTAGGGATACAGTAAACCTGAAGTGAAGCATCGGAATCTTTATCTAGTGTCACTGGAATGGTTCAAAGTATAGACTGTAAGAAGAGTCAGTCTTCTTGTACTTAAGTCGGCATAGTGCCTTTTGTATTTAATTCCGATGCAATTTCTGTGATTCATCGTCAATAAAAAGGTCCAAAGGATACAGTAAAAATGAAGTGAAGCATCGGACTCTATAACTAGTGTCACAAAAATGGATCAAACCATAGACAGTAGGAAGAGTCAGACTTCTTGTACTTAAGTCGACATTGTGCCTTTTGTATTTAATTCCAATGCAATTTCTGTGTTTCATCGGCAATCAGAAGGTCAGAGGGATACAATAAAATTGAAGTGAAGCATCGGAATCTATAACTAGTGTCACAGGAATATTTCAAAACAAAGTCAGTATGAAGAGTCAGTCTTCTTGTCCTTAAGTCGGCATTGTGCCTTTTGTATCTAATTCCGATGTAATTTCTGTTTCATCGTCAATAAGAAGTTCCAAGGGATACAGTATACCTGGAGTGAAACATCGGAATCTATAACTAGTGTCACAGGAATGGTTCAAAGCATAGACAGTACGAAGAGTCAGTCTTCATGTACATAAGTCGGCATTGTGGCTTTTGTATTTAATTCCGATGCAAATTCTGTTTTTCTTCGTCAATATGAAGGTCAGAGGGATGCAGTAAACCTCAAGTGAAGCATCGGAATCTATAACTAGTATCACAGGAATGCTTCAATACTTAGTCAGTAGGAAAAGTCGGTCTTCATGTACTTAAGTCGGCATTGTGCCTTTTGTATTTAGTTCCGATGCAATTTCTGTGTTTCATCGTCAATACGAAGGTCCAAGCGATACAGTAAACCAGAAGTGAAGCATCGGAATCTGTAACTTGTGTCACACTAATGGTTCAAAACAAAGTCAGTAAGAAGAGTCAGTCTTCTTGTCCTTAATTCGGCATTGTGCCTTTTGTATTTAGTTCCGATACAATTTTGTGTTTCATCGTCAATAAGAATGTTCAAGGGATACAGTAAACCTGAAGTGAAGCAACGGAATCAATAACTAGTGTCACAGTAATGGTTCATATCATTGTCAATAAGAAGAGTCGGTCTTCATGTACTTAAGTCGGCATTGTGCCTTTTGTATTTAATTCCGATGCAATTTCTGTGTTTCATCGTCAATAAGAAAGTACAAGCGACACAGTAAACCAGAAGTGAAGCATCGGAATCTATAACTTGTGTCACACTAATGGTTCAAAGCAAAGTCAGTAAGAAGAGTCAGTCTTCTTGTCCTTAAGTCGGCATTGTGCCTTTTGTATTTAGTTCCGGTACAATTTTGTGTTTCATCGTCAATAAGATGGTCCAAGGGATTCAGTAAACCTGAAGTGAAGCATCGGAATCAATAACTAGTGTCACAGGAATGGTTCAAATCATTGTCAATAAGAAGAGTCGGTCTTCATGTACATAAGTCGGCGTTGTGCCTTTTGTATTTAATTCCGATGCAATATCTGTGTTTCATCGTCAATAAAAAAGTACAAGGGATACAGTAAACCTGAAGTGAAGCATCGGAATCTATGACTGGTGTCACAGGAATGGTTCAAAACATAGACAGTAGGAAGAGTCAGTGTTCTTGTACTTAAGTCGGCATTGTGCCTTTTGTATTTAATTCCGATGCAATTTCTGTGTCTCATCGTCAATAAGTAGGTCAGAGGGATACAGTAAACCTGAAGTGAAGCAACGGAATCAATAACTAGTGTCACAGGAATGGTTCATATCATTGTCAATAAGAAGAGTCGGTCTTTATGTACTTAAGTCGGCATTGTGCCTTTTGTATTTAATTCCGATGCAATTTCTGTGTTTCATCGTCAATAAGAAAGTACAAGCGACACAGTAAACCAGAAGTGAAGCATCGGAATCTATAACTTGTGTCACACTAATGGTTCAAAACAAAGTCAGTAAGAAGAGTCAGTCTTCTTGTCCTTAAGTCGGCATTGTGCCTATTGTCTTTAGTTCCGATACAATTTTGTGTTTCATCGTCAATAAGATGGTCCAAGGGATACAGTAAACCTGGAGTAAAGCATCGGAATCTATAACTAGTGTCACAGGAATGGTTCAAAACATAGACAGTAAAAAGAAGAGTCAGTCTTCATGTACTTAAGTCGGCATTGTGCCTTTTCAATTTAATTCCGATGCAATTTCTGTGTTTCATCGTCAATACGAAGGTCCAAGGGATACAGTAAACCTCAAGTGAAGCATCGGAATCTATAACTAGTGTCACAGGAATGGTTCAAACATAGACTGTAAGAAGAGTCAGTCTTCTTGTACTCAAGTCGGCATTGTGCCTTTTGTATTTAATTGCGATGCAATTTCTGTGTTTCATAGTCAATAAGAAGGTCAGAGGGATACAGTAAACCGGATGTGAAGCATCGGAATCTATAACTAGTGTCACAGGAATGGTTCAAAACATAGTCAGTATGAAGAGTCAGTCTTCTTGTCCTTAAGTCGGCATTGTGCCTCTTGTATTTAATTCCGATGCAATTTCTGTGTTTCATCGTCAATAAGAATGTCCAAGGGAATCAGTAAACCTGAAATGAAGCATCGGAATCTATAACTAGTGTCACAGGAATGGTTTCAAAACATACACAGTACGTAGAGTCAGTATTCATGTACATAAGTCGGCATTGTGGCTTTTGTATTTAATTCTGATGCAATTTCTGTATTTCATTGTCAATCAGAAGGTCAGAGGGATACAGTAAACCTGAAGTGAAGCATCGGAATCTATAACTAGTGTCACAGGAATGGTTCAAAGCATAGACAGTAAGAAGAGTCAGTCTTCTTGTCCTTAAGTCGGCATTGTGCCTTTTGTATTTAATTCCGATGCAATTTCTGTGTTTCATCGTCAATAAGAAGTTCCAAGGGTTACAGTAAACCTGGAGTGAAGCATCGGAATCTATAACTAGTGTCACAGGGATGGTTCAAAACATAGACGGTAAGAAGAGTTAGGCTTATTGTACTTAAGTCGACATTGTGCTTTTTGTATTTAATTCCAATGCAATTTCTGTGTTTCATCGTCAATACGAAGGTCAGATAGATACAGAAAACCTGAAGTGAAGCATTGGAATCTATAACTAGTGTCACGTGAATGGTTCAAACCATAGTCAGTAAGAAGATTCAGTCCTCTTGTCCTTAAGTCGGCATTGTGCCTTTTGTACTTAATTCCAATGCAATTTCTGGGTTTCGTGTGCAATTTGGTCAGAGGGATACAGTAAACCTGAAGTGAAGCATCGGAATCTATAACTAGTGTCACAGCAATGGTTCAAAACATAGACAGTAGGAAGAGTCAGTCTTCTTGTACTTAAGTCGGCATTGTGCCTTTTGTATTAATTCCGATGCAATTTCTGTGTTTCATCGTCAATAAGAAGGTCAGAGGGATACAGTAAACCTGAAGTGTAGCATCGGAATCCAAAACTAGTGTCAAAGGAATGGTTCAAAACATAGACAGTAAGAAGAGTCAGTCTTCTTGTACTTAAGTCGGCATTGTGCCTTTTCTATTTAATTCCGATGCAATTTCTGTGTTTTCATCGTCAATAAGAAGGTCAGAGGGATACAGTAAACCGGATGTGAAGCATCGGAATCTATAACAAGTGTCACAGGACTGGTTCAAATCATAGTCAGTAAGAAGAGTCAGTCTTCTTGTCCTTAAGTCGGCATTGTGCCTTTTGTATTTAATTCCGATGCAATTTCTGTGTTTCATCGTCAATTAGAAGGTCCAAGGAATACAGTAAACCTGAAGTGAAGCATCGGAATCTTTAACTAGTGTCACTGGAATAATTCAAAATAAAGACAGTAAGAAGAGTCGGTCTTCTTGTACTTAAGTCGGCATAGTGCCTTTTGTATTTAATTCCGATGCAATTTCTGTGATTCATCGTCAATAAGAAGGTCCAAAGGATACAGAAAACCTGAAGTGAAGCATCGGACTCTTAGTGTCACAGAAATGGATCAAACCATAGACAGTAGGAAGAGTCAGAATTCTTGTACTTAAGTCGACATTGTGCCTTTTGTATTTAATTCCAATGCAATTTCTGTGTTTCATCGTCAATAAGAAGGTCAGTGGGATAAAACAAACCTGAAGTCAAGCATCGGAATCTATAACTAGTGTCACAGGAATATTTCAAACACAGTCAGTAAGAAGAGTCAGTCTTCTTGTCCTTAAGTCGTCATTGTGCCTTTTGTATTTAATTCCGATGCAATTTCTGTGTTTCATCGTCAATAAGAAGCTCCAAGGGATACAGTATACGTGGAGTGAAGCATCGGAATCTATAACTAGTGTCACAGGAATGGTCCAAATCATAGACAGTACGAAGAGTCAGTCTTCATGTACATAAGCCGGCATTGTGGCTTTTGTATTTAATTCCAATGCAATTTCTGTGTTTCATCGTCAATATGAAAGTCAGAGGGATGCAGTAAACCTGAAGTGAAGCATCGGAATCTATAACTAGTGTCACGTGAATGGTTCAAACCATAGTCAGTAAGAAGAGTCAGTCCTCTTGTCCTTAAGTCGGCATTGTGCCTTTTGTATTTAATTCCGATGCAATTTCTGTGTTTCATCGTCAATAAGAAGGTCCAAGGTATACAGTAAACCTGAAGTAAAGCATCGGAATCTATAACTAGTTTCACAGGAATGGTTCAAAACATAGTCAGTAAGAAGAGTCAGTCTTCTTGTACTTAAGTCGGCATTGTGCCTTTTCTATTTAATTCCGATATAATTTCTGTGTTTCATCGTCAATAAGTAGGTCAGAGGGATACAGTAAACCGGATGTGAAGCATCGGAATCTATAACTAGTGTCACAGGAATGGTTCAAATCATAGTCAGCAAGAAGAGTCAGTCTTCTTGTCCTTAAGTCGGCATTGTGCCTTTTGCATTTAATTCCGATGCAATTTCTGTCTTTCATCGTCAATTAGAAGGTCAAAGGGATACAGTAAACCTGAAGTGAAGCATCGGAATCTTTAAGTAGTCTCACTGGAATGGTTCAAAATATAGACAGTAAGAAGAATCAGTCTTCTTGTACTTAAGTCGGCATTGTGCCTTTTGTATTTAATTCCGATGCAATTTCTGTGATTCATCGTCAATAAGAAGGTCAGTGGGATACAATAAACCTGAAGTGAAGCATCGGAATCTATAACTAGTGTCACAGGAATATTTCAAAACAAAGTCAGTAAGAAGAGTCAGTCTTCTTGTACTTAAGTCGGCATTGTGCCTTTTCTATTTAATTCCGATGCAATTTCTGTGTTTCATCGTCAATAAGAAGCTCCAAGGGATACAGTATACGTGGAGTGAAGCATCGGAATCTATAACTAGTGTCGCAGGAATGGTCCAAAGCATAGACAGTACGAAGAGTCAGTCTTCATGTACATAAGTCGGCATTGTGGCTTTTGTATTTAATTCCGATGCAATTTCTGTGTTATATCGTCAATAAGAAGGTCAGAGGGATACAGTGAACCTGAAGTGAAGCATCGGAATCTATAACTAGTGTCACGTGAATGGTTCAAACCATAGTCAGTAAGAAGAGTCAGTCCTCTTGTCCTAAAGTCGGCATTGTGCCTTTTGTATTTAATTCCGATGCAATTTCTGTGTTTCATCGTCAATAAGAAGGTCCAAGGTATACAGTAAACCTGAAGAAAAGCATCGGAATCTATAACTAGTGTCACAGGAATGGTTCAAACATAGACTGTAAGAAGAGTCAGTCTTCTTGTACTCAAGTCGGCATTGTGCCTTTTGTATTTAATTGCGATGCAATTTCTGTGTTTCATAGTCAATAAGAAGGTCAGAGGGATACAGTAAACCGGATGTGAAGCATCGGAATCTATAACTAGTGTCACAGGAATGGTTCAAAACATAGTCAGTATGAAGAGTCAGTCTTCTTGTCCTTAAGTCGGCATTGTGCCTCTTGTATTTAATTCCGATGCAATTTCTGTGTTTCATCGTCAATAAGAATGTCCAAGGGAATCAGTAAACCTGAAATGAAGCGTCGGAATCTATAACTAGTGTCACAGGAATGGTTCAAAACATACACAGTACGTAGAGTCAGTATTCATGTACATAAGTCGGCATTGTGGCTTTTGTATTTAATTCTGATGCAATTTCTGTATTTCATTGTCAATCAGAAGGTCAGAGGGATACAGTAAACCTGAAGTGAAGCATCGGAATCTATAACTAGTGTCACAGGAATGGTTCAAAGCATAGACAGTAAGAAGAGTCAGTCTTCTTGTCCTTAAGTCGGCATTGTGCCTTTTGTATTTAATTCCGATGCAATTTCTGTGTTTCATCGTCAATAAGAAGTTCCAAGGGTTACAGTAAACCTGGAGTGAAGCATCGGAATCTATAACTAGTGTCACAGGGATGGTTCAAAACATAGACGGTAAGAAGAGTTAGGCTTATTGTACTTAAGTCGACATTGTGCTTTTTGTATTTAATTCCAATGCAATTTCTGTGTTTCATCGTCAATACGAAGGTCAGATAGATACAGAAAACCTGAAGTGAAGCATTGGAATCTATAACTAGTGTCACGTGAATGGTTCAAACCATAGTCAGTAAGAAGATTCAGTCCTCTTGTCCTTAAGTCGGCATTGTGCCTTTTGTACTTAATTCCAATGCAATTTCTGGGTTTCGTGTGCAATTTGGTCAGAGGGATACAGTAAACCTGAAGTGAAGCATCGGAATCTATAACTAGTGTCACAGCAATGGTTCAAAACATAGACAGTAGGAAGAGTCAGTCTTCTTGTACTTAAGTCGGCATTGTGCCTTTTGTATTAATTCCGATGCAATTTCTGTGTTTCATCGTCAATAAGAAGGTCAGAGGGATACAGTAAACCTGAAGTGTAGCATCGGAATCCAAAACTAGTGTCAAAGGAATGGTTCAAAACATAGACAGTAAGAAGAGTCAGTCTTCTTGTACTTAAGTCGGCATTGTGCCTTTTCTATTTAATTCCGATGCAATTTCTGTGTTTCATCGTCAATAAGAAGGTCAGAGGGATACAGTAAACCGGATGTGAAGCATCGGAATCTATAACAAGTGTCACAGGACTGGTTCAAATCATAGTCAGTAAGAAGAGTCAGTCTTCTTGTCCTTAAGTCGGCATTGTGCCTTTTGTATTTAATTCCGATGCAATTTCTGTGTTTCATCGTCAATTAGAAGGTCCAAGGAATACAGTAAACCTGAAGTGAAGCATCGGAATCTTTAACTAGTGTCACTGGAATAATTCAAAATAAAGACAGTAAGAAGAGTCGGTCTTCTTGTACTTAAGTCGGCATAGTGCCTTTTGTATTTAATTCCGATGCAATTTCTGTGATTCATCGTCAATAAGAAGGTCCAAAGGATACAGAAAACCTGAAGTGAAGCATCGGACTCTATAACTAGTGTCACAGAAATGGATCAAACCATAGACAGTAGGAAGAGTCAGAATTCTTGTACTTAAGTCGACATTGTGCCTTTTGTATTTAATTCCAATGCAATTTCTGTGTTTCATCGTCAATAAGAAGGTCAGTGGGATAAAACAAACCTGAAGTCAAGCATCGGAATCTATAACTAGTGTCACAGGAATATTTCAAACACAGTCAGTAAGAAGAGTCAGTCTTCTTGTCCTTAAGTCGTCATTGTGCCTTTTGTATTTAATTCCGATGCAATTTCTGTGTTTCATCGTCAATAAGAAGCTCCAAGGGATACAGTATACGTGGAGTGAAGCATCGGAATCTATAACTAGTGTCACAGGAATGGTCCAAATCATAGACAGTACGAAGAGTCAGTCTTCATGTACATAAGCCGGCATTGTGGCTTTTGTATTTAATTCCAATGCAATTTCTGTGTTTCATCGTCAATATGAAAGTCAGAGGGATGCAGTAAACCTGAAGTGAAGCATCGGAATCTATAACTAGTGTCACGTGAATGGTTCAAACCATAGTCAGTAAGAAGAGTCAGTCCTCTTGTCCTTAAGTCGGCATTGTGCCTTTTGTATTTAATTCCGATGCAATTTCTGTGTTTCATCGTCAATAAGAAGGTCCAAGGTATACAGTAAACCTGAAGTAAAGCATCGGAATCTATAACTAGTTTCACAGGAATGGTTCAAAACATAGTCAGTAAGAAGAGTCAGTCTTCTTGTACTTAAGTCGGCATTGTGCCTTTTCTATTTAATTCCGATATAATTTCTGTGTTTCATCGTCAATAAGTAGGTCAGAGGGATACAGTAAACCGGATGTGAAGCATCGGAATCTATAACTAGTGTCACAGGAATGGTTCAAATCATAGTCAGCAAGAAGAGTCAGTCTTCTTGTCCTTAAGTCGGCATTGTGCCTTTTGCATTTAATTCCGATGCAATTTCTGTCTTTCATCGTCAATTAGAAGGTCAAAGGGATACAGTAAACCTGAAGTGAAGCATCGGAATCTTTAAGTAGTCTCACTGGAATGGTTCAAAATATAGACAGTAAGAAGAATCAGTCTTCTTGTACTTAAGTCGGCATTGTGCCTTTTGTATTTAATTCCGATGCAATTTCTGTGATTCATCGTCAATAAGAAGGTCAGTGGGATACAATAAACCTGAAGTGAAGCATCGGAATCTATAACTAGTGTCACAGGAATATTTCAAAACAAAGTCAGTAAGAAGAGTCAGTCTTCTTGTACTTAAGTCGGCATTGTGCCTTTTCTATTTAATTCCGATGCAATTTCTGTGTTTCATCGTCAATAAGAAGCTCCAAGGGATACAGTATACGTGGAGTGAAGCATCGGAAACTATAACTAGTGTCGCAGGAATGGTCCAAAGCATAGACAGTACGAAGAGTCAGTCTTCATGTACATAAGTCGGCATTGTGGCTTTTGTATTTAATTCCGATGCAATTTCTGTGTTATATCGTCAATAAGAAGGTCAGAGGGATACAGTGAACCTGAAGTGAAGCATCGGAATCTATAACTAGTGTCACGTGAATGGTTCAAACCATAGTCAGTAAGAAGAGTCAGTCCTCTTGTCCTAAAGTCGGCATTGTGCCTTTTGTATTTAATTCCGATGCAATTTCTGTGTTTCATCGTCAATAAGAAGGTCCAAGGTATACAGTAAACCTGAAGAAAAGCATCGGAATCTATAACTAGTGTCACAGGAATGGTTCAAACATAGACTGTAAGAAGAGTCAGTCTTCTTGTACTCAAGTCGGCATTGTGCCTTTTGTATTTAATTGCGATGCAATTTCTGTGTTTCATAATCAATAAGAAGGTCAGAGGGATACAGTAAACCGGATGTGAAGCATCGGAATCTATAACTAGTGTCACAGGAATGGTTCAAAACATAGTCAGTATGAAGAGTCAGTCTTCTTGTCCTTAAGTCGGCATTGTGCCTTTTGTATTTAATTCCGATGCAATTTCTGTGTTTCATCGTCAATAAGAAGGTCCAAGGGAATCAGTAAACCTGAAATGAAGCATCGGAATCTATAACTAGTGTCACAGGAATGGTTCAAAACATACACAGTACGTAGAGTCAGTATTCATGTACATAAGTCGGCATTGTGGCTTTTGTATTTAATTCTGATGCAATTTCTGTATTTCATTGTCAATCAGAAGGTCAGAGGGATACAGTAAACCTGAAGTGAAGCATCGGAATCTATAACTAGTGTCACAGGAATGGTTCAAAGCATAGACAGTAAGAAGAGTCAGTCTTCTTGTCCTTAAGTCGGCATTGTGCCTTTTGTATTTAATTCCGATGCAAATTCTGTGTTTCATCGTCAATAAGAAGTTCCAAGGGTTACAGTAAACCTGGAGTGAAGCATCGGAATCTATAACTAGTGTCACAGGGATGGTTCAAAACATAGACGGTAAGAAGAGTTAGGCTTATTGTACTTAAGTCGACATTGTGCTTTTTGTATTTAATTCCAATGCAATTTCTGTGTTTCATCGTCAATACGAAGGTCAGATAGATACAGAAAACCTGAAGTGAAGCATTGGAATCTATAACTAGTGTCACGTGAATGGTTCAAACCATAGTCAGTAAGAAGAGACAGTCTTCTTGTACTTAAGTCGGCATTGTGCCTTTTGTATTTAATTCCGATGCAATTTCTGTGTTTCGTCGGCAATATGGTCAGAGGGATACAGTAAACCTGAAGTGAAGCATTGGAATCTATAACTAGTGTCACAGCAATGGTTCAAAACATAGACAGTAGGAAGAGTCAGTCTTCTAGTACTTAAGTCGGCATTGTGCGTTTTGTATTTGATTCCGATGCAATTTCTGTGTTTCATCGTCAATAAGAAGGTCAGAGGGATACAGTAAACCTGAAGTGAAGCTTCGGAATCCAAAACTAGTGTCACAGGAATGGTTCAAAACATAGACAGTAGGAAGAACCAGTCTTTTTGTACGTTAGTCGGCATTGTGCCTTTTGTATTTAATTCCGATGCAATTTCTGTGTTTCATCGTCAATAAGAAGGTCCAAGGTATACAGTAAACCTGAAGTAAAGCATCGGAATCTATAACTAGTTTCACAGGAATGGTTCAAAACATAGTCAGTAAGAAGAGTCAGTCTTCTTGTACTTAAGTCGGCATTGTGCTTTTCTATTTAATTTCGATGCAATTTCTGTGTTTCATCGTCAATACGAAGGTCGGTGGGATACAGTAAACCGGATGTGAAGCATCGGAATCTATAACTATTGTCACAGGAATGGTTCAAATCATAGTCAGAAAGAAGAGTCAGTCTTCTTGTCCTTATGTCGGCATTGTGCCTATTGTATTTAATTCCGATGCAATTTCTGTGCTTCATCGTCAACTAGATGGTCCAAGGGATACAGTAAACCTGAAGTGAAGCATCGGAATCTTTATCTAGTGTCACTGGAATGGTTCAAAGTATAGACTGTAAGAAGAGTCAGTCTTCTTGTACTTAAGTCGGCATTGTGCCTTTTGTATTTAATTCCGATGCAATTTCTGTGATTCATCGTCAATAAAAAGGTCCAAAGGATACAGTAAAAATGAAGTGAAGCATCGGACTCTATAACTAGTGTCACAAAAATGGATCAAACCATAGACAGTAGGAAGAGTCAGACTTCTTGTATTTAAGTCGACATTGTGCCTTTTGTATTTAATTCCAATGCAATTTCTGTGTTTCATCGGCAATCAGAAGGTCAGAGGGATACAATAAAATTGAAGTGAAGCATCGGAATCTATAACTAGTGTCACAGGAATATTTCAAAACAAAGTCAGTATGAAGAGTCAGTCTTCTTGTCCTTAAGTCGGCATTGTGCCTTTTGTATCTAATTCCGATGTAATTTCTGTTTCATCGTCAATAAGAAGTTCCAAGGGATACAGTATACCTGGAGTGAAACATCGGAATCTATAACTAGTGTCACAGGAATGGTTCAAAGCATAGACAGTACGAAGAGTCAGTCTTCATGTACATAAGTCGGCATTGTGGCTTTTGTATTTAATTCCGATGCAAATTCTGTTTTTCTTCGTCAATATGAAGGTCAGAGGGATGCAGTAAACCTCAAGTGAAGCATCGGAATTTATAACTAGTATCACAGGAATGTTTCAATACTTAGTCAGTAGGAAAAGTCGGTCTTCATGTACTTAAGTCAGCATTGTGCCTTTTGTATTTAGTTCCGATGCAATTTCTGTGTTTCATCGTCAATACGAAGGTCCAAGCGATACAGTAAACCAGAAGTGAAGCATCGGAATCTGTAACTTGTGTCACACTAATGGTTCAAAACAAAGTCAGTAAGAAGAGTCAGTCTTCTTGTCCTTAATTCGGCATTGTGCCTTTTGTATTTAGTTCCGATACAATTTTGTGTTTCATCGTCAATAAGAATGTTCAAGGGATACAGTAAACCTGAAGTGAAGCAACGGAATCAATAACTAGTGTCACAGGAATGGTTCATATCATTGTCAATAAGAAGAGTCGGTCTTCATGTACTTAAGTTGGCATTGTGCCTTTTGTATTTAATTCCGATGCAATTTCTGTGTTTCATCGTCAATAAGAAAGTACAAGCGACACAGTAAACCAGAAGTGAAGCATCGGAATCTATAACTTGTGTCACACTAATGGTTCAAAGCAAAGTCAGTAAGAAGAGTCAGTCTTCTTGTCCTTAAGTCGGCATTGTGCCTTTTGTATTTAGTTCCGATACAATTTTGTGTTTCATCGTCAATAAGATGGTCCAAGGGATTCAGTAAACCTGAAGTGAAGCATCGGAATCAATAACTAGTGTCACAGGAATGGTTCAAATCATTGTCAATAAGAAGAGTCGGTCTTCATGTACATAAGTCGGCGTTGTGCCTTTTGTATTTAATTCCGATGCAATATCTGTGTTTCATCGTCAATAAAAAAGTACAAGGGATACAGTAAACCTGAAGTGAAGCATCGGAATCTATGACTGGTGTCACAGGAATGGTTCAAAACATGGACAGTAGGAAGAGTCAGTGTTCTTGTACTTAAGTCGGCATTGTGCCTTTTGTATTTAATTCCGATGCAATTTCTGTGTCTCATCGTCAATAAGAAGGTCAGAGGGATACAGTAAACCTGAAGTGAAGCAACGGAATCAATAACTAGTGTCACAGGAATGGTTCATATCATTGTCAATAAGAAGAGTCGGTCTTCATGTACTTAAGTCGGCATTGTGCCTTTTGTATTTAATTCCGATGCAATTTCTGTGTTTCATCGTCAATAAGAAAGTACAAGCGACACAGTAAACCAGAAGTGAAGCATCGGAATCTATAACTTGTGTCACACTAATGGTTCAAAACAAAGTCAGTAAGAAGAGTCAGTCTTCTTGTCCTTAAGTCGGCATTGTGCCTATTGTCTTTAGTTCCGATACAATTTTGTGTTTCATCGTCAATAAGATGGTCCGAGGGATACAGTAAACCTGGAGTAAAGCATCGGAATCTATAACTAGTGTCACAGGAATGGTTCAAAACATAGACAGTAAGAAGAGTCAGTCTTCATGTACTTAAGTCGGCATTGTGCCTTTTGAATTTAATTCCGATGCAATTTCTGTGTTTCATCGTCAATACGAAGGTCCAAGGGATACAGTAAACCTCAAGTGAAGCATCGGAATCTATAACTAGTGTCACAGGAATGGTTCAAACATAGACTGTAAGAAGTGTCAGTCTTCTTGTACTCAAGTCGGCATTGTGCCTTTTGTATTTAATTGCGATGCAATTTCTGTGTTTCATAGTCAATAAGAAGGTCAGAGGGATACAGTAAACCGGATGTGAAGCATCGGAATCTATAACTAGTGTCACAGGAATGGTTCAAAACATAGTCAGTATGAAGAGTCAGTCTTCTTGTCCTTAAGTCGGCATTGTGCCTCTTGTATTTAATTCCGATGCAATTTCTGTGTTTCATCGTCAATAAGAAGGTCCAAGGGAATCAGTAAACCTGAAATGAAGCATCGGAATCTATAACTAGTGTCACAGGAATGGTTCAAAACATACACAGTACGTAGAGTCAGTATTCATGTACATAAGTCGGCATTGTGGCTTTTGTATTTAATTCTGATGCAATTTCTGTATTTCATTGTCAATCAGAAGGTCAGAGGGATACAGTAAACCTGAAGTGAAGCATCGGAATCTATAACTAGTGTCACAGGAATGGTTCAAAGCATAGACAGTAAGAAGAGTCAGTCTTCTTGTCCTTAAGTCGGCATTGTGCCTTTTGTATTTAATTCCGATGCAATTTCTGTGTTTCATCGTCAATAAGAAGTTCCAAGGGTTACAGTAAACCTGGAGTGAAGCATCGGAATCTATAACTAGTGTCACAGGGATGGTTCAAAACATAGACGGTAAGAAGAGTTAGGCTTATTGTACTTAAGTCGACATTGTGCTTTTTGTATTTAATTCCAATGCAATTTCTGTGTTTCATCGTCAATACGAAGGTCAGATAGATACAGAAAACCTGAAGTGAAGCATTGGAATCTATAACTAGTGTCACGTGAATGGTTCAAACCATAGTCAGTAAGAAGATTCAGTCCTCTTGTCCTTAAGTCGGCATTGTGCCTTTTGTACTTAATTCCAATGCAATTTCTGGGTTTCGTGTGCAATTTGGTCAGAGGGATACAGTAAACCTGAAGTGAAGCATCGGAATCTATAACTAGTGTCACAGCAATGGTTCAAAACATAGACAGTAGGAAGAGTCAGTCTTCTTGTACTTAAGTCGGCATTGTGCCTTTTGTATTAATTCCGATGCAATTTCTGTGTTTCATCGTCAATAAGAAGGTCAGAGGGATACAGTAAACCTGAAGTGAAGCATCGGAATCCAAAACTAGTGTCAAAGGAATGGTTCAAAACATAGACAGTAAGAAGAGTCAGTCTTCTTGTACTTAAGTCGGCATTGTGCCTTTTCTATTTAATTCCGATGCAATTTCTGTGTTTCATCGTCAATAAGTAGGTCCAAGGTATACAGTAAACCTGAAGTAAAGCATCGGAATCTATAACTAGTTTCACAGGAATGGTTCAAAACATAGTCAGTAAGAAGAGTCAGTCTTCTTGTACTTAAGTCGGCATTGTGCTTTTCTATTTAATTTTGATGCAATTTCTGTGTTTCATCGTCAATACGAAGGTCGGTGGGATACAGTAAACCGGATGTGAAGCATCGGAATCTATAACTATTGTCACAGGAATGGTTCAAATCATAGTCAGAAAGAAGAGTCAGTCTTCTTGTCCTTATGTCGGCATTGTGCCTATTGTATTTAATTCCGATGCAATTTCTGTGCTTCATCGTCAATTAGATGGTCCAAGGGATACAGTAAACCTGAAGTGAAGCATCGGAATCTTTATCTAGTGTCACTGGAATGGTTCAAAGTATAGACTGTAAGAAGAGTCAGTCTTCTTGTACTTAAGTCGGCATAGTGCCTTTTGTATTTAATTCCGATGCAATTTCTGTGATTCATCGTCAATAAAAAGGTCCAAAGGATACAGTAAAAATGAAGTGAAGCATCGGACTCTATAACTAGTGTCACAAAAATGGATCAAACCATAGACAGTAGGAAGAGTCAGACTTCTTGTACTTAAGTCGACATTGTGCCTTTTGTATTTAATTCCAATGCAATTTCTGTGTTTCATCGGCAATCAGAAGGTCAGAGGGATACAATAAAATTGAAGTGAAGCATCGGAATCTATAACTAGTGTCACAGGAATATTTCAAAACAAAGTCAGTATGAAGAGTCAGTCTTCTTGTCCTTAAGTCGGCATTGTGCCTTTTGTATCTAATTCCGATGTAATTTCTGTTTCATCGTCAATAAGAAGTTCCAAGGGATACAGTATACCTGGAGTGAAACATCGGAATCTATAACTAGTGTCACAGGAATGGTTCAAAGCATAGACAGTACGAAGAGTCAGTCTTCATGTACATAAGTCGGCATTGTGGCTTTTGTATTTAATTCCGATGCAAATTCTGTTTTTCTTCGTCAATATGAAGGTCAGAGGGATGCAGTAAACCTCAAGTGAAGCATCGGAATCTATAACTAGTATCACAGGAATGCTTCAATACTTAGTCAGTAGGAAAAGTCGGTCTTCATGTACTTAAGTCGGCATTGTGCCTTTTGTATTTAGTTCCGATGCAATTTCTGTGTTTCATCGTCAATACGAAGGTCCAAGCGATACAGTAAACCAGAAGTGAAGCATCGGAATCTGTAACTTGTGTCACACTAATGGTTCAAAACAAAGTCAGTAGGAAGAGTCAGTCTTCTTGTCCTTAATTCGGCATTGTGCCTTTTGTATTTAGTTCCGATACAATTTTGTGTTTCATCGTCAATAAGAATGTTCAAGGGATACAGTAAACCTGAAGTGAAGCAACGGAATCAATAACTAGTGTCACAGGAATGGTTCATATCATTGTCAATAAGAAGAGTCGGTCTTCATGTACTTAAGTCGGCATTGTGCCTTTTGTATTTAATTCCGATGCAATTTCTGTGTTTCATCGTCAATAAGAAAGTACAAGCGACACAGTAAACCAGAAGTGAAGCATCGGAATCTATAACTTGTGTCACACTAATGGTTCAAAGCAAAGTCAGTAAGAAGAGTCAGTCTCCTTGTCCATAAGTCGGCATTGTGCCTTTTGTATTTAGTTCCGGTACAATTTTGTGTTTCATCGTCAATAAGATGGTCCAAGGGATTCAGTAAACCTGAAGTGAAGCATCGGAATCAATAACTAGTGTCACAGGAATGGTTCAAATCATTGTCAATAAGAAGAGTCGGTCTTCATGTACATAAGTCGGCGTTGTGCCTTTTGTATTTAATTCCGATGCAATATCTGTGTTTCATCGTCAATAAAAAAGTACAAGGGATACAGTAAACCTGAAGTGAAGCATCGGAATCTATGACTGGTGTCACAGGAATGGTTCAAAACATGGACAGTAGGAAGAGTCAGTGTTCTTGTACTTAAGTCGGCATTGTGCCTTTTGTATTTAATTCCGATGCAATTTCTGTGTCTCATCGTCAATAAGTAGGTCAGAGGGATACAGTAAACCTGAAGTGAAGCAACGGAATCAATAACTAGTGTCACAGGAATGGTTCATATCATTGTCAATAAGAAGAGTCGGTCTTCATGTACTTAAGTCGGCATTGTGCCTTTTGTATTTAATTCCGATGCAATTTCTGTGTTTCATCGTCAATAAGAAAGTACAAGCGACACAGTAAACCAGAAGTGAAGCATCGGAATCTATAACTTGTGTCACACTAATGGTTCAAAACAAAGTCAGTAAGAAGAGTCAGTCTTCTTGTCCTTAAGTCGGCATTGTGCCTATTGTCTTTAGTTCCGATACAATTTTGTGTTTCATCGTCAATAAGATGGTCCAAGGGATACAGTAAACCTGGAGTAAAGCATCGGAATCTATAACTAGTGTCACAGGAATGGTTCAAAACATAGACAGTAAGAAGAGTCAGTCTTCATGTACTTAAGTCGGCATTGTGCCTTTTCAATTTAATTCCGATGCAATTTCTGTGTTTCATCGTCAATACGAAGGTCCAAGGGATACAGTAAACCTCAAGTGAAGCATCGGAATCTATAACTAGTGTCACAGGAATGGTTCAAACATAGACTGTAAGAAGAGTCAGTCTTCTTGTACTCAAGTCGGCATTGTGCCTTTTGTATTTAATTGCGATGCAATTTCTGTGTTTCATAGTCAATAAGAAGGTCAGAGGGATACAGTAAACCGGATGTGAAGCATCGGAATCTATAACTAGTGTCACAGGAATGGTTCAAAACATAGTCAGTATGAAGAGTCAGTCTTCTTGTCCTTAAGTCGGCATTGTGCCTCTTGTATTTAATTCCGATGCAATTTCTGTGTTTCATCGTCAATAAGAATGTCCAAGGGAATCAGTAAACCTGAAATGAAGCATCGGAATCTATAACTAGTGTCACAGGAATGGTTCAAAACATACACAGTACGTAGAGTCAGTATTCATGTACATAAGTCGGCATTGTGGCTTTTGTATTTAATTCTGATGCAATTTCTGTATTTCATTGTCAATCAGAAGGTCAGAGGGATACAGTAAACCTGAAGTGAAGCATCGGAATCTATAACTAGTGTCACAGGAATGGTTCAAAGCATAGACAGTAAGAAGAGTCAGTCTTCTTGTCCTTAAGTCGGCATTGTGCCTTTTGTATTTAATTCCGGTGCAATTTCTGTGTTTCATCGTCAATAAGAGGTTCCAAGGGTTACAGTAAACCTGGAGTGAAGCATCGGAATCTATAACTAGTGTCACAGGGATGGTTCAAAACATAGACGGTAAGAAGAGTTAGGCTTATTGTACTTAAGTCGACATTGTGCTTTTTGTATTTAATTCCAATGCAATTTCTGTGTTTCATCGTCAATACGAAGGTCAGATAGATACAGAAAACCTGAAGTGAAGCATTGGAATCTATAACTAGTGTCACGTGAATGGTTCAAACCATAGTCAGTAAGAAGATTCAGTCCTCTTGTCCTTAAGTCGGCATTGTGCCTTTTGTACTTAATTCCAATGCAATTTCTGGGTTTCGTGTGCAATTTGGTCAGAGGGATACAGTAAACCTGAAGTGAAGCATCGGAATCTATAACTAGTGTCACAGCAATGGTTCAAAACATAGACAGTAGGAAGAGTCAGTCTTCTTGTACTTAAGTCGGTATTGTGCCTTTTGTATTAATTCCGATGCAATTTCTGTGTTTCATCGTCAATAAGAAGGTCAGAGGGATACAGTAAACCTGAAGTGTAGCATCGGAATCCAAAACTAGTGTCAAAGGAATGGTTCAAAACATAGACAGTAAGAAGAGTCAGTCTTCTTGTACTTAAGTCGGCATTGTGCCTTTTCTATTTAATTCCGATGCAATTTCTGTGTTTCATCGTCAATAAGAAGGTCAGAGGGATACAGTAAACCGGATGTGAAGCATCGGAATCTATAACAAGTGTCACAGGACTGGTTCAAATCATAGTCAGTAAGAAGAGTCAGTCTTCTTGTCCTTAAGTCGGCATTGTGCCTTTTGTATTTAATTCCGATGCAATTTCTGTGTTTCATCGTCAATTAGAAGGTCCAAGGAATACAGTAAACCTGAAGTGAAGCATCGGAATCTTTAACTAGTGTCACTGGAATAATTCAAAATAAAGACAGTAAGAAGAGTCGGTCTTCTTGTACTTAAGTCGGCATTGTGCCTTTTGTATTTAATTCCGCTGCAATTTCTGTGATTCATCGTCAATAAGAAGGTCCAAAGGATACAGAAAACCTGAAGTGAAGCATCGGACTCTATAACTAGTGTCACAGAAATAGATCAAACCATAGACAGTAGGAAGAGTCAGAATTCTTGTACTTAAGTCGACATTGTGCCTTTTGTATTTAATTCCAATGCAATTTCTGTGTTTCATCGTCAATAAGAAGGTCAGTGGGATAAAACAAACCTGAAGTCAAGCATCGGAATCTATAACTAGTGTCACAGGAATATTTCAAACACAGTCAGTAAGAAGAGTCAGTCTTCTTGTCCTTAAGTCGTCATTGTGCCTTTTGTATTTAATTCCGATGCAATTTCTGTGTTTCATCGTCAATAAGAAGCTCCAAGGGATACAGTATACGTGGAGTGAAGCATCGGAATCTATAACTAGTGTCACAGGAATGGTCCAAATCATAGACAGTACGAAGAGTCAGTCTTCATGTACATAAGCCGGCATTGTGGCTTTTGTATTTAATTCCAATGCAATTTCTGTGTTTCATCGTCAATATGAAAGTCAGAGGGATGCAGTAAACCTGAAGTGAAGCATCGGAATCTATAACTAGTGTCACGTGAATGGTTCAAACCATAGTCAGTAAGAAGAGTCAGTCCTCTTGTCCTTAAGTCGGCATTGTGCCTTTTGTATTTAATTCCGATGCAATTTCTGTGTTTCATCGTCAATAAGAAGGTCCAAGGTATACAGTAAACCTGAAGTAAAGCATCGGAATCTATAACTAGTTTCACAGGAATGGTTCAAAGCATAGTCAGTAAGAAGAGTCAGTCTTCTTGTACTTAAGTCGGCATTGTGCCTTTTCTATTTAATTCCGATATAATTTCTGTGTTTCATCGTCAATAAGTAGGTCAGAGGGATACAGTAAACCGGATGTGAAGCATCGGAATCTATAACTAGTGTCACAGGAATGGTTCAAATCATAGTCAGCAAGAAGAGTCAGTCTTCTTGTCCTTAAGTCGGCATTGTGCCTTTTGCATTTAATTCCGATGCAATTTCTGTCTTTCATCGTCAATTAGAAGGTCAAAGGGATACAGTAAACCTGAAGTGAAGCATCGGAATCTTTAAGTAGTGTCACTGGAATGGTTCAAAATATAGACAGTAAGAAGAATCAGTCTTCTTGTACTTAAGTCGGCATTGTGCCTTTTGTATTTAATTCCGATGCAATTTCTGTGATTCATCGTCAATAAGAAGGTCAGTGGCATACAATAAACCTGAAGTGAAGCATCGGAATCTATAACTAGTGTCACAGGAATATTTCAAAACAAAGTCAGTAAGAAGAGTCAGTCTTCTTGTCCTTAAGTCGGCATTGTGCCTTTTGTATTTAATTCCGATGCAAATTCTGTGTTTCATCGTCAATAAGAAGTTCCAAGGGTTACAGTAAAACTGGAGTGAAGCATCGGAATCTATAACTAGTGTCACAGGGATGGTTCAAAACATAGACGGTAAGAAGAGTTAGGCTTATTGTACTTAAGTCGACATTGTGCTTTTTGTATTTAATTCCAATGCAATTTCTGTGTTTCATCGTCAATACGAAGGTCAGATAGATACAGAAAACCTGAAGTGAAGCATTGGAATCTATAACTAGTGTCACGTGAATGGTTCAAACCATAGTCAGTAAGAAGATTCAGTCCTCTTGTCCTTAAGTCGGCATTGTGCCTTTTGTACTTAATTCCAATGCAATTTCTGGGTTTCGTGTGCAATTTGGTCAGAGGGATACAGTAAACCTGAAGTGAAGCATCGGAATCTATAACTAGTGTCACAGCAATGGTTCAAAACATAGACAGTAGGAAGAGTCAGTCTTCTTGTACTTAAGTCGGCATTGTGCCTTTTGTATTAATTCCGATGCAATTTCTGTGTTTCATCGTCAATAAGAAGGTCCAAGGGAATCAGTAAACCTGAAATGAAGCATCGGAATCTATAACTAGTGTCACAGGAATGGTTCAAAACATACACAGTACGTAGAGTCAGTATTCATGTACATAAGTCGGCATTGTGGCTTTTGTATTTAATTCTGATGCAATTTCTGTATTTCATTGTCAATCAGAAGGTCAGAGGGATACAGTAAACCTGAAGTGAAGCATCGGAATCTTTAACTAGTGTCACTGGAATAATTCAAAATAAAGACAGTAAGAAGAGTCGGTCTTCTTGTACTTAAGTCGGCATTGTGCCTTTTGTATTTAATTCCGCTGCAATTTCTGTGATTCATCGTCAATAAGAAGGTCCAAAGGATACAGAAAACCTGAAGTGAAGCATCGGACTCTATAACTAGTGTCACAGAAATGGATCAAACCATAGACAGTAGGAAGAGTCAGAATTCTTGTACTTAAGTCGACATTGTGCCTTTTGTATTTAATTCCAATGCAATTTCTGTGTTTCATCGTCAATAAGAAGGTCAGTGGGATAAAACAAACCTGAAGTCAAGCATCGGAATCTATAACTAGTGTCACAGGAATATTTCAAACAAAGTCAGTAAGAAGAGTCAGTCTTCTTGTCCTTAAGTCGGCATTGTGCCTTTTGTATTTAATTCCGATGCAATTTCTGTGTTTCATCGTCAATAAGAAGCTCCAAGGGATACAGTATACGTGGAGTGAAGCATCGGAATCTATAACTAGTGTCACAGGAATGGTCCAAATCATAGACGGTACGAAGAGTCAGTCTTCATGTACATAAGCCGGCATTGTGGCTTTTGTATTTAATTCCAATGCAATTTCTGTGTTTCATCGTCAATATGAAAGTCAGAGGGATGCAGTAAACCTGAAGTGAAGCATCGGAATCTATAACTAGTGTCACGTGAATGGTTCAAACCATAGTCAGTAAGAAGAGTCAGTTCTCTTGTCCTTAAGTCGGCATTTTGCCTTTTGTATTTAATTCCGATGCAATTTCTGTGTTTCATCGTCCATAAGAGGGTCAGAGGGATACAGTAAACCTGAAGTGAAGCATCGGAATTCAAAACTAGTGTCACAGGAATGGTTCAAAACATAGACAGTAGTAAGAACCAGGCTTCTTGTACGTAAGCTGGCATTGTGAATTTTGTTTTTAACTCCGATGCCATTTCTGTGTTTCATCGTCAATAAGAAGGTCCAAGGTATACAGTAAACCTGAAGTAAAGCATCGGAATCTATAACTAGTTTCACAGGAATGGTTCAAAACATAGTCAGTAAGAAGAGTCAGTCTTCTTGTACTTAAGTCGGCATTGTGCCTTTTCTATTTAATTCCGATATAATTTCTGTGTTTCATCGTCAATAAGTAGGTCAGAGGGATACAGTAAACTGGATGTGAAGCATCGGAATCTATAACTAGTGTCACAGGAATGGTTCAAATCATAGTCAGCAAGAAGAGTCAGTCTTCTTGTCCTTAAGTCGGCATTGTGCCTTTTGCATTTAATTCCGATGCAATTTCTGTCTTTCATCGTCAATTAGAAGGTCAAAGGGATACAGTAAACCTGAAGTGAAGCATCGGAATCTTTAAGTAGTGTCACTGGAATGGTTCAAAATATAGACAGTAAGAAGAATCAGTCTTCTTGTACTTAAGTCGGCATTGTGCCTTTTGTATTTAATTCCGATGCAATTTCTGTGATTCATCGTCAATAAGAAGGTCAGTGGGATACAATAAACCTGAAGTGAAGCATCGGAATCTATAACTAGTGTCACAGGAGTATTTCAAAACAAAGTCAGTAAGAAGAGTCAGTCTTCTTGTACTTAAGTCGGCATTGTGCCTTTTGTATTTAATTCCGATGCAATTTCTGTGTTTCATCGTCAATAAGAAGCTCCAAGGGATACAGTATACGTGGAGTGAAGCATCGGAATCTATAACTAGTGTCGCAGGAATGGTCCAAAGCATAGACAGTACGAAGAGTCAGTCTTCATGTACATAAGTCGGCATTGTGGCTTTTGTATTTAATTCCGATGCAATTTCTGTGTTATATCGTCAATAAGAAGGTCAGAGGGATACAGTGAACCTGAAGTGAAGCATCGGAATCTATAACTAGTGTCACGTGAATGGTTCAAACCATAGTCAGTAAGAAGAGTCAGTCCTCTTGTCCTAAAGTCGGCATTGTGCCTTTTGTATTTAATTCCGATGCAATTTCTGTGTTTCATCGTCAATAAGAAGGTCCAAGGTATACAGTAAACCTGAAGTAAAGCATCGGAATCTATAACTAGTTTCACAGGAATGGTTCAAAGCAAACTCAGTAAGAAGAGTCATTCTTCTTGTCCTTAAATCGGCATTGTGCCTTTTGTGTTTAATTCCGATGCAATTTCTGTGTTTCATCGTCAATCAGATGGTCAGAGGCATACAATAAACCTGAAGTGAAGCATCGGAATCTGTAACTAGTGTCACAGGAATATTTCTAACCAAAGTCAGTAAGAAGAGTCAGTCTACTTGTCCTTAAGTCGGCATTGTGCATTTTGTATTTAATTCCGATGTAATTTCTGTGTTTCATCGTCAATAAGAAGTTCCAAGGGATACAGGATACCTGGAGTGAAACATCGGAATCTATAACTAGTGTCACGTGAATGGTTCAAACCATCATCAGTAAGAAGAGTCAGTCCTCTTGTCCTTAAGTCGGCATTGTGCCTTTTGTATTTAATTCCGATGCAATTTCTGTGTTTCGTCGGCAATATGGTCAGAGGGATACAGTAAACCTGAAGTGAAGCATCGGAATCTATAACTAGTGTCACAGCAATGGTTCAAAACATAGACAGTAAGAAGAGTCAGTCTTCTTGTACTTAAGTCGGCATTGTGCCTTTTGTATTTAATTCCGATGTAATTTCTGTGTTTCATCGTCAATAAGAAGGCCAGAGGGATACAGTAAACCTGAAGCGAAGCATCGGAATCCAAAACTAGTGTCACGGGAACGGTTCAAAACATAGACAGTAGGAAGAACCAGTCTTCTTTTACGTAAGTCATCATTGTGCCTTTTGTATTTAATTCCGATGCTATTTCTGTGTTTCATCGTCAATAAGAAGGTCCACGGTATACAGTAAACCTGAAGTGAAGCATCGGAATCTATAACTAGTTTCACAGGAATTGTTCAAAACATAGTCAGTAAGAAGAGTCAGTCTTCTTGTACTCAAGTTGGCATTGTGCCTTTTCTATTTAATGCCGATGCAATTTCTGTGTTTCATCGTCAATAAGAAGGTCCAAGGGATACAGTAAACCTGGAGTGTAGCATCGGAATCTATAACTAGTGCCACAGGAATAGTTCAAAACAAAGTCAGTAAGAAGATTCATTCTTCTTGTCCTTAAATCGGCATTGTGCCTTTTGTATTTAATTCCCATGCAATTTCTGTGTTTCATCGTCAATAAGAAGCTCCAAGAGATACAGTATACCTGGAGTGAAGCATCGGAATCTATAACTAGTGTCACAGGAATGGTTCAAAGCATAGACAGTAAAAAGAGTCAGTCTTCGTGACTTAAGTCGGCGCTTTGCTTTTTGTATTCAATTCCGATGCCATTGCTGTGTTTCATCGTCAATAAGTATGTCCAACGGATACAGTAAACCTGAAGTGAGGCATCTGAATCTATAACTAGTGTCACAGGAATGGTTCTACACATAGTAAGAAGAGTCAGTCTTCTTGTACTTAAGTCGGCATTGTGCCTTTTCTATTTAATTCCGATGCAATTTCTGTGTTTCATCGTGAATAACAAGGTCCAAGGGATTCAGTAAACCTGGAGTGAAGCATCGGAATCTATAACTAGTGTCAATGGAATGGTTCAAATCATAGACAGTAAGAAGAGTCAGTCTTCTTGTACTTAAGTCGGCATTGTGCCGTTTGTTTTTAACTCCTATGCAATGTCTGTGTTTCATCGTCTATAAGAAAGTCACAGGGATACAGTAAACCTGAAGTGAAGCATCGGAATCTATAGCTAGTGTCACAGGAATGGTTCAAATCATAGTCAGTAAGAAGAGTCAGTCTTCTTGTCCTTAATTCGGCATTGTGCTTTTTGTATTTAATTCCGATGCAATTTCTGTGTTTCATCGTCAATAAGAATGTCCAAGGGATACAGTAAACCTGGAGTAAAGCATCGGAATATATAACTAGTGTCACAGGAATGGTTCAAAACATAGAAAGTTAGAAGAGTCAGTCTTCTTGCCCTTAAGTCATCATTGTGCCTTTTGAATTTAATTCCGATGCATTTTCTGTGTTTCATCGACAATAAGAAGGTCCAAGGGATACAGTAAACCTCAAGTGAAGCACCGGAATCAATAACTAGTGTCACAGGAATGGTTCAAATCATTGTCAATAAGTAGAGTCGGTCTTCATGTACTTAAGTCGGCATTGTGCCTTTTGTATTTAATTCCGATGCAATTTCTGTGTTTCATCGTCAATAAGAAAGTAGAAGGGATACAGTAAACCTGAAGTGAAGCATCGGAATCTATAACTGGTGTCACAGGAATGGTTCAAAACATAGACAATAGGAAGTGTGTGTTCTTGTACTTAAGTCGGCATTGTGCCTTTTGTATTTAATTGCGATGCAATTTCTGTGTTTCATCGTCAACAAGAAGGTCAGAGGGATACAGTAAACATGAAGTGAAGTATAGGAATCTATAACTAGTGTCACTGAAATGGTTCAAAACATAGTCAGTAAGAAGAGATAGTGTTCTTGAACTTAATTGGGCATTGTGCCTTTCGTATTTAATTCCGATGCAATTTAAGTGCTTCACCGTCAATTAGAAGGTCAGAGGTATACAGTATACCTGAAGTGAAGCATCGGAATCTATAACTAGTGTCACAGGAATGGTTGTCATAGACAGTAGGAAGAGTCAGTCTTCTTGTACTTAAGTCGGCACTGTGCCCTTTGTATTTAATTGCGATGCAATTTCTGTGTTTCATCGTCAATAAGAAGGTCAGACGCATACAGTAAACCGGAAGTGAAGCATCGGAATCTATAACTAGTGTCACAGGAATGGTTTAAAACATAGTCAGTAAGAAGAGTCAGTCTTCATGCCCTTAAGTCGGCATTATGCCTTTTGAATTTAATTCCGATGCATTTTCTGTGTTTCTTCGTAAATAAGAAGGTCCAAGGGATACAGTAAACCTGAAGTGAAGCATCGGAATCTATAACTAGTGTCACTGGAATGGTACAAAATATAGACAGTAAGAAGAGTCAGTCTTCTTGTACTTAAATCGGCATTGTGCCTTTTGTATTTAATTCCGATGCAATTTCTGTGATTCATCGTCAATAAGAAGGTACAAATGATACAGTAAACCTGAAGTGAAGCATCGGACTCTATAACTAGTGTCATAGAAATGGATCAAAACATAGACAGTAGGAAGAGTCAGTCTTCATATACTTAAGTCGGCATTGTGCCTTTTGTATTTAATTCCGATGCAATTTCTGTGTTTCATCGTCAACAAGAAGGTCCAAGGGGAGCAGTAAACCTGAAGTAAAGCTTCGGAATCTATAACTAGTGTCACAGGAATGGTTCAAAACATAGACAGTACGAAGAGTCAGTCTTCATGTACATAAGTCGGCATTGTGGCTTTTGTATTTAATTCCGATGCAATTTCTGTGTTTCATCGCAATAAGAAGGTCAGAGGGGTACAGTAAACCTGAAGTGAAGCATCGGAATCTATAACTAGTGCCACAGGAATGGTTCAAAACATAGTCAGTAAGAGGAGTCAGTCTTCTTGTCCTTAAGTCGGCATTGTGCCTTTTGTATTTAATTCCGATGCAATTTCTGTGATTCATCGGCAATAAGGTCAGAGGGATACAGTAAACCTGAAGTGAAGCATCGGAATCTATAACTAGTGTCACAGCAATGGTTCAAAACATAGACAGTAGGAAGAGTCAGTCTTCTTGTACTTAAGTCGGCATTGTGCCTTTTGTATTTAATTCCGATGCAATTTCTGTGTTTCATCGTCAATAAGAAGGGCAGATGGATACAGTAAACCTGAAGTGAAGCATCGGAATCCAAAACTAGTGTCACAGGAATGGTTCAAAACATAGACAGTAGGAAAAACCAGTCTTCTTGTACGTAATTCGGCATTGTGCCTTTTGTAATTATTTCCGATGCAATTTCTGTGTTTCATCGTCAATAAGAAGCTCAAGGGATACAGTAAACCTGGAGTGAAGCATCGGAATCTATTACTAGTGTCACAGGAATAGTTTAAAACATAGACGGTAAGAACAGTCAGACTTCATGTACTTAAGTCGACATTGTGCCTTTTGTATTTAATTCCAATGCATTTTCTGTGTTTCATCGTCAATAAGAAGGTCAGAGGGATACAATAAACCTGAAGTGAAGCATCGGAATCTATAACTAGTGTCACAGGAATGGTTCAAAGCAAAGTCAGTAAGAAGAGTCAGTCTTCTTGTCCTTAAGTCGGCATTGTGCATTTTGTATTTAATTCCGATGCAATTTCTGTGTTTCATCGTCAATAAGAAGTTCCAAGGGATACAGTATACATGGACTGAAGCATCGGAATCTATAACTAGTGTCAGAATAATGGTTCTAAACATAGACAGTACGAAGAGTCTGTCTTCATGTACATAAGTCGGCATTGTGGTTATTGTATTTATTTCCGATGCAATTTCTGTGTATCATCGTCAATAAGAAGGTCAGAGGGATACTGTAAACCTGAAGTGAAGCATCGCAATCTATAACTAGTGTCACAGGAATGGTTTAAATCATAGTCAGTAAGAAGAGTAAGTCTTCTTGTACTTAAGTAGGCATTGTGCTGTTTGTATTTAATTCCGATGCAATTTCTGTGTTTCATCGTCAATAAGAAGGTCACAGGGATACAGTAAACCTGAAGTGAAGGATCGGAATCTATAACTAGTGTCACAGCAATTGTGCAAAACATAGACAGTAGGAAGAGTCAGTCTTCTTGTACTTAAGTCGGCATTGTGCCTTTTGTATTTAATTCCGATGCAATTTCTGTGTTTCATCGTCAATAAGAAGGTCAGAGGGATACAGCAAACCTAAAGTGTAGCATCGGAATCCAAAACTAGTGTCACAGGAATGGTTCAAAACATAGACGGTAGGAAGAACCAGTCCTCTTGTACTTAAGTCGGCATTGTGCCTTTTGTATTTAATTCCGATGCAATTTCTGTGTTTCATCGTCAGTAAGAAGGTCCAAGTTATACAGTAAATCTGAAGTGAAGCATCGGAATCTATAACTAGTTTCACAGGAATGGTTCAAAACATAGTCAGTAAGAAGAGTCAGTCTTCTTGTACTTAAGTCGGCATTTTGCCTTTTCTATTTAATTCCGATGCAATTTCTGTGTTTCATCGTCAATAACAAGGTCCAAGGGATACAATAAACGTGGAGTGAAGCATCGGAACCTATAACTAGTGTCGCAGAAATGGTTCAAAACATAGACAGTAGGAAGAGTCAGTCTTCTTGTACTTAAGTAGGCATTGTGCTTTTGTATTTAATTCCGATGCAATTTCTTTGTTTCATCGGCAATAAGGTCAGAGGGATACAGTAAACCTGAAGTGAAGCATCGGAATCTATAACTAGTGTCACAGAAAGGGTTCAAAACATAGACAGTAGGGAGAGTAAGTCGTCATGTACTTAAGTAGGCATTGTGCCTTTTGTATTTAATTCCGATGCAATTTCTGTGTTTCATCGTCAACAAGAAGGTCACAGGGATATAGTAAGCCTGAAGTGAAGCATCGGAATCCATAACTAGTGTCACAGGAATGGTTCAAAACATAGTCAGTAAGAAGAGACAGTCTTCCTGTACTTAAGTCGGCATTGTGCCTTTTGTATTTAATTCCGATGCAATATCTGTGTTTCATCGTCAGTAAGAAGGTCCAAGTTATACAGTAAATCTGAAGTGAAGCATCGGAATCTATAACTAGTTTCACAGGAATGGTTCAAAACATAGTCAGTAAGATGAGTCAGTCTTCTTGTAATAAGGTCGGCATTGTGCCTTTTCTATTTAATTCCGATGGAATTTCTGTGTTTCATCGTCAATAAGAAGGTCCAAGGGATACAGTAAACCTGGAGTGAAGCATCGGAATCTATAACTAGTGTCACAGGAATGGTTCAAAACAACGTCAGTAAGAAGAGTCAGTCTTCTTGTCCTTAAGTCGGCATTTTGCCTTTTGTATTTAATTCCGATGCAATTGCTGTGCTTCATCGTCAATAAGAATGTCCAACGGATACAGTAAACCTGAACTAAAGCATCGGAATATACTACTAGTGTCACAGGAATTGTTCAATTCATAGTCAGTAAGAAGAGTCAGTCTTCTTGTCCTTAAGTCGGCATTTTGCCTTTCGTATTTAATTCCGATGCAATTGCTGTGTTTCATCGTCAATAAGAATGTCCAACGGATACAGTAAACCAGAACTGAAGCATCGGAATCTATAACTAGTGTCACTGGAATGGTTCAAAATATAGACAGTAAGAAGAGTGAGTCTTCTTGTACTTAAGTCGGCATTGTGCCTTTTGTATTTAATTCCGATGCAATTTCTGTGATTCATCGTCAATAAGAAGGCCCAAGGGATACAGTAAAACTGAAGTGAAGCATCGGACTCTATAACTAGTGTCACAGAAGTGGTTCAAAACATAGACAGTGGAAGAGTCAGTCTTTGTGTACTTAAGTCGGTATTGCGCCTTTTGTATTTAATTCCGATGCAATTTCTGTGTTTCATCGTCAGTAAGATGGTCCAAGGGATACAGTAAACCTGGAGTGAAGCCTCGGAATCTATAACTAGTGTCAGAATAATGGTTCTAAGCATAGACAATACGAAGAGTCTGTCTTCATGTACATAAGTCGGCATTGTGGATATTGTATTTATTTCCGATGCAATTTCTGTGTATCATCGTCAATAAGAAGGTCAGAGGGATACTGTAAGCCTGAAGTGAAGCATCGCAATCTATAACTAGTGTCACAGGAATGGTTTAAATCATAGTCAGTAAGAAGAGTAAGTCTTCTTGTACTTAAGTAGGCATTGTGCTGTTTGTATTTAATTCCGATGCAATTTCTGTGTTTCATCGTCAATAAGAAGGTCACAGGGATACAGTAAACCTGAAGTGGAGGATCGGAATCTATAACTAGTGTCACAGCAATTGTGCAAAACATAGACAGTAGGAAGAGTCAGTCTTCTTGTACTTAAGTCGGCATTGTGCCTTTTGTATTTAATTCCGATGCAATTTCTGTGTTTCAACGTCAATAAGAAGGTCAGAGGGATACAGTAAACCTAAAGTGTAGCATCGGAATCCAAAACTAGTGTCACAGGAATGGTTCAAAACATAGACAGTAGGAAGAACCAGTCCTCTTGTACTTAAGTCGGCATTGTGCCTTTTGTATTTAATTCCGATGCAATTTCTGTGTTTCATCGTCAATAAGAAGGTCCAAGGGATACTGTAAACCTCAAGTGAAGCATCGGAATCTATAACTAGTGTCACAGGAATGGTTCAAATCATTGTCAATAAGAAGAGTCGGTCTTCATATACTTAAGTCGGCATTGTGCCTTTTGTATTTCATTCCGATGCAATTTCTGTGTTTCATCGTCAATAAGAAAGTACAAGGGATACAGTAAACCTGAAGTGAAACATCGGAATCTATAACTAGTGTTCATAGAATGAAGGCTTTCACGACCGGATGACATATCTTCTGGTAAACCTTGCGGGATGTAAGGTCGTGGTCCATGAATCTCTTCATCTCCTAACGTTTCGTCCAGTGCTTCGCTTGACATCTTCAGAGGGGTGTTTCTCCTCCGGTGAGTCTTGTCGACTGACGGGTCGGACGTCTGAGTGCGACTTATGTATCGTAGAAAGTGGGCGTGACCAGAGTTACACGTGATATGCAGAGATAACCTTTGTCAGAGATAAAACTTAACTATCGATCGTAATCTTGTCATGGATAAAACTGTCTAGCCATTCTGTAGTGCTACTGTCCAAATATCACTAAGTATCATGGTCTCTTCTTTCCGATTAAAATTATCCCTATGTTTATATATTTCAATTGCTTCTCTACAAAGCCGTGGGTAATAGTTCGTCGTCGTAGATAAAATTTTTGTTTCGGAAAACTTCACTTGATGATTTCCTGGCTGAAAAGCGTGTTCTGCTACAGCCGATTTATCTGTTTTTCCTAATCGGCAAAGACTTCTGTGTTCTTTTAGCCGTGTATTTACGCCTCTTTTTGTTGTTCCAACATAAACTTTTCCACATGTACACGGAATTTTATATACGCCACTGGCTGATAGAGGAGCGCGTTTATCTTTTACAGACCGAAGAACATGACAAATTTTCTTCGTTGGTCTAAAAACAGGTCTAATATCATGTTTACTTAAAATCTTTCCAATCTGATCCGTTACTTTCTTTATAAAAGGGAGAGAGACTGTATTCTTCCATCGTTTTTCGGACTTGTCCTTAAGCTTTTTGTTGTTTGGGTGCAGAATTCTGCTTACTTCTTTCTTTGAGTAGCCATTTTTCTCAAAAGCGTGCTTCAGATGTTTTAATTCGTCGTCTAGATACTCCGGCGTGCAAATCCGTCTGGCTCTGTCAACGAGACTTGTAATCACACCTCTTTTTTGTTTTGGATGGTGGTTAGAGTTTTTATGTAAGTATCTGTCTGTGTGCGTTATTTTTCTAAAAATCTGTTGTTTCAAGCTTCCATCCGTCTGTCTCATAACTAAAACATCCAAAAACGGTATTTTGTTATCATTTTCTCTCTCCATGGTAAACTGGATTCTTGGATTTATATTATTAAGGTACTCAAAAAATTCGCCGAAGGCTTCTCTACCATGTGGCCAGACCACAAATGTATCGTCTACATACCGATACCAGCGAGATGGTTTCTTATCTGCTTTTTCCAAGGCTGACTGTTCGAATTTCTCCATGTAGAAATTAGCTACTGCAGGACCCAATGGGTTACCCATTGCTACGCCATTAAGTTGTTCGTAAAATTCATTATTCCACTGGAAATGACTGGAAGTGAGACAGTGTCTGAAAAGAGCAGTCAGATCTTCTGGAAAAATATCCGTTATAAAATCCATAACTTCATTAACTGGAATCATAGTAAATAAAGATACTACATCGAAACTTACTAAAATATCTTCAGGAGTCCGAATTAAACCTTCAATTTTCTCTATAAAATGACGTGAGTCCTTTATATATGAGTCCGTTTTTCCTAAATATGGTTGTAAGCGAGTTGTTAGATATCTTGCTATTTCGTACGTAGGAGAATTGATAGCACTAACAATCGGTCTCAGAGGAAGGTCCTTCTTATGTACCTTGGGTGGGCCATAGAGTCTAGGACACATAGCTTCAGTCTTCAATAAAGCTCTTTTTTCTTCTTTTTGAATACAAAAAACTCAAGAAAGATCCTACAGCCAGCGTACTACGGAAAACAAATAATTTGATAAAATCGGCCACTTCTATTCAAGAAGAAGAAAAAAGAGCTGTATTGAAGACTGAAGCTATGTGTCCTAGACTCTATGGCCTACACAAGGTACATAAGAAGGACCTTCCTCTGAGACCGATTGTTAGTGGTATCAATTCTCCTACGTACGAAATAGCAAGATATCTAACAACTCGCTTACAACCATATTTAGGAAAAACGGACTCATATATAAAGGACTCACGTCATATTATAGAGAAAATTGAAGGTTTAATTCTGACTCCTGAAGATATTTTAGTAAGTTTCGATGTAGTATCTTTATTTACTATGATTCCAGTTAATGAAGTTATGGATTTTATAACGGATATTTTTCCAGAAGATCTGACTGCTCTTTTCAGACACTGTCTCACTTCCAGTCATTTCCAGTGGAATAATGAATTTTACGAACAACTTAATGGCGTAGCAATGGGTAACCCATTGGGTCCTGCAGTAGCTAATTTCTACATGGAGAAATTCGAACAGTCAGCCTTGGAAAAAGCAGATAAGAAACCATCTCGCTGGTATCGGTATGTAGACGATACATTTGTGGTCTGGCCACATGGTAGAGAAGCCTTAGGCGAATTTTTTGAGTACCTTAATAATATAAATCCAAGAATCCAGTTTACCATGGAGAGAGAAAATGATAACAAAATACCGTTTTTGGATGTTTTAGTTATGAGACAGACGGATGGAAGCTTGAAACAACAGATTTTTAGAAAAATAACGCACACAGACAGATACTTACATAAAAACTCTAACCACCATCCAAAACAAAAAAGAGGTGTGATTACAAGTCTCGTTGACAGAGCCAGACGGATTTGCACGCCGGAGTATCTAGACGACGAATTAAAACATCTGAAGCACGCTTTTGAGATAAATGGCTACTCAAAGAAAGAAGTAAGCAGAATTCTGCACCCAAACAACAAAAAGCTTAAAGACAAGTCCGAAAAACGATGGAAGAATACAGTCTCTCTCCCTTTTATAAAGAAAGTAACGGATCAGATTGGAAAGATTTTGAGTAAACATGATATTAGAACTGTTTTTAGACCAACGAAGAAAATTTGTCATGTTCTTCGGTCTGTAAAAGATAAACGCGCTCCTCTATCAGCCAGTGTCGTATATAAAATTCCGTGTACATGTGGAAAAGTTTATGTTGGAACAACAAAAAGAGGCGTAAATACGCGGTTAAAAGAACACAGAAGTCTTTGCCGATTAGGGAAAACAGATAAATCGGCTGTAGCAGAACACGCTTTTCAACCAGGAAATCATCAAGTGAAGTTTTCCGAAACAAAAATGTTATCTACGACGACGAACTATTACCCACGGCTTTGTAGAGAAGCAATTGAAACATATAAACATAGTGATAATTTTAATCGGAAAGAAGAGAACATGAAACTTAGTGATATTTGGACAGTAGCACTACAGGATTGCTAGACAGTTTTATCCGTGGCAAGATTACGATCGATAGTTAAGTTTTATCCCTGACAAAGGTTATCTCTGCATATCACGTGTAACTCTGGTCACGCCCACTTTCTACGATACATAAGTCGCTCTCAGACGTCCAACCCGTCAGTCGGCAAGACTCACCGGAGGAGAAACACCCCTCTGAAGATGTCAAGCGAAGCACTGGACGAAACGTTAGGAGCTGAAGAGTTTCATGGACCACGACCTTACATCCCGCAAGGTTTACCAGAAGATATAACTAGTGTCACAGGAATGGTTCAAAACATAGACAGTAGGAAGAGTCAGTGTTCTTGTACTTAAGTCGGCATTGTGCCTTTTGTTTTTAATTATGATGCAATTTCTGTGTTTCATCGTCAATAAGAAGTTCCAAGGGATACAGTAAACCTCAAGTTAAGCATCGGAATCTACAACTAGTGTCACAGGATTGGTTCAAAACATAGACAGTAAGAAGAGTCAGTCTTCTTGTACTTAAGTCGGCATTGTGCCTTTTCTATTTAATACCGATGCAATTTCTGTGTTTCATCTTCAATAAGAAGGTCAGAGGGATACAGTAAACCTGAAGTGAAGCATCGGAATCTATAACTAGTGTCACAGGAATGGTTCAAACATAGACAGAAAGAAGAGTCAGTCTTCATGTACTTAAGTCGGCATTGTGTCTTTTGTATTTAATCCCGATGCAATTTCTGTGTTTCATCGTCAATAAGAAGGTCAGAGGGATACAGTAAACCGGAAGTGAAGCATCGGAATCTATAACTAGTGTCACAGGAATGGTTCAAAACATAGTCAGTAAGAAGAGTCAGTCTTCTTGTCCTTAAGTCGGCATTGTGCCTTTTGCATTTAATTCCGATGGAATTTCTGTGTTTCATCGTCAATAAGAAGGTCCAAGGGATACAGTAAACCTGGAGTGAAGCATCGGTATCTATTACTAGTGTCACAGGAATGGTTCAAAACAACGTCAGTAAGAAGAGTCAGTCTTCTTGTCCTTAAGTCGGCATTTTGCCTTTTGTATTTAATTCCGATGCAATTGCTGTGCTTCATCGTCAATAAGAATGTCCAACGGATACAGTAAACCTGAACTAAAGCATCGGAATATATAACTAGTGTCACAGGAATTGTTCAATTCATAGTCAGTAAGAAGAGTCAGTCTTCTTGTCCTTAAGTCGGCATTTTGCCTTTCGTATTTAATTCCGATGCAATTGCTGTGTTTCATCGTCAATAAGAATGTCCAACGGATACAGTAAACCTGAACTGAAGCATCGGAATCTATAACTAGTGTCACTGGAATGGTTCAAAATATAGACAGTAAGAAGAGCGAGTCTTCTTGTACTTAAGTCGGCATTGTGCCTTTTGTATTTAATTCCGATGCAATTTCTGTGATTCATCGTCAATAAGAAGGCCCAAGGGATACAGTAAACCTGAAGTGAAGCATCGGACTCTATAACTAGTGTCACAGAAGTGGTTCAAAACATAGACAGTAGAAGAGTCAGTCTTTGTGTAGTTAAGTCGGCATTGCGCCTTTTGTATTTAATTCCGATGCAATTTCTGTGTTTCATCGTCAGTAAGATGGTCCAAGGGATACAGTAAACCTGGAGTGAAGCCTCGGAATCTATAACTAGTGTCACAGGGCGGTTCAAAACATAGACAGTAAGATGTGTCAGTATTCTTGTACTTCAGTCGGCATTGTGCTTTTAGTATTTATTTCCGATGCAATTTCTGTGTTTCATCGTCAATAAGAAAGTCAGAGGGATACAGTAAACCTAAAGTGTAGCATTGGAATCCAAAACTAGTGTCACAGGAATGGTTCAAAACATAGACAGTAGGAAGAACCAGTCCTCTTGTACTTAAGTCGGCATTGTGCCTTTTGTATTTAATTCCGATGCAATTTCTGTGTTTCATCGTCAATAAGAAGTTCCAAGGGATACAGTATACATGGACTGAAGCATCGGAATCTATAACTAGTGTCAGAATAATGGTTCTAAGCATAGACAGTACGAAGAGTCTGTCTTCATGTACATAAGTCGGCATTGTGGATATTGTATTTATTTCCGATGCAATTTCTGTGTATCATCGTCAATAAGAAGGTCAGAGGGATACTGTAAACCTGAAGTGAAGCATCGCAATCTATAACTAGTGTCACAGGAATGGTTTAAATCATAGTCAGTAAGAAGAGTAAGTCTTCTTGTACTTAAGAAGGCATTGTGCTGTTTGTATTTAATTCCGATGCAATTTCTGTGTTTCATCGTCAATAAGAAGGTCACAGGGATACAGTAAACCTGAAGTGAAGGATCGGAATCTATAACTAGTGTCACAGCAATTGTGCAAAACATAGACAGTAGGAAGAGTCAGTCTTCTTGTACTTAAGTCGGCATTGTGCCTTTTGTATTTAATTCCGATGCAATTTCTGTGTTTCATCGTCAATAAGAAGGTCAGAGGGATACAGTAAACCTAAAGTGTAGCATCGGAATCCAAAACTAGTGTCACAGGAATGGTTCAAAACATAGACAGTAGGAAGAACCAGTCCTCTTGTACTTAAGTCGGGATTGTGCCTTTTGTATTTAATTCCGATGCAATTTCTGTGTTTCATCGTCAATAAGAAGGTCCAAGGGATACTGTAAACCTCAAGTGAAGCATCGGAATCTATAACTAGTGTCACAGGAATGGTTCAAATCATTGTCAATAAGAAGAGTCGGTCTTCATATACTTAAGTCGGCATTGTGCCTTTTGTATTTCATTCCGATGCAATTTCTGTGTTTCATCGTCAATAAGAAAGTACAAGGGATACAGTAAACCTGAAGTGAAACATCGGAATCTATAACTAGTGTTCATAGAATGAAGGCTTTCACGACCGGATGACATATCTTCTGGTAAACCTTGCGGGATGTAAGGTCGTGGTCCATGAATCTCTTCATCTCCTAACGTTTCGTCCAGTGCTTCGCTTGACATCTTCAGAGGGGTGTTTCTCCTCCGGTGAGTCTTGTCGACTGACGGGTCGGACGTCTGAGTGCGACTTATGTATCGTAGAAAGTGGGCGTGACCAGAGTTACACGTGATATGCAGAGATAACCTTTGTCAGAGATAAAACTTAACTATCGATCGTAATCTTGTCATGGATAAAACTGTCTAGCCATTCTGTAGTGCTACTGTCCAAATATCACTAAGTATCATGGTCTCTTCTTTCCGATTAAAATTATCCCTATGTTTATATATTTCAATTGCTTCTCTACAAAGCCGTGGGTAATAGTTCGTCGTCGTAGATAAAATTTTTGTTTCGGAAAACTTCACTTGATGATTTCCTGGCTGAAAAGCGTGTTCTGCTACAGCCGATTTATCTGTTTTTCCTAATCGGCAAAGACTTCTGTGTTCTTTTAACCGTGTATTTACGCTTCTTTTTGTTGTTCCAACATAAACTTTTCCACATGTACACGGAATTTTATATACGCCACTGGCTGATAGAGGAGCGCGTTTATCTTTTACAGACCGAAGAACATGACAAATTTTCTTCGTTGGTTTAAAAACAGGTCTAATATCATGTTTACTTAAAATCTTTCCAATCTGATCCGTTACTTTCTTTATAAAAGGGAGAGAGACTGTATTCTTCCATCGTTTTTCGGACTTGTCCTTAAGCTTTTTGTTGTTTGGGTGCAGAATTCTGCTTACTTCTTTCTTTGAGTAGCCATTTTTCTCAAAAGCGTGCTTCAGATGTTTTAATTCGTCGTCTAGATACTCCGGCGTGCAAATCCGTCTGGCTCTGTCAACGAGACTTGTAATCACACCTCTTTTTTGTTTTGGATGGTGGTTAGAGTTTTTATGTAAGTATCTGTCTGTGTACGTTATTTTTCTAAAAATCTGTTGTTTCAAGCTTCCATCCGTCTGTCTCATAACTAAAACATCCAAAAACGGTATTTTGTTATCATTTTCTCTCTCCATGGTAAACTGGATTCTTGGATTTATATTATTAAGGTACTCAAAAAATTCGCCTAAGGCTTCTCTACCATGTGGCCAGACCACAAATGTATCGTCTACATACCGATACCAGCGAGATGGTTTCTTATCTGCTTTTTCCAAGGCTGACTGTTCGAATTTCTCCATGTAGAAATTAGCTACTGCAGGACCCAATGGGTTACCCATTGCTACGCCATTAAGTTGTTCGTAAAATTCATTATTCCACTGGAAATGACTGGAAGTGAGACAGTGTCTGAAAAGAGCAGTCAGATCTTCTGGAAAAATATCCGTTATAAAATCCATAACTTCATTAACTGGAATCATAGTAAATAAAGATACTACATCGAAACTTGCTAAAATATCTTCAGGAGTCCGAATTAAACCTTCAATTTTCTCTATAAAATGACGTGAGTCCTTTATATATGAGTCCGTTTTTCCTAAATATGGTTGTAAGCGAGTTGTTAGATATCTTGCTATTTCGTACGTAGGAGAATTGATAGCACTAACAATCGGTCTCAGAGGAAGGTCCTTCTTATGTACCTTGGGTGGGCCATAGAGTCTAGGACACATAGCTTCAGTGTTCAATAAAGCTCTTTTTTCTTCTTTTTGAATACAAAAAACTTAAGAAAGATCCTACAGCCAGCGTACTACGGAAAACAAATAATTTGATAAAATCGGCCACTTCTATTCAAAAAGAAGAAAAAAGAGCTTTATTGAAGACTGAAGCTATGTGTCCTAGACTCTATGGCCTACACAAGGTACATAAGAAGGACCTTCCTCTGAGACCGATTGTTAGTGCTATCAATTCTCCTACGTACGAAATAGCAAGATATCTAACAACTCGCTTACAACCATATTTAGGAAAAACGGACTCATATATAAAGGACTCACGTCATATTATAGAGAAAATTGAAGGTTTAATTCTGACTCCTGAAGATATTTTAGTAAGTTTCGATGTAGTATCTTTATTTACTATGATTCCAGTTAATGAAGTTATGGATTTTATAACGGATATTTTTCCAGAAGATCTGACTGCTCTTTTCAGACACTGTCTCACTTCCAGTCATTTCCAGTGGAATAATGAATTTTACGAACAACTTAATGGCGTAGCAATGGGTAACCCATTGGGTCCTGCAGTAGCTAATTTCTACATGGAGAAATTCGAACAGTCAGCCTTGGAAAAAGCAGATAAGAAACCATCTCGCTGGTATCGGTATGTAGACGATACATTTGTGGTCTGGCCACATGGTAGAGAAGCCTTAGGCGAATTTTTTGAGTACCTTAATAATATAAATCCAAGAATCCAGTTTACCATGGAGAGAGAAAATGATAACAAAATACCGTTTTTGGATATTTTAGTTATGAGACAGACGAATGGAAGCTTGAAACAACAGATTTTTAGAAAAATAACGCACACAGACAGATACTTACATAAAAACTCTAACCACCATCCAAAACAAAAAAGAGGTGTGATTACAAGTCTCGTTGACAGAGCCAGACGGATTTGCACGCCGGAGTATCTAGACGACGAATTAAAACATCTGAAGCACGCTTTTGAGAAAAATGGCTACTCAAAGAAAGAAGTAAGCAGAATTCTGCACCCAAACAACAAAAAGCTTAAGGACAAGTCCGAAAAACGATGGAAGAATACAGTCTCTCTCCCTTTTATAAAGAAAGTAACGGATCAGATTGGAAAGATTTTGAGTAAACATGATATTAGAACTGTTTTTAGACCAACGAAGAAAATTTGTCATGTTCTTCGGTCTGTAAAAGATAAACGCGCTCCTCTATCAGCCAGTGGCGTATATAAATTTCCGTGTACATGTGGAAAAGTTTATGTTGGAACAACAAAAAGAGGCGTAAATACGCGGTTAAAAGAACACAGAAGTCTTTGCCGATTAGGGAAAACAGATAAATCGGCTGTAGCAGAACACGCTTTTCAACCAGGAAATCATCAAGTGAAGTTTTCCGAAACAAAAATGTTATCTACGACGACGAACTATTACCCACGGCTTTGTAGAGAAGCAATTGAAATATATAAACATAGTGATAATTTTAATCGGAAAGAAGAGAACATGAAACTTAGTGATATTTGGACAGTAGCACTACAGGATTGCTAGACAGTTTTATCCGTGGCAAGATTACGATCGATAGTTAAGTTTTATCCCTGACAAAGTTTATCTCTGCATATCATGTGTAACTCTGGTCACGCCCACTTTCTACGATACATAAGTCGCTCTCAGACGTCAAACCCGTCAGTCGGCAAGACTCACCGGAGGAGAAACATCCCTCTGAAGATGTCAAGCGAAGCACTGGACGAAACGTTAGGAGCTGAAGAGTTTCATAGACCACGACCTTACATCCCGCAAGGTTTACCAGAAGATATAACTAGTGTCACAGGAATGGTTCAAAACATAGACAGTAGGAAGAGTCAGTGTTCTTGTACTTAAGTCGGCATTGTGCATTTTGTTTTTAATTATGATGCAATTTCTGTGTTTCATCGTCAATAAGAAGTTCCAAGGGATACAGTAAACCTCAAGTTAAGCATCGGAATCTACAACTAGTGTCACAGGATTGGTTCAAAACATAGACAGTAAGAAGAGTCAGTCTTCTTGTACTTAAGTCGGCATTGTGCCTTTTCTATTTAATACCGATGCAATTTCTGTGTTTCATCTTCAATAAGAAGGTCAGAGGAATACAGTAAACCTGAAGTGAAGCATCGGAATCTATAACTAGTGTCACAGGAATGGTTCAAACATAGACAGAAAGAAGAGTCAGTCTTCATGTACTTAAGTCGGCATTGTGTCTTTTGTATTTAATCCCGATGCAATTTCTGTGTTTCATCGTCAATAAGAAGGTCAGAGGGATACAGTAAACCGGAAGTGAAGCATCGGAATCTATAACTAGTGTCACAGGAATGGTTCAAAACATAGTCAGTAAGAAGAGTCAGTCTTCTTGTCCTTAAGTCGGCATTGTGCCTTTTGCATTTAATTCCGATGCAATTTTGTGTTTCATCGTCAATAAGAATGTCCAAGGGATACAGTAAACCTGTAGTGAAGCATCGGAATCTATATCTAGTGTCACAGGAATGGTTCAAATCATTGTCAATAAGAAGAGTCGGTCTTCATGTACTTAAGTCGGCATTGTGCCTTTTGTATTTAATTCCGATGCAATTTCTGTGTTTCATCGTCAATACGAAAGTACAAGGGATACAGTAAACCTGAAGTGAAGCATCGGAATCTATAACTAGCGTCACAGGAATGGTTCAAAACATAGACAGTAGGAAGAGTCAGTGTTCTAATACTTAAGTCGGCATTGTGCCTTTTGTATTTAATTCCGATGCAATTTCTGTGTTTCATCGTCAATAAGAAGGTCCAAGGGATACAGTAAAACTGAAGTGAAGCATCTGAATCTACAACTAGTGTCACAGGATTGGTTCAAAACATAAACAGTAAGAAGAGTCAGTCTTCTTGTACTTAAGTCGGCATTGTGCCTTTTCTATTTAATACCGATGCAATTTCTGTGTTTCATCGTCAATAAGAAGGTCAGAGGGATACAGTAAACCTGAAGTGAAGCATCGGAATCTATAACTAGTGTCACAGGAATGGTTCAAAACATAGTCAGAAAGAAGAGTCAGTCTTCTTGTACTTAATTGGGCATTGTGGATTTCGTATTTAATTCCGATGCAATTTCTGTGCTTCACCGTCAATAAGAAGGTCAGAGGGATACAGTGAACCTGAAGTGAAGCATCGGAATCTATAACTAGTGTCACAGGAATGGTTCAAAAATAAACAGTAAGAAGAGTCAGTCTTCTTGTCCTTAAGTCGGCATTGTGCATTTTGTATTTAATTCCGATGCAATTTCTGTGTTTGATCGTCAATAAGAAGGTCCAAGGAATACAGTAAACCTGGAGTGAAGCATCGGAATCTCTAACTAGAGTCACAGTAATGGTTCAAAATATAGACAGTAAGAAGAGTCAGTCTTCTTGTACTTAAGTCGGCATTGTGCATTTTGTATTTAATTCCGATGCAATATCTGTGATTCATCGTCAACAAGAAGGTCCAAGGGATACAGTAAACCTGAAGTGAAGCATCGGACTCTATAACTAGTGTCACAGAAATGGATCAAACATAGACAGTAGGAACAGTCAGTCTTCTTATACTTAAGTCGGCATTGTGACTTTTGTATTTAATTCCGATGCAATTTCTGTGTTTCATCGTCAATAAGAAGGTCCAAGGGATACAGTAATCCTTAAGTGAAGCATCGGAATCTATAACTAGTGTCACAGGAATGGTTCAAATCTTAGTCAGTAGGAAGAGTCGGTCTTCATGTACTTGTGTCGGCATTGTGCCTTTTGTATTTAATTGCGATGCAATTTCTGTGTTTCATCGTCAATTAGAAGGTCCAAGGGATACAGTAAACCTGAAGTGAAGCATCGGAATCTATAACTAGTGTCACAGGAATGGTTCAAAACATAGTCAGTAAGAAGAGTCAGTCTTCTTGTACTTAAGTCGTCATTGTGCCTTTTGTATTTAATTCCGATGCAATTTCTGTGTTTCATCGTCAATAAGAATGTCCAAGAGATACTGTAAACCTGAAGTGAAGCATCGGAATCTATAACTAGTGTCACAGGAATGCTTCAAATCATTGTCAATAAGAAGAGTCGGTCTTCATGTACTTAAGTCTTCATTGTGCCTTTTGTATTTAATTCCGACGCAATTTCTGTGTTTCATCGTCAATAAGAAGGTCCAAGGGATACAGTAAACCTGAAGTGAAGCATCGGAATCTACAACTAGTGTCACAGGATAGGTTCAAATCATAGACAGTAAGAAGAGTCAGTCTTCTTGAACTTAAGTCGTTATTATGCCTTTTCTATTTAATACCGATGCAATTTCTGTGTTTCGTCGTCCATAAGAAGGACGGAGGGATACAGTAAACCTGAAGTGAAGCATCGGAATCTATAACTAGTGTCACAGGAATGGTTCAAACATAGTCAGGAAGAAGAGTCAATCTTCTTGTACTTAATTCGGCATTGTGCCTTTCGTATTGAATTCCGATGCAATTTCTGTGATTCACCGCCAATAACAATGTCAGAGGGATACAGTAAACCTAAAGTGAAGCATCGGAATCTATAACTAGTGTCACAGGAATGGTTTAAACATAGACAGTGAGAAGAGTCGGTCTTCATGTACTTGAGTCGGCATTGTGCCTTTTGTATTTAATCCCGATGCAATTTCTGTGTGACATCGTCAATAAGATGGTCAGAGGGATACAGTAAACCGGGAGTGAAGCATCGGAATCTATAACTAGTGTCACAGGAATGGTTCAAAACATAATCAGTAAGAAGAGTCAGTCTTCTTATCCATAAGTCGGCATTGTGCCTTTTGTATTTAATTCCGATGCAATTTTGTGTTTCATCGTCAATAAGAATGTCCACGGGATACAATAAACCTGAAGTGAAGCATCGGAATCTATAACTAGTGTCACAGGAATGGTTTAAATCATTGTCAATAAGGAGAGTCGGTCTTCATGTACTTAAATCGGCATTGTGCCTTTTGTATTTAACTCCGATGCAATTTCTGTGTTTCATCATCAACAAGAAGGTCCAAGCGATATAGTATACCGGAAGTGAAGCATCGGAATCTATAACTAGTGTCACACTAATGGTTCAAAACAAAGTCAGTACGAAGAGTTAGTCTTCTTATCCTTAAGTCGGCATTGTGCCTTTTATATTTAATTCCGATGCAATTTCTGTGTTTCATCGTCAATAAGAATGTCCAAGGGATACAGTATACCTGAAGTGAAGCATCGGAATCTATAATTAGTGTCACAGGAATATTTCAAATCATTGTCAATAAGAGGAGTCGGTCTTTATGTACTTAAGTCGGCATTGTGCCTTTTGTATTTAATTCCGATGCAATTTCTGTGTTTCATCGTCAATAAGAAAGTACAAGGGAAACAGTTAACCTGAAGTGAAGCTTCGGAATCTATAACTAGTGTCACAGTAATGGTTCAAAACATACACAGTAAGAAGAGTCAATTCTCTTGTACATAGGTCGGCATTGTGCCTTTTGTATTTAATTCCGATGCAATTTCTGTGTTTCATCGTCAATAAGAAGGTCCAAGATATACATTAAACCTGAAGTGAAGCATCGGAATCTATAACTAGTGTCACTTGAATGGTTCAAAGTATAGACAGTAAGAAGAGTCAGTCTTCTTGTACTTACGTCGGCATTGTGCCTCTTGTATTTAATTCCGATGCAATTTCTGTGATTCATCATCAATGAGAAGGTCCAAGGGATACAGTAAACCTGAAGTGAAGCATCAGACTCTATAACTAGTGTCACAGAAATGGATCAAAACATAGACAGTAGGAAGAGTCAGTCTTCTTATACTTAAGTTGGCATTGTGCCTTTTGTATTTAATTCCGATGCAATTTCTGTGTTTCATCGTCAATAAGAAGGTCCAAGGGATACAGTGAACCTGAAGTGAGGCATTGGAATCTATAACTAGTGCCACAGGAATGGTTCTAATCATAGACAGTAGGAAGAGTCGGTCTTCATGTACTTAAGTCGGAATTGTGCCTTTTGTATTTAATTCCGATGCAATTTCTGTGTTTCATCGTCAATACGAAGGTCCAAGCGATACAGTAAACCTGAAATGAAGCATCAGAATCTATAACTAGTGTCACAGGAGTTGTTCAAAACATAGTCAGGAAGAAGAGTCAGTCTTCTTGTACTTAATTCGGCATTGTGCCTTTCGTATTAAATTCCGATTCAATTTCTGTGTTTCACCGTCAGTAAGAATGTCAGAGGGATACAGTAAACCTGAAGTGAAGCATCGGAATCTCTAACTAGTGTCACAGGATTGGTTCAAGCATAGACAGTAAGAAGAGTCAGTCTTCATGTACTTAAGTCAGCATTGTGCCTTTTGTATTTAATCCCGATGCAATTTCTGTGTGACATCGTCAATAAGATGGTCAGAGGGATACAGTAAACCGGAAGTGAAGCATCGGAATCTATAACTAGTGTCACAGGAATGGTTCAAATCATTGTCAATAAGAAGAGTCGGTCTTCATGTACATAAGTCGGCATTGTGCCTATCGTATTTAATTCCGATGCAATTTCTGTGTTTCATCGTCAATAAGAAAGTAGAAGGGATACAGTAAACCTGAAGTGAAGCATCGGAATCTATAACTAGTGTCACAGGAATGGTTCGAAACTTAGACTGTAGGAAGAGTCAGTTTTTTTGTACTTAAGCCGGCATTGTGCCTTTTGTGTTTAATTCCGATGCAATATCTGTGTTTCATCGACAATAAGAAGGTCCAAGGGATGCAGTAAACCTGAAGTGAGGCATCGCAACCTACAACTAGTGTCACAGGATTGGTTCAAAGCATAGACAGTAAGAAGAGTCAGTCTTCTTGTACTTAAGTCGGCATTGTTCCTTTCCTATTTAAAACCGATGCAATTTCTGTGTTTCATCGTCAATAAGAAGGTCAGAGGGAAACAGTAAACCGGAAGTGAAGCATCGGAATCTATAACTAGTGTCACAGTAATGGGTCAAAACATAGTCAGTAAGAAGAGTCAGTCTTCTTGTCCTTAAGTCGGCATTGTGCCTTTTGCATTTAATTCCGATGCAATTTTGTGTTTCATCGTCAATAAGAATGTCCAAGGGATACAGTAAACCTGTAGTGAAGCATCGGAATGTGTAACTTGTGTCACAGGAATGGTTCAAATCATTGTCAATAAGATGAGTTGGTCCTCATGTACTTAAGTCGTCATTGTGCCTTTTGTATTTAATTCCGATGAAATTTCAGTGTTTCATCGTCAATTAGAAGGTGCAAGCGATACAGTAAACCGGAAGTGAAGCATCGGAATCTATAGATAGTGTCACACTAATGGTTCAAATCAAATTCAGTAAGAAGAGTCAATCTTCTTGTCCTTAAGTCGGCATTGTGCTTTTGTATTTAATTCCGATGCAATTTCTGTGTTTCATCGTGAATAAGAATGTCCAAGAGATACTGTAAACCTGAAGTGAAGCATCGGAATCTGTAACTAGTGTCACAGGAATGGATCAAATCATTGTCAATAAGAAGAGTCGGTCTTCATGTACTTAAGTCGGCATTGTGCCTTTTGTATTTAAATCCGACGCAATTTCTGTGTTTCATCGACAATAAGAAGGTCCAAGGGATATAGTAAACCTGAAGTGAAGCATCGGAATCTACAACTAGTGTCACAGGATAGGTTCAAAACATAGACAGTAAGAAGAGTCAGTCTTCTTGAACTTAAGTCGTTATTATGCCTTTTCTATTTAATACCGATGCAATTTCTGTGTTTCGTCGTCAATAAGAAGGTCAGAGGGATACAGTAAACCTGAATTGAAGCATCGGAATCTATAACTAGTGTCACAGGAATGGTTCAAAACATAGTCAGGAAGAAGAGTCAATCTTCTTGTACTTAATTCGGCATTGTGCCTTTCGTATTGAATTCCGATGCAATTTCTGTGATTCACCGCCAATAACAATGTCAGTGGGATACAGTAAACCTGAAGTGAAGCATCGGAATCTATAACTAGTGTCACAGGAATGGTTTAAACATAGACAGTGGGAAGAGTCGGTCTTCATGTACTTAAATCGGCATTGTGCCTTTTGTATTTAATTCCGATTCAATTTCTGTGTTTCATCGTAAACAAGAAGGTCCAAGCGATACAGTAAAGCGGAAGTGAAGCATCGGAATCTATAACTAGTGTCACACTAATGGTTCAAAACAAAGTCGGTAAGAAGAGTTAGTCTTCTTATCCTTAAGTCGGCATTGTGCCTTTTATATTTAATTCCGATGCAATTTCTGTGTTTCATCGTCAATAAGAATGTCCAAGGGATACAGTATACCTGAAGTGAAGCATCGGAATCTATAACTAGTGTCACAGGAATGGTTCAAATCTTGACAATAAGAAGAGTCGGTCTTCATGTACTTAAGTCGGCATTGTGCCTTTTGTATTTAATTCCGATGCAATTTCTGTGTTTCATCGTCAATAAGAAAGTACAAGGGAAACAGTAAACCTGAAGTGAAGCTTCGGAATCTATAACTAGTGTCACAGGAATGGTTCAAAACATAGACAGTAAGAAGAGTCAGTCTTCTTGTACTTAAGTCGGCATTGTGCCTTTTGTATTTAATTCCGATGCAGTTTCTGTGTTTCATCGTCAATAAGAAGGTCCAAGCGATACAGTAAACCTGAAGTGAAGCATCAGAATCTATAACTAGTGTCACAGAAATTGTTCAAAACATAGTCAGGAAGAAGAGTCAGTCTTCTTGTACTTAATTCGGCATTGTGCCTTTCGTATTGAATTACGATTCAATTTCTGTGTTTCACCGTCAATAAGAATGTCAGGGGGATACAGTAAACCTGAAGTGAAGCATCGGAATCTCTAACTAGTGTCACAGGATTGGTTCAAACATAGGCAGTAAGAAGAGTCAGTCTTCATGTACTTAAGTCGGCATTGTGCCTTTTGTATTTAATCCCGATACAATTTCTGTGTGACATCGTCAATAAGATGGTCAGAGGGATACAGTAAACCGGAAGTGAAGCATCGGAATCTATAACTAGTGTCACAGGAATGGTTCAAATCATTGTCAATAAGAAAAGTCGGTCTTCATGTACTTAAGTCGGCATTGTGCCTTTTGTATTTAATTCCGATGCAATTTCTGTGTTTCTTCGTCAATACGATGGTCCAAGCGATACAGTAAACCGGAAGTGAAGCATCGGAATCTATAACTAGTATCACACTAATGGTTCAAAAAAAGTCAGTAAGAGAAGGCAGTCTTCTTATCCTTAAGTCGGCATTGTGCCTTTTATATTTAATTCCGATGCAATTTCTGTGTTTCATCGTCAATATGAATGTCCAAGGGATACAGTAAACCTGAAGTGAAGCATCGGAATCTATAACTAGTGTCACAGGAATGGTTAAAATCACTGTCAATAACAAGAGTCGGTCTTCATGTACTTAAGTCGGCTTTGTGCCTTTTGTATTTAATTCCGATGCAATTTCTGTGTTTCATCGTCAATAAGAAAGTAGAAGGGATACAGTAAACCTGAATTGAAGCATCGGAATCTATAACTAGTGTCACAGGAATGGTTCAAAACATAGACTGTAGGAAGAGTCAGTGTTTTTGTACTTAAGTCGGCATTGTGCCATTTGTGTTTAATTCCGATGCAATATCTGTGTTTCATCGTCAATAAGAAGGTCCAAGGGATACAGTTAACCTGAAGTGAGGCATCGGAATCTACAACTAGTGTCACAGGATTGGTTCAAAACATAGACAGTAAGAAGAGTCAGTCTTCTTGTACTTAAGTCGTCATTGTGCCTTTTATATTTAATTCCGATGAAATTTCTGTGTTTCATCGTCAATTAGAAGGTGTAAGCGATACAGTAAACCGGAAGTGAAGCATCGGAATCTATAAATAGTGTCACACTAATGGTTCAAATCAAATTCAGTGAGAAGAGTCAGTCTTCTTGTCCTTAAGTCGGCATTGCGCCTTTTGTATTTAATTACGATGCAATTTCTGTGTTTCATCGTCAATAAGAATGTCCAAGAGATACTGTAAACCTGAAGTGAGGCATTGGAATCTATAACTAGTGTCACAGGAATGGTTCACATCATTGTCAATAAGAAGAGTCGGTCTTCATGTACTTACGTCGGCATTGTGCCTTTTGTATTTAATTGCGACGCAATTTCTGTGTTTCATCGTCAATAAGAAGGTCCAAGGGATACAGTAAACCTGAAGTGAAGCATCGGAATCTACAACTAGTGTCACAGGACAGGTTTAAAACATAGATAGTAAGAAGAGTCAGTCCTCTTCAACTTAAGTCGTAATTATGCCTTTTCTATTTAATACCGATGCAATTTCTGTGTTTCGTCGTCAATAAGAGGGTCAGAGGGATACAGTAAACCTGAAGTGAAGCTTCGGAATCTATAACTAGTGTCACAGGAATGGTTCAAAACATAGACAGGAAGAAGAGTCAATCTTCTTGTACTTAATTCGGCATTGTGAATTTCGTATTGAATTCCGATGCAATTTCTGTGATTCACCGCCAATAACAATGTCAGAGGGATACAGTAAACCTGAAGTGAAGCATCGGAATCTATAGCTAGTGTCACAGGAATGGTATAAACATAGACAGTGAGAAGAGTCGGTCTTCATGTACTTAAGTCGGCATTGTGCATTTTGTATTTAATCCCGATGCAATTTCTGTGTGACTTCGTCAATAAGATGGTCAGAGGGATACAGTAAACCGGAAGTGAAGCATCGGAATCTATAACTAGTGTCACACTAATGGTTCAAAACAAAGTCAGTAAGAAGAGTTAGTCTTCTTATCCTTAAGTCGGCATTGTGCCTTTTATATTTAATTCCGATGCAATTTCTGTGTTTCATCGTCAATAAGAATTTCCAAGGGATACAGTAAACCTGAAGTGAAGCATCGGAATCTATAACTAGTGTCACAGGAATGGTTCAAATCATTTTCAATAAGAAGAGTCGGTCTTCATGCACTTAAGTCGGCATTGTTCGTATTGTATTTAATTCCGATGCAATTTCTGTGTTTCATCGTCAATGAGAAGGTCCAAGCGATACAGTAAACCGGAAGTGAAGCATCGGAATCTATAACTAGTGTCACACTAATGGGTCAAAACAAAGTCAGTAAGAAGAGTCAGTCTTCTTATCCTTAAGTCGGCATTGTGCCTTTTATATTTAATTCCGATGCAATTTGTGTGTTTCATCGTCAATAAGAAGGTCAGAGTGATACAGTAAACCTGAAGTGAAGTATCGGAATCTATAACTAGTGTCACAGTAATGATTCAAAGCATAGTCAGGAAGAAGAGTAAGTCATCTTGAACTTAATTGGGCATTGTGCCTGTCGTATTTAATTCCGATGCAATATCTGTGTTTCATCGTCAATAAGAAGGTCAGAGGGATACAGTAAACCTGAAGTGAAGCATCGGAATCTAAAACTAGTGTCACAGGAATGGTTCAAATCATAGACAGTAGGAAGAGTCAGTCCTCTCGTATTTAAGTCGCCATTGTGCCTTTTGTATTTAATTCCGAAGCAATTTCTGTGTTTCTTCGTCAATAGGAACGTCACAGGGAAACAGCAAACATGATGTGAAGCATCGAAATCCATAAGTAGTGTCACAGGAATGGTTCAAAGCATAGTCAGGAAGAAGAGACAGTCTTCTTGTACTTAAGTCGGCATTGTGCCTTTTGTGTTTAATTCCGATGCCATTTCTGTGTTTCATCATCAATAAGAAAGTACAAGGGAAACAGTAAACCTGAAGTGAAGCTTCGGAATCTATAACTAATGTCACAGGAATGGTTCAAAACATAGACAGTAAGAAGAGTCAGCCTTCTTGTACTTAAGTCTGCATTGTGCCTTTTGTATTTAATTCCGATGCAGTTTCTGTGTTTCATCGTCAATAAGAAGGTCCAAGGGATACAGTAAACCTGAAGTGAAGCATCTGAATCTACAACTAGTATCACAGGATTGGTTCAAAGCATAGACAGTAAGAAGAGTCAGTCTTCTTGTACTTCAGTCGGCATTGTGCCTTTTCTATTTAATACTGATGCAATTTCTGTGTTTCATCGTCAATAAGAAGGTCAGAGGGATACAGTAAACCTGAAGTGAAGCATCGGAATCTATAACTAGTGTCACAGGAATGGTTCAAAACATAGTCAGAAAGAAGAGTCAGTCTTCTTGTACTTAATTGGGCATTGTGCCTTTCGTATTTAATTCCGATGCAATTTCTGTGCTTCACCGTCAATAAGAAGGTCGGAGGGATACAGTTAACCTGAAGTGAAGCATTGGAATCTATAACTAGTGTCACAGGAATGGTTCAACAGTAAGAAGAGTCAGTCTTCTTGTCCTTAAGTCGGCATTGTGCCTTTTGTATTTAATTCCGATGCAATTTCTGTGTTACATCGTCAATAAGAAGGTCCAAGGGATACAGTAAACCTGGAGTGAAGCATCGGAATATATAACTAGAGTCACAGTAATGGTTCAAAACATACACAGTAAGAAGAGTCAATTCTCTTGTACATAAGTCGGCATTGTGCCCTTTGTATTTAATTCCGATGCAATTTCTGTGTTTCATCGTCAATAAGAAGGTCCAAGGGATACATTAAACCTGAAGTGAAGCATCGGAATCTATAACTAGTATCACTGGAATGGTTCAAATTATAGACAGTAAGAAGAGTCAGTCTTCTTGTACTTAAGTCGGCATTGTGCCTCTTGTATTTAATTCCGATGCAATTTCTGTGTTTCATCGTCAATAAGAAGGTCCAAGGGATACAGTAAACCTGAAGTGAAGCATCGGAATCTATAGCTAGTATCACAGGAATGATTCAAAACATAGACAGTAGGAAGAGTCAATGTTCTGGTACTTAAGTCGGCATTGTGCCTTTTGTATTTAATTCCGATGCAGTTTCTGTGCTTCAGCGTCAATAAGAAGGTACAAGGGATACAGTAAACCTAAAGTGAGGCATCGGAATCTATAACTAGTGCCACAGGAATGGTTCAAATCATAGTCAGTAAGAAGAGTCGGTCTTCATGTACTTAAGTCGGCATTGTGCCTTTTGTATTTAATTCCGATGCAATTTCTGTGTTTCATCGTCAATAAGAAGGTCCAAGCGATATAGTAAACCTGAAGTGAAGCATCAGAATCTGTAACTAGTGTCACAGGAATGGTTCAAAACATAGACAGTTGGAAGAGTCACTGTTCTTGTACTTAAGTCGGCATTGTGCCTATTGTATTTAATTCCGATGCAATTTCTGTGTTTCATCGTCAATAAGAAGGTTCAAGGGATACAGTAAAACTGAAGTGAAGCATCTGAATCTACAACTAGTGTCTCAGGATTGGTTCAAAACATAGACAGTAAGAAGAGTCTGTCTTCTTGTACTTAAGTCGGCATTGTGCCTTTTCTATTTAATACCGATGCAATTTCTGTGTTTCATCGTCAATAAGAAGGTCAGAGGGATACAGTAAACCTGAAGTGAAGCATCGGAATCTATAACTAGTGTCACAGGAAGGGTTCAAAACATAGTCAGAAAGAAGAGTCAGTCTTCTTGTACTTAATTGGGCATTGTGGTTTTCGTATTTAATTCCGATGCAATTTCTGTGCTTCACCGTCAATAAGAAGGTCAGAGGGATACAGTAAACCTGAAGTGAAGCATCGGAATCTACAACTAGTGTCACAGGATCGTTCAAACATAGACAGTAGAAGAGTCAGTCTTCTTGTCCTTAAGTCGGCATTGTGCATTTTGTATTTAATTCCGATGCAATTTCTGTGATTGATCGTCAATAAGAAGGTCCAAGGGATACAGTAAACCTGGAGTGAAGCATCGGAATCTATAACTAGAGTCACAGTAATGGTTCAAAATATAGACAGTAAGAAGAGTCACTCTTCTTGTACTTAAGTCGGCATTGTGCATTTTGTATTTAATTCCGATGCAATTTCTGTGATTCATCGTCAATAAGAAGGTCCAAGGGATACAGTAAACCTGAAGTGAAGCATCGGACGCTATAACTAGTGTCACAGAAACGGATCAAAACATAGACAGTAGGAAGAGTCAGTCTTCTTATACTTAAGTCGGCATTGTGCCTTTTGTATTTAATTCCGATGCAATTTCTGTGTTTCATCGTCAATAAGAAGGTCCAAGGGATACAGTAAAACTGAAGTGAAGCATCTGAATCTACAACTAGTGTCTCAGGATTGGTTCAAAACATAGACAGTAAGAAGAGTCTGTCTTCTTGTACTTAAGTCGGCATTGTGCCTTTTCTATTTAATACCGATGCAATTTCTGTGTTTCATCGTCAATAAGAAGGTCAGAGGGATACAGTAAACCTGAAGTGAAGCATCGGAATCTATAACTAGTGTCACAGGAATGGTTCAAAACATAGTCAGAAAGAAGCGTCAGTCTTCTTGTACTTAATTGGGCATTGTGGTTTTCGTATTTAATTCCGATGCAATTTCTGTGCTTCACCGTCAATAAGAAGGTCAGAGGGATACAGTAAACCTGAAGTGAAGCATCGGAATCTACAACTAGTGTCACAGGATGGTTCAAACATAGACAGTAGAAGAGTCAGTCTTCTTGTCCTTAAGTCGGCATTGTGCATTTTGTATTTAATTCCGATGCAATTTCTGTGATTGATCGTCAATAAGAAGGTCCAAGGGATACAGTAAACCTGGAGTGAAGCATCGGAATCTATAACTAGAGTCACAGTAATGGTTCAAAATATAGACAGTAAGAAGAGTCAGTCTTCTTGTACTTAAGTCGGCATTGTGCATTTTGTATTTAATTCCGATGCAATTTCTGTGATTCATCGTCAATAAGAAGGTCCAAGGGATACAGTAAACCTGAAGTGAAGCATCGGACGCTATAACTAGTGTCACAGAAACGGATCAAAACATAGACAGTAGGAAGAGTCAGTCTTCTTATACTTAAGTCGGCATTGTGCCTTTTGAATTTAATTCCGATGCAATTTCTGTGTTTCATCGTCAATAAGAAGGTCCAAGGGATACAGTAAACCTAAAGTGAAGCATCGGAATCTATAACTAGTGTCACAGGAATGGTTCAAATCATAGTCTGTAGGAAGAGTCGGTCTTCATGTACTTGAGTCGGCATTGTGCCTTTTGTATTTAATTGCGATATAATTTCTGTGTTTCACCGTCAATTAGAAGGTCCAAGGGATACAGTAAACTTTAAGTGAAGCATCGGAATCTATAACTAGTGTCACAGGAATGGTTCAAATCATAGACAGCAGGAAGAGTCAGTTTTCTTGTACTTAAGTCGGCATTGTGCATTTTGTATTTAATTCCGATGCAATTTCTGTGTTTCAGCGTCAATAAGATAGTCCAAGGTATACAGTAAACCTGAAGTGAAGCATCGGAATCTATAACTAGTGTCACAGGAATGGTTCAAAACATAGTCAGTAAGAAGAGTCAGTCTTCTTGTACTTAAGTCGTCATTGTGCCTTTTGTATTTAATTCCGATGAAATTTCTGTGTTTCATCGTCAATTAGAAGGTGCAAGCGATACAGTTAACCGGAAGTGAAGCATCGGAATCTATAAATAGTGTCACACTAATGGTTCAAATCAAATTCAGTGAGAAGAGTCCGTCTGCTTGTCCTTAAGTCGGCACTGTGCCTTTTGTATTTAATTCCGATGCAATTTCTGTGTTTCATCGTCAATAAGAATGTCCAAGAGATACTGTAAACCTGAAGTGAAGCATCGGAATCTATAACTAGTGTCACAGGAATGGTTCAAATAATTGTCAATAAGAAGAGTCGGTCTTCATGTACTTAAGTCGGCATTGTCCCTTTTGTATTTAATTCCGACGCAATTGCTGTGTTTCATCGTCAATAAGCAGGTATAAGGGATACAGTAAACCTGAAGTGAAGCATCGGAATCTACAACTAGTGTCACAGGATAGGTTCAAAACATAGACAGTAAGAAGAGTCAGTCTTCTTGAACTTAAGTCGTTATTATGCCTTTTTTATTTATTACCGATGCAATTTCTGTGTTTCGTCGTCAATAAGAAGGTCAGAGGGATACAGTAAAATTGAAGTGAAGCATCGGAATCTATAACTAGTGTCACAGGAATGGTTCAAAACATAATCAGTAAGAAGAGTCAGTCTTCTTATCCATAAGTCGGCATTGTGCCTTTTGTATTTAATTCCGATGCAATTTTGTGTTTCATCGTCAATAAGAATGTCCAAGGGATACGGTAAACCTGAAGTGAAGCATCGGAATCTATAACTAGTGTCACAGGAATGGTTCAAATCATTGTCAATAAGAAGAGTGGGTCTTCATGTACTTAATTCGGCATTGTGCCTTTTGTATTTAATTCCGATGCAATTTCTGTGTTTCATCGTCAATAAGAAGGTCAGAGGGATACAGTAAACCTGAAGTGAAGCATCGGAATCTAAAACCAGTGTCACAGGAATGGTTCAAAACATAGACAGTAGGAAGAGTCAGTCTTCTTGTACTTAAGTCGCCATTGTGCCTTTTGTATTTAATTCCGATGCAATTTCTGTGTTTCATCGCCCATAAGAAGGTCCAAGGGATACAGTAAACCTGGAGTGAAGCATCGGAATATATAACTAGAGTCACAGTAATGGTTCAAAACATACACAGTAAGAAGAGTCAATTCTCTTGTACATAAGTCGGCATTGTGCCTTTTGTATTTAATTCCGATGCAATTTCTGTGTTTCATCGTCAATAAGAAGGTCCAAGGGATACATTAAACCTGAAGTGAAGCATCGGAATCTATAACTAGTGTCACAGGAATGGTCAAAGTATAGACAGTAAGAAGAGTCAGTCTTCTTGTACTTAAGTCGGCATTGTGCCTCTTGTATTTAATTCCGATGCAATTTCTGTGATTCATCGTCAATAAGAAGGTCCAAGGGATACAGTAAACCTGAGGTGAAGCATCGGACTCTATAACTAGTGTCACAGAAATGGATCAAAACATAGACAGTAGGAAGAGTCAGTCTTCTTATACTTAAGTCGGCATTGTGCTTTTTGTATCTAATTTCGATGCAATTTCTGTGTTTCATCGTCAATAAGAAGGTCCAAGGGATACAGTAAACCTAAAGTGAGGCATCGGAATCTATAACTAGTGCCACAGGAATGGTTCAAATCATAGTCAGTAAGAAGAGTCGGTCTTCATGTACTTAAGTCAGCATTGTGCCTTTTGTATTCAATCCCGGTGCAATTTCTGTGTGACATCGTCAATAAGATGGTCAGAGGGATACAGTAAACCGGAAGTGAAGCATCGGAATCTATAACTAGTGTCACAGGAATGGTTAAAATCATTGTCAATAACAAGAGTCGGTCTTCATGTACTTAAGTCGGCTTCGTGCCTTTTGTATTTAATTCCGATGCAATTTCTGTGTTTCATCGTCAATAAGAAAGTAGAAGGGATACAGTAAACCTGAAGTGAAGCATCGGAATCCATAACTAGTGTCACAGGAATGGTTCAAAACATAGACAGTAGGAAGAGTCAGTGTTTTTGTACTTAAGTCGGCATTGTGCCTTTTGTGCTTAATTCCGATGCAATATCTGTGTTTCATCGTCAATATGAAGGTCCAAGGGATACAGTGAACCTGAAGTGAGGCATCGGAATCTACAACTAGTGTCACAGGATTTGTTCAAAACATAGACAGTAAGAAGAGTCAGTCTTCTTGTACTTAAGTCGGCATTGTGCCTATTCTATTTAAAACCGATGCAATTTCTGTGTTTCATCGTCAATAAGAAGGTCAGAGGGATACAGTAAACCGGAAGTGAAGCATCGGAATCTATAACTAGTGTCACAGGAATGGTTCAAATCATAGTCAGTAAGAAGAGTCAGTCTTCTTGTCCTTAAGTCGGCATTGTGCCTGTTGCATTTAATTCTGATGCAATTTTGTGTTTCATCGTCAATAAGAATGTCCAAGGGATACAGTGAACCTGTAGTGAAGCATCGGAATCTATAACTAGTGTCACAGGAATGGTTCAAATCATTGTCAATAAGAAGAGTCGGTCCTCATGTACTTAAGTCGGCATTGTGCCTTTTGTATTTAATTCCGATGCAATTTCTGTGATTCATCGTCAATACGAAAGTACAAGGGATACAGTAAACCTGAAGTGAAGCATCGGAATCTATAACTAGTGTCGCAGGAATGGTTCAAAACATAGACAGTAGGAAGAGTCAGTGTTCTTGTACTTAAGTCGGCATTGTGCCTTTTGTATTTAATTCCGATGCAATTTATGTGTTTCATCGTCAATAAGAAGGTCCAAGGGATACAGTAAAACTGAAGTGAAGCATCGCAATCTATAACTAGTGTCACAGGAATGGTTCAAAGCATAGTCAGAAAGAAGAGTCAGTCTTCTTGTACTTAATTGGGCATTGTGGTTTTCGTATTTAATTCCGATGCAATTTCTGTGCTTCACCGTCAATAAGAAGGTCAGAGGGATACATTAAACCTGAAGTGAAGCATCGGAATCTATAACTAGTGTCACAGGAATGGTTCAAATCATAGTCAGTAGGAAGAGTCGGTCTTCATGTACTTGAGTCGGCATTGTGCTTTTTGTATTTAATTGCGATGCAATTTCTGTGTTTCATCGTCAATTTGAAGGTCCAAGGGATACAGTAAACCTGAAGTGAAGCATCGGAATCTACAACTAGTGTCACAGGATAGGTTCAAAACATAGACAGTAAGAAGAGTCAGTCTTCTTGAACTTAAGTCGTTATTATGCCTTTTCTATTTAATACCGATGCAATTTCTCTGTTTCGTCGTCAATAAGGTCAGAGGGATACAGTAAACCTGAAGTGAAGCATCGGAATCTATAACTAGTGTCACAGGAATGGTTCAAAACATAGTCAGGAAGAAGAGTCAATCTTCTTGTACTTAATTCGGCATTGTGCCTTTCTTATTGAATTCCGATGCAATTTCTGTGATTCACCGCCAATAACAATGTCAGAGGGATACTGTAAACCTGAAGTGAAGCATCGGAATCTATAACTAGGGTCACAGGAATGGTTTAAACATAGACAGTGAGAAGAGTCGGTCTTCATGTACTTAAGTCGGCATTGTGCCTTTTGTATTTAATCCAGATGCAATTTCTGTGTGACATCGTCAATAAGATGGTCAGAGGGGTACAGTAAACCGGAAGTGAAGCATCGGAATCTATAACTAGTGTCACAGGAATGGTTCAAATCATAATCAGTAAGAAGAGTCAGTCTTCTTTTCCATAAGTCGGCATTGTGCCTTTTGTATTTAATTCCGATGCAATTTTGTGTTTCATCGTCAATAAGAATGTCCAAGGGATACAGTAAACCTGAAGTGAAGCATCGGAATCTATAACTAGTGTCACAGGAATGGTTCAAATCATTGTCAATAAGAAGAGTCGGCCTTCATGTACTTAAATCGGCATTGTGCCTCTTGTATTTAATTCCGATGCAATTTCTGTGTTTCATCGTCAACAAGAAGGTCCAAGCGATACAGTAAACCGGAAGTGAAGCATCGGAATCTATAACTAGTGTCACACTAATGGTTCAAAACAAAGTCAGTAAGAAGAGTTAGTCTTCTTATCCTTAAGTCGGCATTGTGCCTTTTATATTTAATTCCGATGCAATTTCTGTGTTTCATCGTCAATAGGAATGTCCAAGGGATACAGTATACCTGAAGTGAAGCATCGGAATCTAGAACTAGTGTCACAGGAATGGTTCAAATCATTGTCAATAAGAAGAGTCGGTCTTCATGTACTTAAGTCGGCATTGTGCCTTTTATATTTAATTCCGTTGCAATTTCTGTGTTTCATCGTCTATAAGAAGGTCCAAGCGATACAGTAAACCGGAAGTGAAGCATCGGAATCTATAACTAGTGTCACACTAATGGGTCAAAACAAAGTCAGTAAGAAGAGTCAGTCTCCTTATCCTTAAGTCGGCATTGTGCCTTTTATATTTAATTCCGATGCAATTTGTGTGTTTCTTCGTCAATCAGAAGGTCAGAGGGATACAGTAAACCTGAAGTGAAGTATCGGAATCTATAACTAGTGTCACAGAAATGATTCAAAGCATAGTCAGTAAGAAGAGTAAGTCATCTTGAACTTAATTGGGCATTGTGCCTGTCGTATTTAATTCCGATGCAATCTCTGTGTTTCATCGTCAATAAGAAGGTCAGAGGGATACAGCAAACCCGAAGTGAAGCATCGGAATCTAAAACTAGTGTCACAGGAATGGTTCAAAACATAGACAGTAGGAAGAGTCAGTCTTCTTGTACTTAAGTCGCCATTGTGCCTTTTGTATTTAATTCCGATGCAATTTCTGTGTTTCTTCGTCAATAAGAAGGTCACAGGGATGCAGTAAACATGATGTGAAGCATCGAAATCCAAAACTAGTGTCACAGGAATGGTTCAAAGCATAGTCAGTAAGAAGAGACAGTCTTCTTGTACTTAAGTCGGCATTGTGCCTTTTGTATTTAATTCCGATGCAATTTCTGTGTTTCTTCGTCAATAAGAAGGTCACAGGGATGCAGTAAACATGATGTGAAGCATCGAAATCCAAAACTAGTGTCACAGGAATGGTTCAAAGCATAGTCAGTAAGAAGAGACAGTCTTCTTGTACTTAAGTCGGCATTGTGCCTTTTGTATTTAATTCCGATGCAATTTCTGTGTTTCATCGTCAATAAGAAAGTACAAGGGAAACAGTAAACCTGAAGTGAAGCTTCGGAATCTATAGCTAGTGTCACAGGAATGGTTCAAAACATAGACAGTAAGAAGAGTCAGTTTTCTTGTACTTAAGTCGGCATTGTGCCTTTTGTATTTAATTCCGATGCAGTTTCTGTGTTTCATCGTCAATAAGAAGGTCCATGGGATACAGTAAACCTGAAGTGAAGCATCTGAATCTACAACTAGTGTCACAGGATTGGTTCAAAGCATAGACAGTAAGAAGAGTCAGTCTTCTTGTACTTCAGTCGGCATTGTGCCTTTTCTATTTAATACTGATGCAATTTCTGTGTTTCATCGTCAATAAGAAGGTCAGAGGGATACAGTAAACCTGAAGTGAAGCATTGGAATTTATAACTAGTGTCACAGGAATGGTTCAAATCATAGTCAGAAAGAAGTGTCAGTCTTCTTGTACTTAATTGGGCATTGTGCCTTTCGTATTTAATTCCGATGCAATTTCTGTGCTTCACCGTCAATAAGAAAGTCAGAGGGATACAGTAAACCTGAAGTGAAGCATTGGAATCTATAACTAGTGTCACAGGAATGGTTCAAACATAGACAGTAAGAAGGTTCAGTCTTCTTGTCCTTAATTCGGCATTGTGCCTTTTGTATTTAATTCCGATGCAATTTTGTGTTTCATCGTCAATAAGAAGGTCCAAGGGATACAGTACACCTGGAGTGAAGCATCGGAATATATAACTAGAGTCACAGTATTGGTTCAAAACATACACAGTAAGAAGAGTCAATTCTCTTGTACATAAGTCGGCATTGTGCCTTTTGTGTTTAACTCCGATGCAATTTCTGTGATTCATCGTCAATAAGAAGGTCCAAGGGATACAGTAAACCTGAAGTGAAGCATCGGACTCTATAACTAGTGTCACAGAAATGGATCAAAACATAGACAGTAGGAAGAGTCAGTCTTCTTATACTTAAGTCGGCATTGTGCCTTTTGTATTTAATTCCTTAGCAATTTCTGTGTTTCATCGTCAATAAGAAGGTCCAAGGGATACAGTAAACCTAAAGTGAGGCATCGGAATCTATAACTAGTGCCACAGGAATGGTTCAAATCATAGTCAGTAAGAAGAGTCGGTCTTCATGTACTTAAGTCAGCATTGTGCCTTTTGTATTCAATCCCGGTGCAATTTCTGTGTGACATCGTCAATAAGATGGTCAGAGGGATACAGTAAACCGGAAGTGAAGCATCGGAATCTATAACTAGTGTCACAGGAATGGTTAAAATCATTGTCAATAACAAGAGTCGGTCTTCATGTACTTAAGTCGGCTTTGTGCCTTTTGTATTTAATTCCGATGCAATTTCTGTGTTTCATCGTCAATAAGAAAGTAGAAGGGATACAGTAAACCTGAAGTGAAGCATCGGAATCTATAACTAGTGTCACAGGAATGGTTCAAAACATAGACTGTAGGAAGAGTCAGTGTTTTTGTACTTAAGTCGGCATTGTGCCTTTTGTGCTTAATTCCGATGCAATATCTGTGTTTCATCGTCAATATGAAGGTCCAAGGGATACAGTAAACATGAAGTGAGGCATCGGAATCTACAACTAGTGTTACAGGATTGGTTCAAAACATAGACAGTAAGAAGAGTCAGTCTTCTTGTACTTAAGTCGGCATTGTGCCTATTCTATTTAAAACCGATGCAATTTCTGTGTTTCATCGTCAATAAGAAGGTCAGAGGGATACAGTAAACCGGAAGTGAAGCATCGGAAACTATAACTAGTGTCACAGGAATGGTTCAAATCATAGTCAGTAAGAAGAGTCAGTCTTCTTGTCCTTAAGTCGGCATTGTGCCTGTTGCATTTAATTCCGATGCAATTTTGTGTTTAATCGTCAATAAGAATGTCCAAGGGGTACAGTGAACCTGTAGTGAAGCATCGGAATCTATAACTAGTGTCACAGGAATGGTTCAAATCATTGTCAATAAGAAGAGTCGGTCCTCATGTACTTAAGTCGGCATTGTGCCTTTTGTATTTAATTCCGATGCAATTTCTGTGTTTCATCGTCAATACGAAAGTATAAGGGATACAGTAAACCTGAAGTGAAGCATCGGAATCTATAACTAGTGTCACAGGAATGGTTCAAAACATAGACAGTAGGAAGAGTCAGTGTTCTTGTACTTAAGTCGGCATTGTGCCTTTTGTATTTAATTCCGATGCAATTTCTGTGTTTCATCGTCAATAAGAAGGTCCAAGGGATACAGTAAAACTGAAGTGAAGCATCGCAATCTATAACTAGTGTCACAGGAATGGTTCAAAGCATAGTCAGAAAGAAGAGTCAGTCTTCTTGTACTAAATTGGGCATTGTGGTTTTCGTATTTAATTCCGATGCAATTTCTGTGCTTCACCGTCAATAAGAAGGTCAGAGGGATACATTAAGCCTGAAGTGAAGCATCGGAACCTATAACTAGTGTCACAGGAATGGTTCAAACATAGACAGTAAGAAGAGTCAGTCTCCTTGTCCTTAAGTCGGCATTGTGCATTTTGTTTTTAATTCCGATGCAATTTCTGTGTTTGATCGTCAATAAGAAGGTCCAAGTGATACAGTAAATCTGGAGTGAAGCATCGGAATCTATAACTAGAGTCACAGTAATGGTTCAAAATATAGACAGTAAGAAGAGTCAGTCTTCTTGTACTAAAGTCGGCATTGTGCATTTTGTATTTAATTCCGATGCAATTTCTGTGATTCATCGTCAATAAGAAGGTCCAAGGGAAACAGTAAACCTGAAGTGAAGCATCGGAATCTATAACTAGTGTCACAGAAATGGATCAAAACATAGGCAGTAGGTAGAGTCAGTCTTCTTATACTTAAGTCGGCATTGTGCCTTTTGTATTTAATTCCGATGTAATTTCTGTGTTTCATCGTCAATAAGAAGGTCCAAGGGATACAGTAAACCTAAAGTGAAGCATCGGAATCTATAACTAGTGTCACAGGAGTGGTTCAAATCATAGTCAGTAGGAAGAGTCGGTCTTCATGTACTTGAGTCGGCATTGTGCCTTTTGTATTTAATTGCGATGGAATTTCTGTGTTTCATCGTCAATTTGAAGGTCCAAGGGATACAGTAAACCTTAAGTGAAGCATCGGAATCTATAACTAGTGTCACAGGAATGGTTCAAATCATAGACAGCAGGAAGAGTCAGTTTTCTTGTACTTAGGTCAGCATTGTGCCTTTTGTATATAATTCCGATGCAATTTCTGTGTTTCATCGTCAATTAGAAGGTGCAAGCGATACAGTAAACCGGAAATGAAGCATCGGAATCTGTAAATAGTGTCACAGTAATGGTTCAAATCAAATTCAGTAAGAAGAGTCAGTCTTCTTGTCCTTAAGTCGGCATTGTGCCTTTTGTATTTGATTCCGATGCAATTTCTGAGTATCATCGTCAATAAGAATGTCCACGATATACTGTAAACCTGAAGTGAAGCATCGGAATCTATAACTAGTGTCACAGGAATGGTTCAAATCATTGTCAATAAGAAGAGTCGGTCTTCATGTACTTAAGTCGGCATTGTGCCTTTTGTATTTAATTCCGACGCAATTTCTGTGTTTCATCGTCAATAAGAAGGTCCAAGGGATACAGTAAACCTGAAGTGAAGCATCGGAATCTACAACTAGTGTCACAGGATAGGTTCAAAACATAGACAGTAAGAAGAGTCAGTCTTCTTGAACTTAAGTCGTTATTATGCCTTTTCTATTTAATACCGATGCAATTTCTCTGTTTCGTCGTGAATAAGGTCAGAGGGATACAGTAAACCTTAAGTGAAGCATCGGAATCTATAACTAGTGTCACAGGAATGGTTCAAAACATAGTCAGGAAGAAGAGTCAATCTTCTTGTACTTAATTCGGCATTGTGCTTTTCGTATTGAATTCCGATGCAATTTCTGTGATTCACCGCCAATAACAATGTCAGAGGGATACTGTAAACCTGAAGTGAAGCATCGGAATCTATAACTAGTGTCACAGGAATGGTTTAAACATAGACAGTGAGAAGAGTCGGTCTTCATGTACTTAAGTCGGCATTGTGCCTTTTGTATTTAATCCAGATGCAATTTCTGTGTGACATCGTCAATAAGATGGTCAGAGGGGTACAGTAAACCGGAAGTGAAGCATCGGAATCTATAACCAGTGTCACAGGAATGGTTCAAATCATAATCAGTAAGAAGAGTCAGTCTTCTTTTCCATAAGTCGGCATTGTGCCTTTTGTATTTAATTCCGATGCAATTTTGTGTTTCATCGTAAATAAGAATGTCCAAGGGATACAGTAAACCTGAAGTGAAGCATCGGAATCTATAACTAGTGTCACAGGAATGGTTCAAATCATTGTCAATAAGAAGAGTCGGCCTTCATGTACTTAAATCGGCATTGTGCCTTTTGTATTTAGTTCCGATGCAATTCCTGTGTTTCATCGTCAACAAGAAGGTCCAAGCGATACAGTAAACCGGAAGTGAAGCATCGGAATCTATAACTAGTGTCACACTAATGGTCCAAAACAAAGTCAGTAAGAAGAGTTAGTTTTCTTATCCTTATGTCGGCATTGTGCCTTTTATAATTAATTCCGATGCAATTTCTGTGTTTCATCGTCAATAAGAATGTCCAAGGGATACAGTATACCTGAAGTGAAGCATCGGAATCTAGAACTAGTGTCACAGGAATGGTTCAAATCATTCTCAATAAGAAGAGTCGGTCTTCATGTACTTAAGTCGGCATTGTGCCTTTTATATTTAATTCCGATGCAATTTCTGTGTTTCATCGTCAATAAGAAGGTCCAAGCGATACAGTAAACCGGAAGTGAAGCATCGGAATCTATAACTAGTGTCACACTAATGGGTCAAAACAAAGTCAGTAAGAAGAGTCAGTCTTCTTATCCTTAAGTCGGCATTGTGCCTTTTATATTTAATTCCGATGCAATTTGTGTGTTTCATCGTCAATAAGAAGGTCAGAGGGATACAGTAAACCTGAAGTGAAGTATCGGAATCTATAACTAGTGTCACAGAAATGATTCAAAGCATAGTCAGTAAGAAGAGTAAGTCATCTTGAACTTAATTGGGCATTGTGCCTGTCGTATTTAATTCCGATGCAATTTCTGTGTTTCATCGTCAATAAGAAGGTCAGAGGGATACAGTAAACCCGAAGAGAAGCATCGGAATCTAAAACTAGTGTCACAGGAATGGTTCAAAACATAGACAGTAGGAAGAGTCAGTCTTCTTGTACTTAAGTCGCCATTGTGCCTTTTGTATTTAATTCCGATGCTATTTCTGTGTTTCTTCGTCAATAAGAAGGTCACAGGGATACAGTAAACATGATGTGAAGCATCCAAATCCATAACTAGTGTCTCAGGAATGGTTCAAAGCATAGTCAGGAAGAAGAGACAGTCTTCTTGTACTTAAGTCGGCATTGTGCCTTTTGTATTTAATTCCGATGCAATTTCTGTGTTTCATCGTCAATAAGAAAGTACAAGGGAAACAGTAAACCTGAAGTGAAGCTTCGGAATCTATAACTAGTGTCACAGGAACGGTTCAAAACATAGACAGTAAGAAGAGTCAGTCTTCTTGTACTTAAGTCTGCATTGTGCCTTTTGTATTTAATTCCGATGCAGTTTCTGTGTTTCATCGTCAATAAGAAGGTCCATGGGATACAGTAAACCTGAAGTGAAGCATCTGAATCTACAACTAGTGTCACAGGATTGGTTCATAGCATAGACAGTAAGAAGAGTCAGTCTTCTTGTACTTCAGTCGGCATTGTGCCTTTTCTATTTAATACTGATGCAATTTCTGTGTTTCGTCGTCAATAAGAAGGTCAGAGGGATACAGTAAACCTGAAGTGAAGCATTGGAATTTATAACTAGTGTCACAGGAATGGTTCAAAACATAGTCAGAAAGAAGAGTCAGTCTTCTTGTACTTAATTGGGCATTGTGCCTTTCGTATTTAATTCCGATGCAATTTCTGTGCTTCACCGTCAATAAGAAGGTCAGAGGGATACAGTAAACCTGAAGTGAAGCATTGTAATTGTTGTGTCGGTAGCTGGACCGACACCGTGAAGTGGATTGCTGAAAAGGAATGCTAGACTAACGCTGTAGCCGATAGTGCACGCACGGCATAAAGCAGACGGGCGTGAAGTCTGGAACATGAGAACTTATAAATGAATAAGAAGAAAAGTATGTAGATGCTTAGTACTTATCTTTTATTTAGTTCTTGGAATACATCTCTCTTGAATACTCGTAAGCTATAGGCACTGATACAAATGGCTCCTTGCTAGTTCGTAGCCATTAACTTAGCTGATGGCTATTCTGTCTCTCGGCTAATGAGAGAGAAAGGCTTCGTACAACTGGGCGGTAGCTAGGTTCTCGTACAACTGGGCGATAGCTAGGTTCGCGTACAACTGGGGCGATAGCTTACGAGTATTCAAGAGAGATGTATTCCAAGAACTAAATAAAAGATAAGTACTAAGCATCTACATACTTTTCTTCTTATTCATTTATAAGTTCTCATGTTCCAGACTTCACGCCCGTCTGCTTTATGCCGTGCGTGCACTATCGGCTACAGCGTTAGTCTAGCATTCCTTTTCAGCAATCCACTTCACGGTGTCGGTCCAGCTACCGACACAACATTTATTGGCGACGAGATAAAGAGTTTGTATTACTTCGTTTGTAACATTGACGACGTTTTAAAGTGTTCTGATTGCTTACATTTAATTGTGTCATGGCTTCGCCACATTCTCCAGATGTACTGTCCGAATTTTATCGCTTGCAGAATCAGCAGACGCAGGCGTTACTGGATGCCCTTGGACAGCTCGTCCAGGGTCAACGTACCATTCAAACCGATGCGGCCGCCGCCGCTTCTTCGCTACCGCTGCCACTAAACGCTGTTGCACCTCCCTTTCGACCATACGTGGCAGCCGATGAGACCTGGCAAGAGTGGTCCCGCCAGTTTTCCTTCCACCTCGCTGCCTACAGAATTCAAGGTAATGAGCGGCAGCCGTTTTTGCTTTCTTGTGTCGGTGTGTCCACCTACCGTGTGATAGTGAAATTGTTTCCCCGACGAGACGTAGCAACTCTGTCCTACGAGGAAATTTTGTCTGCATTAGATGCCTATTTCAAAGAAACAGTTAATGTGGTTGCAAAACGGTATACGTTCTTTCGTACAAAACGTACGGCCGGTCAAACTAATAGGGAGTGGGTAGCAACATTGCAAGGACTTACTAGGGACTGTGCCTTTGAATGTGACTGTGGTCTTTCTTATTCAGATACAATGGTGCGTGATGCAATTGCACAGAACGTTTCTGATGTTCGCATACGGGAGCAAATTTTGAAACTAGTTAATCCCTCCCTTCAACAAGTGATAGACATATTGGATAGACAGGACACACTTGACTGTGCTCAGGAATCTTTTGAAACTTCGCCAGCTGTGTGTAACATTAACCGGCCCGCCGGGCGCGCTCGCGCAACGCGGCCCGGTCAACTGCCCTCGCGGCCGTCCGCACAGCTGCCGCCGCGCGCTAAGCCAGGTGTGCCGCGCCAGCACACACATGTAGTGAAATCGTGCCCGCGGTGTGCTACTAGACATTCGCGTGAACATTGCCCGTCACGCCAAGCTATTTGCTTTTTCTGCAATAAGAAAGGACATGTTCAAAGTGTTTGCCAGAAACAGCTCAGATCAGACAATCACAATCATTCCAGGCCCTTTGCTTCGCGCCGGAATCGAACCGAGGACACTCAGGCTCGTGGACCTTCGCCTATGGACATTCATGTCGTTAATTCCGCTTCGTCCGGTGACACTGTCTCTAACAGTAACTGTGTTCGTCCCACAAAAACTGTGCGTCGACGTCGCCGGAAATCACGTCAATTAGCAAGTGATTCTGTACCAGTGTCTGTTCCAATTGCACAAAACAGTCGCTCTTGTCGTCAGCAGGACAATAAACTTTTTGTGGACTTAGACTTTGAAGGCAAAGTGATACCTTTCCAGCTCGATACCGGTGCTGCAGTTTCATTGCTCAATCACGACACGTACAAACAACTGGGCAAACCTCCGTTGCGTTCCGCAAATGTTCAGCTAACTACATATTCCGGACAGAAAATTCCTGTGTTAGGACAGTGCAGCCTTCTTGCAACATACAAGGGACAAACAAAACTTGTGTCATTTTACGTTCTTCGTTCTTCTACGCCAGTGAACTTGTTTGGTCTAGATTTATTTCAGTTGTTTAACATGTCTATTGTAAATCAGGTCCTATCAGTGAATCAGACTGTGCCTACAGACAGTGTTTCTCGGCTGTGTGACGAATTTGCAGACATTTTTGCACCGGGCTTAGGTTGCGCTAAAAACTATGAAGCACATTTAGAACTGAAGGTAAACGCGCAACCGAAATTTTTCAGGGCGCGCAATGTTCCCCACGCATTGCGTGATGAGGTCGCAAGAACGTTACACGATCTCGAATCACAGGGTGTAATTGAACGTGTGCAAGCTTCTCTCTGGGCCTCACCCTTAGTAATTTTGCCAAAACCTTCCGGAAAATTGAGACTTTGCGTGGACTTCAAGGCCACAGTGAATCCACAGCTAGTGACTGCTACTTTTCCTTTGCCCCGCCCGGAAGATCTTTTTGCTAAACTGTGCCCGGGAAAATATTTTTCAAAGTTGGACCTAGCCGATGCGTACTTGCAAATACCGGTGGACGACGGATCCCATCCTCGTCGCCAATAAATGTTGTGTCGGTAGCTGGGCCGACACCGTGATGTTGATGGCTGAAAAGGAATGCTAGACTAACGCTGTGGCCGATAGGGCACGCAAGGCTAAAGCAGACGGGCGTGAAGTCTGGAACATGAGAACTTATAAATGAATAAGAAGAAAAGTATGTAGATGCTTATTACTTATCTTTTTAATAGTTCTTTGGAATACATCTCTCTTGAATACTCGTAAGCTATAGGCACTGATACAAATGGCGCCTTGCTAGTTCGTTGCCATTAACTTAGCTGATGGCTATTCTGTCTCTCGGCTAATGAGAGAGAAAGGCTTCGTACAACTGGGCGGTAGCTAGGTTCTCGTACAACTGGGCGATAGCTAGGTTCGCGTACAACTGGGCGATAGCTAGGTTCGCGTACAACTGGGCGATAGCTAGGTTCTCGTACAACTGGGCGATAGCTAGGTTCTCGTACAACTGGGGCGAGTCCACTCTCGTATCACGAGACCTGCCTAGGTGGTGGCGCTAGGTCTGCGATCACCTAGGCAGGTCTCGTGATACGAGAGTGGACTCGCCCCAGTTGTACGAGAACCTAGCTATCGCCCAGTTGTACGAGAACCTAGCTATCGCCCAGTTGTACGCGAACCTAGCTATCGCCCAGTTGTACGCGAACCTAGCTATCGCCCAGTTGTACGAGAACCTAGCTACCGCCCAGTTGTACGAAGCCTTTCTCTCTCATTAGCCGAGAGACAGAATAGCCATCAGCTAAGTTAATGGCAACGAACTAGCAAGGCGCCATTTGTATCAGTGCCTATAGCTTACGAGTATTCAAGAGAGATGTATTCCAAAGAACTATTAAAAAGATAAGTAATAAGCATCTACATACTTTTCTTCTTATTCATTTATAAGTTCTCATGTTCCAGACTTCACGCCCGTCTGCTTTAGCCTTGCGTGCCCTATCGGCCACAGCGTTAGTCTAGCATTCCTTTTCAGCCATCAACATCACGGTGTCGGCCCAGCTACCGACACAACAGTAATCTATCACTAGTGTCACAGGAATGGTTCAAACATAGACAGTAAGAAGGTTCAGTCTTCTTGTCCTTATGTCGGCATTGTGCCTTTTGTATTTAATTCCGATGCAATTTCTGTGTTTCATCGTCAATAAGAAGGTCCAAGGGATACAGTACACCTGGAGTGAAGCATGGGAATATATAACTAGAGTCACAGTATTGGTTCAAAACATACACAGTAAGAAGAGTCAATTCTCTTGTACATAAGTCGGCATTGTGCCTTTTGTGTTTAACTCCGATGCAATTTCTGTGTTTCATCGTCAATAAGAAGGTCCAAGGGATACATTAATCCTGAAGTGAAGCATCGGAATCTATAACTAGTGTCACTGCAATGGTTCAAAGTATAGACAGTAAGAAGAGTCAGTCTTCTTGTACTTAAGTCGGCATTGTGCCTCTTGTATTTAATTCCGATGCAATTTCTGTGATTCATCGTCAATAAGAAGGTCCAAGGGATACAGTAAACCTGAAGTGAAGCATCGGACTCTATAACTAGTGTCACAGAAATGGATCAAAACATTGACAGCAGGAAGAGTCAGTCTTCTTATACTTAAGTCGGCATTGTGCCTTTTGTATTTAATTCCTTAGCAATTTCTGTGTTTCATCGTCAATAAGAAGGTCCAAGGGATACAGTAAACCTAAAGTGAGGAATCGGAATCTATAACTAGTGCCACAGGAATGATTCAAATCATAGTCAGTAGGAAGAGTCGGTCTTCATGTACTTAAGTCGGCATTGTGCCTTTTGTATTTAATTCCGATGCAATTTCTGTGTTTCATCGGCAATAAGAAGGTCCAAGCGATACAGTAAACCTGAAGTGAAGCATCAGAATCTATAACTAGTGCCACAGGAATGGTTCAAAACATAGACAGTAGGAAGAGTCAGCTTTCTTATACTTAAGTCGGCATTGTGCCTTTTGTATTTAATTCCGATGCAATTTCTGTGTTTCATCGTCAATAAGAAGGTCCAACTGATACAGTAAACCTAAAGTGAGGCATCGGAATCTATAACTAGTGCCACTGGAATGGTTCAAATCATAGTCAGTAGGAAGAGTCGGTTTTCATGTACTTAAGCCGGCATTGTGCCTTTTGTATTTAATTCCGATGCAATTTCTGTGTTTCATCGTCAATAAGAAGGTCCAAGCGATACAGTAAACCTGAAGGTAAGCATCAGAATCTATAACTAGTGTCACAGGAATGGTTCAAACATAGTCAGGAATAAGAGTCAGTCTTCTTGTACTTAATTTGGCATTGTGCCTTTTGTATTTAATCCCTATGCAATTTCTGTGTGACATCGTCAATAAGATGGTCAGAGGGATACAGTAAACCGGAAGTGAAGCATCGGAATCTATAACTAGTGTCACAGGAATGGTTCAAATCATTGTCAATAAGAAGAGTCGGTCTTTGGGTACTTAAGTCGGCATTGTGCCTTTTGTATTTAATTCCGATGCAATTTCTGTGTTTCTTCGTCAATAAGATGGTCCAAGCGATACAGTAAACCGGAAGTGAAGAATCGGAATCTATAACTAGTGTCACACTAATGGTTCAAAACAAAGTCAGTAAGAGAAGTCAGTCTTCTTATCCTTAAGTCGGCATTGTGCCTTTTATATTTAATTCCGATGCATTTTCTGTGTTTCATCGTCAATAAGAATGTCCAAGGGATACAGTAAACCTGAAGTGAAGCATCGGAATCTATAACTAGTGTCACAGGAATGGTTAAAATCATTGTCAATAACAAGAGTCGGTCTTCATGTACTTAAGTCGGCTTTGTGCCTTTTGTATTTAATTCCGATGCAATTTCTGTGTTTCATCGTCAATAAGAAAGTAGAAGCAATACAGTAAACCTGAAGTGAAGCATCGGAATCTATAACTAGTGTCACAGGAATGGTTCAAAACATAGACAGTAGGAAGAGTCAGTGTTTTTGTACTTAAGTCGGCATTGTGCCTTTTGTATTTAATTCCGATGCAATTTCTGTGTTTCATCGTCAATAAGAAAGTAGAAGGGAAACAGTAAACCTGAAGTGAAGCATCGGAATCTATAACTAGTGTCACAGGAATGTTTAAAAACATAGTCAGTAAGAAGTGTCAGTCTTCTTGTACTTAATTGGGCATTGTGCGTTTCGTATGTAATTCCGATGCAATTTCTGTGCTTCACCGTCAATAAGAAGGTCAGAGGGATACAGTAATCCTGAAGTGAAGCATCGGAATCTATAACTAGTGTCACAGGAATGGTTCATACATAGACAGTAAGAAGAGTCTGTCTTCTTGTACTTAAGTCGGCATTGTGCCTTTTGTATATAATTCCGATGCAATTTCTGTGTTTCATCGTCAATAAGAAGGTCCAAGGGATACAGTAAACCTGGAGTGAAGCATCGGAATCTATAACTAGTGACACAGGAATGGTTCAAATCATTGTCAATAAGAAGAGTCGGTCTTCATGTACTTAAGTCGGCATTGTGCCTTTTGTATTTAATTCCGACGCAATTTCTGTGTTTCATCGTCAATAAGAAGGTCCAAGGGATACAGTAAACCTGAAGTGAAGCATCGGAATCTACAACTAGTGTCACAGGATAGGTTCAAAACATAGACAGTAAGAAGAGTCAGTCTTCTTGAACTTAAGTCGTTATTATGCCTTTTCTATTTAATACCGATGCAATTTCTCTGTTTCGTCGTCAATAAGGTCAGAGGGATACAGTAAACCTGAAGTGAAGCATCGGAATCTATAACTAGTGTCACAGGAATGGTTCAAAACATAGTCAGGAAGAAGAGTCAATCTTCTTGTACTTAATTCGGCATTGTGCTTTTCGTATTGAATTCCGATGCAATTTCTGTGATTCACCGCCAATAACAATGTCAGAGGGATACTGTAAACCTGAAGTGAAGCATCGGAATCTATAACTAGTGTCACAGGAATGGTTTAAACATAGACAGTGAGAAGAGTCGGTCTTCATGTACTTAAGTCGGCATTGTGCCTTTTGTATTTAATCCAGATGCAATTTCTGTGTGACATCGTCAATAAGATGGTCAGAGGGGTACAGTAAACCGGAAGTGAAGCATCGGAATCTATAACTAGTGTCACAGGAATGGTTCAAATCATAATCAGTAAGAAGAGTCAGTCTTCTTTTCCATAAGTCGGCATTGTGCCTTTTCTATTTAATTCCGATGCAATTTTGTGTTTCATCGTCAATAAGAATGTCCAAGGGATACAGTAAACCTGAAGTGAAGCATCGGAATCTATAACTAGTGTCACAGGAATGGTTCAAATCATTGTCAATAAGAAGAGTCGGCCTTCATGTACTTAAATCGGCATTGTGCCTTTTTATTTAATTCCGATGCAATTCCTGTGTTTCATCGTCAACAAGAAGGTCCAAGCGATACAGTAAACCGGAAGTGAAGCATCGGAATCTATAACTAGTGTCACACTAATGGTTCAAAACAAAGTCAGTAAGAAGAGTTAGTCTTCTTATCCTTAAGTCGGCATTGTGCCTTTTATATTTAATTCCGATGCAATTTCTGTGTTTCATCGTCAATAAGAATGTTCAAGGGATACAGTATACCTGAAGTGAAGCATCGGAATCTAGAACTAGTGTCACAGGAATGGTTCAAATTATTGTCAATAAGAAGAGTCGGTCTTCATGTACTTAAGTCGGCATTGTGCCTTTTATATTTAATTCCGATGCAATTTGTATGTTTCATCGTCAATAAGAAGGTCAGAGGGATACAGTAAACCTGAAGTGAAGTATCGGAATATATAACTAGTGTCACAGAAATGATTCAAAGCATAGTCAGTAAGACGAGTAAGTCATCTTGAACTTAATTGGGCATTGAGCCTGTCGTATTTAATTCCGATGCAATTTCTGTGTTTCATCGTCAATAAGAAGGTCAGAGGGATACAGTAAACCCGAAGGGAAGCATCGGAATCTAAAACTAGTGTCACAGGAATGGTTCAAAACATAGACAGTAGGAAGAGTCAGTATTCTTGTACTTAAGTCGCCATTGTGCCTTTTGTATTTAATTCCGATGCTATTTCTGTGTTTCTTCGTCAATACGAAGGTCACAGGGATACAGTAAACATGATGTGAAGCATCGAAATCCATAACTAGTGTCTCAGGAATGGTTCAAAGCATAGTCAGGAAGAAGAGACAGTCTTCTTGTACTTAAGTCGGCATTGTGCCTTTTGTATTTAATTCCGATGCAATTTCTGTGTTTCATCGTCAATAAGAAAGTACAAGGGAAACAGTAAACCCGAAGTGAAGCTTCGGAATCTATAACTAGTGTCACAGGAACGGTTCAAAACATAGACAGTAAGAAGCGTCAGTCTTCTTGTACTTAAGTCTGCATTGTGCCTTTTGTATTTAATTCCGATGCAGTTTCTGTGTTTCATCGTCAATAAGAAGGTCCATGGGATACAGTAAACCTGAAGTGAAGCATCTGAATCTACAACTAGTGTCACAGGATTGGTTCATAGCATAGACAGTAAGAAGAGTCAGTCTTCTTGTACTTCAGTCGGCATTGTGCCTTTTCTATTTAATACTGATGCAATTTCTGTGTTTCGTCGTCAATAAGAAGGTCAGAGGGATACAGTAAACCTGAAGTGAAGCATTGGAATTTATAACTAGTGTCACAGGAATGGTTCAAAACATAGTCAGAAAGAAGAGTCAGTCTTCTTGTACTTAATTGGGCATTGTGCCTTTCGTATTTAATTCCGATGCAATTTCTGTGCTTCACCGCCAATAAGAAGGTCAGAGGGATACAGTAAACCTGAAGTGAAGCATTGGAATCTATCACTAGTGTCACAGGAGAGGTTCAAACGTAGACAGTAAGAAAGTTCAGTCTTCTTGTCCTTATGGCGGCATTGTGCCTTTTGTATTTAATTCCGATGCAATTTCTGTGTTTCATCGTCAATAAGAAGGTCCAAGGGATACAGTACACCTGGAGTGAAGCATGGGAATATATAACTAGAGTCACAGTATTGGTTCAAAACATACACAGTAAGAAGAGTCAATTCTCTTGTACATAAGTCGGCATTGTGCCTTTTGTGTTTAACTCCGATGCAATTTCTGTGTTTCATCGTCAATAAGAAGGTCCAAGGGATACATTAATCCTGAAGTGAAGCATCGGAATCTATAACTAGTGTCACTGCAATGGTTCAAAGTATAGACAGTAAGAAGAGTCAGTCTTCTTGTACTTAAGTCGGCATTGTGCCTCTTGTAGTTAATTCCGATGCAATTTCTGTGATTCATCGTCAATAAGAAGGTCCAAGGGATACAGTAAACCTGAAGTGAAGCATCGGACTCTATATCTAGTGTCACAGAAATGGATCAAAACATAGACAGTAGGAAGAGTCAGTCTTCTTATACTTAAGTCGGCATTGTGCCTTTTGTATTTAATTCCTTAGCAATTTCTGTGTTTCATCGTCAATAAGAAGGTCCAAGGGATACACTAAACCTAAAGTGAGGCATCGGAATCTATAACTAGTGCCACAGGAATGATTCAAATCATAGTCAGTAGGAAGAGTCGGTCTTCATGTACTTAAGTCGGCATTGTGCCTCTTGTATTTAATTCCGATGCAATTTCTGTGTTTCATCGGCAATAAGAAGGTCCAAGCGATACAGTAAACCTGAAGTGAAGCATCAGAATCTATAACTAGTGTCACAGGAATGGTTCAAAACATAGACAGTAGGAAGAGTCAGCCTTCTTATACTTAAGTCGGCATTGTGCCTTTTGTATTTAATTCCGATGCAATTTCTGTTCTTCATCGTCAATAAGAAGGTCCAACTGATACAGTAAACCTAAAGTGAGGCATCGGAATCTATAACTAGTGCCACAGGAATGGTTCAAATCATAGTCAGTAGGAAGAGTCGGTTTTCATGTACTTAAGCCGGCATTGTGCCTTTCGTATGTAATTCCGATGCAATTTCTGTGCTTCACCGTCAATAAGAAGGTCAGAGGGATACAGTAATCCTGAAGTGAAGCATCGGAATCTATAACTAGTGTCACAGGAATGGTTCATACATAGACAGTAAGAAGAGTCTGTCTTCTTGTACTTAAGTCGGCATTGTGCCTTTTGTATTTAATTCCGATACAATTTCTGTGTATCATCGTCAATAAGAAGGTCAGAGGGATACAGTAAACCGGAAGTGAAGCATCGGAACCTATAACAAGTGTCACAGGAATGGTTGAAACATAGTCAGTAAGAAGAGTAAGTCTGCTTGTCCTTAAGTCGGCATTGTGCCTTTTGTAAATAATTCCGATGCAATTTCTGTGTTTCATCGTCAATAAGAATGTCCAAGGGATACAGTAAACCTGGAGTGAAGCATCGGAATCTATAACTAGAGTCACAGTAATGGTTCAAAACATTGACAGTAAGAAGTCTCTGTCTTCTTGTACTTAAGTCGGCATTGTCCCTTTTGTATTTAATTCCGATGCAATTTCTGTGTGACATCGTCAATAAGATGGTCAGAGGGATACAGTAAACCGGAAGTGAAGCATCGGAATCTATAACTAGTGTCACAGGAATGGTTCAAATCATTGTCAATAAGAAGAGTCGGTCTTCATGTACATAAGTCGGCATTGTGAGTATTGTATTTAATTCCGATGCAATTTCTGTGTTTCATCGTCAATAAGAAAGTAGAAGGGATACAGTAAACCTGAAGTGAAGCATCGGAATCTATAACTAGTGTCACAGGAATGGTTCAAAACTTAGACTGTAGGAAGAGTCAGTGTTTTTGTACTTAAGTCGGCATAGTGCCTTTTGTGTTTAATTCCGATGCAATATCTGTGTTTCATCGTCAATAAGAAGGTCCAAGGGATACAGTAAACCTGAAGTGAGGCATCGCAAATTACAACTAGTGTCACAGGATTGGTTCAAAACATAGTCAGTAAGAAGAGTCAGTCTTCTTGTCCTTAAGTCGGCATTGTGCCTTTTGCATTTAATTCCGATGCAATTTCTGTGTTTCATCGTCAATAAGAATGGCCAAGAGATACTGTAAACCTGAAGTGAAGCATCGGAATCTGTAACTAGTGTCACAGGAATGGTTCAAATCATTGTCAATAAGAAGAGTCGGTCTTCATGTACTTAAGTCGGCATTGTGCCTTTTGTATTTAAATCCGATGCAATTTCTGTGTTTCATCATCAATAAGAAGGTCCAAGGGATATAGTAAACCTGAAGTGAAGCATCGGAATCAACTACTAGTGTCACAGGATAGGTTCAAAACATAGACAGTAAGAAGAGTCAGTCTTCTTGAACTTAAGTCGTTATTATGCCTTTTCTATTTAATACCGATGCAATTTCTGTGTTTCGCCGTCAATAAGAAGGTCAGACGGATACAGTAAACCTGAAGTGAACCATCGGAATCTATAACTAGTGTCACAGGAATGGTTCAAAACATAGTCAGGAAGAAGAGTCAATCTTCTTGTACTTAATTCGGCATTGTGCCTTTCGTATTGAATTCCGATGCAATTTCTGTGATTCACCGCCAATAACAATGTCAGTGGGATACAGTAAACCTCAAGTGAAGCATCGGAATCTATAACTAGTGTCACAGGAATGGTTTAAACATAGACAGTGGGAAGAGTCGGTCTTCATGTACTTAAGTCGGCAATGTGCTTTTTGTATTTAATCCCGATGCAATTTTTGTGTGACATCGTCAATAAGATGGTCAGAGGGATACAGTAAACCGGAAGTGAAGCACCGGAATCTATAACTAATGTCACAGGAATGGTTCAAAACATAATCAGTAAGAAGAGTCAGTCTTCTTATCCATAAGTCGGCATTGTGCCTTTTGTATTTAATTCCGATGCAATTTTGTGTTTCATCGTCAATAAGAACGTCCAAGGGATTCAGTAAACCTGAAGTGAAGCATCGGAATCTATAACTAGTGTCACAGGAATGGTTCAAATCATTGTCAATAAGAAGAGTCGGCCTTCATGTACTTAAATCGGCATTGTGCCTTTTGTATTTAATTCCGATGCAATTCCTGTGTTTCATCGTCAACAAGAAGGTCCAAGCGATACAGTAAACCGGAAGTGAAGCATCGGAATCTATAACTAGTGTCACACTAATGGTTCAAAACAAAGTCAGTAAGAAGAGTTAGTCTTCTTACCCTTAAGTCGGCATTGTGCCTTTTATATTTAATTCCGATGCAATTTCTGTGTTTCATCGTCAATAAGAATGTTCAAGGGATACAGTATACCTGAAGTGAAGCATCGGAATCTAGAACTAGTGTCACAGGAATGGTTCAAATCATTGTCAATAAGAAGAGTCGGTCTTCATGTACTTAAGTCGGCATTGTGCCTTTTATATTTAATTCCGATGCAATTTCTGTGTTTCATCGTCAATAAGAAGGTCTAAGCGATACAGTAAACCGCAAGTGAAGCATCGGAATCTATAAGTAGTGTCACACTAATGGGTCAAAACAAAGTCAGTAAGAAGAGTCAGTCTTCTTATCCTTAAGTCGGCATTGTGCCTTTTATATTTAATTCCGATGCAATTTGTGTGTTTCATCGTCAATAAGAAGGTCAGAGGGATACAGTAAACCTGAAGTGAAGTATCGGAATCTATAACTAGTGTCACAGAAATGATTCAAAGCATAGTCAGTAAGAAGAGTAAGTCATCTTGAACTTAATTGGGCATTGTGCCAGTCGTATTTAATTCCGATGCAATTTCTGTGTTTCATCGTCAATAAGAAGGTCAGAGGTATACAGTAAACCCGAAGAGAAGCATCGGAATCTAAAACTAGTGTCACAGGAATGGTTCAAAACATAGACAGTAGGAAGAGTCAGTCTTCTTGTACTTAAGTCGCCATTGTGCCTTTTGTATTTAATTCCGATGCTATTTCTGTGCTCCTTCGTCAATAAGAAGGTCACAGGGATACAGTAAACATGATGTGAAGCATCGAAATCCATAACTAGTGTCTCAGGAATGGTTCAAAGCATAGTCAGGAAGAAGAGACAGTCTTCTTGTACTTAAGTCGGCATTGTGCCTTTTGTATTTAATTCCGATGCAATTTCTGTGTTTCATCGTCAATAAGAAAGTACAAGGGAAACAGTAAACCTGAAGTGAAGCTTCGGAATCTATAACTAGTGTCACAGGAACGGTTCAAAACATAGACAGTAAGAAGCGTCAGTCTTCTTGTACTTAAGTCTGCATTGTGCCTTTTGTATTTAATTCCGATGCAGTTGCTGTGTTTCATCGTCAATAAGAAGGTCCATGGGATACAGTAAACCTGAAGTGAAGCATCTGAATCTACAACTAGTGTCACAGGATTGGTTCATAGCATAGACAGTAAGAAGAGTCAGTCTTCTTGTACTTCAGTCGGCATTGTGCCTTTTCTATTTAATACTGATGCAATTTCTGTGTTTCGTCGTCAATAAGAAGGTCAGAGGGATACAGTAAACCTGAAGTGAAGCATTGGAATTTATAACTAGTGTCACAGGAATGGTTCAAAACATAGTCAGAAAGAAGAGTCAGTCTTCTTGTACTTAATTGGGCATTGTGCCTTTCGTATTTAATTCCGATGCAATTTCTGTGCTTCACCGTCAATAAGAAGGTCAGAGGGATACAGTAAACCTGAAGTGAAGCATTGGAATCTATCACTAGTGTCACAGGAGAGGTTCAAACATAGACAGTAAGAAGGTTCAGTCTTCTTGTCCTTATGTCGGCATTGTGCCTTTTGTATTTAATTCCGATGCAATTTCTGTGTTTCATCGTCAATAAGAAGGTCCAAGGGATACAGTACACCTGGAGTGAAGCATGGGAATATATAACTAGAGTCACAGTATTGGTTCAAAACATACACAGTAAGAAGAGTCAATTCTCTTGTACATAAGTCGGCATTGTGCCTTTTGTGTTTAACTCCGATGCAATTTCTGTCTTTCATCGTCAATAAGAAGGTCCAAGGGATACATTAATCCTGAAGTGAAGCATCGGAATCTATAACTAGTGTCACTGCAATGGTTCAAAGTATAGACAGTAAGAAGAGTCAGTCTTCTTGTACTTAAGTCGGCATTGTGCCTCTTGTAGTTAATTCCGATGCAATTCCTGTGATTCATCGTCAATAAGAAGGTCCAAGGGATACAGTAAACCTGAAGTGAGGCATCGCAAACTACAACTAGTGTCACAGGATTGGTTCAAAACATAGACAGTAAGAAGAGTCAGTCTTCTTGTACTTAAGTCGGCATTGTTCCTTTCCTATTTAAAACCGATGCAATTTCTGTGTTTCATCGTCAATAAGAAGGTCAGAGGGATACAGTAAACCGGAAGTGAAGCATCGGAATCTATAACTAGTGTCACAGTAATGGGTCAAAACATAGTCAGTAAGAGGAGTCAGTCTTCTTGTCCTTAAGTCGGCATTGTGCCTTTTGTATTTAATTCCGATGCAATTTCTGTGTTTCATCGTCAATAAGAATGGCCAAGAGATACTGTAAACCTGAAGTGAAGCATCGGAATCTGTAACTAGTGTCATAGGAATGGTTCAAATCATTGTCAATAAGAAGAGTCGGTCTTCATGTACTTAAGTCGGCATTGTGCCTTTTGTATTTAAATCCGATGCAATTTCTGTGTTTCATCATCAATAAGAAGGTCCAAGGGATATAGTAAACCTGAAGTGAAGCATCGGAATCAACAACTAGTGTCACAGGATAGGTTCAAAACATAGACAGTAAGAAGAGTCAGTCTTCTTGAACTTAAGTCGTTATTATGCCTTTTCTATTTAATACCGATGCAATTTCTGTGTTTCGTCGTCAATAAGAAGGTCACAGGGATACAGTAAACCTGAAGTGAAGCATCGGAATCTATAACTAGTGTCACAGGAATGGTTCAAAACATAGTCTGGAAGAAGAGTCAATCTTCTTGTACTTAATTCGGCATTGTGCCTTTCGTATTGAATTCCGATGCAATTTCTGTGATTCACCGCCAATAACAATGTCAGTGGGATACAGTAAACCTGAAGTGAAGCATCGGAATCTATAACTAGTGTCACAGGAATGGTTTAAACATAGACAGTGGGAAGAGTCGGTCTTCATGTACTTAAGTCGGCAATGTGCCTTTTGTATTTAATCCCGATGCAATTTCTGTGTGACATCGTCAATAAGATGGTCAGAGGGATACAGTAAACCGGAAGTGAAGCACCGGAATCTATAACTAATGTCACAGGAATGGTTCAAAACATAATCAGTAAGAAGAGTCAGTCTTCTTATCCATAAGTCGGCATTGTGCCTTTTGTATTTAATTCCGATGCAATTTTGTGTTTCATCGTCAATAAGAACGTCCAAGGGATTCAGTAAACCTGAAGTGAAGCATCGGAATCTATAACTAGTGTCACAGGAATGGTTCAAATCATTGTCAGTAAGAAGAGTCGGTCTTCATGTACTTAAATCGGCAATGTGCCTTTTGTATTTAATTCCGATTCAATTTCTGTGTTTCATCGTAAACAAGAAGGTCCAAGCGATACAGTAAAGCGGAAGTGAAGCATCGGAATCTATAACTATTGTCACACTAATGGTTAAAAACAAAGTCAGTAAGAAGAGTTAGTCTTCTTATCCTTAAGTCGGCATTGTGCCTTTTATATTTAATTCCGATGCAATTTCTGTGTTTCATCGTCAATAAGAATGTCCAAGGGATACAGTATACCTGAAGTGAAGCATCGGAATCTATAACTAGTGTCACAGGAATGGTTCAAATCATGACAATAAGAAGAGTCGGTCTTCATGTACTTAAGTCGGCATTGTGCCTTTTGTATTTAATTCCGATGCAATTTCTGTGTTTTATCGTCAATAAGAAAGTACAAGGGAAACAGTAAACCTGAAGTGAAGCTTCGGAATCTATAACTAGTGTCACAGAAATGGTTCAAACATAGACAGTAAGAAGAGTCAGTCTTCATGTACTTAAGTCGGCATTGTGCCTTTTGTATTTAATCACGATGCAATTTCTATGTGACATCGTCAATAAGATGGTCAGAGGGATACAGTAAACCGGAAGTGAAGCATCGGAATTTATAACTAGTGTCACAGGAATGGTTCAAATCATTGTCAATAAGAAGAGTCGGTCTTCATGTACTTAAGTCGGCATTGTGCCTTTTGTATTTAATTCCGATGCAATTTCTGTGTTTCTTCGTCAATAAGATGGTCCAAGCGATACAGTAAACCGGAAGTGAAGCATCGGAATCTATAACTAGTATCACACTAATGGTTCAAAACAAAGTCAGTAAGAGAAGTCAGTCTTCTTATCCTTAAGTCGGCATTGTGCCTTTTATATTTAATTCCGATGCAATTTCTGTGTTTCATCGTCAATAAGAATGTCCAAGGGATACAGTAAACCTGACGTGAAGCATCGGAATCTATAACTAGTGTCACAGGAATGGTTAAAATCATTGTCAATAACAAGAGTCGGTCTTCATGTACTTAAGTCGGCTTTGTGCCTTTTGTAGTTAATTCCGATGCAATTTCTGTGTTTCATCGTCAATAAGAAAGTAGAAGGGATACAGTAAAACTGAAGTGAAGCATCGGAATCTACAACTAGTGTCACAGGATTGGTTCAAAACATAGACAGTAAGAAGAGTCAGTCTTCTTGTACTTAAGTCGGCAATGTTCCTTTGCTATTTAAAACCGATGCAATTTCTGTGTTTCATCGTCAATAAGAAGGTCAGAGGGATACAGTAAACCGGAAGTGAAGCATCGGAATCTATAACTAGTGTCACAGGAATGGTTGAAGACATCGTCAGTAAGAAGAGTCAGTCTTCTTGTCCTTAAGTCGGCATTGTGCCTTTTGCACTTAATTCCGATGCAATTTTGTGTTTCATCGTCAATAAGAATGTCCAAGGGATACAGTAAACCTGTAGTGAAGCATCGGAATCTATAACTAGTGTCACAGGAATGGTTCAAATCATTGTCAATAAGAAGAGTTGGTCCTCATGTACTTAAGTCGGCATTGTGCCTTTTGTATTTAATTCCGATGCAATTTCTGTGTTTCATCGTCAATACGAAAGTACAAGGGATATAGTAAACCTGAAGTGAAGCATCGGAATCTGTAACTAGTGTCACAGGAATGGTTCAAACATAGACAGTAAGAAGAGTCATTCTTCTTGTCCTTAAGTCGGCATTGTGCATTTTGTATTTAATTCCGATGCAATTTCTGTGTTTGATCGTCAATAAGAAGGTCCAAGAGATACAGTAAACCTGGAGTGAAGCATCGGAATCTATAACTAGAGTCACAGTAATGGTTCAAAATATAGACAGTAAGAAGAGTCAGTCTTCTTGTACTTAAGTCGGCATTGTGCATTTTGTATTTAATTCCGATGCAATTTCTGTGATTCATCGTCAATAAGAGGGTCCAAGGGATACAGTAAACCTGAAGTGAAGCATCGGACTCTATAACTTGTGTCACAGAAATTGATCAAAACATAGACAGTAGGAAGAGTCAGTCTTCTTATACGTAAGTCGGCATTGTGCCTTTTGTATTTAATTCCGTTGCAATTTCTGTGTTTCATCGTCAATAAGAAGGTCCAAGGGATACAGTAAACCTAAAGTGAAGCATCGGAATCTATAACTAGTGTCACAGGAATGGTTCAAATCATAGTCAGTAGGAAGAGTTGGTCTTCATGTACTTAAGTCGGCATTGTGCCTTTTGTATTTAATTCCGATGCAATTTCTGTGTTTCATCGTCAATAAGATAGTCCAAGGTATACAGTAAACCTGAAGTGAAGCATCGGTATCTATAACTAGTGTCACAGGAATGGTTGCAAAACATAGTCAGTAAGAAGAGTCAGTCTTCTTGTACTTAAGTCGTCATTGTGCCTTTTGTATTTAATTCCGATGAAATTTCTATGTTTCATCGTCAATTAGAAGGTGCAAGCGATACAGTAAACCGGAAGTTAAGCATCGGAATCTATAAATAGTGTCACACTAATGGTTCAAATCAAATTCCGTAATAAGAGTCAGTCTTATTGTACTTAAGTCGGCATTGCGCCTTTTGTATTTAATTCCGATGCAATTTCTGTGTTTCATCGTCAATAAGAATGTCCAAGAGATACTGTCAACCTGAAGTGAGGCATCGGAATCTATAACTAGTGTCACAGGAATGGTTCAAATCATTGTCAATAAGAAGAGTCGGTCTTCATGTACTTACGAAGGCATTGTGCCTTTTGTATTTAATTCCGACGCAATTTCTGTGTTCATCGTCAATAAGAAGGTCCATGGGATACAGTAAACCTGAAGTGAAGCATCGGAATCTACAACTAGTGTCACAGGATAGGTTTAAAACATAGACAGTAAGAAGAGTCAGTCTTCTTCAACTTAAGTCGTTATTATGCCTTTTCTATTTAATACCGATGCAATTTCTGTGTTTCGTCGTCAATAAGAAGGTCAGAGGGATACAGTAAACCTGAAGTGAAGCATCGGAATCTATAACTAGTGTCACAGGAATGGTTCAAAACATAGTCTGGAAGAAGAGTCAATCTTCTTGTACTTAATTCGGCATTGTGCCTTTCGTATTGAATTCCGATGCAATTTCTGTGATTCACCGCCAATCACAATGTCAGTGGGATACAGTAAACCTGAAGTGAAGCATCGGAATCTATAACTAGTGTCACAGGAATGGTTTAAACATAGACAGTGGGAAGAGTCGGTCTTCATGTACTTAAGTCGGCAATGTGCCTTTTGTATTTAATCCCGATGCAATTTCTGTGTGACATTCGTCAATAAGATGGTCAGAGGGATACAGTAAACCGGAAGTGAAGCACCGGAATCTATAACTAATGTCACAGGAATGGTTCAAAACATAATCAGTAAGAAGAGTCAGTCTTCTTATCCATAAGTCGGCATTGTGCCTTTTGTATTTAATTCCGATGCAATTTTGTGTTTCATCGTCAATAAGAACGTCCAAGGGATTCAGTAAACCTGAAGTGAAGCATCGGAATCTATAACTAGTGTCACAGGAATGGTTCAAATCATTGTCAGTAAGAAGAGTCGGTCTTCATGTACTTAAATCGGCAATGTGCCTTTTGTATTTAATTCCGATTCAATTTCTGTGTTTCATCGTAAACAAGAAGGTCCAAGCGATACAGTAAAGCGGAAGTGAAGCATCGGAATCTATAACTATTGTCACACTAATGGTTAAAAACAAAGTCAGTAAGAAGAGTTAGTCTTCTTATCCTTAAGTCGGCATTGTGCCTTTTATATATAATTCCGATGCAATTTCTGTGTTTCATCGTCAATAAGAATGTCCAAGGGATACAGTATACCTGAAGTGAAGCATCGGAATCTATAACTAGTGTCACAGGAATGGTTCAAATCATGACAATAAGAAGAGTCGGTCTTCATGTACTTAAGTCGGCATTGTGCCTTTTGTATTTAATTCCGATGCAATTTCTGTGTTTTATCGTCAATAAGAAAGTACAAGGGAAACAGTAAACCTGAAGTGAAGCTTCGGAATCTATAACTAGTGTCACAGAAATGGTTCAAACATAGACAGTAAGAAGAGTCAGTCTTCATGTACTTAAGTCGGCATTGTGCCTTTTGTATTTAATCACGATGCAATTTCTATGTGACATCGTCAATAAGATGGTCAGAGGGACACAGTAAACCGGAAGTGAAGCATCGGAATCTATAACTAGTGTCACAGGAATGGTTCAAATCATTGTCAATAAGAAGAGTCGGTCTTCATGTACTTAAGTCGGCATTGTGCCTTTTGTATTTAATTCCGATGCAATTTCTGTGTTTCTTCGTCAATAAGATGGTCCAAGCGATACAGTAAACCGGAAGTGAAGCATCGGAATCTATAACTAGTATCACACTAATGGTTCAAAACAAAGTCAGTAAGAGAAGTCAGTCTTCTTATCCTTAAGTCGGCATTGTGCCTTTTATATTTAATTCCGATGCAATTTCTGTGTTTCATCGTCAATAAGAATGTCCAAGGGATACAGTAAACCTGACGTGAAGCATCGGAATCTATAACTAGTGTCACAGGAATGGTTAAAATCATTGTCAATAACAAGAGTCGGTCTTCATGTACTTAAGTCGGCTTTGTGCCTTTTGTAGTTAATTCCGATGCAATTTCTGTGTTTCATCGTCAATAAGAAAGTAGAAGGGATACAGTAAAACTGAAGTGAAGCATCGGAATCTACAACTAGTGTCACAGGATTGGTTCAAAACATAGACAGTAAGAAGAGTCAGTCTTCTTGTACTTAAGTCGGCAATGTTCCTTTGCTATTTAAAACCGATGCAATTTCTGTGTTTCATCGTCAATAAGAAGGTCAGAGGGATACAGTAAACCGGAAGTGAAGCATCGGAATCTATAACTAGTGTCACAGGAATGGTTGAAGACATCGTCAGTAAGAAGAGTCAGTCTTCTTGTCCTTAAGTCGGCATTGTGCCTTTTGCACTTAATTCCGATGCAATTTTGTGTTTCATCGTCAATAAGAATGTCCAAGGGATACAGTAAACCTGTAGTGAAGCATCGGAATCTATAACTAGTGTCACAGGAATGGTTCAAATCATTGTCAATAAGAAGAGTTGGTCCTCATGTACTTAAGTCGGCATTGTGCCTTTTGTATTTAATTCCGATGCAATTTCTGTGTTTCATCGTCAATACGAAAGTACAAGGGATATAGTAAACCTGAAGTGAAGCATCGGAATCTGTAACTAGTGTCACAGGAATGGTTCAAACATAGACAGTAAGAAGAGTCATTCTTCTTGTCCTTAAGTCGGCATTGTGCATTTTGTATTTAATTCCGATGCAATTTCTGTGTTTGATCGTCAATAAGAAGGTCCAAGGGAAACAGTAAACCTGGAGTGAAGCATCGGAATCTATAACTAGAGTCACAGTAATGGTTCAAAATATAGACAGTAAGAAGAGTCAGTCTTCTTGTACTTAAGTCGGCATTGTGCATTTTCTATTTAATTCCGATGCAATTTCTGTGATTCATCGTCAATAAGAGGGTCCAAGGGATACAGTAAACCTGAAGTGAAGCATCGGACTCTATAACTTGTGTCACAGAAATTGATCAAAACATAGACAGTAGGAAGAGTCAGTCTTCTTATACTTAAGTCGGCATTGTGCCTTTTGTATTTAATTCCGTTGCAATTTCTGTGTTTCATCGTCAATAAGAAGGTCCAAGGGATACAGTAAACCTAAAGTGAAGCATCGGAATCTATAACTAGTGTCACAGGAATGGTTCAAATCATAGTCAGTAGGAAGAGTTGGTCTTCATGTACTTAAGTCGGCATTGTGCCTTTTGTATTTAATTCCGATGCAATTTCTGTGTTTCATCGTCAATAAGATAGTCCAAGGTATACAGTAAACCTGAAGTGAAGCATCGGTATCTATAACTAGTGTCACAGGAATGGTTCAAAACATAGTCAGTAAGAAGAGTCAGTCTTCTTGTACTTAAGTCGTCATTGTGCCTTTTGTATTTAATTCCGATGAAATTTCTATGTTTCATCGTCAATTAGAAGGTGCAAGCGATACAGTAAACCGGAAGTTAAGCATCGGAATCTATAAATAGTGTCACACTAATGGTTCAAATCAAATTCCGTAATAAGAGTCAGTCTTATTGTACTTAAGTCGGCATTGCGCCTTTTGTATTTAATTCCGATGCAATTTCTGTGTTTCATCGTCAATAAGAATGTCCAAGAGATACTGTCAACCTGAAGTGAGGCATCGGAATCTATAACTAGTGTCACAGGAATGGTTCAAATCATTGTCAATAAGAAGAGTCGGTCTTCATGTACTTACGTCGGCATTGTGCCTTTTGTATTTAATTCCGACGCAATTTCTGTGTTTCATCGTCAATAAGAAGGTCCATGGGATACAGTAAACCTGAAGTGAAGCATCGGAATCTACAACTAGTGTCACAGGATAGGTTTAAAACATAGACAGTAAGAAGAGTCAGTCTTCTTCAACTTAAGTCGTTATAATGCCTTTTCTATTTAATACCGATGCAATTTCTGTGTTTCGTCGTCAATAAGAAGGTCAGAGGGATACAGTAAACCTGAAGTGAAGCATCGGAATCTATAACTAGTGTCACAGGAATGGTTCAAAACATAGTCAGGAAGAAGAGTCAATCTTCTTGTACTTAATTCGGCATCGTGAATTTCGTATTGAATTCCGATGCAATTTCTGTGATTCACCGCCAATAACAATGTCAGAGGGATACAGTAAACCTGAAGTGAAGCATCGGAATCTATAACTAGTGTCACAGGAATGGTTTAAACATAGACAGTGAGAAGAGTCGGTCTTCATGTACTTAAGTCGGCATTGTGCCTTTTGTATTTAATCCCGATGCAATTTCTGTGTGACATCGTCAATAAGATGGTCAGAGGGATACAGTAAACCGGAAGTGAAGCATCGGAATCTATAACTAGTGTCACAGGAATGGCTCAAAACATAATCAGTAAGAAGAGTCAGTCTTCTTATCCATAAGTCGGCATTGTGCCATTTGTATTTAATTCCGATGCAATTTTGTGTTTCATCGTCAATAAGAATGTCCAAGGGATACAGTAAACCTGAAGTGAAGCATCGGAATCTATAACTAGTGTCACAGGAATGGTTCAAATCATTGTCAATAAGAAGAGTCGGTCTTCATGTACTTAAATCGGCATTGTGCCTTTTGTATTTAATTCCGATGCAATTTCTGTGTTTCATCGTCAACAAGAAGGTCCAGGCGATACAGTAAACCGGAAGTGAAGCATCGGAATCTATAACTAGTGTCACACTAATGGTTCAAAACGAAGTCACTAAGAAGAGTTAGTCTTCTTATCCTTAAGTCGGCATTGTGCCTTTTATATTTAATTCCGATGCAATTTCTGTGTTTCATCGTCAATAAGAATGTCCAAGGGATACAGTATACCTGAAGTGAAGCATCGGAATCTATAACTAGTGTCACAGGAATGGTTCAAATCATTTTCAATAAGAAGAGTCGGTCTTCATGTACTTAAGTCGGCATTGTGCCTTTTGTATTTAATTCCGATGCAATTTCTGTGTTTCATCGTCAATGAGAAGGTCCAAACGATACAGTATACCGGAAGTGAAGCATCGGAATCTATAACTAGTGTCACACTAATGGGTCAAAACAAAGTCAGTAAGAAGAGTCAGTCTTCTTATCCTTAAGTCGGCATTGTGCCTTTTATATTTAATTCCGATGCAATTTGTGTGTTTCATCGTCAATAAGAAGGTCACAGGGATACAGTAAACCTGAAGTGAAGTATCGGAATCTATAACTAGTGTCACAGAAATGATTCAAAGCATAGTCAGGAAGAAGAGTAAGTCATCTTGAACTTAATTGGGCATTGTGCCTGTCGTATTTAATTCCGATGCAATTTCTGTGTTTCATCGTCAATAAGAAGGTCAGAGGGATACAGTAAACCTGAAGTGAAGCATCGGAATCTAAAACTAGTGTCACAGGAATGGTTCAAAACATAGACAGTAGGAAGAGTCAGTCTTCTCGTACTTAAGTCGCCATTGTGCCTTCTGTATTTAATTCCGATGCAATTTCTGTGTTTCTTCGTCAATAGGAAGGTCACAGGGATACAGCAAACATGATGTGAAGCATCGAAATCCATAAGTAGTGTCACAGGAATGGTTCAAAGCATAGTCAGTAAGAAGAGACAGTCTTCTTGTACTTAAGTCGGCATTGTGCCTTTTGTGTTTAATTCCGATGCAATTTCTGTGTTTCATTATCAATAAGAAAGTACAAGGGAAACAGTAAACCTGAAGTGAAGCTTCGGAATCTATAACTAGTGTCACAGGAATGGTTCAAAGCATAGACAGTAAGAAGAGTCAGTCTTCTTGTACTTAAGTCGGCATTGTGCCTTTTGTATTTAATTCCGATGCAGTTTCTGTGTTTCATCGTCAATAAGAAGGTCCAAGGGATACAGTAAACCTGAAGTGAAGCATCTGAATCTACAACTAGTATCACAGGATTGGTTCAAAGCATAGACAGTAAGAAGAGTCAGTCTTCTTGTACTTCAGTCGGCATTGTGCCTTTTCTATTTAATACTGATGCAATTTCTGTGTTTCATCGTCAATAAGAAGGTCAGAGGGATACAGTAAACCTGAAGTGAAGCATCGGAATCTATAACTAGTGTCACAGGAATGGTTCAAAACATAGTCAGAAAGAAGAGTCAGTCTTCTTGTACTTAATTGGGCATTGTGCCTTTCGTATTTAATTCCGATGCAGTTTCTGTGCTTCATCGTCAATAAGAAGGTCCAGGCGATACAGTAAACCTAAAGTGAGGCATCGGAATCTATAACTAGTGTCACACTAATGGTTCAAAACGAAGTCAGTAAGAAGAGATAGTCTTCTTATCCTTAAGTCGGCATTGTGCCTTTTATATTTAATTCCGATGCAATTTCTGTGTTTCATCGTCAATAAGAAGGTCCAAGGGATACAGTAAACCTGGAGTGAAGCATCGGAATCTATAACTAGAGTCACAGTAATGGTTCAAAATATAGACAGTAAGAAGAGTCAGTCCTCTTGTACTTAAGTCGGCATTGTGCATTTTGTATTTAATTCCGATGCAATTTCTGTGATTCATCGTCAATAAGAAGGTCCAAGGGATACAGTAAACCTGAAGTGAAGCATCGGACTCTATAACTAGTGTCACAGAAACGGATCAAAACACAGACAGTAGGAAGAGTCAGTCTTCTTATACTTAAGTCGGGATTGTGCCTTTTGTATTTAATTCCAATGCAATTTCTGTGTTTCATCGTCAATAAGAAGGTCCAAGGGATACAGTAAACCTAAAGTGAAGCATCGGAATCTATAACTAGTGTCACAGGAATGGTTCAAATCATAGTCAGTAGGAAGAGTCGGTCTTCATGAACTTGAGTCGGCATTGTGCCTTTTGTATTTAATTGCGATGTAATTTCTGTGTTTCATCGTCAATTAGAAGGTCCAAGGGATACAGTAAACCTTAAGTGAAGCATCGGAATCTATAACTAGTGTCACAGGAATGGTTCAAATCATAGACAGCAGGAAGAGTCAGTTTTCTTGTACTTAAGTCGGCATTGTGCCTTTTGTATTTAATTCCGATGCAATTTCTGTGATTCATCGTCAATAAGAAGGTCCAAGAGATACTGTAAACCTGAAGTGAAGCATCGGAATCTATAACTAGTGTCACAGGAATGGTTCAAATCATTGTCAATAAGAAGAGTCGGTCTTCATGTACTTAAGTCGGCATTGTCCCTTTTGTATTTAATTCCGACGCAATTTCTGTGTTTCATAGTCAATAAGAAGGTCCAAGGGATACAGTAAACCTGAAGTGAAGCATCGGAATCTACAACTAGTGTCACAGGATAGGTTCAAAACATAGACAGTAAGAAGAGTCAGTCTTCTTGAACTTAAGTCGTTATTATGCCTTTTTTATTTATTACCGATGCAATTTCTGTGTTTCGTCGTCAATAAGAAGGTCAGAGGGATACAGTAAACCTGAAGTGAAGCATCGGAATCTATAACTAGTGTCACAGGAATGGTTCAAATCATTGTCAATAAGAAGAGTCGGTCTTCATGTACTTAAATCGGCATTGTGCCTTTTGTATTTAATTCCGATGCAATTTCTGTGTTTCATCGTCAACAAGAAGGTCCAAGCGATACAGTAAACCGGAAGTGAAGCATCGGAATCTATAACTAGTGTCACACTAATGGTTCAAAGCAAAGTCAGTAAGAAGAGTTAGTCTTCTTATCCTTAAGTCGGCATTGTGCCTTTTATATTTAATTCCGATGCAATTTCTGTGTTTCATCGTCAATAAGAATGTCCAAGGGATACAGTATACCTGAAGTGAAGCATCGGAATCTATAACTAGTGTCACAGGAATGGTTCAAATCATTTTCAATAAGAAGAGTCGGTCTTCATGTACTTAAGTCGGCATTGTGCCTTTTGTATTTAATTCCGATGCAATTTCTGTGTTTCATCGTCAATGAGAAGGTCCAAACGATACAGTATACCGGAAGTGAAGCATCGGAATCTATAACTAGTGTCACACTAATGGGTCAAAACAAAGTCAGTAAGAAGAGTCAGTCTTCTTATACTTAAGTCGGCATTGTGCCTTTTATATTTAATTCCGATGCAATTTGTGTGTTTCATCGTCAATACGAAGGTCACAGGGATACAGTAAACCTGAAGTGAAGTATCGGAATCTATAACTAGTGTCACAGAAATGATTCAAAGCATAGTCAGGAAGAAGAGTAAGTCATCTTGAACTTAATTGGGCATTGCGCCTGTCGTATTTAATTCCGATGCAATTTCTGTGTTTCATCGTCAATAAGAAGGTCAGAGGGATACAGTAAACCTGAAGTGAAGCATCGGAATCTAAAACTAGTGTCACAGGAATGGTTCAAAACATAGACAGTAGGAAGAGTCAGTCTTCTCGTACTTAAGTCGCCATTGTGCCTTCTGTATTTAATTCCGATGCAATTTCTGTGTTTCTTCGTCAATAGGAAGGTCACAGGGATACAGCAAACATGATGTGAAGCATCGAAATCCATAAGTAGTGTCACAGGAATGGTTCAAAGCATAGTCAGTAAGAAGAGACAGTCTTCTTGTACTTAAGTCGGCATTGTGCCTTTTGTGTTTAATTCCGATGCAATTTCTGTGTTTCATTATCAATAAGAAAGTACAAGGGAAACAGTAAACCTGAAGTGAAGCTTCGGAATCTATAACTAGTGTCACAGGAATGGTTCAAAGCATAGACAGTAAGAAGAGTCAGTCTTCTTGTACTTAAGTCGGCATTGTGCCTTTTGTATTTAATTCCGATGCAGTTTCTGTGTTTCATCGTCAATAAGAAGGTCCAAGGGATACAGTAAACCTGAAGTGAAGCATCTGAATCTACAACTAGTATCACAGGATTGGTTCAAAGCATAGACAGTAAGAAGAGTCAGTCTTCTTGTACTTCAGTCGGCATTGTGCCTTTTCTATTTAATACTGATGCAATTTCTGTGTTTCATCGTCAATAAGAAGGTCCAAGGGATACAGTAAACCTGAAGTGAAGCATCGGACTCTATAACTAGTGTCACAGAAACGGATCAAAACATAGACAGTAGGAAGAGTCAGTCTTCTTATACTTAAGTCGGCATTGTGCCTTTTGTATTTAATTCCAATGCAATTTCTGTGTTTCATCGTCAATAAGAAGGTCCAAGGGATACAGTAAACCTAAAGTGAAGCATCGGAATCTATAACTAGTGTCACAGGAATGGTTCAAATCATAGTCAGTAGGAAGAGTCGGTCTTCATGAACTTGAGTCGGCATTGTGCCTTTTGTATTTAATTGCGATGTAATTTCTGTGTTTCATCGTCAATTAGAAGGTCCAAGGGATACAGTAAACCTTAAGTGAAGCATCGGAATCTATAACTAGTGTCACAGGAATGGTTCAAATCATAGACAGCAGGAAGAGTCAGTTTTCTTGTACTTAAGTCGGCATTGTGCCTTTTGTATTTAATTCCGATGCAATTTCTGTGATTCATCGTCAATAAGAAGGTCCAAGAGATACTGTAAACCTGAAGTGAAGCATCGGAATCTATAACTAGTGTCACAGGAATGGTTCAAATCATTGTCAATAAGAAGAGTCGGTCTTCATGTACTTAAGTCGGCATTGTCCCTTTTGTATTTAATTCCGACGCAATTTCTGTGTTTCATCGTCAATAAGAAGGTCCAAGGGATACAGTAAACCTGAAGTGAAGCATCGGAATCTACAACTAGTGTCACAGGATAGGTTCAAAACATAGACAGTAAGAAGAGTCAGTCTTCTTGAACTTAAGTCGTTATTATGCCTTTTTTATTTATTACCGATGCAATTTCTGTGTTTCGTCGTCAATAAGAAGGTCAGAGGGATACAGTAAACATGATGTGAAGCATCGAAATCCATAAGTAGTGTCACAGGAATGGTTCAAAGCATAGTCAGTAAGAAGAGACAGTCTTCTTGTACTTAAGTCGGCATTGTGCCTTTTGTGTTTAATTCCGATGCAATTTCTGTGTTTCATTATCAATAAGAAAGTACAAGGGAAACAGTAAACCTGAAGTGAAGCTTCGGAATCTATAACTAGTGTCACAGGAATGGTTTAAAGCATAGACAGTAAGAATTGTCAGTCTTCTTGTACTTAAGTCGGCATTGAGCCTTTTTTATTTATTACCGATGCAATTTCTGTGTTTCGTCGTCAATAAGAAGGTCAGAGGGATACAGTAAACATGATGTGAAGCATCGAAATCCATAAGTAGTGTCACAGGAATGGTTCAAAGCATAGTCAGTAAGAAGAGACAGTCTTCTTGTACTTAAGTCGGCATTGTGCCTTTTGTGTTTAATTCCGATGCAATTTCTGTGTTTCATCGTCAATAAGAAGGTCAGAGGGATACAGTAAACCTGAAGTGAAGCATCGGAATCTAAAACTAGTGTCACAGGAATGGTTCAAAACATAGACAGTAGGAAGAGTCAGTCTTCTCGTACTTAAGTCGCCATTGTGCCTTCTGTATTTAATTCCGATGCAATTTCTGTGTTTCTTCGTCAATAGGAAGGTCACAGGGATACAGCAAACATGATGTGAAGCATCGAAATCCATAAGTAGTGTCACAGGAATGGTTCAAAGCATAGTCAGTAAGAAGAGACAGTCTTCTTGTACTTAAGTCGGCATTGTGCCTTTTGTGTTTAATTCCGATGCAATTTCTGTGTTTCATTATCAATAAGAAAGTACAAGGGAAACAGTAAACCTGAAGTGAAGCTTCGGAATCTATAACTAGTGTCACAGGAATGGTTCAAAGCATAGACAGTAAGAAGAGTCAGTCTTCTTGTACTTAAGTCGGCATTGTGCCTTTTGTATTTAATTCCGATGCAGTTTCTGTGTTTCATCGTCAATAAGAAGGTCCAAGGGATACAGTAAACCTGAAGTGAAGCATCTGAATCTACAACTAGTATCACAGGATTGGTTCAAAGCATAGACAGTAAGAAGAGTCAGTCTTCTTGTACTTCAGTCGGCATTGTGCCTTTTCTATTTAATACTGATGCAATTTCTGTGTTTCATCGTCAATAAGAAGGTCCAAGGGATACAGTAAACCTGAAGTGAAGCATCGGACTCTATAACTAGTGTCACAGAAACGGATCAAAACATAGACAGTAGGAAGAGTCAGTCTTCTTATACTTAAGTCGGCATTGTGCCTTTTGTATTTAATTCCAATGCAATTTCTGTGTTTCATCGTCAATAAGAAGGTCCAAGGGATACAGTAAACCTAAAGTGAAGCATCGGAATCTATAACTAGTGTCACAGGAATGGTTCAAATCATAGTCAGTAGGAAGAGTCGGTCTTCATGAACTTGAGTCGGCATTGTGCCTTTTGTATTTAATTGCGATGTAATTTCTGTGTTTCATCGTCAATTAGAAGGTCCAAGGGATACAGTAAACCTTAAGTGAAGCATCGGAATCTATAACTAGTGTCACAGGAATGGTTCAAATCATAGACAGCAGGAAGAGTCAGTTTTCTTGTACTTAAGTCGGCATTGTGCCTTTTGTATTTAATTCCGATGCAATTTCTGTGATTCATCGTCAATAAGAAGGTCCAAGAGATACTGTAAACCTGAAGTGAAGCATCGGAATCTATAACTAGTGTCACAGGAATGGTTCAAATCATTGTCAATAAGAAGAGTCGGTCTTCATGTACTTAAGTCGGCATTGTCCCTTTTGTATTTAATTCCGACGCAATTTCTGTGTTTCATCGTCAATAAGAAGGTCCAAGGGATACAGTAAACCTGAAGTGAAGCATCGGAATCTACAACTAGTGTCACAGGATAGGTTCAAAACATAGACAGTAAGAAGAGTCAGTCTTCTTGAACTTAAGTCGTTATTATGCCTTTTTTATTTATTACCGATGCAATTTCTGTGTTTCGTCGTAAATAAGAAGGTCAGAGGGATACAGTAAACCTGAAGTGAAGCATCGGAATCTATAACTAGTGTCACAGGAATGGTTCAAATCATTGTCAATAAGAAGAGTCGGTCTTCATGTACTTAAATCGGCATTGTGCCTTTTGTATTTAATTCCGATGCAATTTCTGTGTTTCATCGTCAACAAGAAGGTCCAAGCGATACAGTAAGCCGGAAGTGAAGCATCGGAATATATAACTAGTGTCACACTAATGGTTCAAAACAAAGTCAGTAAGAAGAGTTAGTCTTCTTATCCTTAAGTCGGCATTGTGCCTTTTATATTTAATTCCGATGCAATTTCTGTGTTTCATCGTCAATAAGAATGTCCAAGGGATACAGTATACCTGAAGTGAAGCATCGGAATCTATAACTAGTGTCACAGGAATGGTTCAAATCATTTTCAATAAGAAGAGTCGGTCTTCATGTACTTAAGTCGGCATTGTGCCTTTTGTATTTAATTCCGATGCAATTTCTGTGTTTCATCGTCAATGAGAAGGTCCAAACGATACAGTATACCGGAAGTGAAGCATCGGAATCTATAACTAGTGTCACACTAATGGGTCAAAACAAAGTCAGTAAGAAGAGTCAGTCTTCTTATCCTTAAGTCGGCATTGTGCCTTTTATATTTAATTCCGATGCAATTTGTGTGTTTCATCGTCAATAAGAAGGTCACAGGGATACAGTAAACCTGAAGTGAAGTATCGGAATCTATAACTAGTGTCACAGAAATGATTCAAAGCATAGTCAGGAAGAAGAGTAAGTCATCTTGAACTTAATTGGGCATTGTGCCTGTCGTATTTAATTCCGATGCAATTTCTGTGTTTCATCGTCAATAAGAAGGTCAGAGGGATACAGTAAACCTGAAGTGAAGCATCGGAATCTAAAACTAGTGTCACAGGAATGGTTCAAAACATAGACAGTAGGAAGAGTCAGTCTTCTCGTACTTAAGTCGCCATTGTGCCTTCTGTATTTAATTCCGATGCAATTTCTGTGTTTCTTCGTCAATAGGAAGGTCACAGGGATACAGCAAACATGATGTGAAGCATCGAAATCCATAAGTAGTGTCACAGGAATGGTTCAAAGCATAGTCAGTAAGAAGAGACAGTCTTCTTGTACTTAAGTCGGCATTGTGCCTTTTGTGTTTAATTCCGATGCAATTTCTGTGTTTCATTATCAATAAGAAAGTACAAGGGAAACAGTAAACCTGAAGTGAAGCTTCGGAATCTATAACTAGTGTCACAGGAATGGTTCAAAGCATAGACAGTAAGAAGAGTCAGTCTTCTTGTACTTAAGTCGGCATTGTGCCTTTTGTATTTAATTCCGATGCAGTTTCTGTGTTTCATCGTCAATAAGAAGGTCCAAGGGATACAGTAAACCTGAAGTGAAGCATCTGAATCTACATCTAGTATCACAGGATTGGTTCAAAGCATAGACAGTAAGAAGAGTCAGTCTTCTTGTACTTCAGTCGGCATTGTGCCTTTTCTATTTAATACTGATGCAATTTCTGTGTTTCATCGTCAATAAGAAGGTCAGAGGGATACAGTAAACCTGAAGTGAAGCATCGGAATCTATAACTAGTGTCACAGGAATGGTTCAAAACATAGTCAGAAAGAAGAGTCAGTCTTCTTGTACTTAATTGGGCATTGTGCCTTTCGTATTTAATTCCGATGCAATTTCTGTGCTTCACCGTCAATAAGAAGGTCGGAGGGATATAGTAAACTTGAAGTGAAGAATTGGAATCTATAACTAGCGTCACAGGAATGGTTCAAACATAGACAGTAAGAAGAGTCAGTCTTCTTGTCCTTAAGACGGCATTGTGCCTTTTGTATTTAATTCCGATGCAATTTCTGTGTTTCATCGTCAATTAGAAGGTCCAAGTGATACGGTAAACCTGGAGTGAAGCATCGGAATATATAACTAGAGTCACAGTAATGGTTCAAAACATACACAGTAAGAAGAGTCAATTCTCTTGTACATAAGTCGGCATTGTGCCTTTTGTATTTAATTCCGATGCAATTTCTGTGTTTCATCGTCAATAAGAAGGTCAAGGGATACATTAAACCTGAAGTGAAGCATCGGAATCTATAACTAGTATCACTGGAATGGTTCAAAGTATAGACAGTAAGAAGAGTCAGTCTTCTTGTACTTAAGTCGGCATTGTGCCTCTTGTATTTAAATCCGATGCAATTTCTGTGTTTCATCGTCAATAAGAAGGTCCAAGGGATACAGTAAACCTGAAGTGAAGCATCGGAATCTATAGCTAGTGTCACAGGAATGATTCAAAACATAGACAGTAGGAAGAGTCAATGTTCTGGTACTTAAGTAGGCATTGTGCCTTTTGTATTTAATTCCGATGCAGTTTCTGTGCTTCATCGTCAATAAGAAGGTCCAGGCGATACAGTAAACCCAAAGTGAGGCATCGGAATCTATAACTAGTGTCACACTAATGGTTCAAAACGAAGTCAGTAAGAAGAGATAGTCTTCTTATCCTTAAGTCGGCATTGTGCCTTTTATATTTAATTCCGATGCAATTTCTGTGTTTCATCGTCAATAAGAAGGTCCAAGGGATACAGTAAACCTGGAGTGAAGCATCGGAATCTATAACTAGAGTCACAGTAATGGTTCAAAATATAGACAGTAAGAAGAGTCAGTCCTCTTGTACTTAAGTCGGCATTGTGCATTTTGTATTTAATTCCGATGCAATTTCTGTGATTCATCGTCAATAAGAAGGTCCAAGGGATACAGTAAACCTGAAGTGAAGCATCGGACTCTATAACTAGTGTCACAGAAACGGATCAAAACATAGACAGTAGGAAGAGTCAGTCTTCTTATACTTAAGTCGGCATTGTGCCTTTTGTATTTAATTCCAATGCAATTTCTGTGTTTCATCGTCAATAAGAAGGTCCAAGGGATACAGTAAACCTAAAGTGAAGCATCGGAATCTATAACTAGTGTCACAGGAATGGTTCAAATCATAGTCAGTAGGAAGAGTCGGTCTTCATGAACTTGAGTCGGCATTGTGCCTTTTGTATTTAATTGCGATGTAATTTCTGTGTTTCATCGTCAATTAGAAGGTCCAAGGGATACAGTAAACCTTAAGTGAAGCATCGGAATCTATAACTAGTGTCACAGGAATGGTTCAAATCATAGACAGCAGGAAGAGTCAGTTTTCTTGTACTTAAGTCGGCATTGTGCCTTTTGTATTTAATTCCGATGCAATTTCTGTGATTCATCGTCAATAAGAAGGTCCAAGAGATACTGTAAACCTGAAGTGAAGCATCGGAATCTATAACTAGTGTCACAGGAATGGTTCAAATCATTGTCAATAAGAAGAGTCGGTCTTCATGTACTTAAGTCGGCATTGTCCCTTTTGTATTTAATTCCGACGCAATTTCTGTGTTTCATCGTCAATAAGAAGGTCCAAGGGATACAGTAAACCTGAAGTGAAGCATCGGAATCTACAACTAGTGTCACAGGATAGGTTCAAAACATAGACAGTAAGAAGAGTCAGTCTTCTTGAACTTAAGTCGTTATTATGCCTTTTTTATTTATTACCGATGCAATTTCTGTGTTTCGTCGTCAATAAGAAGGTCAGAGGGATACAGTAAACCTGAAGTGAAGCATCGGAATCTATAACTAGTGTCACAGGAATGGTTCAAATCATTGTCAATAAGAAGAGTCGGTCTTCATGTACTTAAATCGGCATTGTGCCTTTTGTATTTAATTCCGATGCAATTTCTGTGTTTCATCGTCAACAAGAAGGTCCAAGCGATACAGTAAACCGGAAGTGAAGCATCGGAATCTATAACTAGTGTCACACTAATGGTTCAAAACAAAGTCAGTAAGAAGAGTTAGTCTTCTTATCCTTAAGTCGGCAATGTGCCTTTTATATTTAATTCCGATGCAATTTCTGTGTTTCATCGTCAATAAGAAGGTCCAAGGGATACATTAAACCTGAAGTGAAGCATCGGAATCTATAACTAGTGTCACAGGAATGGTTCAAAGTATAGACAGTAAGAAGAGTCAGTCTTCTTGTACTTAAGTCGGCATTGTGGCTCTTGTATTTAATTCCGATGCAATTTCTGTGATTCATCGTCAATAAGAAGGTCCAAGGAATACAGTAAACCTGAGGTGAAGCATCGGACTCTATAACTAGTGTCACAGAAATGGATCAAAACATAGACAGTAGGAAGAGTCAGTCTTCTTATACTTAAGTCGGCATTGTGCTTTTTGTATCTAATTCCGATGCAATTTCTGTGTTTCATCGTCAATAAGAAGGTCCAAGGGATACAGTAAACCTAAAGTGAGGCATCGGAATCTATAACTAGTGCCACAGGAATGGTTCAAATCATAGTCAGTAAGAAGAGTCGGTCTTCATGTACTTAAGTCAGCATTGTGCCTTTTGTATTCAATCCAGGTGCAATTTCTGTGTGACATCGTCAATAAGATGGTCAGAGGGATACAGTAAACCGGAAGTGAAGCATCGGAATCTATAACTAGTGTCACAGGAATGGCTCAAAACATAATCAGTAAGAAGAGTCAGTCTTCTTATCCATAAGTCGGCATTGTGCCATTTGTATTTAATTCCGATGCAATTTTGTGTTTCATCGTCAATAAGAATGTCCAAGGGATACAGTAAACCTGAAGTGAAGCATCGGAATCTATAACTATTGTCACAGGAATGGTTCAAATCATTGTCAATAAGAAGAGTCGGTCTTCATGTACTTAAATTGGCATTGTGCCTTTTGTATTTAATTCCGATGCAATTTCTGTGTTTCATCGTCAACAAGAAGGTCCAGGCGATACAGTAAACCGGAAGTGAAGCATCGGAATCTATAACTAGTGTCACACTATTGGTTCAAAACGAAGTCAGTAAGAAGAGTTAGTCTTCTTATCCTTAAGTCGGCATTGTGCCTTTTATATTTAATTCCGATGCAATTTCTGTGTTTCATCGTCAATAAGAATGTCCAAGGGATACAGTATACCTGAAGTGAAGCATCGGAATCTATAACCAGTGTCACAGGAATGGTTCAAATCATTTTCAATAAGAAGAGTCGGTCTTCATGTACTTAAGTCGGCATTGTGCCTTTTGTATTTAATTCCGATGCAATTTCTGTGTTTCATCGTCAATGAGAAGGTCCAAACGATACAGTATACCGGAAGTGAAGCATCGGAATCTATAACTAGTGTCACACTAATGGGTCAAAACAAAGTCAGTAAGAAGAGTCAGTCTTCTTATCCTTAAGTCGGCATTGTGCCTTTTATATTTAATTCCGATGCAATTTGTGTGTTTCATCGTCAATAAGAAGGTCACAGGGATACAGTAAACCTGAAGTGAAGTATCGGAATCTATAACTAGTGTCACAGAAATGATTCAAAGCATAGTCAGGAAGAAGAGTAAGTCATCTTGAACTTAATTGGGCATTGTGCCTGTCGTATTTAATTCCGATGCAATTTCTGTGTTTCATCGTCAATAAGAAGGTCAGAGGGATACAGTAAACCTGAAGTGAAGCATCGGAATCTAAAACTAGTGTCACAGGAATGGTTCAAAACATAGACAGTAGGAAGAGTCAGTCTTCTCGTACTTAAGTCGCCATTGTGCCTTCTGTATTTAATTCCGATGCAATTTCTGTGTTTCTTCGTCAATAGGAAGGTCACAGGGATACAGCAAACATGATGTGAAGCATCGAAATCCATAAGTAGTGTCACAGGAATGGTTCAAAGCATAGTCAGTAAGAAGAGACAGTCTTCTTGTACTTAAGTCGGCATTGTGCCTTTTGTGTTTAATTCCGATGCAATTTCTGTGTTTCATTATCAATAAGAAAGTACAAGGGAAACAGTAAACCTGAAGTGAAGCTTCGGAATCTATAACTAGTGTCACAGGAATGGTTCAAAGCATAGACAGTAAGAAGAGTCAGTCTTCTTGTACTTAAGTCGGCATTGTGCCTTTTGTATTTAATTCCGATGCAGTTTCTGTGTTTCATCGTCAATAAGAAGGTCCAAGGGATACAGTAAACCTGAAGTGAAGCATCTGAATCTACAACTAGTATCACAGGATTGGTTCAAAGCATAGACAGTAAGAAGAGTCAGTCTTCTTGTACTTCAGTCGGCATTGTGCCTTTTCTATTTAATACTGATGCAATTTCTGTGTTTCATCGTCAATAAGAAGGTCAGAGGGATACAGTAAACCTGAAGTGAAGCATCGGAATCTATAACTAGTGTCACAGGAATGGTTCAAAACATAGTCAGAAAGAAGAGTCAGTCTTCTTGTACTTAATTGGGCATTGTGCCTTTCGTATTTAATTCCGATGCAATTTCTGTGCTTCACCTCAATAAGAAGGTCGGAGGGATATAGTAAACTTGAAGTGAAGCATTGGAATCTATAACTAGCGTCACAGGAATGGTTCAAACATAGACAGTAAGAAGAGTCAGTCTTCTTGTCCTTAAGACGGCATTGTGCCTTTTGTATTTAATTCCGATGCAATTTCTGTGTTTCATCGTCAATTAGAAGGTCCAAGGGATACGGTAAACCTGGAGTGAAGCATCGGAATATATAACTAGAGTCACAGTAATGGTTCAAAACATACACAGTAAGAAGAGTCAATTCTCTTGTACATAAGTCGGCATTGTGCCTTTTGTATTTAATTCCGATGCAATTTCTGTGTTTCATCGTCAATAAGAAGGTCAAGGGATACATTAAACCTGAAGTGAAGCATCGGAATCTATAACTAGTATCACTGGAATGGTTCAAAGTATAGACAGTAAGAAGAGTCAGTCTTCTTGTACTTAAGTCGGCATTGTGCCTCTTGTATTTAAATCCGATGCAATTTCTGTGTTTCATCGTCAATAAGAAGGTCCAAGGGATACAGTAAACCTGAAGTGAAGCATCGGAATCTATAGCTAGTGTCACAGGAATGATTCAAAACATAGACAGTAGGAAGAGTCAATGTTCTGGTACTTAAGTAGGCATTGTGCCTTTTGTATTTAATTCCGATGCAGTTTCTGTGCTTCATCGTCAATAAGAAGGTCCAGGCGATACAGTAAACCTAAAGTGAGGCATCGGAATCTATAACTAGTGTCACACTAATGGTTCAAAACGAAGTCAGTAAGAAGAGATAGTCTTCTTATCCTTAAGTCGGCATTGTGCCTTTTATATTTAATTCCGATGCAATTTCTGTGTTTCATCGTCAATAAGAAGGTCCAAGGGATACAGTAAACCTGGAGTGAAGCATCGGAATCTATAACTAGAGTCACAGTAATGGTTCAAAATATAGACAGTAAGAAGAGTCAGTCCTCTTGTACTTAAGTCGGCATTGTGCATTTTGTATTTAATTCCGATGCAATTTCTGTGATTCATCGTCAATAAGAAGGTCCAAGGGATACAGTAAACCTGAAGTGAAGCATCGGACTCTATAACTAGTGTCACAGAAACGGATCAAAACATAGACAGTAGGAAGAGTCAGTCTTCTTATACTTAAGTCGGGATTGTGCCTTTTGTATTTAATTCCAAAGCAATTTCTGTGTTTCATCGTCAATAAGAAGGTCCAAGGGATACAGTAAACCTAAAGTGAAGCATCGGAATCTATAACTAGTGTCACAGGAATGGTTCAAATCATAGTCAGTAGGAAGAGTCGGTCTTCATGAACTTGAGTCGGCATTGTGCCTTTTGTATCTAATTGCGATGTAATTTCTGTGTTTCATCGTCAATTAGAAGGTCCAAGGGATACAGTAAACCTTAAGTGAAGCATCGGAATCTATAACTAGTGTCACAGGAATGGTTCAAATCATAGACAGCAGGAAGAGTCAGTTTTCTTGTACTTAAGTCGGCATTGTGCCTTTTGTATTTAATTCCGATGCAATTTCTGTGATTCATCGTCAATAAGAAGGTCCAAGAGATACTGTAAACCTGAAGTGAAGCATCGGAATCTATAACTAGTGTCACAGGAATGGTTCAAATCATTGTCAATAAGAAGAGTCGGTCTTCATGTACTTAAGTCGGCATTGTCCCTTTTGTATTTAATTCCGACGCAATTTCTGTGTTTCATAGTCAATAAGAAGGTCCAAGGGATACAGTAAACCTGAAGTGAAGCATCGGAATCTACAACTAGTGTCACAGGATAGGTTCAAAACATAGACAGTAAGAAGAGTCAGTCTTCTTGAACTTCAGTCGTTATTATGCCTTTTTTATTTATTACCGATGCAATTTCTGTGTTTCGTCGTCAATAAGAAGGTCAGAGGGATACAGTAAACCTGAAGTGAAGCATCGGAATCTATAACTAGTGTCACAGGAATGGTTCAAATCATTGTCAATAAGAAGAGTCGGTCTTCATGTACTTAAATCGGCATTGTGCCTTTTGTATTTAATTCCGATGCAATTTCTGTGTTTCATCGTCAACAAGAAGGTCATAGCGATACAGTAAACCGGAAGTGAAGCATCGGAATCTATAACTAGTGTCACACTAATGGTTCAAAGCAAAGTCAGTAAGAAGAGTTAGTCTTCTTATCCTTAAGTCGGCATTGTGCCTTTTATATTTAATTCCGATGCAATTTCTGTGTTTCATCGTCAATAAGAATGTCCAAGGGATACAGTATACCTGAAGTGAAGTATCGGAATCTATAACTAGTGTCACAGAAATGATTCAAAGCATAGTCAGGAAGAAGAGTAAGTCATCTTGAACTTAATTGGGCATTGTGCCTGTCGTATTTAATTCCGATGCAATTTCTGTGTTTCATCGTCAATAAGAAGGTCAGAGGGATACAGTAAACCTGAAGTGAAGCATCGGAATCTAAAACTAGTGTCACAGGAATGGTTCAAAACATAGACAGTAGGAAGAGTCAGTCTTCTCGTACTTAAGTCGCCATTGTGATTTCTGTATTTAATTCCGATGCAATTTCTGTGTTTCTTCGTCAATAGGAAGGTCACAGGGATACAGCAAACATGATGTGAAGCATCGAAATCCATAAGTAGTGTCACAGGAATGGTTCAAAGCATAGTCAGTAAGAAGAGACAGTCTTCTTGTACTTAAGTCGGCATTGTGCCTTTTGTGTTTAATTCCGATGCAATTTCTGTGTTTCATTATCAATAAGAAAGTACAAGGGAAACAGTAAACCTGAAGTGAAGCTTCGGAATCTATAACTAGTGTCACAGGAATGGTTCAAAGCATAGACAGTAAGAAGAGTCAGTCTTCTTGTACTTAAGTCGGCATTGTGCCTTTTGTATTTAATTCCGATGCAGTTTCTGTGTTTCATCGTCAATAAGAAGGTCCAAGGGATACAGTAAACCTGAAGTGAAGCATCTGAATCTACAACTAGTATCACAGGATTGGTTCAAAGCATAGACAGTAAGAAGAGTCAGTCTTCTTGTACTTCAGTCGGCATTGTGCCTTTTCTATTTAATACTGATGCAATTTCTGTGTTTCATCGTCAATAAGAAGGTCCAAGGGATACAGTAAACCTGAAGTGAAGCATCGGACTCTATAACTAGTGTCACAGAAACGGATCAAAACATAGACAGTAGGAAGAGTCAGTCTTCTTATACTTAAGTCGGCATTGTGCCTTTTGTATTTAATTCCAATGCAATTTCTGTGTTTCATCGTCAATAAGAAGGTCCAAGGGATACAGTAAACCTAAAGTGAAGCATCGGAATCTATAACTAGTGTCACAGGAATGGTTCAAATCATAGTCAGTAGGAAGAGTCGGTCTTCATGAACTTGAGTCGGCATTGTGCCTTTTGTATTTAATTGCGATGTAATTTCTGTGTTTCATCGTCAATTAGAAGGTCCAAGGGATACAGTAAACCTTAAGTGAAGCATCGGAATCTATAACTAGTGTCACAGGAATGGTTCAAATCATAGACAGCAGGAAGAGTCAGTTTTCTTGTACTTAAGTCGGCATTGTGCCTTTTGTATTTAATTCCGATGCAATTTCTGTGATTCATCGTCAATAAGAAGGTCCAAGAGATACTGTAAACCTGAAGTGAAGCATCGGAATCTATAACTAGTGTCACAGGAATGGTTCAAATCATTGTCAATAAGAAGAGTTGGTCTTCATGTACTTAAGTCGGCATTGTCCCTTTTGTATTTAATTCCGACGCAATTTCTGTGTTTCATCCTCAATAAGAAGGTCCAAGGGATACAGTAAACCTGAAGTGAAGCATCGGAATCTACAACTAGTGTCACAGGATAGGTTCAAAACATAGACAGTAAGAAGAGTCAGTCTTCTTGAACTTAAGTCGTTATTATGCCTTTTTTATTTATTACCGATGCAATTTCTGTGTTTCGTCGTCAATAAGAAGGTCAGAGGGATACAGTAAACATGATGTGAAGCATCGAAATCCATAAGTAGTGTCACAGGAATGGTTCAAAGCATAGTCAGTAAGAAGAGACAGTCTTCTTGTACTTAAGTCGGCATTGTGCCTTTTGTGTTTAATTCCGATGCAATTTCTGTGTTTCATTATCAATAAGAAAGTACAAGGGAAACAGTAAACCTGAAGTGAAGCTTCGGAATCTATAACTAGTGTCACAGGAATGGTTCAAAGCATAGACAGTAAGAATTGTCAGTCTTCTTGTACTTAAGTCGGCATTGTGCCTTTTTTATTTATTACCGATGCAATTTCTGTGTTTCGTCGTCAATAAGAAGGTCAGAGGGATACAGTAAACATGATGTGAAGCATCGAAATCCATAAGTAGTGTCACAGGAATGGTTCAAAGCATAGTCAGTAAGAAGAGACAGTCTTCTTGTACTTAAGTCGGCATTGTGCCTTTTGTGTTTAATTCCGATGCAATTTCTGTGTTTCATCGTCAATAAGAAGGTCAGAGGTATACAGTAAACCTGAAGTGAAGCATCGGAATCTAAAACTAGTGTCACAGGAATGGTTCAAAACATAGACAGTAGGAAGAGTCAGTCTTCTCGTACTTAAGTCGCCATTGTGCCTTCTGTATTTAATTCCGATGCAATTTCTGTGTTTCTTCGTCAATAGGAAGGTCACAGGGATACAGCAAACATGATGTGAAGCATCGAAATCCATAAGTAGTGTCACAGGAATGGTTCAAAGCATAGTCAGTAAGAAGAGACAGTCTTCTTGTACTTAAGTCGGCATTGTGCCTTTTGTGTTTAATTCCGATGCAATTTCTGTGTTTCATTATCAATAAGAAAGTACAAGGGAAACAGTAAACCTGAAGTGAAGCTTCGGAATCTATAACTAGTGTCACAGGAATGGTTCAAAGCATAGACAGTAAGAAGAGTCAGTCTTCTTGTACTGAAGTCGGCATTGTGCCTTTTGTATTTAATTCCGATGCAGTTTCTGTGTTTCATCGTCAATAAGAAGGTCCAAGGGATACAGTAAACCTGAAGTGAAGCATCTGAATCTACAACTAGTATCACAGGATTGGTTCAAAGCATAGACAGTAAGAAGAGTCAGTCTTCTTGTACTTCAGTCGGCATTGTGCCTTTTCTATTTAATACTGATGCAATTTCTGTGTTTCATCGTCAATAAGAAGGTCCAAGGGATACAGTAAACCTGAAGTGAAGCATCGGACTCTATAACTAGTGTCACAGAAACGGATCAAAACATAGACAGTAGGAAGAGTCAGTCTTCTTATACTTAAGTCGGCATTGTGCCTTTTGTATTTAATTCCAATGCAATTTCTGTGTTTCATCGTCAATAAGAAGGTCCAAGGGATACAGTAAACCTAAAGTGAAGCATCGGAATCTATAACTAGTGTCACAGGAATGGTTCAAATCATAGTCAGTAGGAAGAGTCGGTCTTCATGAACTTGAGTCGGCATTGTGCCTTTTGTATTTAATTGCGATGTAATTTCTGTGTTTCATCGTCAATTAGAAGGTCCAAGGGATACAGTAAACCTTAAGTAAAGCATCGGAATCTATAACTAGTGTCACAGGAATGGTTCAAATCATAGACAGCAGGAAGAGTCAGTTTTCTTGTACTTAAGTCGGCATTGTGCCTTTTGTATTTAATTCCGATGCAATTTCTGTGATTCATCGTCAATAAGAAGGTCCAAGAGATACTGTAAACCTGAAGTGAAGCATCGGAATCTATAACTAGTGTCACAGGAATAGTTCAAATCATTGTCAATAAGAAGAGTCGGTCTTCATGTACTTAAGTCGGCATTGTCCCTTTTGTATTTAATTCCGACGCAATTTCTGTGTTTCATCGTCAATAAGAAGGTCCAAGGGATACAGTAAACCTGAAGTGAAGCATCGGAATCTACAACTAGTGTCACAGGATAGGTTCAAAACATAGACAGTAAGAAGAGTCAGTCTTCTTGAACTTAAGTCGTTATTATGCCTTTTTTATTTATTACCGATGCAATTTCTGTGTTTCGTCGTCAATAAGAAGGTCAGAGGGATACAGTAAACCTGAAGTGAAGCATCGGAATCTATAACTAGTGTCACAGGAATGGTTCAAATCATTGTCAATAAGAAGAGTCGGTCTTCATGTACTTAAATCGGCATTGTGCCTTTTGTATTTAATTCCGATGCAATTTCTGTGTTTCATCGTCAACAAGAAGGTCCAAGCGATACAGTAAACCGGAAGTGAAGCATCGGAATCTATAACTAGTGTCACACTAATGGTTCAAAACAAAGTCAGTAAGAAGAGTTAGTCTTCTTATCCTTAAGTCGGCATTGTGCCTTTTATATTTAATTCCGATGCAATTTCTGTGTTTCATCGTCAATAAGAATGTCCAAGGGATACAGTATACCTGAAGTGAAGCATCGGAATCTATAACTAGTGTCACAGGAATGGTTCAAATCATTTTCAATAAGAAGAGTCGGTCTTCATGTACTTAAGTCGGCATTGTGCATTTTGTATTTAATTCCGATGCAATTTCTGTGTTTCATCGTCAATGAGAAGGTCCAAACGATACAGTATACCGGAAGTGAAGCATCGGAATCTATAACTAGTGTCACACTAATGGGTCAAAACAAAGTCAGTAAGAAGAGTCAGTCTTCTTATCCTTAAGTCGGCATTGTGCCTTTTATATTTAATTCCGATGCAATTTGTGTGTTTCATCGTCAATAAGAAGGTCACAGGGATACAGTAAACCTGAAGTGAAGTATCGGAATCTATAACTAGTGTCACAGAAATGATTCAAAGCATAGTCAGGAAGAAGAGTAAGTCATCTTGAACTTAATTGGGCATTGTGCCTGTCGTATTTAATTCCGATGCAATTTCTGTGTTTCATCGTCAATAAGAAGGTCAGAGGGATACAGTAAACCTGAAGTGAAGCATCGGAATCTAAAACTAGTGTCACAGGAATGGTTCAAAACATAGACAGTAGGAAGAGTCAGTCTTCTCGTACTTAAGTCGCCATTGTGCCTTCTGTATTTAATTCCGATGCAATTTCTGTGTTTCTTCGTCAATAGGAAGGTCACAGGGATACAGCAAACATGATGTGAAGCATCGAAATCCATAAGTAGTGTCACAGGAATGGTTCAAAGCATAGTCAGTAAGAAGAGACAGTCTTCTTGTACTTAAGTCGGCATTGTGCCTTTTGTGTTTAATTCCGATGCAATTTCTGTGTTTCATTATCAATAAGAAAGTACAAGGGAAACAGTAAACCTGAAGTGAAGCTTCGGAATCTATAACTAGTGTCACAGGAATGGTTCAAAGCATAGACAGTAAGAAGAGTCAGTCTTCTTGTACTTAAGTCGGCATTGTGCCTTTTGTATTTAATTCCGATGCAGTTTCTGTGTTTCATCGTCAATAAGAAGGTCCAAGGGATACAGTAAACCTGAAGTGAAGCATCTGAATCTACAACTAGTATCACAGGATTGGTTCAAAGCATAGACAGTAAGAAGAGTCAGTCTTCTTGTACTTCAGTCGGCATTGTGCCTTTTCTATTTAATACTGATGCAATTTCTGTGTTTCATCGTCAATAAGAAGGTCAGAGGGATACAGTAAACCTGAAGTGAAGCATCGGAATCTATAACTAGTGTCACAGGAATGGTTCAAAACATAGTCAGAAAGAAGAGTCAGTCTTCTTGTACTTAATTGGGCATTGTGCCTTTCGTATTTAATTCCGATGCAATTTCTGTGCTTCACCGTCAATAAGAAGGTCGGAGGGATATAGTAAACTTGAAGTGAAGAATTGGAATCTATAACTAGCGTCACAGGAATGGTTCAAACATAGACAGTAAGAAGAGTCAGTCTTCTTGTCCTTAAGACGGCATTGTGCCTTTTGTATTTAATTCCGATGCAATTTCTGTGTTTCATCGTCAATTAGAAGGTCCAAGGGATACGGTAAACCTGGAGTGAAGCATCGGAATATATAACTAGAGTCACAGTAATGGTTCAAAACATACACAGTAAGAAGAGTCAATTCTCTTGTACATAAGTCGGCATTGTGCCTTTTGTATTTAATTCCGATGCAATTTCTGTGTTTCATCGTCAATAAGAAGGTCAAGGGATACATTAAACCTGAAGTGAAGCATCGGAATCTATAACTAGTATCACTGGAATGGTTCAAAGTATAGACAGTAAGAAGAGTCAGTCTTCTTGTACTTAAGTCGGCATTGTGCCTCTTGTATTTAAATCCGATGCAATTTCTGTGTTTCATCGTCAATAAGAAGGTCCAAGGGATACAGTAAACCTGAAGTGAAGCATCGGAATCTATAGCTAGTGTCACAGGAATGATTCAAAACATAGACAGTAGGAAGAGTCAATGTTCTGGTACTTAAGTAGGCATTGTGCCTTTTGTATTTAATTCCGATGCAGTTTCTGTGCTTCATCGTCAATAAGAAGGTCCAGGCGATACAGTAAACCTAAAGTGAGGCATCGGAATCTATAACTAGTGTCACACTAATGGTTCAAAACGAAGTCAGTAAGAAGAGATAGTCTTCTTATCCTTAAGTCGGCATTGTGCCTTTTATATTTAATTCCGATGCAATTTCTGTGTTTCATCGTCAATAAGAAGGTCCAAGGGATACAGTAAACCTGGAGTGAAGCATCGGAATCTATAACTAGAGTCACAGTAATGGTTCAAAATATAGACAGTAAGAAGAGTCAGTCCTCTTGTACTTAAGTCGGCATTGTGCATTTTGTATTTAATTCCGATGCAATTTCTGTGATTCATCGTCAATAAGAAGGTCCAAGGGATACAGTAAACCTGAAGTGAAGCATCGGACTCTATAACTAGTGTCACAGAAACGGATCAAAACATAGACAGTAGGAAGAGTCAGTCTTCTTATACTTAAGTCGGCATTGTGCCTTTTGTATTTAATTCCAATGCAATTTCAGTGTTTCATCGTCAATAAGAAGGTCCAAGGGATACAGTAAACCTAAAGTGAAGCATCGGAATCTATAACTAGTGTCACAGGAATGGTTCAAATCATAGTCAGTAGGAAGAGTCGGTCTTCATGAACTTGAGTCGGCATTGTGCCTTTAGTATTTAATTGCGATGTAATTTCAGTGTTTCATCGTCAATTAGAAGGTCCAAGGGATACAGTAAACCTTAAGTGAAGCATCGGAATCTATAACTAGTGTCACAGGAATGGTTCAAATCATAGACAGCAGGAAGAGTCAGTTTTCTTGTACTTAAGTCGGCATTGTGCCTTTTGTATTTAATTCCGATGCAATTTCTGTGATTCATCGTCAATAAGAAGGTCCAAGAGATACTGTAAACCTGAAGTGAAGCATCGGAATCTATAACTAGTGTCACAGGAATGGTTCAAATCATTGTCAATAAGAAGAGTCGGTCTTCATGTACTTAAGTCGGCATTGTCCCTTTTGTATTTAATTCCGACGCAATTTCTGTGTTTCATCGTCAATAAGAAGGTCCAAGGGATACAGTAAACCTGAAGTGAAGCATCGGAATCTACAACTAGTGTCACAGGATAGGTTCAAAACATAGACAGTAAGAAGAGTCAGTCTTCTTGAACTTAAGTCGTTATTATGCCTTTTTTATTTATTACCGATGCAATTTCTGTGTTTCGTCGTCAATAAGAAGGTCAGAGGGATACAGTAAACCTGAAGTGAAGCATCGGAATCTATAACTAGTGTCACAGGAATGGTTCAAATCATTGTCAATAAGAAGAGTCGGTCTTCATGTACTTAAATCGGCATTGTGCCTTTTGTATTTAATTCCGATGCAATTTCTGTGTTTCATCGTCAACAAGAAGGTCCAAGCGATACAGTAAACCGGAAGTGAAGCATCGGAATCTATAACTAGTGTCACACTAATGGTTCAAAACAAAGTCAGTAAGAAGAGTTAGTCTTCTTATCCTTAAGTCGGCAATGTGCCTTTTATATTTAATTCCGATGCAATTTCTGTGTTTCATCGTCAATAAGAATGTCCAAGGGATACAGTATACCTGAAGTGAAGCATCGGAATCTATAACTAGTGTCACAGGAATGGTTCAAATCATTGTCAATAAGAAGAGTCGGTCTTCATGTACTTAAGTCGGCATTGTGCCTTTTGTATTTAATTCCGATGCAATTTCTGTGTTTCATCGTCAATAAGAAGGTCCAAGTTATACAGTAAACCGGAAGTGAAGCATCGGAATCTATAACTAGTGTCACACTAATGGGTCAAAACAAAGTCAGTAAGAAGAGTCAGTCTTCTTATCCTTAAGTCGGCATTGTGCCTATTATATTTAATTCCGATGCAATTTGTGTGTTTCATCGTCAATAAGAAGGTCCAAGGGATACATTAAACCTGAAGTGAAGCATCGGAATCTATAACTAGTGTCACAGGAATGGTTCAAAGTATAGACAGTAAGAAGAGTCAGTCTTCTTGTACTTAAGTCGGCATTGTGGCTCTTGTATTTAATTCCGATGCAATTTCTGTGATTCATCGTCAATAAGAAGGTCCAAGGAATACAGTAAACCTGAGGTGAAGCATCGGACTCTATAACTAGTGTCACAGAAATGGATCAAAACATAGACAGTAGGAAGAGTCAGTCTTCTTATACTTAAGTCGGCATTGTGCTTTTTGTATCTAATTCCGATGCAATTTCTGTGTTTCATCGTCAATAAGAAGGTCCAAGGGATACAGTAAACCTAAAGTGAGGCATCGGAATCTATAACTAGTGCCACAGGAATGGTTCAAATCATAGTCAGTAAGAAGAGTCGGTCTTCATGTACTTAAGTCAGCATTGTGCCTTTTGTATTCAATCCAGGTGCAATTTCTGTGTGACATCGTCAATAAGATGGTCAGAGGGATACAGTAAACCGGAAGTGAAGCATCGGAATCTATAACTAGTGTCACAGGAATGGTTAAAATCATTGTCAATAACAAGAGTCGGTCTTCATGTACTTAAGTCGGCTTTGTGCCTTTTGTATTTAATTCCGACGCAATTTCTGTGTTTCATCGTCAATAAGGAAGTTGAAGGGATACAGTAAACCTGAAGTGAAGCATCGGATTCTATAACTAGTGTCACAGGAATGGTTCAAAACATAGACAGTAGGAAGAGTCAGTGTTTTTGTACTTAAGTCGGCATTGTGCCTTTTGTGCTTAATTCCGATGCAATATCTGTGTTTCATCGTCAATATGAAGGTCCAAGGGATACAGTAAACCTGAAGTGAGGCATCGGAATCTACAATTAGTGTCACAGGATTGGTTCAAAACATAGACAGTAAGAAGAGTCAGTCTTCTTGTACTTAAGTCGGCATTGTGCCTATTCTATTTAAAACCGATGCAATTTCTGTGTTTCATCGTCAATAAGAAGGTCAGAGGGATACAGTAAACCGGAAGTGAAGCATCGGAATCTATAACTAGTGTCACAAGAATGGTTCAAATCATAGTCAGTAAGAAGAGTCAGTCTTCTTGTCCTTAAGTCGGCATTGTGCCTGTTGCATTTAATTCTGATGCAATTTTGTGTTTCATCGTCAATAAGAATGTCCAAGGGATACAGTGAACCTGTAGTGAAGCATCGGAATCTATAACTAGTGTCACAGGAATGGTTCAAATCATTGTCAATAAGAAGAGTCGGTCCTCATGTACTTAAGTCGGCATTGTGCCTTTTGTATATAATTCCGATGCAATTTCTGTGTTTCATCGTCAATACGAAAGTACAAGGGATACAGTAAACCTGAAGTGAAGCATCGGAATCTATAACTAGTGTCACAGGAATGGTTCAAAACATAAACAGTAGGAAGAGTCACTGTTCTTGTACTTAAGTCGGCATTGTGCCTTTTGTATTTAATTCCGACGCAATTTCTGTGTTTCATCGTCAATAAGAAGGTCCAAGGGATACAGTAAAACTGAAGTGAAGCATCGGAATCTATAACTAGTGTCACAGGAATGGTTCAAAGCATAGTCTGAAAGAAGAGTCAGTCTTCTTGTACTTAATTGGGCATTGAGGTTTTCGTATTTAATTCCGATGCAATTTCTGTGCTTCACCGTCAATAAGAAGGTCAGAGGGATACATTAAACCTGAAGTGAAGCATCGGAATCTATAACTAGTGTCACAGGAATGGTTCAAACATAGACAGTAAGAAGAGTCAGTCTCCTTGTCCTTATGTCGGCATTGTGCATTTTGTATTTAATTCCGATGCAATTTCTGTGTTTGATCGTCAATAAGAAGGTCCAAGTTATACAGTAAACCTGGAGTGAAGAATCGGAATCTATAACTAGAGTCACAGTAATGGTTCAAAGTATAGACAGTAAGAAGAGTCAGTCTTCTTGTACTAAAGTCGGCATTGTGCATTTTGTATTTAATTCCGATGCAATTTCTGTGATTCATCGTCAATAAGAAGGTCCAAGGGATACAGTAAACCTGAAGTGAAGCATCGGAATCTATAACTAGTGTCACAGAAATGGATCAAATCATAGACAGTAGGAAGAGTCAGTCTTCTTATACTTAAGTCGGCATTGTGCCTTTTGTATTTAATTCCGATGTAATTTCTGTGTTTCATCGTCAATAAGAAGGTCCAAGGGATACAGTAAACCTAAAGTGAAGCATCGGAATCTATAACTAGTGTCACAGGAATGGTTCAAATCATAGTCAGTAGGAAGAGTCGGTCTTCATGTACTTGAGTCGGCATTGTGCCTTTTGTATTTAATTGCGATGCAATTTCTGTGTTTCATCGTCAATTTGAAGGTCCAGGGGATACAGTAAACCTTAAGTGAAGCATCGGAATCTATAAATAGTGTCACAGTAATGGTTCAAATCAAATTCAGTAAGAAGAGTCAGTCTTCTTGTCCTTAAGTCGGCATTGTGCCTTTTGTATTTAATTCCCATGCAATTTCTGTGTTTCATCGTCAATAAGAATGTCCACGATATATTGTAAACCTGAAGTGAAGCATCGGAATCTATAACTAGTGTCACAGGAATGGTTCAAATCATTGTCAATAAGAAGAGTCGGTCTTCATGTACTTAAGTCGGCATTGTGCCTTTTGTATTTAATTCCGACGCAATTTCCGTGTTTCATCGTCAATAAGAAGGTCCAAGGGATACAGTAAACCTGAAGTGAAGCATCGGAATCTACAACTAGTGTCACAGGATAGGTTCAAAACATAGACAGTAGGAAGAGTCAGTCTTCTTGAACTTAAGTCGTTATTATGCCTTTTCTATTTAATACCGATGCAATTTCTCTGTTTCGTCGTCAATAAGGTCAGAGGGATACAGTAAACCTGAAGTGAAGCATCGGAATCTATAACTAGTGTCACAGGAATGGTTCAAAACATTGTCAGGAAGAAGAGTCAATCTTATTGTACTTAATTCGGCTTTGTGCCTTTCGTATTGAAATCCGATGCAATTTCTGTGATTCACCGCCAATAACAATGTCAGAGGGATACTGTAAACCTGAAGTGAAGCATCGGAATCTATAACTAGTGTCACAGGAATGGTTTAAACATAGACAGTGAGAAGAGTCGGTCTTCATGTACTTAAGTCGGCATTGTGCCTTTTGTATTTTATCCAGATGCAATTTCTGTGTGACATCGTCAATAAGATGGTCAGAGGGGTACAGTAAACCGGAAGTGAAGCATCGGAATGTATAACTAGTGTCACAGGAATGGTTCAAATCATAATCAGTAAGAAGAGTCAGTCTTCTTATCCTTAAGTCGGCATTGTGCCTTTTATATTTAATTCCAATGCAATTTGTGTGTTTCATCGTCAATAAGAAGGTCAGAGGGATACAGTAAACCAGAAGTGAAGTATCGGAATCTATAACTAGTGTCACAGAAATGATTCAAAGCATAGTCAGTAAGAAGAGTAAGTCATCTTGAACTTAATTGGGCATTGTGCCTGTCGTATTTAATTCCGATGCAATTTCTGTGTTTCATCGTCAATAAGAAGGTCAGAGGGATACAGCAAACCCGAAGTGAAGCATCGGAATCTAAAACTAGTGTCACAGGAATGATTCAAAACATAGACAGTAGGAAGAGTCAGTCTTCTTGTACTTAAGTCGCCATTGTGCCTTTTGTATTTAATTCCAATGCAATTTCTGTGTTTCTTCGTCAATAAGAAGGTCACAGGGATACAGTAAACATGATGTGAAGCATCGAAATCCATAACTAGTGTCACAGGAATGGTTCAAAGCATAGTCAGTAAGAAGAGACAGTCTTCTTGTACTTAAGTTGGCATTGTGCCTTTTGTATTTAATTCCGATGCAATTTCTGTGTTTCATCGTCAATAAGAAAGTACAAGGGAAACAGTAAACCTGAAGTGAATCTTCGGAATCTATAACTAGTGTCACAGGAATGGTACAAAACATAGACAGTAAGAAGAGTCAGTCTTCTTGTACTTAAGTCGGCATTGTGCCTTTTCTATTTAATACTGATGCAATTTCTGTGTTTCATCGTCAATAAGAAGGTCAGAGGGATACAGTAAACCTGAAGTGAAGCATTGGAATTTATAACTAGTGTCACAGGAATGGTTCAAAACATAGTCAGAAAGAAGAGTCAGTCTTCTTGTACTTAATTGGGCATTGTGCCTTTCGTATTTAATTCCGATGCAATTTCTGTGCTTCACCGTCAATAAGAAGGTCATAGGGATACAGTAAACCTGAAGTGAAGCATTGGAATCTATAACTAGTGTCACAGGAATGGTTCAAACATAGACAGTAAGAAGGTTCAGTCTTCTTGTCCTTAAGTCGGCATTGTGCCTTTTGTATTTAATTCCGATGCAATTTCTGTGTTTCATCGTCAATAAGAAGGTCCAAGGGATACAGTACACCTGGAGTGAAGCATCGGAATATATAACTAGAGTCACAGTATTGGTTCAAAACATACAAAGTAAGAAGAGTCAATTCTCTTGTACATAAGTCGGCATTGTGCCTTTTGTGTTTAACTCCGATGCAATTTCTGTGTTTCATCGTCAATAAGAAGGTCCAAGGGATACATTAATCCTGAAGTGAAGCATCGGAATCTATAACTAGTGTCACTGGAATGGTTCAAAGTATAGACAGTAAGAAGAGTCAGTCTTGTTATACTTAAGTCGGCATTGTGCCTTTTGTATTTAATTCCTTAGCAATTTCTGTGTTTCATCGTCAATAAGAAGGTCCAAGGGATACAGTAAACCTAAAGTGAGGCATCGGAATCTATAACTAGTGCCACAGGAATGGTTCAAATCATAGTCAGTAAGAAGAGTCGGTCTTCATGTACTTAAGGCAGCATTGTGCCTTTTGTATTCAATCCCGGTGCAATTTCTGTGTGACATCGTCAATAAGATGGTCAGAGGGATACAGTAAACCGGAAGTGAAGCATCGGAATCTATAACTACTGTCACAGGAATGGTTAAAACCATTGTCAATAACAAGAGTCGGTCTTCATGTACTTAAGTCGGCTTTGTGCTTTTTGTATTTAATTCCGATGCAATTTCTGTGTTTCATCGTCAATAAGAAAGTAGAAGGGATACAGTAAACCTGAAGTGAAGCATCGGAATCTATAACTAGTGTCACAGGAATGCCTCAAAGCATAGACAGTAGGAAGAGTCAGTGTTTTTGTACTTAAGTCGGCATTGTGCCTTTTGTGCTTAATTCCGATGCAATATCTGTGTTTCATCGTCAATATGAAAGTCCAAGGGATACAGTAAACCTGAAGTGAGGCATCGGAATCTACAACTAGTGTCACAGGATTGGTTCAAAACACAGACAGTAAGAAGAGTCAGTCTTCTTGTACTTAAGTCGGCATTGTGCCTATTCTATTTAAAACCGATGCAATTTCTGTGTTTCTTTGTCAATAAGAAGGTCAGAGGGATACAGTAAACCGGAAGTGAAGCATCGGAATCTATAACTAGTGTCACAGGAATGGTTCAAATCATAGTCAGTAAGAAGAGTCAGTCTTCTTGTCCTTAAGTCGGCATTGTGCCTGTTGCATTTAATTCCGATGCAATTTTGTGTTTAATCGTCAATAAGAATGTCCAAGGGATACAGTGAACCTGTAGTGAAGCATCGGAATCTATAACTAGTGTCACAGGAATGGTTCAAATCATTGTCAATAAGAAGAGTCGGTCCTCATGTACTTAAGTCGGCATTGTGCCTTTTGTATTTAATTCCGATGCAATTTCTGTGTTTCATCGTCAATACGAAAGTACAAGGGATACAGTAAACCGGAAGTGAAGCATCGGAATCTATAACTAGTGTCACAGGAATGGTTCAAAACATAGACAGTAGGAAGAGTCAGTGTTCTTGTACTTAAGTCGGCATTGTGCCTTTTGTATATAATTCCGATGCAATTTCTGTGTTTCATCGTCAATAAGAAGGTCCAAGGGATACAGTAAAACTGAAGTGAAGCATCGCAATCTATAACTAGTGTCACAGGAATGGTTCAAAGCATAGTCAGAAAGAAGAGTCAGTCTTCTTGTACTTAATTGGGCATTGTGGTTTTCGTATTTAATTCCGATGCAATTTCTGTGCTTCACCGTCAATAAGAAGGTCAGAGGGATACATTAAACCTGAAGTGAAGCATCGGAATCTATAACTAGTGTCACAGGAATGGTTCAAACATAGACAGTAAGAAGAGTCAGTCTCCTTGTCCTTAAGTCGGCATTGTGCATTTTGTATTTAATTCCGATGCAATTTCTGTGTTTGATCGTCAATAAGAAGGTCCAAGTGATACAGTAAACCTGGAGTGAAGCATCGGAATCTATAACTAGAGTCACAGTAATGGTTCAAAATATAGACAGTAAGAAGAGTCAGTCTTCTTGTACTAAAGTCGGCATTGTGCATTTTGTATTTAATTCCGATGCAATTTCTGTGATTCATCGTCAATAAGAAGGTCCAAGGGATACAGTAAACCTGAAGTGAAGCATCGGAATCTATAACTAGTGTCACAGAAATGGATCAAAACATAGACAGTAGGTTGAGTCAGTCTTCTTATACTTAAGTCGGCATTGTGCCTTTTGTATTTAATTCCGATGTAATTTCTGTGTTTCATCTTCAATAAGAAGGTCCAAGGGATACAGTAAACCTAAAGTGAAGCATCGGAATCTATAACTAGTGTCACAGGAATGGTTCAAATCATAGTCAGTAGGAAGAGTCGGTCTACATGTACTTGAGTCGGCATTGTGCCTTTTGTATTTAATTGCGATGCAATTTCTGTGTTTCATCGTCAATTTGAAGGTCCAAGGGATACAGTAAACCTTAAGTGAAGCATCGGAATCTATAACTAGTGTCACAGGAATGGTTCAGATCATAGACAGCAGGAAGAGTCAGTTTTCTTGTACTTAGGTCAGCATTGTGCCTTTTGTATATAATTCCGATGCAATTTCTGTGTTTCATCGTCAATTAGAAGGTGCAAGCGATACAGTAAACCGGAAGTGAAGCATCGGAATCTATAAATAGTGTCACAGTAATGGTTCAAATCAAATTCAGTAAGAAGAGTCAGTCTTCTTGTCCTTAAGTCGGCATTGTGCCTTTTGTATTTAATTCCCATGCAATTTCTGTGTTTCATCGTCAATAAGAATGTCCACGATATATTGTAAACCTGAAGTGAAGCATCGGAATCTATAACTAGTGTCACAGGAATGGTTCAAATCATTGTCAATAAGAAGAGTCGGTCTTCATGTACTTAAGTCGGCATTGTGCCTTTTGTATTTAATTCCGACGCAATTTCCGTGTTTCATCGTCAATAAGAAGGTCCAAGGGATACAGTAAACCTGAAGTGAAGCATCGGAATCTACAACTAGTGTCACAGGATAGGTTCAAAACATAGACAGTAAGAAGAGTCAGTCTTCTTGAACTTAAGTCGTTATTATGCCTTTTCTATTTAATACCGATGCAATTTCTCTGTTTCGTCGTCAATAAGGTCAGAGGGATACAGTAAACCTGAAGTGAAGCATCGGAATCTATAACTAGTGTCACAGGAATGGTTCAAAACATTGTCAGGAAGATGAGTCAATCTTATTGTACTTAATTCGGCTTTGTGCCTTTCGTATTGAATTCCGATGCAATTTCTGTGATTCACCGCCAATAACAATGTCAGAGGGATACTGTAAACCTGAAGTGAAGCATCGGAATCTATAACTAGTGTCACAGGAATGGTTTAAACATAGACAGTGAGAAGAGTCGGTCTTCATGTACTTAAGTCGGCATTGTGCCTTTTGTATTTTATCCAGATGCAATTTCTGTGTGACATCGTCAATAAGATGGTCAGAGGGGTACAGTAAACCGGAAGTGAAGCATCGGAATGTATAACTAGTGTCACAGGAATGGTTCAAATCATAATCAGTAAGAAGAGTCAGTCTTCTTTTCCATAAGTCGGCATTGTACCTTTTGTAATTAATTCCGATGCAATTTTGTGTTTCATCGTCAATAAGAATGTCCAAGGGATACAGTAAACCTGAAGTGAAGCATCGGAATCTATAACTAGTGTCACAGGAATGGTTCAAATCATTGTCAATAAGAAGAGTCGGCCTTCATGTACTTAAATCGGCATTGTGCCTTTTGTATTTAATTCCGATGCAATTTCTGTGTTTCATCGTCAACAAGAAGGTCCAAGCGATACAGTAAACCGGAAGTGAAGCATCGGAATCTATAACTGGTGTCACACTAATGGTTCAAAACAAAGTCAGTAAGAAGAGTTAGTCTTCTTATCCTTAAGTCGGCATTGTGCCTTTTATATTTAATTCCGATGCAATTTCTGTGTTTCATCGTCAATAAGAATGTCCAAGGGATACAGTATACCTGAAGTGTAGCATCGGAATCTAGAACTAGTGTCACAGGAATGGTTCAAATCATTGTCAATAAGAAGAGTCGGTCTTCATGTACTTAAGTCGGCATTGTGCCTTTTATATTTAATTCCGATGCAATTTCTGTGTTTCATCGTCAATAAGAAGGTCCAAGCGATACAGTAAACCGGAAGTGAAGCATCGGAATCTATAACTAGTGTCACACTAATGGGTCAAAACAAAGTCAGTAAGAAGAGTCAGTCTTCTTATCCTTAAGTCGGCATTGTGCCTTTTATATTTAATTCCAATGCAATTTGTGTGTTTCATCGTCAATAAGAAGGTCAGAGGGATACAGTAAACCAGAAGTGAAGTATCGGAATCTATAACTAGTGTCACAGAAATGATTCAAAGCATAGTCAGTAAGAAGAGTAAGTCATCTTGAACTTAATTGGGCATTGTGCCTGTCGTATTTAATTCCGATGCAATTTCTGTGTTTCATCGTCAATAAGAAGGTCAGAGGGATACAGCAAACCCGAAGTGAAGCATCGGAATCTCAAACTAGTGTCACAGGAATGATTCAAAACATAGACAGTAGGAAGAGTCAGTCTTCTTGTACTTAAGTCGCCATTGTGCCTTTTGTATTTAATTCCAATGCAATTTCTGTGTTTCTTCGTCAATAAGAAGGTCACAGGGATACAGTAAACATGATGTGAAGCATCGAAATCCATAACTAGTGTCACAGGAATGGTTCAAAGCATAGTCAGTAAGAAGAGACAGTCTTCTTGTACTTAAGTTGGCATTGTGCCTTTTGTATTTAATTCCGATGCAATTTCTGTGTTTCATCGTCAATAAGAAAGTACAAGGGAAACAGTAAACCTGAAGTGAATCTTCGGAATCTATAACTAGTGTCACAGGAATGGTTCAAAACATAGACAGTAAGAAGAGTCAGTCTTCTTGTACTTAAGTCGGCATTGTGCCTTTTCTATTTAATACTGATGCAATTTCTGTGTTTCATCGTCAATAAGAAGGTCAGAGGGATACAGTAAACCTGAAGTGAAGCATTGGAATTTATAACTAGTGTCACAGGAATGGTTCAAAACATAGTCAGAAAGAAGAGTCAGTCTTCTTGTACTTAATTGGGCATTGTGCCTTTCGTATTTAATTCCGATGCAATTTCTGTGCTTCACCGTCAATAAGAAGGTCATAGGGATACAGTAAACCTGAAGTGAAGCATTGGAATCTATAACTAGTGTCACAGGAATGGTTCAAACATAGACAGTAAGAAGGTTCAGTCTTCTTGTCCTTAAGTCGGCATTGTGCCTTTTGTATTTAATTCCGATGCAATTTCTGTGTTTCATCGTCAATAAGAAGGTCCAAGGGATACAGTACACCTGGAGTGAAGCATCGGAATATATAACTAGAGTCACAGTATTGGTTCAAAACATACAAAGTAAGAAGAGTCAATTCTCTTGTACATAAGTCGGCATTGTGCCTTTTGTGTTTAACTCCGATGCAATTTCTGTGTTTCATCGTCAATAAGAAGGTCCAAGGGATACATTAATCCTGAAGTGAAGCATCGGAATCTATAACTAGTGTCACTGGAATGGTTCAAAGTATAGACAGTAAGAAGAGTCAGTCTTCTTATACTTAAGTCGGCATTGTGAATTTTGTATTTAATTCCTTAGCAATTTCTGTGTTTCATCGTCAATAAGAAGGTCCAAGGGATACAGTAAACCTAAAGTGAGGCATCGGAATCTATAACTAGTGCCACAGGAATGGTTCAAATCATAGTCAGTAAGAAGAGTCGGTCTTCATGTACTTAAGTCAGCATTGTGCCTTTTGTATTCAATCCCGGTGCAATTTCTGTGTGACATCGTCAATAAGATGGTCAGAGGGATACAGTAAACCGGAAGTGAAGCTTCGGAATCTATAACTAGTGTCACAGGAATGGTTAAAACCATTGTCAATAACAAGAGTCGGTCTTCATGTACTTAAGTCGGCTTTGTGCTTTTTGTATTTAATTCCGATGCAATTTCTGTGTTTCATCGTCAATAAGAAAGTAGAAGGGATACAGTAAACCTGAAGTGAAGCATCGGAATCTATAACTAGTGTCACAGGAATGCCTCAAAGCATAGACAGTAGGAAGAGTCAGTGTTTTTGTACTTAAGTCGGCATTGTGCCTTTTGTGCTTAATTCCGATGCAATATCTGTGTTTCATCGTCAATATGAAAGTCCAAGGGATACAGTAAACCTGAAGTGAGGCATCGGAATCTACAACTAGTGTCACAGGATTGGTTCAAAACACAGACAGTAAGAAGAGTCAGTCTTCTTGTACTTAAGTCGGCATTGTGCCTATTCTATTTAAAACCGATGCAATTTCTGTGTTTCATCGTCAATAAGAAGGTCAGAGGGATACAGTAAACCGGAAGTGAAGCATCGGAATCTATAACTAGTGTCACAGGAATGGTTCAAATCATAGTCAGTAAGAAGAGTCAGTCTTCTTGTCCTTAAGTCGGCATTGTGCCTGTTGCATTTAATTCCGATGCAATTTTGTGTTTAATCGTCAATAAGAATGTCCAAGGGATACAGTGAACCTGTAGTGAAGCATCGGAATCTATAACTAGTGTCACAGGAATGGTTCAAATCATTGTCAATAAGAAGAGTCGGTCCTCATGTACTTAAGTCGGCATTGTGCCTTTTGTATTTAATTCCGATGCAATTTCTGTGTTTCATCGTCAATACGAAAGAACAAGGGATACAGTAAACCGGAAGTGAAGCATCGGAATCTATAACTAGTGTCACAGGAATGGTTCAAAACATAGACAGTAGGAAGAGTCAGTGTTCTTGTACTTAAGTCGGCATTGTGCCTTTTGTATTTAATTCCGATGCAATTTCTGTGTTTCATCGTCAATAAGAAGGTCCAAGGGATACAGTAAAACTGAAGTGAAGCATCGCAATCTATAACTAGTGTCACAGGAATGGTTCAAAGCATAGTCAGAAAGAAGAGTCAGTCTTCTTGTACTTAATTGGGCATTGTGGTTTTCGTATTTAATTCCGATGCAATTTCTGTGCTTCACCGTCAATAAGAAGGTCAGAGGGATACATTAAACCTGAAGTGAAGCATCGGAATCTATAACTAGTGTCACAGGAATGGTTCAAACATAGACAGTAAGAAGAGTCAGTCTCCTTGTCCTTAAGTCGGCATTGTGCATTTTGTATTTAATTCCGATGCAATTTCTGTGTTTGATCGTCAATAAGAAGGTCCAAGTGATACAGTAAACCTGGAGTGAAGCATCGGAATCTATAACTAGAGTCTCAGTAATGGTTCAAAATATAGACAGTAAGAAGAGTCAGTCTTCTTGTACTAAAGTCGGCATTGTGCATTTTGTATTTAATTCCGATGCAATTTCTGTGATTCATCGTCAATAAGAAGGTCCAAGGGATACAGTAAACCTGAAGTGAAGCATCGGAATCTATAACTAGTGTCACAGAAATGGATCAAAACATAGACAGTAGGTTGAGTCAGTCTTCTTATACTTAAGTCGGCATTGTGCCTTTTGTATTTAATTCCGATGTAATTTCTGTGTTTCATCTTCAATAAGAAGGTCCAAGGGATACAGTAAACCTAAAGTGAAGCATCGGAATCTATAACTAGTGTCACAGGAATGGTTCAAATCATAGTCAGTAGGAAGAGTCGGTCTACATGTACTTGAGTCGGCATTGTGCCTTTTGTATTTAATTGCGATGCAATTTCTGTGTTTCATCGTCAATTTGAAGGTCCAAGGGATACAGTAAACCTTAAGTGAAGCATCGGAATCTATAACTAGTGTCACAGGAATGGTTCAGATCATAGACAGCAGGAAGAGTCAGTTTTCTTGTACTTAGGTCAGCATTGTGCCTTTTGTATATAATTCCGATGCAATTTCTGTGTTTCATCGTCAATTAGAAGGTGCAAGCGATACAGTAAACCGGAAGTGAAGCATCGGAATCTATAAATAGTGTCACAGTAATGGTTCAAATCAAATTCAGTAAGAAGAGTCAGTCTTCTTGTCCTTAAGTCGGCATTGTGCCTTTTGTATTTGATTCCGATGCAATTTCTGTGTTTCATCGTCAATAAGAATGTCCACGATATACTGTAAACCTGAAGTGAAGCATCGGAATCTATAACTAGTGTCACAGGAATGGTTCAAATCATTGTCAATAAGAAGAGTCGGTCTTCATGTACTTAAGTCGGCATTGTGCCTTTTGTATTTAATTCCGACGCAATTTCTGTGTTTCATCGTCAATAAGAAGGTCCAAGGGATACAGTAAACCTGAAGTGAAGCATCGGAATCTACAACTAGTGTCACAGGATAGGTACAAAACATAGACAGTAAGAAGAGTCAGTCTTCTTGAACTTAAGTCGTTATTATGCCATTTCTATTTAATACCGATGCAATTTCTCTGTTTCGTCGTCAATAAGGTCAGAGGGATACAGTAAACCTGAAGTGAAGCATCGGAATCTATAACTAGTGTCACAGGAATGGTTCAAAACATAGTCAGGAAGAAGAGTCAATCTTCTTGTACTTAATTCGGCATTGTGCTTTTCGTATTGAATTCCGATGGAATTTCTGTGATTCACCGCCAATAACAATGTCAGAGGGATACTGTAAACCTGAAGTGAAGCATCGGAAACTATAACTAGTGTCACAGGAATGGTTTAAACATAGACAGTGAGAAGAGGCGGTCTTCATGTACTTAAGTCGGCATTGTGCCTTTTGTATTTAATCCAGATGCAATTTCTGTGTGACATCGTCAATAAGATGGTCAGAGGGGTACAGTAAACCGGAAGTGAAGCATCGGAATCTATAACTAGTGTCACAGGAATGGTTCAACTCATAATCAGTAAGAAGAGTCAGTCTTCTTTTCCATAAGTCGCATTGTGCCTTTTGTATTTAATTCCGATGCAATTTTGTGTTTCATCGTCAATAAGAATGTCCAAGGGATACAGTAAACCTGAAGTGAAGCATCGGAATCTATAACTAGTGTCACAGGAATGGTTCAAATCATTGTCAATAAGAAGAGTCGGCCTTCATGTACTTAAATCGGCATTGTGCCTTTTGTATTTAATTCCGATGCAATTTCTGTGTTTCATCGTCAACAAGAAGGTCCAAGCGATACAGTAAACCGGAAGTGAAGCATCGGAATCTATAACTAGTGTCACACTAATGGTTCAAAACAAAGTCAGTAAGAAGAGTTAGTCTTCTTATCCTTAAGTCGTCATTGTGCCTTTTATATTTAATTCCGATGCAATTTCTGTGTTTCATCGTCAATAAGAATGTCCAAGGGATACAGTATACCTGAAGTGAAGCATCGGAATCTAGAACTAGTGTCACAGGAATGGTTCAAATCATTGTCAATAAGAAGAGTCGGTCTTCATGTACTTAAGTCGGCATTGTGCCTTTTATATTTAATTCCGATGCAATTTCTGTGTTTCATCGTCAATAAGAAGGTCCAAGCGATACAGTAAACCGCAAGTGAAGCGTCGGAATCTATAACTAGTGTCACACTAATGGGTCAAAACAAAGTCAGTAAGAAGAGTCAGTCTTCTTATCCTTAAGTCGGCATTGTGCCTTTTATATTTAATTCCGATGCAATTTGTGTGTTTCATCGTCAATAAGAAGGTCAGAGGGATACAGTAAACCTGAAGTGAAGTATCGGAATCTATAACTAGTGTCACAGAAATGATTCAAAGCATAGTCAGTAAGAAGAGTAAGTCATCTTGAACTTAATTGGGCATTGTGCCTGTCGTATTTAATTCCGATGCAATTTCTGTGTTTCATCGTTAATAAGAAGGTCAGAGGGATACAGTAAACCCGAAGTGAAGCATCGGAATCTAAAACTAGTGTCACAGGAATGGTTCAAAACATAGACAGTAGGAAGAGTCAGTCTTCTTGTACTTAAGTCGCCATTGTGCCTTTTGTATTTAATTCCGATGCAATTTCTGTGTTTCTTCGTCAATAAGAAGGTCACAGGGATACAGTAAACATGATGTGAAGCATCGAAATCCATAACTAGTGTCACAGGAATGGTTCAAAGCATAGTCAGGAAGAAGAGACAGTCTTCTTGTACTTAAGTCGGCATTGTGCCTTTTGTATTTAATTCCGATGCAATTTCTGTGTTTCATCGTCAATAAGAAAGTACAAGGGAAACAGTAAACCTGAAGTGAAGCATCTGAATCTACAACTAGTGTCACAGGATTGGTTCAAAGCATAGACAGTAAGAAGAGTCAGTCTTCTTGTACTTCAGTCGGCATTGTGCCTTTTCTATTTAATACTGATGCAATTTCTGTCTTTCGTCGTCAATAAGAAGGTCAGAGGGATACAGTAAACCTGAAGTGAAGCATTGGAATTTATAACTAGTGTCACAGGAATGGTTCAAAACATAGTCAGAAAGAAGAGTCAGTCTTCTTGTACTTAATTGGGCATTGTGCCTTTCGTATTTCATTCCGATGCAATTTCTGTGCTTCACCGTCAATAAGAAGGTCAGAGGGACACAGTAAACCTGAAGTGAAGCATTGGAATCTATAACTAGTGTCACAGGAATGGTTCAAACATAGACAGTAAGAAGGTTCATTCTTCTTGTCCTTAAGTCGGCATTGTGCCTTTTGGATTTAATTCCGATGCAATTTCTGTGTTTCATCGTCAATAAGAAGGTCCAAGGGATACAGTACACCTGGAGTGAAGCATCGGAATATATAACTAGAGTCACAGTATTGGTTCAAAACATACACAGTAAGAAGAGTCAATTCTCTTGTACATAAGTCGGCATTGTGCCTTTTGTGTTTAACTCCGATGCAATTTCTGTGTTTCATCGTCAATAAGAAGGTCCAAGGGATACATTAATCCTGAAGTGAAGCATCGGAATCTATAACTAGTGTCACTGGAATGGTTCAAAGTATAGACAGTAAGAAGAGTCAGTCTTCTTGTACTTAAGTCGGCATTGTGCCTCTTGTATTTAATTCCGATGCAATTTCTGTGTTTCATTGTCAATAAGAAAGTAGAAGGGAAACAGTAAACCTGAAGCGAAGCATCGGAATCTATAACTAGTGTCACAGGAATGTTTAAAAACATAGTCAGTAAGAAGTGTCAGTCTACTTGTACTTAATTGGGCATTGTGCGTTTCGTATGTAATTCCGATGCAATTTCTGTGCTTCACCGTCAATAAGAAGGTCAGAGGGATACAGTAATCCTGAAGCGAAGCATCGGAATCTATAACTAGTGTCACAGGAATGGTTCATACATAGACAGTAAGAAGAGTCTGTCTTCTTGTACTTAAGTCGGCATTGTGCCTTTTGTATTTAATTCCGATACAATTTCTGTGTATCATCGTCAATAAGAAGGTCAGAGGGATAGAGTAAACCGGAAGTGAAGCATCGGAACCTATAACTAGTGTCACAGGAATGGTTGAAACATAGTCAGTAAGAAGAGTAAGTCTTCTTGTCCTTAAGTCGGCATTGTGCCTTTTGTATATAATTCCGATGCAATTTCTGTGTTTCATCGTCAATAAGAAGGTCCAAGGGATACAGTAGACCTGGAGTGAAGCATCGGAATCTATAACTAGAGTCACAGTAATGGTTCAAAACATTGACAGTAAGAAGTCTCTGTCTTCTTGTACTTAAGTCGGCATTGTCCCTTTTGTATTTAATTCCGATGCAATTTCTGTGATTCATCGTCAATAAGAAGGTCCAAGGGATACAGTAAACCTGAAATGAAGCATCGGAATCTATAACTAGTGTCACACGAATGGTGCAAATCATAGTCAGTAGGAAGAGTCGGTCTTCATGTACTTAAGTCGGCATTGTGCCTTTTGTATTTAATTCCGATGCAATTTCTGTGTTTCATCGTCAATAAGAAGGTCCAAGCGATTCAGTAAACCTAAAGTGAGGCATCGGAATCTATAACTAGTGCCACAGGAATGGTTCAAATCATAGTCAGTAAGAAGAGTCGGTCTTCATGTACTTAAGTCGGCATTGTGCCTTTTGTATTTAATTCCAATGCAATTTCTGTGTTTCACCGTCAATAAGAATGTCAGAGGGATACAGTAAACCTGAAGTGAAGCATCGGAATCTTTAACTAGTGTCACAGGATTGGTTCAAACATAGACAGTAAGAAGAGTCAGTCTTCATGTACTTAAGTCGGCATTGTGCCTTTTGTATTTAATTCCGATGCAATTTTGTGTTTAATCGTCAATAAGAATGTCCAAGGGATACAGTAAACCTGAAGTGAAGATTCGGAATTTATAACTAGTGTCACAGGAATGGTTCAAATCATTGTCAATAAGAAGTGTCGGTCTACATGTACTTAAGTCGGCATTGTGCCTTTTGTATTTAATTCCGATGCAATTTCTGTGTTTCTTCGTCAATAAGATGGTCCAAGCGGTACAGTAAACCGGAAGTGAAGCATCGGAATCTATAACTAGTGTCACACTAATGGTTCAAAACAAAGTCAGTAAGAGAAGTCAGTCTTCTTGTCCTTAAGTCGGCATTGTGCCTTTTGTATTTAATTCCGATGCAATTTCTATGTTTCATCGTCAATAAGAATGTCCAATGGATACAGTAAACCTGGAGTGAAGCATCGGAATCTATAACTAGAGTCACAGTAATGGTTCAAACATTGACAGTAAGAGGAGTCTGTCTTCTTGTACTTAAGTCGGCATTGTCCCTTTTGTATTTAATTCCGATGCAATATCTGTGTTTCATCGTCAATTAGAAGGTCCAAGGGATACAGTAAACCTCAAGTGAAGCATCGGAATCTATAACTAGTGTCACACGAATGGTTCAAATCATAGTCAGTAGGAAGAGTCGGTCTTCATGTACTTAAGTCGGCATTGTGCCTATTGTATTTAATTCCGATGCAATTTCTGTGTTTCATCGTCAATAAGAAGGTCCAAGGGATACAGTAATCCTGAAGTGAAGCATCGGAATCTATAACTAGAGTCACAGGAATGGATCAAAACATAGACAGTATGAAGAGTCAGTCTCCTTGTACTTAAGTCGCCATTGTGCCTTTTGTATTTAATTCCGACGCAATTTCTGTGTTTCATCGTCATTAAGATAGTCCAAGGGATACAGTAAACCTGAAATGAAACATCTGAATATATAACTAGTGTCACAGGAATGGTTCAAATCATTGTCAATAAGAAGTGTCGGTCTTCATGTACTTAAGTCGGCATTGTGCCTTTTGTATTTAATTCCGATGCAATTTCTTTGTTTCATCGTCACAAAGAAAGTACAAGGGATACAGTAAACCTGAAGTGAAGCATCGGAATCTATAACTAGTGTCACAGGAATGGTTCGAAACATAGACAGTAAGAAGAATCAGTCTTCTTGTACTTAAGTCGGCATTGTGCCTTTTCTATTTAATAACGATGCAATTTCTGTGTTTCATCGTCATTAAGAAGGTCAGAGGGATACAGTAAACCTGAAGTCAAGCATCGGAATCTACAACTAGTGTCACAGGATTGGTTCGAAACATATACAGTAAGAAGAGTCAGTCTTCTTGTACTTAAGTCGGCATTGTGCCTTTTCTATTTAATACCAATGCTATTTCTGTGTTTCATCGTCATTAAGAAGGTCAGAGGGATACAGTAAACCTGAAGTGAAGCATCGGAATCTATAACTAGTGTCACAGGAGTGGTTCAAAACATAGTCAGTAAGAAGAGTCTGTCTTCTTGTACTTAATTCGGCATTGTGCCTTTCGTATTGAATTCCGATGCAATTTCTGGTTTTCACCGTCTATAAGGAGGTCAGATGGATACACAAAACCGGAAGTGAAGCATCGGAATCTATAACTAGTGTCACAGGAATGGTTCACACATAGACAGTAAGAAGAGTCAGTCTTCATGTACTTAAATCGGCATTGTGCCTTTTGTATTTAATTCCGATGCAATTTCCGTGTTTCATCGTCAATAAGATGGTCCAAGCGATACAGTAAACCGGAAGTGAAGCATCGGAATCTATAACTAGTGTCACACTAATGGTTCAAAACAAAGTCAGTAAGAAGTGTCAGTCTTCTTATCCTTAAGTCGGCATTGTGCCTTTTATATTTAATTCCGATGCAATTTCTGTGTTTCATCGTCAATAAGAATGTCCAAGGGATACAGTAAACCTGAAGTGAAGCATCGGAATCTATAACTAGTGTCACAGGAATGGTTAAAATCATTGTCAATAAGAAGAGTCGGTCTTCATGTACTTAAGTCGGCTTTGTGCCTTTTGTATTTAATTCCGATGCAATTTCTGTGTTTCATCGTCAATAAGAAAGTACAAGGGATACAGTAAACCTGAAGTGAAGCATCGGAATCTATAACTAGTGTCACAGGAATGGTTCAAAACATAGACAGTAGGAAGAGTCAGTGTTCTTGTACTTAAGTCGGCATTGTGACTTTTGTGTTTAATTCCGATGCAATTTCTGTGTTTCATCGTCAATAAGAAGGTCCAAGGGATACAGTAAACCTGAAGTGAGGCATCGGAATCTATAACTAGTGTCACAGAAATGGTTCAAATCATAGTCAGTACTAAGAGTCGGTCTTCATGTACTTAAGTCGGCATTGTGCCTTTTGTATTTAAGTCCGATGCAATTTCTGTGGTTCATCGTCAATATGAAGGTCCAAGAGATACAGTAATCCTGAAGTGAAGCATCAGAATCCATAACTAGAGTTACAGGAATGGTTCAAAACATAGACAGTATGAAGAGTCAGTCTTCTTGTACTTAAGTCAGCATTGTGCCTTTTGTATTTAATTCCGATGCAATTTCTGTGTTTCATCGTCATTAAGATAGTCCAAGGTATACAGTAAACCTGAAGTGAAGCATCGGAATCTATAACTAGTGTCACAGGAATGGTTCAGAACATAGTCAGTAAGAAGAGTCAGTCTTCTTGGACTTAAGTCGGCATTGTGCCTTTTGTATTTAATTCCGATGCAATTTCTTTGTTTCATCGACACAAAGAAAGTACAAGGGATACAGTAAACCTGGAGTGAAGCATCGGAATCTATAACTAGTGTCACAGGAATGGTTCGAAACATAGACAGTAAGAAGAGTCAGTCTTCTTGTACTTAAGTCGGCATTGTGCCTTTTCTATTTAATACCGATGCAATTTCTGTGTTTCGTCGTCATTAAGAAGGTCAGAGGGATACAGTAAACCTGAAGTGAAGCATCGGAATCTACAACTAGTGTCACAGGATTGGTTCGAAACATAGACAGTAAGAAGAGTCAGTCTTCTTGTACTTAAGTCGGCATTGTGCCTTTTCTATTTAATACCAATGCAATTTCTGTGTTTCATCGTCATTAAGAAGGTCAGAGGGATACAGTAAACCTGAAGTGAAGCATCGGAATCTATAACTAGTGTCACAGGAGTGGCTCGAAACATAGTCAGTAAGAAGAGTCTGTCTTCTTGTACTTAATTCGGCATTGTGCCTTTCGTATTGAATTCCGATGCAATTTCTGGTTTTCTCCGTCTATAAGAAGGTCAGATGGATACACAAAACCTGAAGTGAAGCATCGGAATCTATAACTAGTGTCACAGGAATGGTTCACACATAGACAGTAAGAAGAGTCAGTCTTCATGTACTTAAATCGGCATTGTGACTTTTGTATTTAATTCCGATGCAATTTCCGTGTTTCATCGTCAATAAGATGGTCCAAGCGATACAGTAAACCGGAAGTGAAGCATCGGAATCTATAACTAGTGTCACACTAATGGTTCAAAACAAAGTCAGTAAGAAGTGTCAGTCTTCTTATCCTTAAGTCGGCATTGTGCCTTTTATATTTAATTCCGATGCAATTTCTGTGTTTCATCGTCAATAAGAATGTCCAAGGGATACAGTAAACCTGAAGTGAAGCATCGGAATCTATAACTAGTGTCACAGGAATGGTTAAAATCATTGTCAATAAGAAGAGTCGGTCTTCATGTACTTAAGTCGGCTTTGTGCCTTTTGTATTTAATTCCGATGCAATTTCTTTGTTTCATCGTCAATACGAAAGTACAAGGGATACAGTAAACCTGAAGTGAAGCATCGGAATCTATAACTAGTGTCACAGGAATGGTTCAAAACATAGACAGTAGGAAGAGTCAGTGTTCTTGTACTTAAGTCGGCATTGTGCCTTTTGTGTTTAATTTCGATGCAATTTCTGTGTTTCATCGTCAATAAGAAGGTCCAAGGGATACAGTAAACCTGAAGGGAGGCATCGGAATCTACAACTATTGTCACAGGATTGGTTCAAAACATAGACAGTAAGAAGAGTCAGTCTTCTTGTACTCAAGTCGGAATTGTGCCTTTTCTATTTAATACCATTGCAATTTCTGTGTTTCATCGTCAATAAGAAGGTCAGAGGGATACAGTAAACCTAAAGTGAAGCATCGGAATCTATAACTAGTGTCACAGGAATGGTTAAAAGCATAGTCAGTAAGAAGTGTCAGTCTTCTTGTACTTAATTAGGCATTGTGCGTTTGGTATGTAATTCCGATGCAATTTCTGTGCTTCACCGTCAATAAGAACGACAGAGGGATACAGTAAACCTGAAGTGATGCATCGGAATCTATAACTAGTGTCACAGGAATGGTTCAAACATAGACAGTAAGAAGAGTCAGTCTTCTTGTACTTAAGTCGGCATTGTGCCTTTTGTATTTAATTCCGATGCAATTTCTGTGTTTCATCGTCAATAAGAAGGTCAGAGGGATACAGTAAACCTGAAGTGAAGCATCGGACTCTATAAAAAGTGTCACAGAAATGGATCAAAACATAGGCAGTAGGAAGAGTCAGTCTTCTTATACTTAAGTCGGCATTGCGCCTTTTGTATTTAATTCTGAATCAATTTCTGTGTTTCAACGTCAATTAGAAGGTCCAAGGGATACAGTAAACCTCAAGTGAAGCATCGGAATCTATAACTAGTGTCACAAGAATGGTTCAAATCATAGTCAGTACTAAGAGTCGGTCTTCATGTACTTAAGTCGGCATTGTGCCTTTTGTATTTAAGGCCGATGCAATATCTGTGTTTCATCGTCAATATGAAGGTCCAAGAGATACAGTAATCCTGAAGTGAAGCATCAGAATCTATAACTAGAGTCACAGGAATGGTTCAAAACATAGACACTATGAAGAGTCAGTCTTCTTGTACTTAAGTCGGCATTGTGCCTTTTGTATTTAATTCCGATGCAATTTCTGTGTCTCATCGTCATTAAGATAGTCCAAGGTATACAGTAAACCTTAAGTGAAGCATCGGAATCTATAACTAGTGTCACAGGAATGGTTCAGAACATAGTCAGTAAGAAGAGTCAGTCTTCTTGTACTTATGTCGGCATTGTGCCTTTTGTATTTAATTCCGATGCAATTTCTGTGTTTCATCGTCAATAAGAAGGTCCAAGCGATACAGTTAAACTGAAGTGAAGCATCGGTATCTATAACTAGCGTCACAGGAATGGTTCAAAACATTGACAGTAATAAGAGTCAGTGTTCTTGTACTTAAGTCGGCATTGTGCCTTTTGTATTTAATTCCGAAGCAATTTCAGTGTTTCATCGTCAATAAGAAGGTCCAAGGGATACAGTAAACCTGAAGTGAAGCATCGGAATCTACAACTAGTGTCACAGGATTTGCTCAAAACATAGTCAGTAAGAAGAGTCAGTCTTCTTGTACTTAAGTCGACATTGTGCCTTTTCTATTTAATACCGATGCAATTTCTGTGTTTCATCGTCAATAAGAAGGTCAGAGGGATACAGTAAACCTGAAGTGAAGCATCGGAATCTATAACTAGTGTCACAGGAATGGTTCAAAACATAGTCAGTATGAAGAGTCTGTCTTCTTGTACTTAATTCGGCATTGTGCCTTTCGTATTGAATTCCGATGCAAATTTCTGTGTTTCACCGTCTATAAGATGGTCAGAGGGATACAGTGAACCTGAAGTGAAGCATCGGGATATATAACTAGTGTCACAGGAATCATTCAAATCATAGTCAGTACGAAGAGTCAGTCTTCTTGTACTTAAGTCGGCATAGTGCCTTTTCTATTTAATTCCGATGCAATTTGTGTGTTTCATCGTCAATAAGAAGGTCCAAGGGATACAGTAAACCTGAAATGAAGCATCGGAATATATAACTAGTGTCACAGGAATGGTTCAAATCATTGTCAATAAGAAGTGTCGGTCTTCATGTAATTAAGTCGGCATTATGCCTTTTGTATTTAATTCCGGTGCAATTTCTTTGTTTCATCGTCACAAAGAAAGTACAAGGGATACAGTAAACCTGAAGTGAAACATCGGAATCTATAACTAGTGTCACAGGAATGGTTCGAAACATAGACAGTAAGAAGAGTCAGTCTTCTTGTACTTAAGTCGGCATTGTGCCTTTTCTATTTAATACCGATGCAATTTCTGTGTTTCATCGTCATTAAGAAGGTCAGAGGGATACAGAAAACCTGAAGTCAAGCATCGGAATCTACAACTAGTGTCACAGGATTGGTTCGAAACATAGACAGTAAGAAGAGTCTGTCTTCTTGTACTTAAGTCGGCATTGTGCCTTTTCTATTTAATACCAATGCAATTTCTGTGTTTCATCGTCATTAAGAAGGTCAGAGGGATACAGTAAACCTGAAGTGAAGCATCGGAATCTATAACTAGTGTCACAGGAGTGGTTCACACATAGACAGTAAGAAGAGTCAGTCTTCATGTACTTAAATCGGCATTGTGCCTTTTGTATTTAATTCCGATGCAATTTCCGTGTTTCATTGTCAATAAGATGGTCCATGCGATACAGTAAACCGGAAGTGAAGCATCGGAATCTATAACTAGTGTCACACTAATGGTTCAAAACAAAGTCAGTAAGAAGTGTCAGTCTTCTTATCCTTAAGTCGGCATTGTGCCTTTTATATTTAATTCCGATGCAATTTCTGTGTTTCATCGTCAATAAGAATGTCCAAGGGATACAGTAAACCTGAAGTGAAGCATCGGAATCTATAACTAGTGTCACAGGAATGGTTGAAATCATTGTCAATAAGAAGTGTCAGTCTTCTTGTACTTAATTGGGCATTGTGCGTTTGGTATGTTATTCCGATGCAATTTCTGTGCTTCACCGTCAATAAGAACGACAGAGGGATACAGTAATCCGGAAGTGAAGCATCGGAACCTATAAGTAGTGTCACAGGAATGGTTCAAACGTAGTCACTAAGAAGAGTCAGTCTTCTTGTACTAAAGTCGGCATTGTGCCTTTTGTATTTAATTCCGATGCAATTTCTGTGTTTCATCGTCAATAAGAAGGTCCAAGGGATACAGTAAACCTGGAGTGATGCATCGGAATCTATAACTAGAGTCACAGTAATGGTTCAAAACATTGACAGTAAGAAGAGTCTGTCTTCTTGTACTTAAGTCGGCATTGTCCCTTTTGTATTTAATTCCGATGCAATTTCTGTGTTTCATCGTCAGTAAGTAGGTCCAAGGGATACAGTAAACCTGAAGTGAAGCATCGGAATCTATAACTAGTGTCACTGCAATGGTTCGAAAAATAGACAGTAAGAAAAGTCAGTCTCCTTGTACTTAAGCCGGCATTGTGCCATTTGTATTTAATTCCGATGCAATTTCTGTGATTCATCGTCAGAAAGAAGGTCCAAGGGATACAGTAAACCTGAAGTGAAGCATCGGACTCTATAAAAAGTGTCACAGAAATGGATCAAAACATAGGCAGTAGGAAGAGTCAGTCTTCTTATACTTAAGTCGGCATTGTGCCTTTTGTATTTTATTCTGAAGCAATTTCTGTGTTTCAACGTCAATTATAAGGTCCAAGGGATACAGTAAACCTCAAGTGAAGCATCGGAATCTGTAACTAGTGTCACAAGAATGGTTCAAATCATAGTCAGTACTAAGAGTCGGTCTTCATGTACTTAAGTCGGCATTGTGCCTTTTGTATTTAATTCCGATGCAATTTCTGTGTCTCATCGTCATTAAGATAGTCCAAGGTATACAGTAAACCTGAAGTGAAGCATCGGAATCTATAACTAGTGTCACAGGAATGGTTCAGAACATGGTCAGTAAGAAGAGTCAGTCTTCTTGTACTTATGACGGCATTGTGCCTTTTGTATTTAATTCCGATGCAATTTCTGTGTTTCATCGTCAATAAGAAGGTCCAAGCGATACAGTTAAACTGAAGTGAAGCATCGGTATCTATAACTAGCGTCACACTAATGGTTCAAAGCAAAGTCAGTAGGAAGAGTCAGTCTTCTTGTTCTTAAGTCGGCATTGTGCCTTTTGTATTTAATTCCGATGCAATATCTGTGTTTCATCGTCAATAAAAATTTCCAAGGGATACAGTAAACCTGAAATGAAGCATCGGAATCTATAACTAGTGTCACAGGAATGGTTAAAATCATTGTCAATAAGAAGTGTCAGTCTTCTTGTACTTAATTGGGCATTGTGCGTTTGGTATGTAATTCCGATGCAATTTCTGTGCTTCACCGTCAATAAGAACGACAGAGGGATACAGTAAACCGGAAGTGAAGCATCGGAACCTATAAGTAGTGTCACAGGAATGGTTCAAAACATAGTCAGTAAGAAGAGTCTGTCTTCTTGTACTTAATTCGGCATTGTGCCTTTCGTATTGAATTCCGATGCAATTTCTGTGTTTCACCGTCTATAAGATGGTCAGAGGGATACACAAAACCTGAAGTGAAGCATCGGAATCTATAACTAGTGTCACAGGAATGGTTCAAACATTGACAGTAAGAAGAGCCAGTCTTCATGTACTTAAATCGGCATTGTGCCTTTTGTATTTAATCACGATGCAATTTCTGTGTTTCATCGTCAATAAGAAGGTCAGAGGGATACAGTAAACCGGAAGTGAAGCATCGGAATCTATAACTAGTGTCACAGGAATGGTTCAAATCATAGTCAGTAAGTAGAGTCAGTCTTCTTGTCCTTAATTCGGCATTGTGCCTTTTGTATTTAATTCCGATGCAATTTCTGGGTTTCATCGTCAATAAGAAGGTCCAAGGGATACAGTAAACCTGAAGTGAATCATTGGGATCTACAACTAGTGTCACAGGATTGGTTCAAAACATAGACAGTAAGAAGAGTCAGCCTTCTTGTACTTAAGTCCCCATTGTGCCTTTTCTATTTAATACCGAAGCAATTTCTGTGTTTCATCGTCAATAAGAAGGTCAGAGGCATACTGTAAACCTAAAGTGAAGCATCGGAATCTATAACTATTGTCACAGGAATGGTTCAAACATAGACAGTAAGAAGAGTCAGTCTTCTTGTACTTAAGTCGGCATTGTGCCTTTTGTATTTAATTCCGATGCAATTTCTGTGTTTCATCGTCAATAAGAAGGTCAGAGGGATACAGTAAAAAGGAATTGAAGCATCGGAACCTATAACTAGTGTCACAGGAATGGTTCAAAGCGTAGACAGTAAAAAGAGTCAGTCTTCTTGTACTTAAGTCGGCATTGTGCCTTTTTTATTTAATTCCGATGCAATTTCTGTGTTTCATCGTCAATAAGAAGGTCCAAGGGACACAGTAAACCTGAAGTGAAGCATCGGAATCTATAACTAGTGTCACCGGAATGGTTCAAAACATATGCAGTAAGAAGAGTCAGTCTTCTTGTACTTAAGTCGTCATTGTGCCTTTTGTATTTCATTCCGATGCAATTTCTGTGATTCATCGTCAATAAGAAGGTCCAAGGGATACAGTAAACCTGAAGTGAAGCATCGGACTCCATAACTAGTGTCACAGAAATGGATCAAAACATAGACAGTAGGAAGAGTCAGTCTTTTTATACTTAAGTCGGCATTGTGCTTTTTGTATTAAATTACGATGCAGTTTCTGAGTTTCATCATCAATAAGAAGGTCCAAGGGAAACAGTAAACCTGAAGTGAAGCATCGGAATCTATAACTAGTGTCACAGGAATGGTTCAAAGCATAGACAGTACGAAGAGTCAGTCTTCATGTACATATGTCGGCATTGTAGCTTTTGTATTTAATTCCGATGCAATTTCTGTGTTACATCGTCAATAAGAAGGTCAGAGGGATACAGTAAACCTGAAGTGAAGCATCGGAATCTATAACTAGTGTCACAGCAATGGTTCAAAACATAGACAGTAGGAAGTGTCAGTCTTCTTGTACTTCAGTCGGCATTGTGCCTTTTGTATTTAATTCCGATGCAATTTCTGTGTTTCATCGTCAATAAGAAGGTCCAAGTGATACAGTAAAATTGGAGTGAAGCATCGGAATCTATAACTAGTGTCACAGGATTGGTTCAAAACATAGACAGTAAGAAGAGTCAGTCTTCTTGTACTTAAGTCGACATTGTGCATTTTCTATTTAATACCGATGCAATTTCTGTGTTTCATCGTCAATAAGAAGGTCAGAGGGATACAGTAAACCTGAAGTGAACCATCGGAATCTATAACTAGTGTCACAGGAATGGTTCAAAGCATAGTCAATAAGGATAGTCTGTCTTCTTGTACTTAATTCGGCATTGTGCCTTTCGTATTGAATTCCGATGCAATTTCTGTGTTTCACCGTCTATAAGATTTTCAGAGGGATACACAAAACCTGAAGTGAAGCATCGGAATCTATAACTAGTGTCACAGGAATGGTTCAAACATTGACAGTAAGAAGAGTCAGTCTTCATGTACTTAAATCGGCATTGTGCCTTTTGTATTTAATCCCGATGCAATTTCTGTGTTTCATCGTCAATAAGAAGGTCAGAGGGATATAGTAAACCGGAAGTGAAGCATCGGAATCTATAACTAGTGTCACAGGAATGGTTCAAAACATAGTCAGTAAGTAGAGTCAGTTTTCTTGTCCTTAAGTCGGCATTGTGCCTTTTGTATTTAATTCCGATGCAATTTTGTGTTTCATCGTCAATAAGAATGTCCAAGAAATACAGTAAACCTGAAGTGAAGCATCGGAATCTATAACTAGTGTCACAGGAATGGTTCAAATCATTGTCAATAAGAAGAGCCCGTCCTCATGTACTTAAGACGGCATTGTGCCATTTGTATTTAATTCCGATGCAATTTCTGTGTTTCATCGTCAATAAGAAAGTACAAGGGATACAGTAAACCTGTAGTGAAGCATCGGAATCTATAACTAGTGTCACAGGAATGATTCATACATAGACAGAAAGGAAGAGTCAGTGTTCTTGTACTTAAGTCGGCATTGTGCCTTTTGTATTTAATTCCGATGCAATTTCTGGGTTTCATCGTCAATAAGAAGGTCCAAGGGATACAGTAAACCTGAAGTGAATCATTGGGATCTACAACTAGTGTCACAGGATTGGTTCAAAACATAGACAGTAAGAAGAGTCAGTCTTCTTGTACTTAAGTCGGCATTGTGCCTTTCGTATTTAATTCCGATGCAATTTCTGTGTTTCATCGTCAATAAGAAGGTCAGAGGCATACTGTAAACCTAAAGTGAAGCATCGGAATCTATAACTAGTGTCACAGGAATGGTTCAAACCATAGTCAGTAAGAAGAGTCAGTCCTCTTGTACTTAATTGGGCATTGTGCATTTCGTATTGAATTCCGATGCAATTTCTGTGTTTCATCGTCATTAAGAAGGTCAGAGGGATACAGTAAACCTGAAGTGAAGCATCGGAATCTATAACTAGTGTCACAGGAATGGTTCAAACATAGACAGTAAGAAGAGGCAGTCTTCCTGTACTTAAGTCGGCATTGTGCCTTTTGTATTTAATTCCGATGCAATTTCTGTGTTTCATCGTCAATAAGAAGGTCAGAGGGATACAGTAAAAAGGAAGTGAAGCATCGGAACCTATAACTAGTGTCACAGGAATGGTTCAAAAGGTAGACAGTAAAAAGAGTCAGTCTTCTTGTACTTAAGTCGGCATTGTGCCTTTTGTATTTAATTGCGATGCAATTACTGTGTTTCATCATCAATAAGAAGGTCCAAGGGACACATTAAACCTGAAGTGAAGCATCGGAATCTATAACTAGTGTCACCGGAATGGTTCAAAACATAGACAGTAAGAAGAGTCAGTCTTCTTGTACTTAAGTCGGCATTGTGCCTTTTGTATTTCATTCCGATGCAATTTCTGTGATTCATCGTCAATAAGAAAGTCCAAGGGATACAGTAAACCTGAAGTGAAGCATCGGACTCCATAACTAGTGTCACAGAAATGGATCAAAACATAGACAATAGGAAGAGTCAGTCTTTTTATACTTAAGTCGGCATTGTGCCTTTTGTATTAAATTCCGATGCAATTTCTGTGTTTCATCATCAATAAGAAGGTCCAAGGGAAACAGTAAACCTGAAGTGAAGCATCGGAATCTATAACTAGAGTCACATTAATGGTTCAAAGCATAGACAGTGCGAAGAGTCAGTCTTCATGTACATATGTCGGCATTGTAGCTTTTGTATTTAAATCCGATGCAATTTCTGTGTTACATCGTCAATAAGAAGGTCAGAGGGATACAGTAAACCTGAAGTGACGCATCGGAATCTATAACTGGTGTCACAGGAATGGTTCAAAACATAGTCAGTAAGAAGAGTCAGTCTTCCTGTCCTTAAGTCGGCATTGTGCCTTTTTTATTTAATTCCGATGCAATTTCTGAATTTCATCGGCAATAAGGTCAGAGGGATACAGTAAACCTGAAGTGAAGCATCGGAATCTATAACTAGTGTCACAGCAATGGTTCAAAACATAGACAGTAGGAAGAGTCAGTCTTCTTGTACTTCAGTCGGCATTGGTCCTTTTGTATTTAATTCCGATGCAATTTCTGTGTTTCATCGTCAATAATAAGGTCAGAGGGATACAGTAAACCTGAAGTGAAGCATCGGAATCAAAACTAGTTTCACAGGAATGGTTCAAAACATAGTCAGTAAGAAGAGTCAGTCTTCTTGTACTTAAGTCGGCATTGTGCCTTTTCTATTTAATTCCGATGCAATTTCTGTGTTTCATCGTCAATAAGAAGGTCCAAGTGATACAGTAAAATTGGAGTGAAGCATCGGAATCTATAACTAGTGTCACAAGATTGGTTCAAAACATAGACAGTAAGAAGAGTCAGTCTTCTTGTACTTAAGTCGACATTGTGCCTTTTCTATTTAATACCGATGCAATTTCTGTGTTTCATCGTCAATAAGAAGGTCAGAGGGATACAGTAAACCTGAAGTGAAGCATCGGAATCTATAACTAGTGTCACAGGAATGGTTCAAAACATAGTCAGTAAGAAGAGTCTGTCTTCTTGTACTTAATTCGGCATTGTGCCTTCGTATTGAATTCCGATGCAATTTCTGTGTTTCACCGTCTATTAGAAGGTCAGAGGGATACACAAAACCTGAAGTGAAGGATCGGAATCTATAACTAGTGTCACAGGAATGGTTCAAACATTGACAGTAAGAAGAGTCAGTCTTTATGTTCTTAAATCGGCATTGTGCCTTTTGTATTTAATCCCGATGCAATTTCTGTGTTTCATCGTCAATAAGATGGTGAGAGGCATACTGTAAACCTAAAGTGAAGCATCGGAATCTATAACTAGTGTCACAGGAATGGTTAAAACATAGTCTGCAAGAAGAGTCAGTCCTCTTGTACTTAATTGGGCATTGTGCCTTTCGTATTGAATTCCGATGCAATTTCTGTGTTTCACCGTCATTAAGAAGGTCAGAGGGATACAGTAAACCTGAAGTGATGCATCGGAATCTATAACTAGTGTCACAGGAATGGTTCAAACATAGACAGTAAGAAGAGTCAGTCTTCTTGTACTTAAGTCGGCATTGTAGCTTTTGTGTTTATTTCCGATGCAATTTCTGTGTTACATCGTCAATGAGAAGGTCAGAGGGATACAGTAAACCTGAAGTGAAGCATCGGAATCTATAACTAGTGTCACAGGAATGGTTCAAACATAGACAGTAAGAAGAGTCAGTCCTCTTGTACGTAATTCGGCATTGTGCCTTTTTTATTTAATTCCGATGCAATTTCTGTATATCATCGGCAATAAGGTCAGAGGGATACAGTAAACCTGAAGTGAAGCATCGGAATCTATAACTAGTGTCACAGGAATGGTTCAAAACGTAGACAGCAAAAAGAGTCAGTCTTCTTGTACTTAAGTCGGCATTGTGCCTTTTGTATTTAATCCCGATGCAATTTCTGTGTTTCATCGTCAATAAGAAGGTCAGAGGGATACAGTAAACCTGAAGTGAAGCATCGGACTCCATAACAAGTGTCACAGAAATGGATCAAAACATAGACAGTAGGAAGAGTCAGTCTTTTTATACTTAAGTCGGCATTGTGACTTTTGTATTTAATTCCGATGCAATTTCTGTGTTTCATCATCAATAAGAAGGTCCAAGGAAAACAGTAAACCTGAAGTGAAGCATCGGAATCTATAACTAGTGTCACAGGAATGGTTCAAACATAGACAGTACGAAGAGTCAGTCTTCATGTACATAAGTCGGCATTGTAGCCTTTGTATTTAATTCCGATGCAATTTCTGTGTTACATCGTCAATAAGAAGGTCAGAGGGATACAGTAAACCTGAAGTGAAGCATCGGAATCTATAACTGGTGTCACAGGAATGGTTCAAAACATAGTCAGTAAGAAGAGTCAGTCTTCCTGTCCTTAAGTCGGCATTGTGCCTTTTTTATTTAATTCCGATGCAATTTCTGTGTTTCATCGGCAATAAGGTCAGAGGGATACAGTAAACCAGAAGTGAAGCATCGGAATCTATAACTAGTGTCACAGGAATGGTTCAAAACATAGTCAGTAAGAAGAGTCTGTCTTCTTGTACTTAATTCGGCATTGTGCCTTCGTATTGAATTCCGATGCAATTTCTGTGTTTCACCGTCTATTAGAAGGTCAGAGGGATACACAAAACCTGAAGTGAAGGATCGGAATCTATAACTAGTGTCACAGGAATGGTTCAAACATTGACAGTAAGAAGAGTCAGTCTTTATGTTCTTAAATCGGCATTGTGCCTTTTGTATTTAATCCCGATGCAATTTCTGTGTTTCATCGTCAATAAGAAGGTGAGAGGCATACTGTAAACCTAAAGTGAAGCATCGGAATCTATAACTAGTGTCACAGGAATGGTTAAAACATAGTCTGCAAGAAGAGTCAGTCCTCTTGTACTTAATTGGGCATTGTGCCTTTCGTATTGAATTCCGATGCATTTTCTGTGTTTCACCGTCATTAAGAAGGTCAGAGGGATACAGTAAACCTGAAGTGATGCATCGGAATCTATAACTAGTGTCACAGGAATGGTTCAAACATAGACAGTAAGAAGAGTCAGTCTTCTTGTACTTAAGTCGGCATTGTAGCTTTTGTGTTTATTTCCGATGCAATTTCTGTGTTACATCGTCAATGAGAAGGTCAGAGGATACAGTAAACCTGAAGTGAAGCATCGGAATCTATAACTAGTGTCACAGGAATGGTTCAAACATAGACAGTAAGAAGAGTCAGTCCTCTTGTACGTAGGTCGGCATTGTGCCTTTTTTATTTAATTCCGATGCAATTTCTGTATATCATCGGCAATAAGGTCAGAAGGATACAGTAAACCTGAAGTGAAGCATCGGTATCTATAACTAGTGTCACAGGAATGGTTCAAAACGTAGACAGCAAAAAGAGTCAGTCTTCTTGTACTTAAGTCGGCATTGTGCCTTTTGTATTTAATCCCGATGCAATTTCTGTGTTTCATCATCAATAAGAAGGTCCAAGGAAAACAGTAAACCTGAAGTGAAGCATCGGAATCTATAACTAGTGTCACAGGAATGGTTCAAACATAGACAGTACGAAGAGTCAGTCTTCATGTACATAAGTCGGCATTGTAGCTTTTGTATTTAATTCCGATGCAATTTCTGTGTTACATCGTCAATAAGAAGGTCAGAGGGATACAGTAAACCTGAAGTGAAGCATCGGAATCTATAACTGGTGTCACAGGAATGGTTCAAAACATAGTCAGTAAGATGAGTCAGTCTTCCTGTCCTTAAGTCGGCATTGTGCCTTTTTTATTTAATTCCGATGCAATTTCTGTGTTTCATCGGCAATAAGGTCAGAGGGATACAGTAAACCTGAAGTGAAGCATCGGAATCTATAACTAGTGTCACAGCAATGGTTCAAAACATAGACAGTAGGAAGAGTCAGTCTTCTTGTACTTCAGTCGGCATTGTGACTTTTGTATTTAATTCCGATGCAATTTCTGTGTTTCATCGTCAATAATAAGATCAGAGGGATACAGTAAACCTGAAGTGAAGCATCGGAATCAAAACTAGTTTCACAGGAATGGTTCAAAACATAGTCAGTAAGAAGAGTCAGTCTTCTTGTACTTAAGTCGGCATTGTGCCTTTTCTATTTAATTCCGATGCAATTTCTGTGTTTCATCGTCAATAAGAAGGTCCAAGTGATACAGTTAAATTGGAGTGAAGCATCGGAATCTATAACTAGTGTCACAGGAATGGTTCAAAACATAGACGGTAAGAAGAGTCAGACTTCTTATACTTAAGTCGACATTGTACCCTTTCTATTTAATTCCGAAGCAATTTCTGTGTTTGATCGTCAATAAGAAGGTCTGAGGGATACAATAAACCTGAAGTGAAGCATCGGAATCTATAACTAGTGTCACAGGAATGGTTCAAAACAAAGTCAGTAAGAAAAGTCAGTCATGTTGTCCTTAAGTCATCATTGTGCCTTTTGTATTTAATTCCGATGCAATTTCTGTGTTTCATCGTCAATAAGATGGTCCAAGGCATACAGTATACGTGGAGTGAAGCATCGGAATCTATAAATAGTGTCACAGGAATGGTTCAAAGCATAGTCAGTAAGAAGAGTCAGTCTTCTTGTCCTTAAGGCGGCATTGTGCCTTTTGTATTTAATTACGATGCAAATGCTGTGTTTCATCGGCAATAAGGTCAGAGGGATACAGTAAACCTGAAGTGAAGCATCGGAATCTATAACTAGTGTCACAGGAATGGTTCAAAACATTGACAGTAGGAAGAGTCAGTCTTCTTGTACTTAAGACGGCATTTTGCCTTTTGTATTTAATTCCGATGCAATTTCTGTGTTTCATCGTCAATAAGAAGGTCAGAGGGATACAGTAAACCTGAAGTGATGCATCGGATTCTAAAACTAATGTCACAGGAATGGTTCAAAACATAGATAGTAGGAACAGTCAGTCTTCTTGTACTTAAGACGGCATTGTGCCTTTTGTAATTAATTCCGATGCAATTTCTGTGTTTCATCGTCTACAAGAAGGTCAGAGGGATTGAGTAAACCTGAAGTGAAGCAACGGAATCCATAACTAGTGACACGGGAATGTTTCAAATCATTGTCAATAAGAAGAGTCGGTCTTCATGTACTTAAGTCGGCATTGTGCCTTTTGTATTTAATTCCGATGAAATTTCTGTGTTTCATCGTCAATAAGATGGTTCAAGGCATACAGTAAACCTGAAGTGAAGCATCGGAATCTATAACTAGTGTCACAGGAATTTTTCGAATCATAGACAGTAGGAAGAGTCAGTGTTCTCGTACTTAAGTCGGCATTGTGCCTTTAGTATTTAATTCCGATTCAATTTCTGTGTTTCATCGTCAATAAGAAGGTCCAAGGGATACAGTAAACCGGAAGTGAAGCATCGGAATCTATAATTAGAGTCACAGTAGTGGTTCAAATCATAGACAGTAAGAAGAGTAAGTCATCTTGTACTTATTTCGGGATTGTGCCTTTTGCATTTAGTTCCGATGCAATTTCTGTGATTCATCGTCAATAAGAAGGTCCAAGGGATACAGTAAACCTGAAGTGAAGCATCGGACTCCATAACTAGTGTCACAGAAATGGATCAAAGCATAGACAGTGGGAAGAGTCAGTCTTTTTATACTTAAGTCGGCATTGTGCCTTTTTTATTTAATTCCGATGCAATTTCTGTGTTTCATCGGCAATATGGTCAGAGGGATACAGTAAACCTGAAGTGAAGCATCGGAATCTATAACTAGTGTCACAGCAATGGTTCAAAACATAGACAGTAGGAAGAGTCAGTCTTCTTGTACTTCAGTCGGCATTGTGCCTTTTGTATTTAATTCCGATGCAATTTGTGTGTTTCATCGTCAATAATAAGGTCAGAGGGATACAGTAAACCTGAAGTAAGGCATCGGAATCAAAACTAGTTTCACAGGAATGGTTCAAAGCATAGTCAATAAGAAGAGTCAGTCTTCTTGTACTTAAGTCGGCATTGTGCCTTTTCTATATAATTCCGATGCAATTTCTGTGTTTCATCGTCAATAAGAAGGTCCAAGTGATACAGTAAAATTGGAGTGAAGCATCGGAATCTATAACTAGTGTCACAGGAATGGTTCAAAACATAGACGGTACGAAGAGTCAGACTTCTTATACTTAAGTCGACATTGTGCTTTTTCTATTTAATTCCGAAGCTATTTCTGTGTTTTATCGTCAATAAGAAGGTCAGAGGGATACAATAAACCTGAAGTGAAGCATCGGAATCTATAACTAGTGTCACAGGAATTGTTCAAAACAAAGTCAGTGAGAAGAGTCAGTCATGTTGTCCTTAAGTCGTCATTGTGCCTTTTGTATTTAATTCCGATGCAATTTCTGTGTTTCATCGTCAATAAGATGGTCCAAGGGATACAGTATACCTGGAGTGAAGCATCGGAATCTATAAATAGTGTCACAGGAATTGTTCAAAGCATAGTCAGTAAGAAGAGTCAGTCTTCTTGTCCTTAAGGCGGCATTGTGCCTTTTGTATTTAATTACGATGCAATTTCTGTGTTTCATCGGCAATAAGGTCAGAGGGATACAGTAAACCTGAAGTGAAGCATCGGAATCTATAACTAGTGTCACAGGAATGGTTCAAAACATTGACAGTAGGAAGAGTCAGTCTTCTTGTACATAAGTCGGCATTTTGCCTTTTGTATTTAATTCCGATGCAATTTCTGTGTTTCATCGTCAATTAGAAGGTCAGAGGGATACAGTAAACCTGAAGTGAAGCATCGGATTCTAAAACTAATGTCACAGGAATGGTTCAAACATAGACAGTAGGAACAGTCAGTCTTCTTGTACTTAAGTCGGCATTGTGCCTTTTGTAATTAATTCCGATGCAATTTCTGTGTTTCATCGTCTACAAGAAGGTCAGAGGGATTGAGTAAACCTGAAGTCAAGCAACGGAATCCATAACTAGTGTCACGGGAATGTTTCAAATCATTGTCAATAAGAAGAGTCTGTCTTCATGCACTTAAGTCGGCATTGTGCCTTTTGTATTTAATTCCGATGAAATTTCTGTGTTTCATCGTCAATAAGATGGTTCAAGGGATACAGTAAACCTGAAGTGAAGCATCGGAATCCATAACTAGTGTCACAGGAATTTTTCGAAACATAGACAGTAGGAAGAGTCAGGGTGCTTGTACTTAAGTCGGCATTGTGCCTTTTCTATTAAATTCCGATGCAATTTCTGTGTTTCATCGTCAATAAGAAGGTCAGAGGGATTCAGTAAACCTGAAGTGAAGCATCAGAATCTATAACTAGTGTCACAGGAATGGTTCAAAACATAGTCAGTAAGAAGAGTCAGTCTTCTTGTACTTAATTCGGCATTTAGCCTTTCGTATTGAATTCCGATGCAATTTATGTGCTTCACCGTCAATAAGAAGGTCAGAGGGATACAGTAAACCTGAAGTGAAGCATCGGAATCTATAACTAGTGTTACAGGAATGGTTCAAACGTAGACAGTAAGAAGAGTCAGTCTTCATGTACCTAAGTCGGCATTGTGCCTTTTGTATATAATTCCGATGCAATTTCTGTGTTTCATCGTCAATATGAAGGTCAGAAGTATACAGTAAACCGGAAGTAAAGCATCGGAATATATAACTAGTGTCACAGGAATGGTTCAAAGCATAGTCAGTAAGAAGAGTCAGTCTTCATGTCCTTAAGTCGGCATTGTGCCTTTAGTATTTAATTCCGATTCAATTTCTGTGTTTCATCGTCAATAAGAAGGTCCAAGGGATACAGTAAACCTGGAGTGAAGCATCGGAATCTATAATTAGAGTCACAGTAGTGGTTCAAAACATAGACAGTAAGAAGAGTCAGTCATCTTGTACTTATTTCGGGATTGTGCCTTTTGTATTTAGTTCCGATGCAATATCTGTTTTTCATCGTCAATAAGAAGGTCCAAGGGATACAGTAAACCTGGAGTGAAGCATCGGAATCTATAACTAGTGTCACAGGAATGGTTCAAAACGTAGACAGTAAGAAGAGTCAGACTTCTTGTACTTAAGTCGACATTGTGCCTTTTCTATTTAATTCCGATGCAATTTCTGTGTTTCATTGTCAATAAGAAGGTCAGAGGGATACAATAAACCTGAAGCTAAGCATCGGAATCTATAACTAGTGTCACAGGAATGGTTCAAAACAAAGTCAGTTAGAAGAGTCAGTCTTCTTGTCAAGTCGACATTGTGCCATTTACATTTAATTCCGATGCAATTTCTGTGTTTCATCGACAGTAAGAAGGTCCAAGGGATACAGTAAACCTGGAGTGAAGCATCGGAATCTATAACTAGTGTCACAGGATTGGTTCAAAACATAGACAGTAAGAAGAGTCAGTCTTCGTGTACTTATGTCGGCATTTTGCCTTTTGTATATAATTCCGATGCAATTGCTGTGTTTCATCGTCAATAACAAGGTCCATGGGATACAGTAAATCTGAAGTGAAGCATCGGAATCTATATCTAGTGTCACGGGAATGGTTCAAAACGTAGTCAGTAAGAACAGTCAGTCTTCTTGTACTTTACTCGGCATTGTGCCTTTTATATTTAATTCCGATGCAATTTCTGTGATTCATCGTCAATAAGAAGCCCAAGGGTTACAGAAAACTGGAGGAACCGTCGGACTCTATAACTAGTGTCACAGAAATGGTTCCAAACATAGACAGTAGAAGAGTCAGTCTTCTTGTACTTAAGTCGGCATTGTGCCTTTTGTATTTAATTCCGATGCAATTTCTGTGTTTCATCGTCAACAAGAAGGTCCAAGAGAAACAGTATACCTGAAGTGAAGCATCGGAATCTATAACTAGTGTCACAGGAATGGTTCAAAACATAGTCAGTAAGAAGAGTCAGTCTTCTTGTCCTTAAGTCGGCATTGTGCCTTTTGTATTTAATTCCGATCCAATTTCTGTGTTTCATCGGCAATAAGGTCAGAGGGATACAGTAAACCTGAAGTGAAGCTTCAGAATATATAACTAGAGTCACAGGAATGGTTCAAAACATAGACAGTAGGAAGAATCAGTCTTCTTGTACTTAAGTCGGCATTGTGCCTTTTCTAATTAATTCCGATGCAATTTCTGTGTTTCATCGACAATAAGAAGGTCAGAGCGATACAGTAAACTTGAAGTGAAGCATCAGAATCCAAAACTAATGTCACAGGAATGGTTCAAAACATAGACAGTAGGAAGAGTCAGCCTTCTTGTACTTAAGTCGGCATTGTGCCTTTTGTATTTAATTCCGATGCAATTTCTGTATTTCATCGTCAATAAGAAAGTCAGAGGGATACAGTTAACCAGATGTGAAGCATCAGAATCAATAACTAGTGTCACAGGAATGGTTCAAAACATAGTCAGTAAGAAGATTCAGTCTTCTTGTACTTAAGTCGGCTTTGTGCCTTTTGTATTTAATTCTGATGCAATTTTTGTGTTTCATCGTCAATAAGAAGGTCCATGGGATACAGTAAACCTGCAGTGAAGCATCGGAATCTATAAGTAGTGTCACAGGGACGGTACAAAGCATAGACAGTAAGATGAGTCAGTATTCTTGTACTTAAGTCGGCATTGTGCTTTTTGTATTTATTTCCGATGCAATTTCTGTGTTTCATCGTCAATAAGAAGGTCCAAGGGATACAGTAAACCTCAAGTGAAGCATCGGAATCTATAACTAGTGTCACAGGAATGGTTCAAATCAAAGTCAGTAGTAAGAGTCGGTCTTCATGTACTTAAGTCGGCATTGTGCCTTTTAATATGTAATTCCGATGCAATTTCAGTGTTTCATCGTCAATAAGAAGGTAGAAGGGATACAGTAGACCTGAAGTGAAGCATCGGAATCCATAACTAGTGTCACAGGAATGGTTCAAACATAGACAGTAGGAAGAGTCAGTCTTCTTTTACTTAAGTCGGCATTGTGCCTTTTCTATTTAATCCGATGCAATTTCTGTGTTTCATCGTCAATAAGAAGGTCCAAGGCATACAGTAAACCTGAAGTGATGCATCGGAATCTATAACTAGTGTCACAGGAATGGTTCAAAACATAGCCAGTAAGAAGAGTCAGTCTTCTTGTACTTAAGTCGGTATTGTGCCTTTTGTATTTAATTCCGATGCAATTTCTGTGATGCATCGTCAATAAGAAGGTCAGAGGGATACAATAAACCTGGAGTGAAGCATCGGAATCTATAACTAGTGTCACTGGAATGGTTCAAAATATACACAGTAAGAAGAGTCAGTCTTCTTGTACTTATGTCGGCATTGTGCCTTTTGTATTTAATTCCGATGAAATTTCTGTGTTTCATCGTCAATAAGAAGGTCCCAGGGATACAGTAAACCTTAAGTGAAGCATCAGAATCTATACCTAGTGTCACAAGAATGGTTAAAATCATAGACAGTAGGAAGGGTCAGTCTTCTTGTACTTAAGTCGGCATTGTGCCTTTCGTATTTAATTCCGATGCAATTTCTGTGTTTCATTGTCAATAAGATGGTCCAAGGGATACGGCAAACCTGGAGTGAAGCATCGGAATCTATAACTAGTGTCACAGGAATGGTTTAAATCATAGACAGTAAGAGGAGTCAGTCTTCTTGTGCTTAAGTCGTCTTTGTGCCATTTGTATTTAATTCCGATGCAATTTCTGTGTTTCATCGTCAATAAGAAGGTCAGAGGGATACAATAAACCTGAAGTGAAGCATCACAATCTATAACTAGTGTCACAGGAATGGTTCAAAACAAAGTCAGTAAGAAGAGTCAGTCTTCTTGTCCTTAAGTCCGCGTTGTGCCTTTTGTATTTAATTCCGATGAAATTTCTGTGTTTCGTCGTCAATAAGAAGGTCCAAGGGTTACAGTAATCCTGCAGTGTATCATCGGAATCTATAACTAGTGCCACAGGAATGGTTCAAAACATAGACAGTAAGAAAAGTCAGTCTTCGTGTACTTAAGTCGGCATTTAGCTTTTTGTATTTACTTCTGATGCAATTTCTGTGTTTCATCGTCAATAAGAAATTCCAAGGTTTACAGTAAACCTGAGGTGAAGCATCGGAATCTATAACTAGTGTCACAGGAATGGTTCAAAACATAGTCAGTAAGAAGAGTCAGTCTTCTTGTACTTAAGGCGGCATTGTACCTTTTCTATTTAATTCTGATGCAATTTCTGTGTTTCATCGTCAATAACAAGGTCCAAGGGATACAGTAAACCTGGAGTGAAGCATCGGAATCTGTAACTAGTGTCAATGGAATGGTTCAAAACATGGTCAGTAACAAGAGTCAGTCTTCTTGTACTTAAGTCGGCATTGTGCCTTTTGTATTTAATTTCGATGCAATTTCTGTGTTTCATCGTCAATAAGAAGGTCGGAGGGATACAGTAAACCTGAAGTGAAGCATCGGAATCTATAGCTAGTGTCACAGGAATGGTTCAAATCATAGACAGTAGGAAGAGTCAGTCTTCTTGTACTTAAGTCGGCATTGTGTCTTTTGTATTTAATTCCGATGCAATTTCTGTGTTTCATCGTCAAAAAGATGGTCCAAGGTAAACAGTAAAACTAAGGTGAAGCGTCGGAATCTATAACTAGTTTCTCAGGAATGGTTCAAAACATAGTCAGTAAGAGGAGTCAGTCTTCTTGTACTTAAGTCTTCATTGTGCCTTTTCCATTTAATTCCGATGCTAATTCTGTGTTTCATCGTCAATAAGAAGGTCCAAGGGATACAGTAAACCTGGAGAGAAGCATCGGATTCTATAGCTAGTGTCATAGGAATGGTTCAAAACGTAGACAGTAAGAAGAGTCAGACTTCTTGTACTTAAGTCGACATTGTGCCTTTTCTATTTAATTCCGATGCAATTTCTGTGTTTCATTGTCAATAAGAAGGTCAGAGGGATACAATAAACCTAAAGTGAAGCATCCGAATCTATAACTAGTGTCACAGGAATGGTTCAAAACAAAGTCAGTAAGAAGAGTCAGTCTTCTTGTCCTTAAGTCGGCATTGTGCCATTTGCATTTAATTCCGATGCAATTTCTGTGTTTCATCGTCAGTAAGAAGGTCAGAGGGATACAGTAAACCTGAAGTGAAGCATCGGATTCTAAAACTAATGTCACAGGAATGGTTCAAAACATAGACAGTAGGAACAGTCAGTCTTCTTGTACTTAAGTCGGCATTGTGCCTTTTGTAATTAATTCCGATGCAATTTCTGTGTTTCATCGTCTACAAGAAGGTCAGAGGGATTGAGTAAACCTGAAGTGAAGCAACGGAATCCATAACTAGTGTCACGGGAATGTTTCAAATCATTGTCAATAAGAAGAGTCGGTCTTCATGTACTTAAGTCGGCATTGTGCCTTTTGTATTTAATTCCGATGAAATTTCTGTGTTTCATCGTCAATAAGATGGTTCAAGGGATACAGTAATTCTGAAGTTAAGCATCGGAATCCATAACTAGTGTCACAGGAATTTTTCAAAACATAGACAGTAGGAAGAGTCAGTGTTCTTGTACTTAAGTCTTCATTGTGCCTTTTGTATTTAATTCCGATGCAATTTCTGTGTTTCATCGTCAATAAGAGGGTCCAAGGGATACAGTAAACCAGAAGTGAAGCATCGGAATCTACAACTAGTGTCACAGGATTGGTTCAAGACATAGACAGTAAGAAGAGTCAGTCTTCTTGTACTTGAGTCGGCATTGTGCCTTTTCTATTTAATTCCGATGAAATTTCTGTGTTTCATCGTCAATAAGAAGGTCAGAGGGATACAGTAAACCTGAAGTGAAGCATCGGAATCTATAACTAGTGTCACAGGAATGGTTCAAAACATAGTCAGTAAGAAGAGTCAGTCTTCTTGCCCTTAAGTCGGCATTGTGCCTTTAGTATTTAATTCCGATTCAATTTCTGTGTTTCATCGTCAGTACGATGGTCCAAGGGATACAATAAACCTGGAGAGAAGCATCGGAATCTATAACTAGTGTCACAGGAATGGTTCAAAACATAGTCAGTAAGAAGAGTCATTCTTCTTGTACTTTACTCGGCATTGTGCATTTTATATTTAATTCCGATGCAATTTCTGTGATTCATCGTCAATAAGTGGGCCGAAGGGTTACAGAAAACTGGAGGGAAGCATCGGACTATATAACTAGTGTCACAGAAATGGTTCAAAACATAGACAGTAGAAGAGTCAGTCTTCTTGTACTTAAGTAGGCATTGTGCCTTTTGTATTTAATTCCGATGCAATTTCTGTCTTTCTTCGTCAATAAGAAGGTCCAAGGGATACAGTAAACCTGGAGGGTAGCATCGGAATCTATAACTAGTGTCACAGGAATGGTTCAAAACATAGACAGTAAGAAGAGGCAGACTTCTTGTACATAAGTCGACTTTGTGCCTTTTCTATTTAATTCCGATGCAATTTCTGTGATGCATCGTCAATAAGAAGGTCAGAGGGATACAATAAACCTGGAGTGAAGCATCGGAATCTATAACTAGTGTCACTGGAATGGTTCAAAATATAGACAGTAAGAAGAGTCAGTCTTCTTGTACTTAAGTCGGCATTGTGCATTTTCTATTTAATTCCGATGCAATTTCTGTGTTTCATCGTCAATAAGAAGGTCCAAAGCATACAGTAAACCTAAAGTGAAGCATCGGAATCTAAAACCAGTGTCACAGGAATGGTTCAAAACATAGCCAGTAAGAAGAGTCAGTCTTCTGGTACTTAAGTCGGCATTGTGCCTTTTCTATTTAATTCCGATGCAATTTGTGTGTTTCATCGTCAATAAGAACGTCCAAGGCATACAGTAAACCTGGAGTGATGCATCGGAATCTATAACTAGTGTCACAGGAATGGTTCAAAAAATAGACAGTAAGAAGAGTCAGTCTTCTTGTACGTAAGTCGGCGTTGTGCCTTTTGTATTTAATTCCGATGCAATTTCTGTGTTTCATCGTCAAAAAGATGGTCCAAGGTAAACAGTAAAACTAAGGTGAAGCGTCGGAATCTATAACTAGTTTCTCAGGAATGGTTCAAAACATAGTCAGTAAGAGGAGTCAGTCTTCTTGTACTTAAGTCTTCATTGTGCCTTTTCCATTTAATTCCGATGCTAATTCTGTGTTTCATCGTCTATAAGAAGGTCCAAGGGATACAGTTAACCTGGAGAGAAGCATCGGATTCTATAGCTAGTGTCACAGGAATGGTTCAAAACGTAGACAGTAAGAAGAGTCAGACTTCTTGTACTTAAGTCGACATTGTGCCTTTGCTATTTAATTCCGATGCAATTTCTGTGTTTCATTGTCAATAAGAAGGTCAGAGGGATACAATAAACCTAAAGTGCAGCATCCGAATCTATAACTAGTGTCACAGGAATGGTTCAAAACAAAGTCAGTAAGAAGAGTCAGTCTTCTTGTCCTTAAGTCGGCATTGTGCCATTTGCATTTAATTCCGATGCAATTTCTGTGTTTGATCGTCAGTAAGAAGGTCAGAGGGATACAGTAAACCTGAAGTGAAGCATCGGATTCTAAAACTAATGTCACAGGAATGGTTCAAAACATAGACAGTAGGAACAGTCAGTCTTCTTGTACTTAAGTCGGCATTGTGCCTTTTGTAATTAATTCCGATGCAATTTCTGTGTTTCATCGTCTACAAGAAGGTCAGAGGGATTGAGTAAACCTGAAGTGAAGCAACGGAATCCATAACTAGTGTCACGGGAATGTTTCAAATCATTGTCAATAAGAAGAGTCGGTCTTCATGTACTTAAGTCGGCATTGTGCCTTTTGTATTTAATTCCGATGAAATTTCTGTGTTTCATCGTCAATAAGATGGTTCAAGGGATACAGTAATTCTGAAGTTAAGCATCGGAATCCATATCTAGTGTCACAGGAATTTTTCAAAACATAGACAGTAGGAAGAGTCAGTGTTCTTATACTTAAGTCGGCATTGTGCCTTTTGTATTTAATTCCGATGAAATTTCTGTGTTTCATCGTCAATAAGAAGGTCCAAGGGATACAGTAAACCTAAAGTGAAGCATCGGAATCTATAACTAGTGTCACAGGAATGGTTCAAAACATAGTCAGTAAGAAGAGTCAGTCTTCTTGTCCTTAAGTCGGCATTGTGCCTTTAGTATTTAATTCCGATTCAATTTCTGTGTTTCAACGTCAGTAAGAAGGTCCAAGGGATACAATAAACCTGGAGAGAAGCATCGAAACCTATAACTAGTGTCACAGGAATGGTTCAAAACGTAGACAGTAAGAAGGGTCAGACTTCTTGTACTTAAGTCGACATTGTGCCTTTTCTATTTAATTCCGATGCAATTTCTGTGTTTCATCGTCAATAAGATGGTCAAAGGGATACGGCAAACCTGGAGTGAAGCATCGGAATCTATAACTAGTGTCACAGGAATGGTTCAAAACAAAGTCAGTAAGAAGAGTCATTCTTCTTGTACTTTACTCGGCATTGTGCCTTTTATATTTAATTCCGATGCAATTTCTGTGATTCATCGTCAATAAGTAGGCCGAAGGGTTACAGAAAACTGGAGGGAAGCATCGGACTCTATAACTAGTGTCACAGAAATGGTTCAAAACATAGACAGTAGAAGAGTCAGTCTTCTTGTACTTAAGTCGGCATTGTGCCTTTTGTATTTAATTCCGATGCAATATCTGTGTTTCATCGTCAATAAGAGAGTCAGAGGGATACAGTAAACCAGATGTGAAGCATCAGAATCAATAACTAGTGTCACAGGAATGGTTCAAAACATAGTCAGTAAGAAGATTCAGTCTTCTTGTACTTAAGTCGGCATTGTGCCTTTTGTATTTAATTCTGATGCAATTTCTGTGTTTCATCGTCAATAAGAAGGTCCAAGGGATATAGTAAACCTCAAGTGAAGCATCGGAATCTATAACTAGTGTCACAGGAATGGTTCAAATCATAGTCTGTAGTAAGAGTCGGTCTTCATGTACTTAAGTTGGCATTGCGCCTTCTAATATGTAATTCCGATGCAATTTCAGTGTTTCATCGTCAATAAGAAAGTAGAAGTGATACAGTAGACCTGAAGTGAAGCATCGGAATCTATAACTAGTGTCACAGGAATGGTTCATACATAGACAGTAGGAAGAGTCAGTCTTCTTGTACTTAAGTCGTCATTGTGCATTTTCTATTTAATTCCGATGCAATTTCTGTGTTTCATCGTCTACAAAAAGGTCCAAGGCATACAGTAAACCTGAAGTGAAACATCGGAATCTATAACCAGTGTCACAGGAATGGTTCAAAACATAGGCAGTAAGAAGAGTCAGTCTTCTTGCCCTTAAGTCGGCATAGTGCCTTTTGTATTTAATTCCGATGCAATTTCTGTGTTTCTTCGTCAATAAGAAGTTCCAAGGGATACAGTAAACCTGGAGGGTAGCATCGGAATCTATAACTAGTGTCACAGGAATGGTTCAAAACATAGACAGTAAGAAGAGGCAGACTTCTTGTACATAAGTCGACTTTGTGCCTTTTCTATTTAATTCCGATGCAATTTCTGTGATGCATCGTCAATAAGAAGGTCAGAGGGATACAATAAACCTGGAGTGAAGCATCGGAATCTATAACTAGTGTCACTGGAATGGTTCAAAATATAGACAGTAAGAAGAGTCAGTCTTCTTGTACTTAAGTCGGCATTGTGCGTTTTCTATTTAATTCCGATGCAATTTCTGTGTTTCATCGTCAATAAGAAGGTCCAAAGCATACAGTAAACCTAAAGTGAAGCATCGGAATCTAAAACCAGTGTCACAGGAATGGTTCAAAACATAGCCAGTAATAAGAGTCAGTCTTCTTGTACTTAAGTCGGCATTGTGCCTTTTCTATTTAATTCCGATGCAATTTGTGTGTTTCATCGTCAATAAGAACGTCCAAGGCATACAGTAAACCTGGAGTGATGCATCGGAATCTATAACTAGTGTCACAGGAATGGTTCAAAAAATAGACAGTAAGATGAGTCAGTCTTCTTGTACGTAAGTCGGCGTTGTGCCTTTTGTATTTAATTCCGATGCAATTTCTGTGTTTCATCGTCAAAAAGATGGTCCAAGGTAAAAAGTAAAACTAAGGTGAAGCGTCGGAATCTATAACTAGTTTCTCAGGAATGGTTCAAAACATAGTCAGTAGGAGGAGTCAGTCTTCTTGTACTTAAGTCTTCATTGTGCCTTTTCCATTTAATTCCGATGCTAATTCTGTGTTTCATCGTCTATAAGAAGGTCCAAGGGATACAGTTAACCTGGAGAGAAGCATCGGATTCTATAGCTAGTGTCACAGGAATGGTTCAAAACGTAGACAGTAAGAAGAGTCAGACTTCTTGTACTTAAGTCGACATTGTGCCTTTGCTATTTAATTCCGATGCAATTTCTGTGTTTCATTGTCAATAAGAAGGTCAGAGAGATACAATAAACCTAAAGTGAAGCATCCGAATCTATAACTAGTGTCACAGGAATGGTTCAAAACAAAGTCAGTAAGAAGAGTCAGTCTTCTTGTCCTTAAGTCGGCATTGTGCCATTTGCATTTAATTCCGATGCAATTTCTGTGTTTGATCGTCAGTAAGAAGGTCAGAGGGATACAGTAAACCTGAAGTGAAGAATCGGATTCTAAAACTAATGTCACAGGAATGGTTCAAAACATAGACAGAAGGAACAGTCAGTCTTCTTGTACTTAAGTCGGCATTGTGCCTTTTGTAATTAATTCCGATGCAATTTCTGTGTTTCATCGTCTACAAGAAGGTCAGAGGGATTGAGTAAACCTGAAGTGAAGCAACGGAATCCATAACTAGTGTCACGGGAATGTTTCAAATCATTGTCAATAAGAAGAGTCGGTCTTCATGTACTTAAGTCGGCATTGTGCATTTTGTATTTAATTCCGATGAAATTTCTGTGTTTCATCGTCAATAAGATGGTTCAAGGGATACAGTAATTCTGAAGTTAAGCATCGGAATCCATAACTAGTGTCACAGGAATTTTTCAAAACATAGACAGTAGGAAGAGTCAGTGTTCTTATACTTAAGTCGGCATTGTGCCTTTTGTATTTAATTCCGATGCAATTTCTGTGTTTCATCGTCAATAAGAAGGTCCAAGGGATACAGTAAACCAGAAGTGAAGCATCGGAATCTACAACTAGTGTCACAGGATTGGTTCAAGACATAGACAGTAAGAAGAGCCAGTCTTCTTGTACTTAAGTCGGCATTGTGCCTTTTCTATTTAATTCCGATGAAATTTCTGTGTTTCATCGTCAATAAGAAGGTCAGAGGGATACAGTAAACCTGAAGTGAAGCATCGGAATCTATAACTAGTGTCACAGGAATGGTTCAAAACATAGTCAGTAAGAAGAGTCAGTCTTCTTGTCCTTAAGTCGGCATTGTGCCTTTAGTATTTAATTCCGATTCAATTTCTGTGTTTCATCGTCAGTAAGAAGGTCCAAGGGATACAATAAACCTGGAGAGAAGCATCGAACCCTATAACTAGTGTCACAGGAATGGTTCAAAACGTAGACAGTAAGAAGAGTCAGACTTCTTGTACTTAAGTCGACATTGTGCCTTTTCTATTTAATTCCGATGCAATTTCTGTGTTTCATTGTCAATAAGAAGGTCAGAGGGATACAATAAACCTGAAGTGAAGCATCGGAATCTATAACTAGTGTCACAGGAATGGTTCAAAACAAAGTCAGTAAGAAGAGTCAGTCTTCTTGTCCTTAAGTCGGCATTGTGCCATTTGCATTTAATTCCGATGCAATTTCTGTGTTTCATCGTCAGTAAGAAGGTCCAAGGGATGCAGTAAACCTGGAGTGAGGCATCGGAATCTATTACTAGTGTCACAGGATTGGTTCAAAACATAGACAGTAAGAAGAGTCAGTCTTCGTGTACTTAAGTCGGCATTTTGCCTTTTGTATTTAATTCCGATGCAATTGCTGTGTTTCATCGTCAATAAGAAGGTCCAAGGGATACAGTAAACCTGAAGTGAAGCATCGGAATCTATAACTAGTGTCACAGGAATGGTTCAAAACATAGTCAGTAAGAAAAGTCAGTCTTCTTGTACTTTACTCGGCATTGTGCCTTTTATATTTAATTCCGATGCAATTTCTGTAATTCATCGTCAATAAGTAGGCCGAAGGGTTACAGAAAACTGGAGTGAAGCATCGGACTCTATAACTAGTGTCACAGAAATGGTTCAAAACATAGACAGTAGAAGAGTCAGTCTTCTTGTACTTAAGTCGGCATTGTGCCTGTTGTATTTAATTCCGATGCAAAATCTGTGTTTCATCGTCAATAAGAAGGTCCCAGAGAAACAGTATACCTGAAGTGAAGCATCGGAATCTATAACTAGTGTCACAGGAATGGTTCAAAACATAGTCAGTAAGAAGAGTCAGTCTTCTTGTCCTTAAGTCGGCATTGTGCCTTTTGTATTTAATTCCGATCCAATTTCTGTGTTTCATCGGCAATAAGATCAGAGGGATACAGTAAACCTGAAGTGAAGCTTCGGAATCTATAACTAGTGTCTTAGGAATGGTTCAAAACATAGACAGTAGGAAGAATCAGTCTTCTTGTACTTAAGTCGGCATTGTGCCTTTTGTAATTAATTCCGATGCAATTTCAGTGTTTCATCGACAACAAGAAGGTCAGAGCGATACAGTAAACTTGAAGTGAAGCATCGGAATCCAAAACTAATGTCACAGGAATGGTTCAAAGCATAGACAGTAGGAAGCGTCAGTCTTCTTGTACTTAAGTCGGCATTGTGCCTTTTGTATTTAATTCCGATGCAATATCTGTGTTTCATCGTCAATAAGAAATTCAGAGGGATACAGTAAACCAGATGTGAAGCATTAGAATCAATAACTAGTGTCACAGGAATGGTTCAAAACACAGTCAGTAAGAAGATTCAGTCTTCTTGTACTTAAGTCGGCATTGTGCCTTTTGTATTTAATTCTGATGCAATTTCTGTGTTTCATCGTCAATAAGAAGGTCCAAGGGATATAGTAAACCTCAAGTGAAGCATCGGAATCTATAACTAGTGTCACAGGAATGGTTCAAATCATTGTCAGTAGTAAGAGTCGGTTTTCATGTACTTAAGTTGGCATTGCGCCTTTTAATATGTAATTCCGATGCAATTTCAGTGTTTCATCGTCAATAAGAAAGTAGAAGTGATACAGTAGACCTGAAGTGAAGCATCGGAATCTATAACTAGTGTCACAGGAATGGTTCATACATAGACAGTAGGAAGAGTCAGTCTTCTTGTACTTAAGTCGTCATTGTGCCTTTTCTATTTAATTCCCATGCAATTTCTGTGTTTCATCGTCAATAAGAAGGTCCAAAGCATACAGTAAACCTGAAGTGAAGCATCGGAATCTATAACCAGTGTCACAGGAATGGTTCAAAACATAGCCAGTAAGAAGAGTCAGTCTTCTTGTACTTAAGTCGGCATTGTGCCTTTTCTATATAATTCCGATGCAATTTGTGTGTTTCATCGTCAATAAGAACGTCCAAGGCATACAGTAAACCTGGAGTGATGCATCGGAATCTATAACTAGTGTCACAGGAATGGTTCAAAACATAGACAGTAAGAAGAGTCAGTCTTCTTGTACTTAAGTCGACATTGTGCCATTTCTATTTAATTCCGATACAATTTCCGTGTTTCATCGTCAATAAGATGGTCCAAGGGATACAGTAAACCTGAGGTGTAGCATCGGAATCTATAGCTAGTGTCACAGGAATGGTTAAAACATAGGCAGTAAGAAGAGTCAGTCTTCTTGCCCTTAAGTCGGCATAGTGCCTTTTGCATTTAATTCCGATGCAATTTCTGTGTTTCATCGTCAATAAGAAGGTCCAAGGGATACAGTAAACCTGGAGTGTAGCATCGGAATCTATAACTAGTGTCACAGGAATGGTTCAAAACATAGACAGTAAGAAGAGTCAGTCTTCGTATACTTAAGTCGGCATTTTGCCTTTTGTATTTAATTCCGATGCAATTTCGGTGTTTCATCGTCAATAAGAAGTTCCAAGGGATACAGTAAACCTGAGGTGAAGCATCGGAATCTATAACTAGTGTCACAGGAATGGTTCAAAACATAGTCAGTAAGAAGAGTCAGACTTCTTGTACTTAAGTCGACATTGTGCCGTTTCTATTTAATTCGGATACAATTTCTGTGTTTCATTGTCAATAAGAAGGTCAGAGGGATACAATAAACCTGAAGTGAAGCATCGGAATCTGTAACTAGTGTCACAGGAATGGTTCAAACATAGACAGTAAGAAGAGTCAGTCTTCTTGTACTTAAGTCGGCATTGTGCCTTTTTTATTTAATTCCGATGCAATTTCTGCGTTTCATCGGCAATAAGGTCAGAGGGATACAGTAAACCTGAAGCGAAGCATCGGAATCTAAAACTAGTGTCATAGCAATGGTTCAAAACATAGACAGTAGGACGAGTCAGTCTTCTTGTACTTCAGTCGGCATTGTGCCTTTTGTATTTAATTCCGATGCAATTTCTGTGTTTCATCGTCAATAATTAGGTCAGAGGGATACAGTAAACCTGAAGTAAAGCATCGGAATCAAAACTAGTTTCACAGGAATGGTTCAAAGCATAGCCAGTAAGAAGAGTCAGTCTTCTTGTACTTAAGTCGGCATTGTGCCTTTTCTATATAATTCCGATGCAATTTCTGTGTTTCATCGTCAATATGAAGGTGCAAGTGATACAGTAAAATTGGAGTGAAGCATCGGAATCTATAAATAGTGTCACAGGAATGGTTCAAAACATAGACAGTAAGAAGAGTCAGTCTTCGTATACTTAAGTCGGCATTTTGCCTTTTGTATTTAATTCCGATGCAATTTCGGTGTTTCATCGTCAATAAGAAGTTCCAAGGGATACAGTAAACCTGAACTGAAGCATCGGAATCTATAACTAGTGTCACAGGAATGGTTCAAAGCATTGACAGTAGGAAGAGTCAGTCTTCTTGTACTTAAGTCGGCATTTTGCCTTTTGTATTTAATTCCGATGCAATTTCTGTGTTTCATCGTCAATAAGAAGGTCCAAGGGATTGAGTAAACCTGAAGTGAAGCAACGGAATCTATAACTAGTGTCACGGGAATGTTTCAAATCATTGTCAATAAGAAGAGTCGGTCTTCATGTACTTAAGTCGGCATTGTGCCTTTTGTATTTAATTCCGATGAAATTTCTGTGTTTCATCGTCAATAAGATGGTTCAAGGGATACAGTAAACCTGAAGTGAAGCATCGGAATCCATAACTAGTGTCACAGGAATTTTTCGAATCGTAGACAGTAGGAAGAGTCAGTGTTCTTGTACTTAAGTCGGCATTGTGCCTTTTCTATTAAATTCCGATGCAATTTCTCTGTTTCATCGTCAATAAGAAGGTCAGAGGGATACAGTAAACCTGAAGTGAAGCATCTCAATCCATAACTAGTGTCACAGGAATGGTTCAAAACATAGTCAGTAAGAAGAGTCAGTCTTCTTGTACTTAATTCGGCATTTAGCCTTTCGTATTGAATTACGATGCAATTTATGTGCTTCACCGACAATAAGAAGGTCAGAGGGATACAGTAAACCGGAAGTGAAGCATCGGAATCTATAACTAGTGTCACAGGAATGGTTCAAACGTAGACAGTAAGAAGAGTCAGTCTTCATGTACCTAAGTCGGCATTGTGGCTTTTGTATATAATTCCGATGCAATTTCTGTGTTTCATCGTCAATATGAAGGTCAGAGGTATACAGTAAACCGGAAGTGAAGCATCGGAATCTATAACTAGTGTCACAGGAATGGTTCAAAACATAGTCAGTAAGAAGAGTCAGTCTTCTTGTCCTTAAGTCGGCATTGTGCCTTTAGTATTTAATTCCGATTCAATTTCTGTGTTTCATCGTCAATAAGAAGGTCCAAGGGATACAGTAAACCTGGAGTGAAGCATCGGAATCTATAATTAGAGTCACAGTAGTGGTTCAAAACATAGACAGTAAGAGGAGTCAGTCATCTTGTACTTATTTCGGGATTGTGCCTTTTGTATTTAGTTCCGATGCAATTTCTGTTATTCAATGTCAATAAGAAGGTCCAAGGGATACAGTAAACCTGGAGTGAAGCATCGGAATCTATAACTAGTGTCACAGGAATGGTTCAAAACATAGACAGTAAGAAAAGTCAGTCTTCGTGTACTTAAGTCGGCATTTTGCCTTTTGTATTTACTTCCGATGCAATTTCTGTGTTTCATCGTCAATAAGAAATTCCAAGGTTTACAGTAAACCTGAGGTGAAGCATCGGAATCTGTAACTAGTGTCACAGGAATGGTTCAAAACATAGTCAGTAAGAAGAGTCAGTCTTCTTGTACTTAAGTCGGCATTGTACCTTTTCTATTTAATTCTGATGCAATTTCTGTGTTTCATCGTCAATAAGAAGGTCTAAGGGATACAATAAACCTGGAGAGAAGCATCGAAATCTATAACTAGTGTCACAGGAATGGTTCAAAGCGTAGACAGTAAGAAGAGTCAGACTTCTTGTACTTAAGTCGACATTGTGCCTTTTCTATTTAATTCCGATGCAATTTCTGTGTTTCATTGTCAATAAGAAGGTCAGAGGGATACAATAAACCTGAAGCTAAGCATCGGAATCTATAACTAGTGTCACAGGAATGGTTCAAAACAAAGTCAGTTAGAAGAGTCTGTCTTCTTGTCCTTAAGTAGGCATTGTGCCATTTACATTTAATTCTGATGCAATTTCTGTGTTTCATCGACAGTAAGAAGGTCCAAGGGATACAGTAAACCTGGAGTGAAGCATCGGAATCTATAACTAGTGTCACAGGATTGGTTCAAAACATAGACAGTAAGAAGAGTCAGTCTTCGTGTACTTAAGTCGGCGTTTTGCCTTTTGTATATAATTCCGATGCAATTGCTGTGTTTCATCGTCAATAACAAGGTCCATGGGATACAGTAAATCTGAAGTGAAGCATCGGAATCTATAACTAGTGTCACGGGAATGGTTCAAAACATAGTCAGTAGGAACAGTCAGTCTTCTCGTACTTTACTCGGCATTGTGCCTTTTATATTTAATTCCGATGCAATTTCTGTGATTCATCGTCAATAAGAAGGCCCAAGGGTTACAGAAAACTGGAGTGAACCGTCGGACTCTATAACTAGTGTCACAGAAATGGTTCAAAACATAGACAGTAGAAGAGTCAGTCTTCTTGTACTTAAGTCGGCATTGTGCCTTTTGTATTTAATTCCGATGCAATTTCTGTGTTTCATCGTCAACAAGAAGGTCCAAGAGAAACAGTATACCTGAAGTGAAGCATCGGAATCTATAACTAGTGTCACAGGAATGGTTCAAAACATAGTCAGTAAGAAGAGTCAGTCTTCTTGTCCTTAAGTCGGCATTGTGCCTTTTGTATTTAATTCCGATCCAATATCTGTGTTTCATCGGCAATAAGGTCAGAGGGATACAGTAAACCTGAAGTGAAGCTTCGGAATCTATAACTAGTGTCACAGGAATGGTTCAAAACATACACAGTAGGAAGAATCAGTCTTCTTGTACTTAAGTCGGCATTGTGCCTTTTGTAATTAATTCCGATGCAATTTCTGTGTTTCATCGACAATAAGAAGGTCAGAGCGATACAGTAAACTTGAAGTGAAGCATCAGAATCCAAAACTAATGTCACAGGAATGGTTCAAAACATAGACAGTAGGAAGAGTCAGCCTTCTTGTACTTAAGTCGGCATTGTGCCTTTTGTATTTAATTCCCATGCAATTTCTGTATTTCATCGTCAATAAGAAAGTCAGAGGGATACAGTGAACCAGAAGTGAAGCATCAGAATCAATAACTAGTGTCACAGGAATGGTTCAAAACATAGTCAGTAAGAAGATTCAGTCTTCTTGTACTTAAGTCGGCTTTGTGCCTTTTGTATTTAATTCTGATGCAATTTTTGTGTTTCATCGTCAATAAGAAGGTCCAAGGGATACAGTAAACCTGCAGTGAAGCATCGGAATCTATAAGTAGTGTCACAGGGACGGTACAAAGCATAGACAGTAAGATGAGTCAGTATTCTTGTACTTAAGTCGGCATTGTGCTTTTTGTATTTATTTCCGATGCAATTTCTGTGTTTCATCGTCAATATGAAGGTCCAAGGGATACAGTAAACCTCAAGTGAAGCATCGGAATCTATAACTAGTGTCACAGGAATGGTTCAAATCATAGTCAGTAGTAAGAGTCGGTCTTCATGTACTTAAGTCGGCATTGTGCCTTTTAATATGTAATTCCGATGTAATTTCAGTGTTTCATCGTCAATAAAAAGGTAGAAGGGATACAGTAAACCTGAGGTGAAGCATCGGAATCTATAACTAGTGTCACAGGAATGGTTCAAAACATAGTCAGTAAGAAGAGTCAGTCTTCTTGTACTTAAGTCGGCATTGTACCTTTCCTATATAATTCTGATGCAATTTCTGTGTTTCATCGTCAATAACAAGGTCCAAGGGATACAGTAAACCTGGAGTGAAGCTTCGGAATCTGCAACTAGTGTCAATGGAATGGTTCAAAACATAGTCAGTAAGAAGAGTCAGTCTTCTTGTACTTAAGTCGGCATTGTGCCTTTTGTATTTAATTTCGATGCAATTTCTGTGTTTCATCGTCAATAAGAAGGTCGGAGGGATACAGTAAACCTGAAGTGAAGCATCGGAATCTATAGCTAGTGTCACAGGAATGGTTCAAATCATAGACAGTAGTAAGAGTCAGTCTTCTTGTACTCAAGTCGGCATTGTGTCTTTTGTATTTAATTCCGATGCAATTTCTGTGTTTCGTCATCAATAAAAAGGTCAGAGGGATACAGTAAACCTGAAGTGAGGCATCGGAATCCAAAACTAGTGTCACAGGAATGGTTCAAAACATAGACAGTAGGAAGAGTCAGTCTTCTTGTACGTAAGTCGGCATTGTGCCTTTTGTATTTAATTCCGATGCAATTTCTGTGTTTCATCGGCAATAAGATCAGAGGGATACAGTAAACCTGAAGTGAGGCTTCGGAATCTATAACTAGTGTCACAGGAATGGTTCAAAACGTAGACAGTAAGAAGAGTCAGACTTCTTGTACTTAAGTCGACATTGTGCCTTTTCTATTTAATTCCGATGCAATTTCTGTGTTTCATCGTCAATATGTAGATCAGAGGTGTACAGTAAACCGGAAGTGAAGCATCGGAATCTATAACTAGTGTCACAGGAATGGTTCAAAACATAGTCAGTAAGAAGAGTCAGTCTTCTTGACCTTAAGTCGACATTGTGACTTTAGTATTTAATTCCGATTCAATTTCTGTGTTTCATCGTCAATAAGAAGGTGCAAGGGATACAGTAAACCTGGCGTGAAGCATCGGAATCTATAATTAGAGTCACAGTAGTGGTCAAAACATAGACAGTAAGAAGAGTCAGTCATCTTGTACTTATTTCGGGATTGTGCCTTTTGTATTTAGTTCCGATGCAATTTCTGTTTTTCATCGTCAATAAGAAGGTCCAAGGGATACAGTAAACCTGGAGTGAAGCATCGGAATCTATAACTAGTGTCACAGGAATGGTTCAAAACATAGACAGTAAGAAAAGTCAGTCTTCGTGTACTTAAGTCGGCATTTAGCCTTTTGTATTTACTTCCGATGCAATTTCTGTGTTTCATCGTCAATAAGAAATTCCAAGGTTTACAGTAAACCTGAGGTGAAGCATCGGAATCTATAACTAGTGTCACAGGAATGGTTCAAAACATAGTCAGTACGAAGAGTCAGTCTTCTTGTACTTAAGTCGGCATTGTACTTTTTCTATTTAATTCTGATGCAATTTCTGTGTTTCATCGTCAATAAGAAGGTCCAAGGGATACAATAAACCTGGAGAGAAGCATCGAAACCTATAACTAGTGTCACAGGAATGGTTCAAAACGTAGACAGTAAGAAGAGTCAGACTTCTTGTACTTAAGTCGACATTGTGCCTTTTCTATTTAATTTCGATGCAATTTCTGTGTTTCATTGTCAATAAGAAGGTCAGAGGGATACAATAAACCTGAAGTGAAGCATCGGAATCTATAACTAGTGTCACAGGAATGGTTCAAAACAAAGTCAGTAAGAAGAGTCAGTCTTCTTGTCCTTAAGTAGGCATTGTGCCATTTGCATTTAGTTCCGATGCAATTTCTGTGTTTCATCGTCAGTAAGAAGGTCCAAGTGATGCAGTAAACCTGGAGTGAGGCATCGGAATCTATAACTAGTGTCACAGGATTGGTTCAAAACAAAGACAGTAAGAAGAGTCAGTCATCATGTACTTAAGTCGGCATTTTGCCTTTTGTATTTAATTCCGATGCAATTGCTGTGTTTCATCGTCAATAACAAGGTCCATGGGATACAGTAAACCTGAAGTGAAGCATCGGAATCTATAACTAGTGTCACAGGAATGGTTCAAAACATAGTCAGTCAGAAGAGTCAGTCTTCTTGTACTTTACTCGGCATTGTGCCTTTTATATTTAATTCCGATGCAATTTCTGTGATTCATCGTCAATAAGTAGGCCGAAGGGTTACAGAAAAGTGGAGTGAAGCATCGGACTCTATAACTAGTGTCACAGAAATGGTTCAAAACATAGACAGTAGAAGAGTCAGTCTTCTTGTACTTAAGTCGGCATTGTGCCTGTTGTATTTAATTCCGATGCAATTGCTGTGTTGCATCGTCATTAAGAAGGTCCAAGAGAAACAGTATACCTGAAGTGAAGCATCGGAATCTATAACTAGTGTCACAGGAATGGTTCAAAACATAGTCAGTAAGAAGAGTCAGTCTTCTTGTCCTTAAGTCGGCATTGTGCCTTTTGTATTTAATTCCGATCCAATTTCTGTGTTTCATCGGCAATAAGATCAGAGGGATACAGTAAACCTGAAGTGAGGCTTCGGAATCTATAACTAGTGTCACAGGAATGGTTCAAAACATAGACAGTAGGAAGAATCAGTCTTCTTGTACTCAAGTCGGCATTGTGCCTTCTGTAATTAATTCCGATGCAATTTCTGTGTTTCATCGACAACAAGAAGGTCAGAGCGATACAGTAAACTTGAAGTGAAGCATCGGAATCCAAAACTAATGTCACAGGAATGGTTCAAAACATAGACAGTAGGAAGAGTCAGTCTTCTTGTACTTAAGTCGGCATTGTGCCTCTTGTATTTAATTCCGATGCAATTTCTTTGTTTCATCGTCAATAAGAAAGACAGAGGGATACTGTAAACCAGATGTGAAGCATCAGAATCAATAACTAGTGTCACAGGAATGGTTCAAAACATAGTCAGTAAGAAGATTCAGTCTTCTTGTACTTAAGTCGGCATTGTGCCTTTTGTATTTAATTCTGATGCAATTTCTGTGTTTCATCGTCAATAAGAAGGTCCAAGGGATATAGTAAACCTCAAGTGAAGCATCGGAATCTATAACTAGTGTCACAGGAATGGTTCAAATCATAGTCAGTAGTAAGAGTCGGTCTTCATGTACTTAAGTCGGCATTGCGCCTTTTAATATGTAATTCCGATGCAATTTCAGTGTTTCATCGTCAATAAGAAGGTAGAAGTGATACAGTAGACCTGAAGTGAAGCATCGGAATCTATAACTAGTGTCACAGGAATGGTTCAAACATAAACAGTAGGAAGAGTCAGTCTTCTTGTACTTAAGTCGGCATTGTGCCTTATCTATTTAATTCCGATGCAATTTCTGTGTTTCATCGTCAATAAGAAGGTCCAAAGCATACAGTAAACCTTAAGTGAAGCATCTGAATCTATAACCAGTGTCACAGGAATGGTTCAAAACATAGACAGTAAGAAGAGTCAGACTTCTTGTACATAAGTCGACTTTGTGCCTTTTCTATTTAATTCCGATGCAACTTCGGTGTTTCATCGTCAATAAGAAGTTCCAAGGGATACAGTAAACCTGAGGTGAAGCATCGGAATCTATAACTAGTGACACAGGAATGGTTCAAACATAGTCAGTAAGAAGAGTCAGTCTTCTTGTACTTAAGTCGGCATTGTACGTTTTCTAATTAATTCCGATGCAATTTCCGTGTTTCATCGTCAATAAAAAGGTCCAAGGGATACAGTAAACCTGAGGTGAAGCATCGGAATCTATAGCTAGTGTCACAGGAATGGTTCAAAACATAGGCAGTAAGAAGAGTCAGTCTTTTTGCCCTTAAGTCGGCATAGTGCCTTTTGTATTTAATTCCGATGCAATTTCTGTGTTTCATCGTCAATAACAAGGTCCAAGGGATACAGTAAACCTGGAGTGAAGCATCGGAATCTATAACTAGTGTCACAGGAATCGTTCAAAACGTAGACAGTAAGAAGAGTCAGACTTCTTGTACTTAAGTCGACATTGTGCCTTTTCTATTTAATTTCGATGCAATTTCTGTGTTTCATCGGCAATAAGATCAGAGGGATACAGTAAACCTGAAGTGTTGTTGTTGTTGTGGTCTTCAGTCCTGAGACTGGTTTGATGCAGCTCTCCATGCTACTCTATCCTGTGCAAGCTTTTTCATCTCCCAGTACCTACTGCAACCTACATCCTTCTGAATCTGCTTAGTGTATTCATCTCTTGGTCTCCCCGTACGATTTTTACCCTCCACGCTGCCCTCCAATACTAAATTGGTGATCCCTTGATGCCTCAGAACATGTCCTACCAACCGATCCCTTCTTCTGGTCAAGTTGTGCCACAAACTTCTCTTCTCCCCAATCCTATTCAATACTCCCTCATTAGTTATGTGATCTACCCATCTAATCTTCAGCATTCTTCTGTAGCACCACATTTCGAAAGCTTCTATTCTCTTCTTGTCCAAACTATTTATCGTCCATGTTTCACTTCCATACATGGCTACACTCCATACGAATACTTTCAGAAATGACTTCCTGACACTTAAATCAATACTGGATGTTAACCAATTTCTCTTCTTCAGAAACGCTTTCCTTGCCATTGCCAGCCTACATTTTATATCCTCTCTACTTCGACCATCATCAGTTATTTTGCTCCCCAAATAGCAAAACTTCTTTACTACTTTAAGTGCCTCATTTCCTAATCTAATTCCCTCAGCATCACCCGACTTAATTAGACTACATTCCATTATCCTTGTTTTGCTTTTGTTGATGTTCATCTTATATCCTCCTTTCAAGACACTGTCCATTCCATTCAACTGCTCTTCCAAGTCCTTTGCTGTCTCTGACAGAATTACAATGTCATCGGCAAACCTCAAAGCTTTTATTTCTTCTCCATGAATTTTAATACCTACTCCGAATTTTTCTTTTGTTTCCTTTACTGCTTGCTCAATATACAGATTGAACAACATCGGGGACAGGCTACAACCCTGTCTTACTCCCTTCCCAACCACTGCTTCCCTTTCATGTCCCTCGACTCTTATAACTGCCATCTGGTTTCTGTACAAATTGTAAATAGAATTCGCTCCCTGTATTTTACCCCGGCCACCTTTAGAATTTGAAAGAGAGTATTCCAGTCAACATTGTCAAAAGCTTTCTCTAAGTCTACAAATGCTAGAAACGTAGATTTGCCTTTCCTTAATCTTTCTTCTAAGATAAGTCGTAAGGTCAGTATTGCCTCACGTGTTCCAGTGTTTCTACGGAATCCAAACTGATCTTCCCCGAGGTTGGCTTCTACTAGTTTTTCCATTCGTCTGTAAAGAATTCGTGTTAGTATTTTGCAGCTGTGACTTATTAAGCTGATAGTTCGGTAATTTTCACATCTGTCAACACCTGCTTTCTTTGGGATTGGAATTATTATATTCTTCTTGAAGTCGGAGGGTATTTCACCTGTTTCATACACCTTGCTCACCAGATGGTAGAGTTTTGTCAGAACTGGCTCTCCCAAGGCCGTCAGTAGTTCCAATGGAATATTGTATACTCCGGGGGCCTTGTTTCGACTCAGGTCTTTCAGTGCTCTGTCAAACTCTTCACGCAGTATCACATCTCCCATTTCATCTTCATCTACATCCTCTTCCATTTCCATAATATTGTCCTCAAGTACATCGCCCTTGTATAGATCCTCTATATACTCCTTCCACCTTTCTGCTTTCCCTTCTTTGCTTAGAACTGGGTTTCCATCTGAGCTCTTGATATTCATACAAGTCGTTCTCTTATCTCCAAAGGTCTCTTTAATTTTCCTGTAGGCGGTATCTATCTTACCCCTAGTGAGATAGGCCTCTACATCCTTACATCTGTCCTCTAGCCAACCCTGCTTAGCCATTTTGCACTTCCTGTCGATCTCATTTTTGAGACGTTTGTATTCCTTTTTGCCTGTTTCACTTACTGCATTTTTATATTTTCTCCTTTCATCAATTAAATTCAATATTTCTTCTGTTACCCAAGGATTTCTACTAGCCCTTGTCTTTTTACCTACCTGATCCTCTGCTGCCTTCACTACTTCATCCCTCAAAGCTACCCATTCTTCTTCTACTGTATTTATTTCCCCCATTCCTGTCAATTGCTCCCTTATGCTCTCCCTGAATCTCTGTACAACCTCTGGTTCTTTTAGTTTATCCAGGTCCCATCTCCTTAAATTCCCACCTTTTTGCAGTTTCTTCAGTTTTAATCTACAGGTCATAACCAATAGATTGTGGTCAGAGTCCACATCTGCCCCTGGAAATGTCTTACAATTTAAAACCTGGTTCCTAAATCTCTGTCTTACCATTATATAATCTATCTGATACCTTTTAGTATCTCCAGGGTTCTTCCATGTATACAACCTTCTTTCATGATCCTTAAACCAAGTGTTAGTTATGATTATGTTGTGCTCTGTGCAAAATTCTACCAGGCGGCTTCCTCTTTCATTTCTGTCCCCCAATCCATATTCACCTACTATGTTTCCTTCTCACCCTTTTCCTACACTCGAATTCCAGTCACCCATGACTATTAAATTTTCGTCTCCCTTCACAATCTGAATAATTTCTTTTATTTCATCATACATTTCTTCAATTTCTTCGTCATCTGCAGAGCTAGTTGGCATATAAACTTGTACTACTGTGGTAGGTGTGGGCTTCGTATCTATCTTGGCCACAATAATGCGTTCACTATGCTGTTTGTAGTAGCTTACCCGCATTCCTATTTTCCTATTCATTATTAAACCTACTCCTGCATTACCCCTATTTGATTTTGTGTTTATAACCCTGTAGTCACCTGACCAGAAGTCTTGTTCCTCCTGCCACCGAACTTCACTAATTCCCACTATATCTAACTTCAACCTATCCATTTCCCTTTTTAAATTTTCTAACCTACCTGCCCGATTAAGGGATCTGACATTCCATGCTCCGATCCGTAGAACGCCAGTTTTCTTTCTCCTGATAACGACATCCTCTTGAGTAGTCCCCGCCCGGAGATCCGAATGGGGGACTATTTTACCTCCGGAATATTTTACCCAAGAGGACGCCATCATCATGTAATCATACAGTAAAGCTGCATGCCCTCGGGAAAAATTACGGCTGTAGTTTCCCCTTGCTTTCAGCCGTTCGCAGTACCAGCACAGCAAGGCCGTTTTGGTTATTGTTACAAGGCCAGATCAGTCAATCATCCAGACTGTTGCCCTTGCAGCTACTGAAAAGGCTGCTGCCCCTCTTCAGGAACCACACGTTTGTCTGGCCTCTCAACAGATACCCCTCCGTTGTGGTTGCACCTACGGCACGGCTATCTGTATCGCTGAGGCACGCAAGCTTCCCCACCAACGGCAAGGTCCATGGTTCACCTGAAGTGAAGCTTCGGAATCTATAACTAGTGTCACAGGAATGGTTCAAAACATAGACAGTAGGAAGAATCAGTCTTCTTGTACTTAAGTCGGCATTGTGCCTTTTGTAATTAATTCCGATGCAATTTCTGTGTTTCATCGACAATAAGAAGGTCAGAGCGATACAGTAAACTTGAAGTGAAGCATCGGAATCCAAAACTAATGTCACAGGAATGGTTCAAAACATAGACAGTAGGAAGAGTCAGTCTTCTTGTACTTAAATCGGCATTGTGCCTTTTGTATTTAATTCCGATGCAATTTCTGTGTTTCATCGTCAATAAGAAAGTCAGAGGGATACAGTAAACCAGATGTGAAGCATCAGAATCAATAACTAGTATCACAGGAATGGTTCAAAACATAGTCAGTAAGAAGATTCAGTCTTCTTGTACTTAAGTCGGCATTGTGCTGTTTGTATTTAATTCTGATGCAATTTCTGTGTTTCATCGTCAATAAGAAGGTCCAAGGGATACAGTAAACCTGCAGTGAAGCATCGTAATCTATAAGTAGTGTCACAGGGACGGTGCAAAACATAGACAGTAAGATGAGTCAGTATTCTTGTACTTAAGTCGGCATTGTGCTTTTTGTATTTATTTCCGATGCAATTTCTGTGTTTCATCGTCAATAACAAGGTTCAAGGGATACAGTAAACCTCAAGTGAAGCGTCGGAATCTATAACAAGTGTAACAGGAATGGTTCAAATCATAGTCAGTAGTAAGAGTCGGTCTTCATGTACTTAAGTCGGCATGATGCCTTTTAATACGTAATTCCGATGCAATTTCAGTGTTTCATCGTCAATAAGAAGGTAGAAGTGATACAGTAGACCTGAAGTGAAGCATCGGAATCTATAACTAGTGTCACAGGAATGGTTCAAACATAGACAGTAGGAAGAGTCAGTCTTCTTGTACTTAAGTCGGCATTGTGCCTTTTCTATTTAATTCCGATGCAATTTCTGTGTTTCAACGTCAATAAGAAGGTCCAAGGCATACAGTAAATCTGAAGTGAAGCATCGGAATCTATAACCAGTGTCACAGGAATGGTTGAAAACATAGCCAGTAAGAGGAGTCAGTCTTCTTGTACTTAAGTCGGCATTGTGCCTTTTCTATTTAATTCCGATGCAATTTGTGTGTTTCATCGTCAATAAGAAGGTCCAAGGGATTCAGTAAACCTGGAGTGATGCATCGGAATCTTTAACTAGTGTCACAGGAATGGTTCAAAACATAGACAGTAAGAAGAGTCAGTCTTCTTGTACTTAAATCGACATTGTGCCATTTCTATTTAATTCCGATGCAATATCCGTGTTTCTTCGTCAATAAGAAGGTCCAAGGGATACAGTAAACCTGAGGTGAAGCATCGGAATCTATAGCTAGTGTCACAAGAATGGTTCAAAACATAGGCAGTAAGAAGAGTCAGTCTTCTTGCCCTTAAATCGGCATAGTGCCTTTTGTATTTAATTCCGATGCAATTTCTGTGTTTCATCGTCAATAAGAAGGTCCAAGGGATACAGTAAACCTAGAGTGTAGCATCGGAATCTATAACTAGTGTCACAGGAATGGTTCAAAACATAGACAGTAAGAAGAGTCAATCTTTGTATACTTAAGTCGGCATTTTGCATTTTGTATTTAATTCCGATGCAATTTCGGTGTTTCATCGTCAATAAGAAGTTCCAAGGGATACAGTAAACCTGAGGAGAAGCATCGGAATCTATAACTAGTGTCACAGGAATGGTTCAAAACATAGTCAGTAAGAAGAGTCAGTCCTCTTGTACTTAAGTCGGCATTGTACCCTTTCTAATTAATTCCGATGCAATATCCGTGTTTCATCGTCAATAAGAAGGTCCAAGGGATACAGTAAACCTGAGGTGAAGCATCGGAATCTATAGCTAGTGTCACAGGAATGGTTCAAAGTATAGGCAGTAAGAAGAGTCAGTCTTCTTTCCCTTAAGTCGGCATAGTGCCATTTGTATTTAATTCCGATGCAATTTCTGTGTTTCATCGTCAATAACAAGGTCCAAGGGATACAGTAAACCTGGAGTGAAGCATCGGAATCTATAACTAGTGTCACAGGAATGGTTCAAAACATAGACAGTAAGAAGAGTCAGACTTCTTGTACATAAGTCAAGTTTGTGCCTTTTCTATTTAATTCCGATGCAATTTCTGTGATGCACCGTCAATAAGAAGGTCAGAGGGATACAATAAACCTGGAGTGAAGCATCGGAATCTATAACTAGTGTCACTGGAATGGTTCAAAATATAGACAGTAAGAAGAGTCAGTCTTCTTGTATTTAAGTCGGCATTGTGCCTTTTGTATTTAATTCCGATGAAATTTCTGTGTTTCATCGTCAATAAGAAGGTCCAAGGGATACAGTAAACCTGAAGTGAAGCATCGGAATCTATAACTAGTGTCACAGGAATGGTTCAAAACAAAGTCAGTAAGAAGAGTCAGTCTTCTTGTCCTTAAGTCGGCATTGTGCCATTTGCATTTAATTCCGATGCAATTTCTGTGTTTCATCGTCAGTAAGAAGGTCCAAGGGATACAGTAAACCTGGAGTGAAGCATCGGAATCTATAACTAGTGTCACAGGATTGGTTCAAAACGTAGACAGTAAGAAGAGTCAGTCTTCGTGTACTTAAGTCGGCATTTTGCCTTTTGTATTTAATTCCGATGCAATTGCTGTGTTTCATAGTCAATAACAAGGTCCATGGGATACAGTAAACCTTAAGTGAAGCATCGGAAACTATAACTAGTGTCACAGGAATGGTTCAAAACATAGTCAGTAAGAAGAGTCAGTCTTCTTGTACTTTACTCGGCATTGTGCCTTTTATATTTAATTCCGATGCAATTTCTGTGATTCAATGTCAATAAGAAGGCCCAAGGGTTACAGAAAACTGGAGTGAAGCATCGGACTCTATAACTAGTATCACAGAAATGGTTCAAAACATAGACAGTAGAAGACTCAGTCTTCTTGTACTTAAGTCGGCATTGTGCCTTTTGTATTTAATTCCGATGCAATTTCTGTGTTTCATCATCAATAAGAAGGTCCAAGAGAAACAGTATACCTGAAGTGAAGCATCGGAATCTATAACTAGTGTCACAGGAATGGTTCAAACATAGTCAGTAAGAAGAGTCAGTCTTCTTGTCCTTAAGTCGGCATTTTGCCTTTTGTATTTAATTCCGATGCAATTTCGGTGTTTCATCGTCAATAAGAAGTTCCAAGGGATACAGTAAACCTGAGGTGAAGCATCGGAATCTATAACTAGTGACACAGGAATGGTTCAAACATAGTCAGTAAGAAGAGTCAGTCTTCTTGTACTTAAGTCGGCATTGAACGTTTTCTAATTAATTCCGATGCAATTTCCGTGTTTCATCGTCAATAAGAAGGTCCAAGGGATACAGTAAACCTGAGGTGAAGCATCGGAATCTATAGCTAGTGTCACAGGAATGGTTCAAAACATAGGCAGTAAGAAGAGTCAGTCTTTTTGCCCTTAAGTCGGCATAGTGCCTTTTGTATTTAATTCCGATGCAATTTCTGTGTTTCATCGTCAATAACAAGGTCCAAGGGATACAGTAAACCTGGAGTGAAGCATCGGAATCTATAACTAGTGTCACAGGAATCGTTCAAAACGTAGACAGTAAGAAGAGTCAGACTTCTTGTACTTAAGTCGACATTGTGCCTTTTCTATTTAATTCCGATGCAATTTCTGTGTTTCATCGGCAATTAGATCAGAGGGATACAGTAAACCTGAAGTGAAGCTTCGGAATCTATAACTAGTGTCACAAGAATGGTTCAAAACATAGACAGTAGGAAGAATCAGTCTTCTTGTACTTAAGTCGGCATTGTGCCTTTTGTAATTAATTCCGATGCAATTTCTGTGTTTCATCGACAATAAGAAGGTCAGAGCGATACAGTAAACTTGAAGTGAAGCATCGGAATCCAAAACTAATGTCACAGGAATGGTTCAAAACATAGACAGTAGGAAGAGTCAGTCTTCTTGTACTTAAATCGGCATTGTGCCTTTTGTATTTAATTCCGATGCAATTTCTGTGTTTCATCGTCAATAAGAAAGTCAGAGGGATACAGTAAACCAGATGTGAAGCATCAGAATCAATAACTAGTATCACAGGAATGGTTCAAAGCATAGTCAGTAAGAAGATTCAGTCTTCTTGTACTTAAGTCGGCATTGTGCTGTTTGTATTTAATTCTGATGCGATTTCTGTGTTTCATCGTCAATAAGAAGGTCCAAGGGATACAGTAAACCTGCAGTGAAGCATCGTAATCTATAAGAGGTGTCACTGGGACGGTACAAAACATAGACAGTAAGATGAGTCAGTATTCTTGTACTTAAGTCGGCATTGTGCCTTTTGTATTTAATTCCGATGCAATTTCTGTGTTTCATCGTCAATAAGAAAGTCAGAGGGATACAGTAAACCAGATGTGAAGCATCAGAATCAATAACTAGTATCACAGGAATGGTTCAAAGCATAGTCAGTAAGAAGATTCAGTCTTCTTGTACTTAAGTCGGCATTGTGCTGTTTGTATTTAATTCTGATGCGATTTCTGTGTTTCATCGTCAATAACAAGGTCCAAGGGATACACTAAACCTCAAGTGAAGCGTCGGAATCTATAACAAGTGTAACAGGAATGGTTCAAATCATAGTCAGTAGTAAGAGTCGGTCTTCATGTACTTAAGTCGGCATGATGCCTTTTAATATGTAATTCCGATGCAATTTCAGTGTTTCATCGTCAATAAGACGGTAGAAGTGATACAGTAGACCTGAAGTGAAGCATCGGAATCTATAACTAGTGTCACAGGAATGGTTCAAACATAGACAATAGGAAGAGTCAATCTTCTTGTACTTAAGTCGGCATTGTGCCTTTTCTATTTAATTCCGATGCAATTTCTGTGTTTCATCGTCAATAAGAAGGTCCAAGGCATACAGTAAATCTGAAGTGAAGCATCGGAATCAATAACCAGTGTCACAGGAATGGTTCAAAACATAGCCAGTAAGAGGAGTCAGTCTTCTTGTACTTAAGTCGGCATTGTGCCTTTTCTATTTAATTCCGATGCAATTTGTGTGTTTCATCGTCAATAAGAAGGTCCAAGGGATTCAGTAAACCTGGAGTTATGCATCGGAATCTTTAACTAGTGTCACAGGAATGGTTCAAAACATAGACAGTAAGAAGAGTCAGTCTTCTTGTACTTAAGTCCACATTGTGCCATTTCTATTTAATTCCGATGCAATAACCGTGTTTCTTCGTCAATAAGAAGGTCCAAGGGATACAGTAAACCTGGAGTGTAGCATCGGAATCTATAACTAGTGTCACAGGAATGGTTCAAAACATAGACAGTAAGAAGAGTCAGACTTCTTGTACATAAGTCGAGTTTGTGCCTTTTCTGTTTAATTCAGATGCAATTTCTGTGATGCACCGTCAATAAGAAGGTCAGAGGGATACAATAAACCTGGAGTGAAGCATCGGTATCTATAACTAGTGTCACTGGAATGGTTCAAAATATAGACAGTAAGAAGAGTCAGTCTTCTTGTATTTAAGTCGGCATTGTGCCTTTTGTATTTAATTCCGATGAAATTTCTGTGTTTCATCGTCAATAAGAAGGTCCAAGGGATACAGTAAACCTGAAGTGAAGCATCGGAATCTATAACTAGTGTCACAGGAATGGTTCAAATCATAGACAGTAGGAAGGGTCAGTCTTCTTGTACTTAAGTCGGCATTGTGCTTTTCGTATTTAATTCCGATGCAATTTCTGTGTTTCATCGTCAATAAGATGGTCCAAGGGATACGGCAAACCTGGAGTGAAGCATCGGAATCTATAACTAGTGTCACGGGAATGGTTCAAAACATAGACAGTAAGAGGAGTCAGCCTTCTTGTCCTTAAGTCGACTTTGTGCCATTTCTATTTAATTCCGATGCAATTTCTGTCTTTCATCGTCAATAAGATGGTCAGAGGGATACAATAAACCTGAAGTGAAGCATCAGAATCTATAACTAGTGTCACAGGAATGGTTTAAAACAGAGTCAGTAAGAAGTGTCAGTCTTCTTGTCCTTAAGTCGGCATTGTGCCTTTTGTATTTAATTCCGATGAAATTTCTGTGTTTCATCGTCAATAAGATGGTCCAAGGGATACAGTAAACCTGCAGTGTATCATCGGAATCTATAACTAGTGTCACAGGAATGGTTCAAAACATAGACAGTAAGAAAAGTCAGTCTTCGTGTACTTAAGTCGGCATTTAGCCTTTTGTATTTACTTCCGATGCAATTTCTGTGTTTCATCGTCAATAAGAAATTCCAAGGTTTACAGTAAACCTGAGGTGAAGCATCGGAATCTATAACTAGTGTCACAGGAATGGTTCAAACATAGTCAGTAAGAAGAGTCAGTCTTCTTGTACTTAAGTCGGCATTGAACCTTTTCTATTTAATTCTGATGCAATTTCTGTGTTTCATCGTCAATAACAAGGTCCAAGGGATACAGTAAACCTGGAGTGAAGCATCGCAATCTGTAACTATTGTCAATGGAATGGTTCAAAACATAGACAGTAAGAAGAGTCAGTCTTCTTGTACTTAAGTCGGCATTGTGTCTTTTGTATTTAATTCCGATGCAATTTCTGTGTTTCGTCATCAATAAGAAGGTCAGAGGGATACAGTAAACCTGAAGTGAGGCATCGGAATCCAAAACTAGTGTCACAGGAATGGTTAAAAACATAGACAGTAGAAAAAGTCAGTCTTCTTGTACGTAAGTCGGCATTGTGCCTTTTGTATTTAATTCCGATGCAATTTCTGTGTTTCATCGTCAAAAAGATGGTCCAAGGTATACGGTAAAACTAAAGTGAAGCATCGAAATCTATAACTAGTTTCACAGGAATGGATCAAAACATAGTCAGTAAGAAGAGTCAGTCTTCTTGTACTTAAGTCTTCTTTGTGCCTTTTCAATTTAATTCCGATGCTAATTCTGTGTTTCATCGTCAATAAGGAGGTCCAAGGGACACAGTATACCTGGAGAGAAGCATCGAAATCTATAACTAGTGTCACAGAAATGGTTCAAAACATAGACAGTAGACGAGGCAGTCTTCTTGTACTTAAGTCGGCATTGGCCTTTTGTATTTAATTCCGATGCAATTTCTGTGTTTCATCGTCAATAAGAAGGTCCAAGAGAAACAGTATACCTGAAGTGAAGCATCGGAATCGATAACTAGTGTCACAGAAATGGTTCAAAACATAGTCTGTAAGAAGAGTCAGTCTTCTTGTCCTTAAGTCGGCATTGTGCCTTTTGTATATAATTCCGATCCAATTTCTGTGTTTCATCGGCAATAAGGTCAGAGAGATACAGTAAACCTGAAGTGAAGCTTCGGAATCTATAACTAGTGTCACAGGAATGGTTCAAAACATAGACAGTAGGAAGAATCAGTCTTCTTGTACTTAAGTCGGCATTGTGCCTTTTGTAATTAATTCCGATGCAATTTCTGTGTTTCATCGACAATAAGAAGGTCAGAGCGATACAGTAAATTTGAAGTGAAGCATCGGAATCCAAAACTAATGTCACAGGAATGGTTCAAACATAGACAGTAGGAAGAGTCAGTCTTCTTGTACTTAAGTCGGCATTGTGCCTTTTGTATTTAATTCCGATGCAATTTCTGTGTTTCATCGTCAATAAGAAAGTCAGAGGGATACAATAAACCAGATGTGAAGCATCTGAAACAATAACTAGTGTCACAGGAATGATTCAAAACATAGTCAGTAAGAAGATTCAGTCTTCTTGTACTTAAGTCGGCATTGTGCCTTTTGTATTTAATTCTGATGCAATTTCTTTGTTTCATCGTCAATAAGAGGGTCCAAGGGATACAGTAAACCTGCAGTGAAGCATCGGAATCTATAAGTAGTGTCACAGGGACGGTACAAATCATAGACAGTAAGATTGAGTCAGTATTCTTGTACTTAAGTCGGCATTGTGCTTTTTGTATTTATTTCCGATGCAATTTCTGTGTTTCATCGTCAATAAGAAGGTCCAAGGGATACAGTAAACCTCAAGTGAAGCATCAGAATCTATAATTAGTGTCACCAGGAATGGTTCAAATCATAGTCAGTAGTAAGAGTCGGTCTTCATGTACTTAAGTCGGCATTGTGCCTTTTAATATGTAATTCCGATGCAATTTCAGTGTTTCATCGTCAATAAGAAGGTTAGAAGGGATACAGTAGAACTGAAGTGAAGCATCGGAATCAATAACTAGTGTCACATGAATGGTTTAAAACATAGACAGTAGGAAGAGTCAGTCTTCTTGTACTTAAGTCGGCATTGTGCCTTTTCTATTTAATTCCGATGCAATTTCTGTGTTTCATCGTCAATAAGAAGGTCCAAGGGATACAGAAAACCTGGAGTGAAGCATCGGAAACTATAGCTAGTGTCACAGGAATGGTTCAAATCATTGACAGCAAGAAGAGTCAGTCTTCTTGTACTTACGTCGCATTGTGGCTTTTCTATTTAATTCCGATGCAATTTCTGTGTTTCATCATCAATAAGAAGGTCCAACGGATACAGTTAAACCTGGAGTGAAGCATCGGAGTCTATAACTAGTGTCAAAGGACTGGTTCAAAAATAGGCAGTAAGAAGAGTCAGTCTCCTTGAACTTAATTCGGCATTGTGCCTTCTGTATTTAATTCCGATGCAATTTCTGTGTTTCATCGTCAATAAGAAGGTCAGAGGGATACAGTAAACCTGAAGTGAAGCATCGGAATCCATAACTAGTGTCACAGGAATGGTTCAAAGCATAGTCAGAAAGGAGAGTCAGTCTTCTTGTACTTAAGTCGGCATTGTGCCTTTGTATTTAATTCCGATTCAATTTTCTGTGCTTCATCGTCAATAGGAAGGTCCAAGGGATACAGTAAACCTGAGGTGAAGCATCGGAATCTATAACTAGTTTCACAGGAATGGTTCAAAACATAGTCAGTAAGAAGAGTCAGTCGTCTTGTACTTAAGTTGGCATTGTGCCTTTTCTATTTCATTCCGATGCAATTTCTGTGTTTCATCGTCAATAAGGTCAGAGGGATACAGTAATCCTGAAGTGAAGCATCGGAATCTATAACTAGTGTCACAGGAATGGTTCAAAAACATTGACAGTAGGAAGAGTCAGTCTTCTTGTACTTAAGACGGCATTTTGCCTTTTGTATTTAATTCCGATGCAATTTCTGTGTTTTATCGTCAATAAGAAGGTCCAAGGCATACAGTAAACCTGAGGTGAAGCATCGGAATCTATAGCTAGTGTCACAGGAATGGTTCAATACATAGTCAGTAAGAAGAGTCAGCCCTTCTTGTCCTTAAGTCGTCATTGTGACTTTTGTATTTAATTCCGATGCAATTTCTGTGTTTCATCATCAATAAGAAGGTCCAAGGGATACAGTAAACCTGGAGTGAAGCATCGGGATCTGTAACTAGTGTCACAGGAATCGTTCAAATCATAGTCAGTAAGAAGAGTCAGTCTTCTTGTACTTAAGTCGGCATAGCGCATTATCTATTTAATTCCGATGCAATTTGTGTGTTTCATCGTCAATAAGAAGGTCCAAGGGATACAGTAAACCTGGAGTCAACCATCGGAATCTATAACTAGTGTCAATGGTATGGTTCAAAACATAGACAGTAAGAAGAGTCAGTGTTCTTGTACTTAAGTCGGCATTGTGCATTTTGTATTTAATTCCGATGCAATTTCTGTGTTTCATCGTCAATAAGAGGGTCAGAGGGATACACTAAACCTGAAGTGAAGCATCGGAATTCATAACTAGTGTCACAGGAATGGTTCAAAGCATAGTCAGAAAGGAGGGTCAGTCTTTTTGTACTTAAGTCGGCATTGTGCCTTTTGTATTTAATTCCGATGCAATTTCTGTGTTTCATCGTCAATAGGAAGGTCCAAGGGATACAGTAAACCTGAGGTGAAGCATCGGAATCTATAACTAGTTTCACAATAATGGTTCAAAACATAGTCAGTAAGAAGAGTCAGTCTTCTTGTACTTAAGTTGGCATTGTGCCTTTTCTACTTAATTCCGATGCAATTTCTGTGTTTCATCGTCAATAAGAATGTCCAAGGGATACAGTAAACCTGAAGTGTAGCATCGGAATCTATAACTAGTGTCACAGGAATGGTTCAAAACATAGAGAGTAAGAAGAGTCAGTCTTCTTGTACATACGTCGGCATAGTGCCTTTTCTATTTAATTCCGATGCAATTTGTGTGTTTCATCGTCAATAAGAAGGTCCAAGGGATACAGTAAACCTGGAGTGTAGCATCGGAATCTATAGCTAGTGTCACAGGAATGGATCAAAGCATAGACAGTAAGAAGAGTCAGTCTTCGTGTACTTAAGTCGGCACTGTGCCTTTTGTATTTAATTCCGATGCAATTTCTGTGTTTTATCGTCATTAAGAAGGTCCAAGGCATACAGTAAACCTGAGGTGAAGCATCGTAATCTATAACTAGTGTCACAGGAATGGTTCAAAACATAGACAGTAAGAAGAGTCAGTCTCCTTGTACTTAATTCTGCACTGTGCGTTTTGTATTTAATTCCGATGCAATTTCTGTGTTTCATCGTCAATAAGAATGTCCAAGGGATACAGTAAACCTGAAGTGTAGCATCGGAATTTATAACTAGTGTCACAGGAATGGTTCAAAACATAGTCAGTAAGAAGAGTCAGTCTTCTTGTACTTAAGTCGGCATTGTGCCATTTCTATTTAATTCCGATGCAATTTCTGTGTTTAATCGTCAATAAGAAGGACCAAGGGATACAGTAAACCTGGAGTGAAGCATCGGAGTCTATAACTAGTGTCACAGGACTGGTTCAAAAATAGACAGTAAGAAGAGTCAGTCTTCTTGAACTTAATTCGGCATTGTGCCTATTGTATTCAATTCCGATGCAATTTCTGTGTTTCATCGTCAATAAGAAGGTCCAAGGGATACAGTAAACCTGGAGCGTAGAATCGGAATCTATAACTAGTGTCACAGGAATAGTTCAAAACATAGACAGTAAGAAGAGTCAGTCTTCGTGTACTTAAGTCAGCTTTTTGCCTTTTGTATTTAATTCCGATGCAATTTCTGTGTTTCACCGTCAATAAGAATGTCCAAGGGATACGGTGAACCTGAAGTGTAGCATCGGAATTTATAACTAGTCTCACACGAATGGTTCATAACATAGTCAGTAAGAAGAGTCAGTCTTCTTGTACTTAAGTCGTCATTGTGCCTTTTCTATTTAATTCCAATGCAATTTCTGTGTTTAATCGTCAATAAGAAGGACCAAGGGATACAGTAAACCTGGAGTGAAACATCGGAGTCTATAACTAGTGTCACAGGACTGGTTCAAAAATAGACAGTAAGAAGAGTCAGTCTTCTTGATCTTAATTCGGCATTGTGCCTTTTGTATACAATTCCGATGCAATTTCTGTGTTTCATCGCCAATAAGAAGGTCAGAGGGATACAGTAAACCTGAAGTGAAGCATCGGAATCCATAACTAGTGTCACAGGAATGGTTCAAAACATAGTCATTAAGAAGAGTCAGTCTTCTTGTACTTAAGTCGTCATTGTGCCTTTTGTATTTAATTCCGATGCAATTTCTGTGTTTCATCGTCAATAAGAAGGTCCAAGGGATACAGAAAACCTGGAGTGAAGCATCGGAATCTGTAACTAGTGTCACAGGAATGGTTCAAATCATAGACTGTAAGAAGAGTCAGTCTTCGTGCACTTCAGTCGGCATTTTGCCTTTTGTATTTAATTCCGATGCAATTTTTGTGTTTCATAGTCAATAAGAAGGTCCAAGGGATACAGTGAACCTGAAGTGAAGCATCGGGATATATAACTAGTGTCACAGGAATCGTTCAAATCATAGTCAGTACGAAGAGTCAGTCATCTTGTACATAAGTCGGCATAGTGCCTTTTCTATTTAATTCCGATGCAATTTGTGTGTTTCATCGTCAATAAGAAGGTCCAAGGGATACAGTAAACCTGGAGTGAAGCATCGGAATCTGTAACTAGTGTCAATGGTATGGTTCAAAACATGGACGGTAAGAAGAGTCAGTCTTCTTGTACTTAAGTCGGCATTGTGCCTTTTGGATTTAATTACGATGCAATGTCTGTGTTTCATCGTCAATAAGAAGGTCCAAGGGATACAGTAAACCTGGAGTGTAGCATCGGAATCTATAGCTAGTGTCACAGGAATGGTTCAAACATAGTCAGTAAGAAGAGTCAGTCTTCTTGTACTTAAGTCGGCATTGTGCCATTTCTATTTAATTCCGATGCAATTTCTGTGTTTAATCGTCAATAAGAAGGACCAAGGGATACTGTAAACCTGGAGTGAAGCATCGGAGTCTATAACTAGTGTCACAGGACTGGTTCAAAAATAGACAGTAAGAAGAGTCAGTCTTCTTGAACTTAATTCGGCATTGTGCCTTTTGTATTCAATTCCGATGCAATTTCTGTGTTTCATCGTCAATAAGAAGGTCCAAGGGATACAGTAAACCTGGAGCGTAGCATCGGAATCTATAACTAGGGTCACAGGAATAGTTCAAAACATAGACAGTAAGAAGAGTCAGTCTTCGTGTACTTAAGTCAGCTTTTTGCCTTATGTATTTAATTCCGATGCAATTTCTGTGTTTCATCGTCAATAAGAAGGTCCAAGGGATACAGTAAACCTGAGGTGAAGCATCGGAATCAATAACTAGTGTCACAGGAATGGATCAAAACATAGTCAGTAAGAAGATTCAGTCTTCTTGTACTTAAGTCGGCATTGTACCTTTTGTATTTAATTCCGATGCAATTTCTGTGTTTCATCATCAATAAGAAGGTCCACGGGATACAGTGAACTTGGAGTGAAGCATCGGAATCTATAACTAGTGTCAATGGAATATTTCAAAGCATAGACAGTAAGAAGAGTCAGTCTCCTTGTACTTAATTCTGCACTGTGCCTTTTGAATTTAATTCCGATGCAATTTCTGTGTTTCATCGTCAATAAGAATGTCCAAGGGATACAGTGAACCTGAAGTGTAGCATCGGAATTTATAACTAGTGTCACACGAATGGTTCATAACATAGTCAGTAAGAAGAGTCAGTCTTCTTGTACTTAAGTCGGCATTGTGCCTTTTCTATTTAATTCCGATGCAATTTCTGTGTTTAATCGTCAATAAGAAGGACCAAGGGATACAGTAAACCTGGAGTGAAGCATCGGAGTCTATAACTAGTGTCACAGGACTGGTTCAAAAATAGACAGTAAGAAGAGTCAGTCTTCTTTATCTTAATTCGGCATTGTGCCTTTTGTATACAATTCCGATGCAATTTCTGTGTTTCATCGCCAATAAGAAGGTCAGAGGGATACAGTAAACCTGAAGTGAAGCATCGGAATCCATAACTAGTGTCACAGGAATGGTTCAAAACATAGTCAGTAAGAAGAGTCAGTCTTCTTGCACTTAAGTCGGCATTGTGCCTTTTGTATTTAATTCCGATGCAATTTCTGTGTTTCATCGTCAATAAGAAGGTCAATACAGAAAACCTGGAGTGAAGCATCGGAATCTGTAACTAGTGTCACAGGAATGGTTCAAATCATAGACTGTAAGAAGAGTCAGTCTTCGTGCACTTCAGTCGGCATTTTGCCTTTTGTATTTAATTCCGATGCAATTTTTGTGTTTCATAGTCAATAAGAAGGTCCAAGGGATACAGTGAACCTGAAGTGAAGCATCGGGATATATAACTAGTGTCACAGGAATCGTTCAAATCATAGTCAGTACGAAGAGTCAGTCATCTTGTACTTAAGTCGGCATAGTGCCTTTTCTATTTAATTCCGATGCAATTTGTGTGTTTCATCGTCAATAAGAAGGTCCAAGGGATACAGTAAACCTGGAGTGAAGCATCGGAATCTGTAACTAGTGTCAATGGTATGGTTCAAAACATGGACGGTAAGAAGAGTCAGTCTTCTTGTACTTAAGTCGGCATTGTGCCTTTTGGATTTAATTACGATGCAATGTCTGTGTTTCATCGTCAATAAGAAGGTCCAAGGGATACAGTAAACCTGGAGTGTAGCATCGGAATCTATAGCTAGTGTCACAGGAATGGTTCAAACATAGTCAGTAAGAAGAGTCAGTCTTCTTGTACTTAAGTCGGCATTGTGCCATTTCTATTTAATTCCGATGCAATTTCTGTGTTTAATCGTCAATAAGAAGGACCAAGGGATACAGTAAACCTGGAGTGAAGCATCGGAGTCTATAACTAGTGTCACAGGACTGGTTCAAAAATAGACAGTAAGAAGAGTCAGTCTTCTTGAACTTAATTCGGCATTGTGCCTTTTGTATTCAATTCCGATGCAATTTCTGTGTTTCATCGTCAATAAGTAGGTCCAAGGGATCCAGTAAACCTGGAGTGTAGCATCGGAATCTGTAACTAGTGTCACAGGAATAGTTCAAAACATAGACAGTAAGAAGAGTCAGTCTTCGTGTACTTATGTCGGCATTTTGCCTTTTGTATTTAATTCCGATGCAATTTCTGTGTTTAATCGTCAATAACAAGTTCCAAGGGATACAGTAAACCTGGAGTGAAGCATCGGAATCTATAACTAGTGTCAATGGAATGGTTCAAAACATAGACAGTAAGAACAGTCAGTCTTCTTGTACTTAAGTCGGCATTGTGCCTTTTGTATTTAATTCCGATGCAGTTTCTGTGTTTCATCGTCAATAAGAAGGTCAGAGGCGTACAGTAAACCTGAAGTGAAGCATCGGAATCTATAGCTAGTGTCACAGGAATGGTTCAAAACATAGTCAGTAAGAAGAGTCAGTCTTCTTGTCCTTAAGTCGTCATTGTGCCTTTTGTATTTAATTCCGATGCAATTTCTGTGTTTCATCATCAATAAGAAGGTCCAACGGATACAGTAAACCTGGAGTGAAGCATCGGAGTCTATAACCAGTGTCAAAGATCTGGTTCAAAAATAGGCAGTAAGAAGAGTCAGTCTACATGAACTTAATTCGGCATTGTGCCTTCTGTATTTAATTCCGATGCAATTTCTGTGTTTCATCGTCAATAAGAAGGTCAGAGGGATACAGTAAACCTAAAGTGAAGCATCGGAATCCATAACTAGTGTCACAGGAATGGTTCAAAGCATAGTCAGAAAGGAGAGTCAGTCTTCCTGTACTTAAGTCGGCATTGTGCCTTTTGTATTTAATTCCGATTCATTTTCTGTGTTTCATCGTCAATAGGAAGGTCCAATGGATACAGTAAACCGGAGGTGAAGCATCGGAATCTATAACTAGTTTCACAGGAATGGTTCAAAACATAGTCAGTAAGAAGAGTCAGTCGTCTTGTACTTAAGTTGGCATTGTGCCTTTTCTATTTCATTCCGATGCAATTTCTGTGTTTCATCGTCAATAAGGTCAGAGGGATACAGTAATCCTGAAGGGAAGCATCGGAATCTATAACTAGTGCCACAGGAATGGTTCAAAACATAGACATTAAGAAGAGTCAGTCTCGTTGTACTTAATTCTGCACTGTGCCTTTTGTATTTAATTCCGATGCAATTTCTGTGTTTCATTGTCAATAAGAAGGTCCAAGGGATACAGTAAACCTGGAGTGAAGCATCGGAATCTATAACTAGTGTCACAGGTATGGTTCAAAACATAGACAGTAAGAAGAGACAGTCTTCTTGTACTTACGTCGGCATAGTGCCTTTTCTATTTAATTCCGATGCAATTTGTGTGTTTCATCGTCATTAAGAAGGTCCAAGGGATACAGTAAACCTGGAGTGTAGCATCGGAATCTATAACTAGTGTCACAGGAATGGTTCAAAACATAGACAGTAAGAAGAGTCAGTCTTCGTGTACTTAAGTCGGCATTTTGCCTTTTGTGTTTAATTCCGATGCAATTTCTGTGTTTTATCGTCAATAAGAAGGTCCAAGGCATACAGTAAACCTGAGGTGAAGCATCGGAACCTATAACTAGTGTCACAGGAATGGTTCAAAACATAGTCAGTAAGAAGAGTCAGTCTTCTTGTACTTAAGTCGGCATTGTACCTTATCTAATTAATTCCGATGCAATTTCTGTGTTTCATCGTCAATAACAAGGTCCAAGGGATACAGTAAACCTGGAGTGAGGCATCGGAATCTATAACTAGTGTCAATGGAATATTTCAAAACATAGACAGTAAGATGAGTCAGTCTTCTTGTACTTAAGTCGGCATTGTGCCTTTTGTATTTAATTCCGATGCAGTTTCTGTGTTTCATCGTCAATAAGAAGGTCAGAGGGGTACAGTAAACCTGAAGTGAAGCATCGGAATCTATAGCTAGTGTCACAGGAATGGTTCAATACATAGTCAGTAAGAAGAGTCAGCCTTCTTGTCCTTAAGTCGTCATTGTGCCTTTTGTATTCAATTCCGATGCAATTTCTGTGTTTCATCATCAATAAGAAGGTCCAAGGGATACAGTAAACCTGGAGTGAAGCATCGGAATCTATAACTAGTGTCACAGGAATGGTTCAAAACATAGACAGTAAGAAGAGTCAGTCTCCTTGTACTTAATTCTGCACTGTGCCTTTTGTACTTAATTCCGATGCAATTTCTGTGTTTCATCGTCAATAAGAAGGTCCAAGGGATACAGTAAACCTGAAGTGAAGCATCGGGATCTGTAACTAGTGTCACAGGAATCGTTCAAATCATAGTCAGTAAGAAGAGTCAGTCTTCTTGTACTTAAGTCCGCATAGCGCCTTATCTATTTAATTCCGATGCAATTTGTGTGTTTCATCGTCAATAAGAAGGTCCAAGGGATACAGTAAACCTGGAGTCAACCATCGGAATCTATAACTAGTGTCAATGGTATGGTTCAAAACATAGACAGTAAGAAGAGTCAGTGTTCTTGTACTTAAGTCGGCATTGTGCCTTTTGTATTTAATTCCGATGCAATTTCTGTGTTTCATCGTCAATAAGAGGGTCAGAGGGATACACTAAACCTGAAGTGAAGCGTCGGAATTCATAACTAGTGTCACAGGAATGGTTCAAAGCATAGTCAGAAAGGAGAGTCAGTTTTCTTGTACTTAAGTCGGCATTGTGCCTTTTGTATTTAATTCCGATGCAATTTCTGTGTTTCATCGTCAATAGGAAGGTCCAAGGGATACAGTAAACCTGAGGTGAAGCATCGGAATCTATAACTAGTTTCAGAATAATGGTTCAAACATAGTCAGTAAGAAGAGTCAGTCTTCTTGTACTTAAGTTGGCATTGTGCCTTTTCTACTTAATTCCGATGCAATTTCTGTGTTTCATCGTCAATAAGAATGTCCAAGGGATACAGTAAACCTGAAGTGTAGCATCGGAATCTATAACTAGTGTCACAGGAATGGTTCAAAACATAGTCAGTAAGAAGAGTCAGTCTTCTTGTAGTTAAGACGGCATTGTGCCTTTTCTATTTAATTTCGATGCAATTTCTGTGTTTCATCGTCAATAAGAAGGTCCAAGGGATACAGTAAACCTGAGGTGAAGCATCGGAATCTATAACTAGTGTCACAGGAATGGTTCAAAACATAGTCAGTAAGAAGATTCAGTCTTCCTGTACTTAAGTCGGCATTGTACCTTTTCTATTTAAGTCCGATGCAATTTCTGTGTTTCATCGTCAATAACAAGTTCCAAGGGATACAGTAAACCTGGAGTGAAGCATCGGAATCTATAACTAGTGTCAATGGTATGGTTCAAAACATAGACAGTAAGATGAGTCAGTGTTCTTGTACTTAAGTCGGCATTGTGCCTTTTGTATTTAATTCCGATGCAGTTTCTGTGTTTCATCGTCAATAAGAAGGTCAGAGGGGTACAGTAAACCTGAAGTGAAGCATCGGAATCTATAGCTAGTGTCACAGGAATGGTTCAAAACATAGTCAGTAAGAAGAGTCAGTCTTCTTGTCCTTAAGTCGTCATTGTGCATTTTGTATTTAATTCCGATGCAATTTCTGTGTTTCATCATCAATAAGAAGGTCCAAGGGATACAGTAAACTTGGAGTGAAGCATCGGAATCTATAACAAGTGTCAATGGAATATTTCAAAACATAGACAGTAAGAAGAGTCAGTCTCCTTGTACTTAATTCTGCACTGTGCTTTTGTATTTAATTCCGATGCAATTTCTGTGTTTCATCGTCAATAAGAATGTCCAAGGGATACAGTGAACCTGAAGTGTAGCATCGGAATTTATAACTAGTGTCACACGAATGGTTCATAACATAGTCAGTAAGAAGAGTCACTCTTCTTGTACTTAAGTCGGCATTGTGCCTTTTCTATTTAATTCCAACGCAATTTCTGTGTTTAATCGTCAATAAGAAGGACCAAGGGATACAGTAAACCTGGAGTGAAACATCGGAGTCTATAACTAGTGTCACAGGACTGGTTCAAAGATAGACAGTAAGAAGAGTCAGTCTTCTTGACCTTAATTCGGCATTGTGCCTTTTGTATACAATTCCGATGCAATTTCTGTGTTTCATCGCCAATAAGAAGGTCAGAGGGATACAGTAAACCTGAAGTGAAGCATCGGAATCCATAACTAGTGTCACAGGAATGGTTCAAAACATAGTCAGTAAGAAGAGTCAGTCTTCTTGTACTTAAGTCGGCATTGTGCCTTTTGTATTTAATTCCGATGCAATTTCTGTGTTTCATCGTCAATAAGAAGGTCCAAGGGATACAGAAAACCTGGAGTGAAGCATCGGAATCTGTAACTAGTGTCACAGGAATGGTTCAAATCATAGACTGTAAGAAGAGTCAGTCTTCGTGCACCTCAGTCGGCATTTTGCCTTTTGTATTTAATTCCGATGCAATTTTTGTGATTCATAGTCAATAAGAAGGTCCAAGGGATACAGTGAACCTGAAGTGAAGCATCGGGATATATAACTAGTGTCACAGGAATCGTTCAAATCATAGTCAGTACGAAGAGTCAGTCATCTTGTACTTAAGTCGGCATAGTGCCTTTTCTATTTAATTCCGATGCAATTTGTGTGTTTCATCGTCAATAAGAAGGTCCAAGGGATACAGTAAACCTGGAGTGAAGCATCGGAATCTGTAACTAGTGTCAATGGTATGGTTCAAAACATGGACGGTAAGAAGAGTCAGTCTTCTTGTATATAAGTCGGCATTGTGCCTTTTGGATTTAATTACGATGCAATGTCTGTGTTTCATCGTCAATAAGAAGGTCCAAGGGATACAGTAAACCTGGAGTGTAGCATCGGAATCTATAGCTAGTGTCACAGGAATGGTTCAAACATAGTCAGTAAGAAGAGTCAGTCCTCTTGTACTTAAGTCGGCATTGTGCCATTTCTATTTAATTCCGATGCAATTTCTGTGTTTAATCGTCAATAAGAAGGACCAAGGGATACAGAAAACCTGGAGTGAAGCATCGGAGTCTATAACTAGTGTCACAGGACTGGTTAAAAAATAGACAGTAAGAAGAGTCAGTCTTCTTGAACTTAATTCGGCTTTGTGCTTTTTGTATTCAATTCCGATGCAATTTCTGTGTTTCATCGTCAATAAGAAGGTCCAAGGGATACAGTAAACCTGGAGCGTAGCATCGGAATCTATAACTAGTGTCACAGGAATAGTTCAAAACATAGACAGTAAGAAGAGTCAGTCTTCGTGTACTTAAGTCAGCTTTTTGCCTTTTGTATTTAATTCCGATGCAATTTCTGTGTTTCATCGTCAATAAGAAGGTCCAAGGGATACAGTAAACCTGAGGTGAAGCATCGGAATCTATAACTAGTGTCACAGGAATGGTTCAAAACATAGTCAGTAAGAAGATTCAGTCTTCTTGTACTTAAGTCGGCATTGTACCTTTTGTATTTAATTCCGATGCAATTTCTGTGTTTCATCATCAATAAGAAGGTCCAAGGGATACAGTGAACTTGGAGTGAAGCATCGGAATCTATAACTAGTGTCAATGGAATATTTCAAAGCATAGACAGTAAGAAGAGTCAGTCTCCTTGTACTTAATTCTGCACTGTGCCTTTTGAATTTAATTCCGATGCAATATCTGTGTTTCATCGTCAATAAGAATGTCCAAGGGATACAGTGAACCTGAAGTGTAGCATCGGAATTTATAACTAGTGTCACACGAATGGTTCATAACATAGTCAGTAAGAAGAGTCAGTCTTCTTGTACTTAAGTCGGCATTGTGCCTTTTCAATTGAATTCCGATGCAATTTCTGTGTTTAATCGTCAATAAGAAGGACCAAGGGATACAGTAAACCTGGAGTGAAGCATCGGAGTCTATAACTAGTGTCACAGGACTGGTTCAAAATTAGACAGTAAGAAGAGTCAGTCTTCTTGAACTTAATTCGGCATTGTGCCATTTGTATACATTTCCGATGCAATTTCTGTGTTTCATCGCCAATAAGAAGGTCAGAGGGATACAGTAAACCTGAAGTGAAGCATCGGAATCCATAACTAGTGTCGCAGGAATGGTTCAAAACATAGTCAGTAAGAAGCGTCAGTCTTCTTGTACTTAAGTCGGCATTGTGCATTTTGTATTTAATTCCGATTTAATTTCTGTGTTTCATCGTCAATAAGAAGGTCCAAGGGATACAGTAAACCTGGAGTGAAGCATCGGAGTCTATAACTAGTGTCACAGGACTGGTTCAAAAATAGACAGTAAGAAGAGTCAGTCTTCTTGAACTTAATTCGGCATTGTGCCTTTTGTATTCAATTCCGATGCAATTTCTGTGTTTCATCGTCAATAAGAAGGTCCAAGGGATACAGTAAACCTGGAGCGTAGCATCGGAATCTATAACTAGTGTCACAGGAATAGTTCAAAACATAGACAGTAAGAAGAGTCAGTCTTCGTGTACTTAAGTCAGCTTTTTGCCTTTTGTATTTAATTCCGATGCAATTTCTGTGCTTCATCGTCAATAAGAAGGTCCAAGGGATACAGTAAACCTGAGGTGAAGCATCGGAATCTATAACTAGTGTCACAGGAATGGTTCAAAACATAGTCAGTAAGAAGATTCAGTCTTCTTGTACTTAAGTCGGCATTGTACCTTTTGTATTTAATTCCGATGCAATTTCTGTGTTTCATCATCAATAAGAAGGTCCAAGGGATACAGTGAACTTGGAGTGAAGCATCGGAATCTATAACTAGTGTCAATGGAATATTTCAAAGCATAGACAGTAAGAAGAGTCAGTCTCCTTGTACTTAATTCTGCACTGTGCCTTTTGAATTTAATTCCGATGCAATTTCTGTGTTTCATCGTCAATAAGAATGTCCAAGGGATACAGTGAACCTGAAGTGTAGCATCGGAATTTATAACTAGTGTCACACGAATGGTTCATAACATAGTCAGTAAGAAGAGTCAGTCTTCTTGTACTTAAGTCGGCATTGTGCCTTTTCAATTGATTTCCGATGCAATTTCTGTGTTTAATCGTCAATAAGAAGGACCAAGGGATACAGTAAACCTGGAGTGAAGCATCGGAGTCGATAACTAGTGCCACAGGACTGGTTCAAAGTTAGACAGTAAGAAGAGTCAGTCTTCTTGAACTTAATTCGGCATTGTGCCATTTGTATACAATTCCGATGCAATTTCTGTGTTTCATCGCCAATAAGAAGGTCCAAGGGATACAGTAAACCTGAAGTGAAGCATCGGAATCCATAACTAGTGTCACAGGAATGGTTCAAAACATAGTCAGTAAGAAGAGTCAGTCTTCTTGTACTTAAGTCGGCATTGTGCAATTTGTATTTAATTCCGATTTAATTTCTGTGTTTCATCGTCAATAAGAAGGTCCAAGGGATACAGAAAACCTGGAGTGAAGCATCGGAATCTGTAACTAGTGTCACAGGAATAGTTCAAATCATAGACTGTAAGAAGAGTCAGTCTTCGTGCACTTCAGTCGGCATTTTGCCTTTTGTATTTAATTCCGATGCAATTTTTGTGTTTCATAGTCAATAAGAACGTCCAAGGGATACAGTGAACCTGAAGTGAAGCATCGCGATATATAACAAGTGTCACAGGAATCGTTCAAATCATAGTCAGTACGAAGAGTCAGTCTACTTGTACTTAAGTCGGCATAGTGCCTTCTCTATTTAATTCCGATGCAATTTGTGTGTTTCATCGTCAATAAGAAGGTCCAAGGGATACAGTAAACCTGGAGTGAAGCATCGGAATCTATAACTAGTGTCAATGGTATGGTTCAAAACAAGGACGGTAAGAAGAGTCAGTCTTCTTGTACTTAAGTCGGCATTGTGCCGTTTGGATTTAATTACGATGCAATGTCTGTGTTTCATCGTCATTAAGAAGGTGAGAGGGATACAGTAAACCTGAAGTGAAGCATCGGAATCTATAGCTAGTGTCACAGGAATAGTTCAAAACATAGTCAGTAAGAAGAGTCAGTCTTCTTGTACTTAAGTTGGCATTGTGCCTTTTCTATTTAATTCCGATGCAATTTCTGTGTTTCATCGTCAATAAGAATGTCAGGGGGATACAGTAATCCTGAAGGGAAGCATCGGAATCTATAACTAGTGTCACAGGAATGGTTCAAAACATAGTCAGTAAGAAGAGTCAGTCTTCTTGTAGTTAAGACGGCATTGTGCCTTTTCTATTTAATTCCGATGCAATTTCTGTGTTTTATCGTCAATAAGAAGGTCCAAGGCATACAGTAAACCTGAGGTGAAGCATCGGAATCTATAAGTAGTGTCACAGGAATGATTCTAAACATTGTCAGTAAGAAGAGTCAGTCTTCTTGAACTTAATTCGGCATTGTGCCTTTTGTATTCAATTCCGATGCAATTTCTGTGTTTCATCGTCAATAAGAAGGTCCAAGGGATACAGTAAACCTGGAGCGTAGCATCGGAATCTATAACTAGTGTCACAGGAATAGTTCAAAACATAGACAGTAAGAAGAGTCAGTCTTCGTGTACTTAAGTCAGCTTTTTGCCTTTTGTATTTAATTCCGATGCAATTTCTGTGTTTCATCGTCAATAAGAAGGTCCAAGGGATACAGTAAACCTGAGGTGAAGCATCGGAATCTATAACTAGTGTCACAGGAATGGTTCAAAACATAGTCAGTAAGAAGATTCAGTCTTCTTGTACTTAAGTCGCCATTGTACCTTTTGTATTTAATTCCGATGCAATTTCTGTGTTTCATCATCAATAAGAAGTTCCAAGGGATACAGTGAACTTGGAGTGAAGCATCGGAATCTATAACTAGTGTCAATGGAATATTTCAAAGCATAGACAGTAAGAAGAGTCAGTCTTCTTGAACTTAATTCGGCATTGTGCCATTTGTATACAATTCCGATGTAATTTATGTGTTTCATCGCCAATATGAAGGTCACAGGGATACAGTAAACCTGAAGTGAAGCATCGGAATCCATAACTAGTGTCACAGGAATGGTTCAAAACATAGTCAGTAAGAAGAGTCAGTCTTCTTGTACTTAAGTCGGCATTGTGCATTTTGTATTTACTTCCGATTTAATTTCTGTGTTTCATCGTCAATAAGAAGGTCCAAGGGATACAGAAAACCTGGAGTGAAGCATCGGAATCTGTAACTAGTGTCACAGGAATGGTTCAAATCATAGACTGTAAGAAGAGTCAGTCTTCGTGCACTTCAGTCGGCATTTTGCCTTTTGTATTTAATTCCGATGCAATTTTTGTGTTTCATAGTCAATAAGAACGTCCAAGGGATACAGTGAACCTGAAGTGAAGCATCGGGATATATAACTAGTGTCACAGGAATCGTTCAAATCATAGTCAGTACGAAGAGTCAGTCTTCTTGTACTTAAGTCGGCATAGTGCCTTCTCTATTCAATTCCGATGCAATTTGTGTGTTTCATCGTCAATAAGACGGTCCAAGGGATACAGTAAACCTGGAGTGAAGCATCGGAATCTATAACTAGTGTCAATGGTATGGTTCAAAACATGGACGGTAAGAAGAGTCAGTCTTCTTGTACTTAAGTCGGCATTGTGCCTTTTGGATTTAATTACGATGCAATGTCTGTGTTTCATCGTCATTAAGAAGGTGAGAGGGATACAGTAAACCTGAAGTGAAGCATCGGAATCTATAGCTAGTGTCACAGGAATAGTTCAAAACATAGTCAGTAAGAAGAGTCAGTCTTCTTGTACTTAAGTTGGCATTGTGCCTTTTCTATTTAATTCCGATGCAATTTCTGTGTTTAATCGTCAATAAGAAGGACCAAGGGATACAGAAAACCTGGAGTGAAGCATCGGAGTCTATAACTAGTGTCACAGGACTGGTTCAAAAATAGACAGTAAGAAGAGTCAGTCTTCTTGAACTTAATTCGGCATTGTGCCTTTTGTATTCAATTCCGATGCAATTTCTGTGTTTCATCGTCAATAAGAAGGTCCAAGGGATACAGTAAACCTGAGGTGAAGCATCGGAATCTATAACTAGTGTCACAGGAATGGTTCAAAACATAGTCAGTAAGAAGATTCAGTCTTCTTGTACTTAAGTCGGCATTGTACCTTTTGTATTTAATTCCGATGCAATTTCTGTGTTTCATCATCAATAAGAAGGTACAAGGGATACAGTGAATTTGGAGTGAAGCATCGGAATCTATAACTAGTGTCAACGGAATATTTCAAAGCATAGACAGTAAGAAGAGTCAGTCTCCTTGTACTTAATTCTGCACTGTGCCTTTTGAATTTAATTCCGATGCAATTTCTGTGTTTCATCGTCAATAAGAATGTCCAAGGGATACAGTGAACCTGAAGTGTAGCATCGGAATTTATAACTAGTGTCACACGAATGGTTCATAACATAGTCAGTAAGAAGAGTCAGTGTTCTTGTACTTAAGTCGGCATTGTGCCTTTTCAATTGAATTCCGATGCAATTTCTGTGTTTAATCGTCAATAAGAAGGACTAAGGGATACAGTAAACCTGGAGTGAAGCATCGGAGTCTATAACTAGTGTCACAGGACTGGTTCAAAATTAGACAGTAAGAAGAGTCAGTCTTCTTGAACTTAATTCGGCATTGTGCCATTTGTATACATTTCCGATGCAATTTCTGTGTTTCATCGCCAATAAGAAGGTCAGAGGGATACAGTAAACCTGAAGTGAAGCATCGGAATCCATAACTAGTGTCGCAGGAATGGTTCAAAACATAGTCAGTAAGAAGAGTCAGTCTTCTTGTACTTAAGTCGGCATTGTGCATTTTGTATTTAATTCCGATTTAATTTCTGTGTTTCATCGTCAATAAGAAGGTCCAGGGGATACAGTAAACCTGGAGTGAAGCATCGGAGTCTATAACTAGTGTCACAGGACTGGTTCAAAAATAGACAGTAAGAAGAGTCAGTCTTCTTGAACTTAATTCGGCATTGTGCCTTTTGTATTCAATTCCGATGCAATTTCTGTGTTTCATCGTCAATAAGAAGGTCCAAGGGATACAGTAAAACTGGAGCGTAGCATCGGAATCTATAACTAGTGTCACAGGAATAGTTCAAAACATAGACAGTAAGAAGAGTCAGTCTTCGTGTACTTAAGTCAGCTTTTTGCCTTTTGTATTTAATTCCGATGCAATTTCTGTGTTTCATCGTCAATAAGAAGGTCCAAGGGATACAGTAAACCTGAGGTGAAGCATCGGAATCTATAACTAGTGTCACAGGAATGGTTCAAAACATAGTCAGTAAGAAGATTCAGTCTTCTTGTACTTAAGTCGGCATTGTACCTTTTGTATTTAATTCCGATGCAATTTCTGTGTTTCATCATCAATAAGAAGGTCCAAAGGATACAGTGAACTTGGAGTGAAGCATCAGAATCTATAACTAGTGTCAATGGAATATTTCAAAGCATAGACAGTAAGAAGAGTCAGTCTCCTTGTACTTAATTCTGCACTGTGCCTTTTGAATTTAATTCCGATGCAATTTCTGTGTTTCATCGTCAATAAGAATGTCCAAGGGATACAGTGAACCCGAAGTGTAGCATCGGAATTTATAACTAGTGTCACACGAATGGTTCATAACATAGTCAGTAAGAAGAGTCAGTCTTCTTGTACTTAAGTCGGCATTGTGCCTTTTCAATTGAATTCCGATGCAATTTCTGTGTTTAATCGTCAATAAGAAGGACCAAGGGATACAGTAAACCTGGAGTGAAGCATCGGAGTCTATAACTAGTGTCACAGGACTGGTTCAAAATTAGAGAGTAAGAAGAGTCAGTCTTCTTGAACTTAATTCGGCATTGTGCCATTTGTATACAATTCCGATGCAATTTCTGTGTTTCATCGCCAATAAGGAGGTCAGAGGGATACAGTAAACCTGAAGTGAAGCATCGGAATCCATAACTAGTGTCACAGGAATGGTTCCAAACATAGTCAGTAAGAAGAGTCAGTCTTCTTGTACTTAAGTCGGCATTGTGCATTTTGTATTTAATTCCGATTTAATTTCGGTGTTTCATCGTCAATAAGAAGGTCCAAGGGATACAGAAAACCTGGAGTGAAGCATCGGAATCTGAAACTAGTGTCACAGGAATAGTTCAAATCATAGACTGTAAGAAGAGTCAGTCTTCGTGCACTTCAGTCGGCATTTTGCCTTTTGTATTTAATTCCGATGCAATTTTTGTGTTTCATAGTCAATAAGAACGTCCAAGGGATACAGTGAACCTGAAGTGAAGCATCGCGATATATAACAAGTGTCACAGGAATCGTTCAAATCATAGTCAGTACGAAGAGTCAGTCTTCTTGTACTTAAGTCGGCATAGTGCCTTCTCTATTTAATTCCGATGCAATTTGTGTGTTTCATCGTCAATAAGAAGGTCCAAGGGATACAGTAAACCTGGAGTGAAGCATCGGAATCTATAACTAGTGTCAATGGTATGGTTCAAAACATGGACGGGAAGAAGAGTCAGTCTTCTTGTACTTAAGTCGGCATTGTGCCTTTTGGATTTAATTACGATGCAATGTCTGTGTTTCATCGTCATTAAGAAGGTGAGAGGGATACAGTAAACCTGAAGTGAAGCATCGGAATCTATAGCTAGTGTCACAGGAATAGTTCAAAACATAGTCAGTAAGAAGAGTCAGTCTTCTTGTACTTAAGTTGGCATTGTGCCTTTTCTATTTAATTCCGATGCAATTTCTGTGTTTCATCGTCAATAAGAATGTCAGAGGGATACAGTAATCCTGAAGGGAAGCATCGGAATCTATAACTAGTGTCACAGGAATGGTTCAAAACATAGTCAGTAAGAAGAGTCAGTCTTCTTGTAGTTAAGACGGCATTGTGCCTTTTCTATTTAATTCCGATGCAATTTCTGTGTTTTATCGTCAATAAGAAGGTCCAAGGCATACAGTAAACCTGAGGTGAAGCATCGGAATCTATAAGTAGTGTCACAGGAATGATTCTAAACATTGTCAGTAAGAAGAGTCAGTCTTCTTGAACTTAATTCGGCATTGTGCCTTTTGTATTCAATTCCGATGCAATTTCTGTGTTTCATCGTCAATAAGAAGGTCCAAGGGATACAGTAAACCTGGAGCGTAGCATCGGAATCTATAACTAGTGTCACAGGAATAGTTCAAAACATAGACAGTAAGAAGAGTCAGTCTTCGTGTACTTAAGTCAGCTTTTTGCCTTTTGTATTTAATTCCGATGCAATTTCTGTGTTTCATCGTCAATAAGAAGGTCCAAGGGATACAGTAAACCTGAGGTGAAGCATCGGAATCTATAACTAGTGTCACAGGAATGGTTCAAAACATAGTCAGTAAGAAGATTCAGTCTTCTTGTACTTAAGTCGCCATTGTACCTTTTGTATTTAATTCCGATGCAATTTCTGTGTTTCATCATCAATAAGAAGTTCCAAGGGATACAGTGAACTTGGAGTGAAGCATCGGAATCTATAACTAGTGTCAATGGAATATTTCAAAGCATAGACATTAAGAAGAGTCAGTCACCTTGTACTTAATTCTGCACTGTGCCTTTTGAATTTAATTCCGATGCAATTTCTGTGTTTCATCGTCAATAAGAATGTCCAAGGGATACAGTGAACCTGAAGTGTAGCATCGGAATTTATAACTAGTGTCACACGAATGGTTCATAACATAGTCAGTAAGAAGAGTCAGTCTTCTTGTACTTAAGTCGGCATTGTGCCTTTTCAATTGAATTCCGATGCAATTTCTGTGTTTAATCGTCAATAAGAAGGACCAAGGGATACAGTAAACCTGGAGTGAAGCATCGGAGTCTATAACTAGTGTCAAAGGACTGGTTCAAAATTAGACAGTAAGAAGAGTCAGTCTTCTTGAACTTAATTCGGCATTGTGCCATTTGTATACAATTCCGATGCAATTTCTGTGTTTCATCGCCAATAAGAAGGTCAGAGGGATACAGAAAACCTGAAGTGAAGCATCGGAATCCATAACTAGTGTCACAGGAATGGTTCAAAACATAGTCAGTAAGAAGAGTCAGTCTTCTTGTACTTAAGTCGGCATTGTGCATTTTGTATTTAATTCCGAATTAATTTCTGTGTTTCATCGTCAATAAGAAGGTCCAAGGGATACAGAAAACCTGGAGTGAAGCATCGGAATCTGTAACTAGTGTCACAGGAATGGTTCAAATCATAGACTGGAAGAAGAGTCAGTCTTCGTGCACTTCAGTCGGCATTTTGCCTTTTGTATTTAATTCCGATGCAATTTTTGTGTTTCATAGTCAATAAGAACGTCCAAGGGATACAGTGAACCTGAAGTGAAGCATCGGGATATATAACTAGTGTCACAGGAATCGTTCAAATCATAGTCAGTACGAAGAGTCAGTCTTCTTGTACTTAAGTCGGCATAGTGCCTTCTCTATTTAATTCCGATGCAATTTGTGTGTTTCATCGTCAATAAGACGGTCCAAGGGATACAGTAAACCTGGAGTGAAGCATCGGAATCTATAAGTAGTGTCACAGGAATGATTCTAAACATTGTCAGTAAGAAGAGTCAGTCTTCTTGTACTTAAGTCGGCATTGTACCTTTTCTATTTAATTCCGATGCAATTTCTGTGTTTCATCGTCAATAAGAAGGTCCAAGGGATACAGTAAACCTGGAGTGAAGCATCGGAATCTGTAACTAGTGTCAATGGTATGGTTCAAAACATGGACGGTAAGAAGAGTCAGTCTTCTTGTATATAAGTCGGCATTGTGCCTTTTCTATTTAATTCCGATGCAATTTCTGTGTTTTATCGTCAATAAGAAGGTCCAAGGGATACAGTGAACCTGAAGTGAAGCATCGGGATATATAACTAGTGTCACAGGAATCGTTCAAATCATAGTCAGTACGAAGAGTCAGTCATCTTGTACTTAAGTCGGCATAGTGCCTTTTCTATTTAATTCCAATGCAATTTGTGTGTTTCATCGTCAATAAGAAGGTCCAAGGGATACAGTAAACCTGGAGTGAAGCATCGGAATCTGTAACTAGTGTCAATGGTATGGTTCAAATCATGGACGGTAAGAAGAGTCAGTCTTCTTGTATATAAGTCGGCATTGTGCCTTTTGGATTTAATTACGATGCAATGTCTGTGTTTCATCGTCAATAAGAAGGTCCAAGGGATACAGTAAACCTGGAGTGTAGCATCGGAGTCTATAGCTAGTGTCACAGGAATGGTTCAAACATAGTCAGTAAGAAGAGTCAGTCTTCTTGTACTTAAGTCGGCATTGTGCCATTTCTATTTAATTCCGATGCAATTTCTGTGTTTAATCGTCAATAAGAAGGACCAAGGGATACAGAAAACCTGGAGTGAAGCATCGGAGTCTATAACTAGTGTCACAGGACTGGTTCAAAAATAGACAGTAAGAAGAGTCAGTCTTCTTGAACTTAATTCGGCATTGTGCCTTTTGTATTCAATTCCGATGCAATTTCTGTGTTTCATCGTCAATAAGAAGGTCCAAGGGATACAGTAAACCTGAAGCGTAGCATCGGAATCTATAACTAGTGTCACAGGAATAGTTCAAAACATAGACAGTAAGAAGAGTCAGTCTTCGTGTACTTAAGTCAGCTTTTTGCCTTTTGTATTTAATTCCGATGCAATTTCTGTGTTTCATCGTCAATAAGAAGGTCCAAGGGATACAGTAAACCTGAGGTGAAGCATCGGAATCTATAACTAGTGTCACAGGAATGGTTCAAAACATAGTCAGTAAGAAGATTCAGTCTTCTCGTACTTAAGTCGGCATTGTACCTTTTGTATTTAATTCCGATGCAATTTCTGTGTTTCATCATCAATAAGAAGGTCCAAGGGATACAGTGAATTTGGAGTGAAGCATCGGAATCTATAACTAGTGTCAACGGAATATTTCAAAGCATAGACAGTAAGAAGAGTCAGTCTCCTTGTACTTAATTCTGCACTGTGCCTTTTGAATTTAATTCCGATGCAATTTCTGTGTTTCATCGTCAATAAGAATGTCCAAGGGATACAGTGAACCTGAAGTGTAGCATCGGAATTTATAACTAGTGTCACACGAATGGTTCATAACATAGTCAGTAAGAAGAGTCAGTGTTCTTGTACTTAACTCGGCATTGTGCCTTTTCAATTGAATTCCGATGCAATTTCTGTGTTTAATCGTCAATAAGAAGGACCAAGGGATACAGTAAACCTGGAGTGAAGCATCGGAGTCTATAACTAGTGTCACAGGACTGGTTCAAAATTAGACAGTAAGAAGAGTCAGTCTTCTTGAACTTAATTCGGCATTGTGCCATTTGTATACATTTCCGATGCAATTTCTGTGTTTCATCGCCAATAAGAAGGTCAGAGGGATACAGTAAACCTGAAGTGAAGCATCGGAATCCATAACTAGTGTCGCAGGAATGGTTCAAAACATAGTCAGTAAGAAGAGTCAGTCTTCTTGTACTTAAGTCGGCATTGTGCATTTTGTATTTAATTCCGATTTAATTTCTGTGTTTCATCGTCAATAAGAAGGTCCAGGGGATACAGTAAACCTGGAGTGAAGCATCGGAGTCTATAACTAGTGTCACAGGACTGGTTCAAAAATAGACAGTAAGAAGAGTCAGTCTTCTTGAACTTAATTCGGCATTGTGCCTTTTGTATTCAATTCCGATGCAATTTCTGTGTTTCATCGTCAATAAGAAGGTCCAAGGGATACAGTAAAACTGGAGCGTAGCATCGGAATCTATAACTAGTGTCACAGGAATAGTTCAAAACATAGACAGTAAGAAGAGTCAGTCTTCGTGTACTTAAGTCAGCTTTTTGCCTTTTGTATTTAATTCCGATGCAATTTCTGTGTTTCATCGTCAATAAGAAGGTCCAAGGGATACAGTAAACCTGAGGTGAAGCATCGGAATCTATAACTAGTGTCACAGGAATGGTTCAAAACATAGTCAGTAAGAAGATTCAGTCTTCTTGTACTTAAGTCGGCATTGTACCTTTTGTATTTAATTCCGATGCAATTTCTGTGTTTCATCATCAATAAGAAGGTCCAAAGGATACAGTGAACTTGGAGTGAAGCATCAGAATCTATAACTAGTGTCAATGGAATATTTCAAAGCATAGACAGTAAGAAGAGTCAGTCTCCTTGTACTTAATTCTGCACTGTGCCTTTTGAATTTAATTCCGATGCAGTTTCTGTGTTTCATCGTCAATAAGAATGTCCAAGGGATACAGTGAACCTGAAGTGTAGCATCGGAATTTATAACTAGTGTCACACGAATGGTTCATAACATAGTCAGTAAGAAGAGTCAGTCTTCTTGTACTTAAGTCGGCATTGTGCCTTTTCAATTGAATTCCGATGCAATTTCTGTGTTTAATCGTCAATAAGAAGGACCAAGGGATACAGTAAACCTGGAGTGAAGCATCGGAGTCTATAACTAGTGTCACAGGACTGGTTCAAAATTAGACAGTAAGAAGAGTCAGTCTTCTTGAACTTAATTCGGCATTGTGCCATTTGTATACAATTCCGATGCAATTTCTGTGTTTCATCGCCAATAAGAAGGTCAGAGGGATACAGTAAACCTGAAGTGAAGCATCGGAATCCATAACTAGTGTCACAGGAATGGTTCCAAACATAGTCAGTAAGAAGAGTCAGTCTTCTTGTACTTAAGTCGGCATTGTGCATTTTGTATTTAATTCCGATTTAATTTCGGTGTTTCATCGTCAATAAGAAGGTCCAAGGGATACAGAAAACCTGGAGTGAAGCATCGGAATCTGAAACTAGTGTCACAGGAATAGTTCAAATCATAGACTGTAAGAAGAGTCAGTCTTCGTGCACTTCAGTCGGCATTTTGCCTTTTGTATTTAATTCCGATGCAATTTTTGTGTTTCATAGTCAATAAGAACGTCCAAGGGATACAGTGAACCTGAAGTGAAGCATCGCGATATATAACAAGTGTCACAGGAATCGTTCAAATCATAGTCAGTACGAAGAGTCAGTCTTCTTGTACTTAAGTCGGCATATTGCCTTCTCTATTTAGTTCCGATGCAATTTGTGTGTTTCATCGTCAATAAGAAGGTCCAAGGGATACAGTAAACCTGGAGTGAAGCATCGGAATCTATAACTAGTGTCAATGGTATGGTTCAAAACATGGACGGTAAGAAGAGTCAGTCTTCTTGTACTTAAGTCGGCATTGTGCCTTTTGGATTTAATTACGATGCAATGTCTGTGTTTCATCGTCTTTAAGAAGGTGAGAGGGATACAGTAAACCTGAAGTGAAGCATCGGAATCTATAGCTAGTGTCACAGGAATAGTTCAAAACATAGTCAGCAAGAAGAGTCAGTCTTCTTGTACTTAAGTTGGCATTGTGCCTTTTCTATTTAATTCCGATGCAATTTCTGTGTTTCATCGTCAATAAGAATGTCAGAGGGATACAGTAATCCTGAAGGGAAGCATCGGAATCTATAACTAGTGTCACAGGAATGGTTCAAAACATAGTCAGTAAGAAGAGTCAGTCTTCTTGTAGTTAAGACGGCATTGTGCCTTTTCTATTTAATTCCGATGCAATTTCTGTGTTTTATCGTCAATAAGAAGGTCCAAGGCATACAGTAAACCTGATGTGAAGCATCGGAATCTATAAGTAGTGTCACAGGAATGATTCTAAACATTGTCAGTAAGAAGAGTCAGTCTTCTTGAACTTAATTCGGCATTGTGCCTTTTGTATTCAATTCCGATGCAATTTCTGTGTTTCATCGTCAATAAGAAGGTCCAAGGGATACAGTAAACCTGGAGCGTAGCATCGGAATCTATAACTAGTGTCACAGGAATAGTTCAAAACATAGACAGTAAGAAGAGTCAGTCTTCGTGTACTTAAGTCAGCTTTTTGCCTTTTGTATTTAATTCCGATGCAATTTCTGTGTTTCATCGTCAATAAGAAGGTCCAAGGGATACAGTAAACCTGAGGTGAAGCATCGGAATCTATAACTAGTGTCACAGGAATGGTTCAAAACATAGTCAGTAAGAAGATTCAGTCTTCTTGTACATAAGTCGCCATTGTACCTTTTGTATTTAATTCCGATGCAATTTCTGTGTTTCATCATCAATAAGAAGTTCCAAGGGATACAGTGAACTTGGAGTGAAGCATCGGAATCTATAACTAGTGTCAATGGAATATTTCAAAGCATAGACATTAAGAAGAGTCAGTCTCCTTGTACTTAATTCTGCACTGTGCCTTTTGAATTTAATTCTGATGCAATTTCTGTGTTTCATCGTCAATAAGAATGTCCAAGGGATACAGTGAACCTGAAGTGTAGCATCGGAATTTATAACTAGTGTCACACGAATGGTTCATAACATAGTCAGTAAGAAGAGTCAGTCTTCTTGTACTTAAGTCGGCATTGTGCCTTTTCAATTGAATTCCGATGCAATTTCTGTGTTTAATCGTCAATAAGAAGGACCAAGGGATACAGTAAACCTGGAGTGAAGCATCGGAGTCTATAACTAGTGTCACAGGACTGGTTCAAAATTAGACAGTAAGAAGAGTCAGTCTTCTTGAACTTAATTCGGCATTGTGCCATTTGTATACAATTCCGATGCAATTTCTGTGTTTCATCGCCAATAAGAAGGTCAGAGGGATACAGTAAACCTGAAGTGAAGCATCGGAATCCATAACTAGTGTCACAGGAATGGTTCAAAACATAGTCAGTAAGAAGAGTCAGTCTTCTTGTACTTAAGTCGGCATTGTGCATTTTGTATTTAATTCCGATTTAATTTCTGTGTTTCATCGTCAATAAGAAGGTCCAAGGGATACAGAAAACCTGGAGTGAAGCATCGGAATCTGTAACTAGTGTCACAGGAATGGTTCAAATCATAGACTGTAAGAAGAGTCAGTCTTCGTGCACTTCAGTCGGCATTTTGCCTTTTGTATTTAATTCCGATGCAATTTTTGTGTTTCATAGTCAATAAGAAGGTCCAAGGGATACAGTGAACCTGAAGTGAAGCATCGGGATATATAACTAGTGTCACAGGAATCGTTCAAATCATAGTCAGTACGAAGAGTCAGTCTTCTTGTACTTAAGTCGGCATAGTGCCTTCTCTATTTAATTCCGATGCAATTTGTGTGTTTCATCGTCAATAAGACGGTCCAAGGGGTACAGTAAACCTGGAGTGATGCATCGGAATCTATAACTAGTGTCAATGGTATGGTTCAAAACATGGACGGTAAGAAGAGTCAGTCTTCTTGTACTTAAGTCGGCATTGTGTCTTTTGGATTTAATTACGATGCAATGTCTGTGTTTCATCGTCATTAAGAAGGTGAGAGGGATACAGTAAACCCGAAGTGAAGCATCGGAATCTATAGCTAGTGTCACAGGAATAGTTCAAAACATAGTCAGTAAGAAGAGTCAGTCTTCTTGTACTTAAGGTGGCATTGTGCCTTTTCTATTTAATTCCGATGCAATTTCTGTGTTTCATCGTCAATAAGAATGTCAGAGGGATACAGTAATCCTGAATGGAAGCATCGGAATCTATAACTAGTGTCACAGGAATGGTTCTAAACATAGTCAGTAAGAAGAGTCAGTCTTCTTGTAGTTAAGTCGGCATTGTGCCTTTTCTATTTAATTCCGATGCAATTTCTGTGTTTTATCGTCAATAAGAAGGTCCAAGGCATACAGTAAACCTGAGGTGAAGCATCGGAATCTATAAGTAGTGTCACAGGAATGATTCTAAACATTGTCAGTAAGAAGAGTCAGTCTTCTTGTACTTAAGTCGGCATTGTACCTTTTCTATTTAATTCCGATGCAATTTCTGTGTTTCATCGTCAATAACAAGGTCCAAGGGATACAGTAAACCTGGAGTGAAGCATCGGAATCTATAACTAGTGTCACTGGAATATTTCAAAACATAGACAGTAAGAAGAGTCAGTCTCCTTGTACTTAATTCTGCACTGTGCCTTTTGTATTTAATTCCGATGCAATATCTGTGTTTCATCGTCAATAAGAATGTCCAAGGGATACAGTAAACCTGAAGTGTAGCATCGGAATTTATAACTAGTATCGCAGGAGTGGTTCAAAACATAGTCAGTAAGAAGAGTCAGTCTTATTGTACCTAAGTCGGCATTGTGCCTTTTCTATTTAATTCCGATGCAATTTCTGTGTTTAATCGTCAATAAGAAGGACCAAGGGATACAGTAAACCTGGAGTGAAGCATCGGAGTCTATAACTAGTGTCACTGGACTGTTTCAAAAATAGACAGTAAGAAGAGTCAGTCTTCTAGAACTTAAGTCGGCATTGTGCCTTTTGTATTCAATTCCGATGCAATTTCTGTGTTTCATCGTCAATAAGAAGGTCAGAGGGATACAGTAAACCTGAGGTGATGCATCGGAATCCATAACTAGTGTCACAGGAATGGTTCAAAACATAGTCAGTAAGAAGAGTCAGTCTTCTTGTACTTAAGTCGGCATTGTGCCTTTTGTATTTAATTCCGATGCAATTTCTGTGTTTCATCGTCAATAAGAAGGTCCAAGGGATACAGTAAACCTGGAGTGAAGCATCGGAATCTGTAACTAGTGTCACAGAATCGTTCAAAACATAGTCAGTAAGAAGAGTCAGTCTTCTTGTCCTTAAGTCGTCATTGTGCCTTTTGTATTCAATTCCGATGCAATTTCTGTCTTTCATCGTCAATAAGAAGTTCCAAGGGATACAGTAAACCTGGAGTGTAGCATCGGAATCTATGACTAGTGTCACAGGAATAGTTCAAAACATAGACAGTAAGAAGAGTCAGTCTTCGTATACTTAAGTCGGCATTTTGCCTTTTGTATTTAATTCCGATGCAATTTCTGTGTTTCATCGTCCATAAGAAGGTCCAAGGGATACAGTAAACCTGAGGTGAAGCATCGCAATCTATAACTAGTGTCACAGGAATGGTTCAAAACATAGTCAGTAAGAAGATTCAGTCTTCTTGTACCTAAGTCGGCATTGTACCTTTTCTATTTAATTCCGATGCAATTTCTGTGTTTCATCGTCAATAACAAGTTCCAAGGGATACAGTAAACCTGGAGTGAAGCATCGGAATCTATAACTAGTGTCAATGGAATGGTTCAAAACATAGACATTAAGAACAGTCAGTCTTCTTGTACTTAAATCGGCATTGTGCCTTTTGCAAATTATTCCGATGCAGTTTCTGTGTTTCATCGTCAATAAGAAGGTCAGAGGGGTACAGTAAACCTGAAGTGAAGCATCGGAATCTATAGCTAGTGTCACAGGAATGGTTCAAAACATAGTCAGTAAGAAGAGTCAGTCTTCTTGTACTTAAGTCGTCATTGTGCATTTGGATTTAATTCCGATGCTATTTCTGTGTTTCATCATCAATAAGAAGGTCCAAGGGATACAGTAAACCTGGAGTGAAACTTTGGAATCTATAACTACTGTCACAGGAATGGTTCAAAAGATAGACAGTAAGAAGAGTCAGTCTCCTTGTACTTAATTCTGCACTGTGCCTTTTGTATTTAATTCCGATGCAATTTCTGTGTTTCATCGTCAATAAGAAGGTCCAAGGGATACAGTAAACCTGGAGTGAAGCATCGGGATCTGTAACTAGTGTCACAGGAATCGTTCAAAACATAGTCAGTAAGAAGAGTCAGTCTTCTTGTCCTTAAGTCGTCATTGTGCCTTTTGTATTCAATTCCGATGCAATTTCTGTCTTTCATCGTCAATAAGAAGTTCCAAGGGATACAGTAAACCTGGAGTGTAGCATCGGAATCTATAACTAGTGTCACAGGAATAGTTCAAACATAGACAATAAGAAGAGTCAATCTTCGTGTACTTAAGTCGGCATTTTGCCTTTTGTATTTAATTCCGATGCAATTTCTGTGTTTCATCGTCCATAAGAAGGTCCAAGGGATACAGTAAACCTGAGGTGAAGCATCGCAATCTATAACTAGTGTCACAGGAATGGTTCAAAACAAAGTCAGTAAGAAGATTCAGTCTTCTTGTACTTAAGTCGGCATTGTACCTTTTCTATTTAATTCCGATGCAATATCTGTGTTTCATCGTCAATAACAAGTTCCAAGGGATAAAGTAAACCTGGAGTGAAGCATCGGAATCTATAACTAGTGTCAATGGAATGGTTCAAAACATAGACATTAAGAAGAGTCAGTATTCTTGTACTTAAATCGGCATTGTGCCTTTTGTATTTAATTCCGATGCAGTTTCTGTGTTTCTTCGTCAATAAGAAGGTCAGAGGGGTACAGTAAACCTGAAGTGAAGCATCGGAATCTATAGCTAGTGTCACAGGAATGGTTCAAAACATAGTCAGTAAGAAGAGTCAGTCTTCTTGTACTTAAGTCGTCATTGTGCGTTTGGATTTAATTCCGATGCTATTTCTGTGTTTCATCATCAATAAGAAGGTCCAAGGGATACAGTAAACCTGGAGTGAAACTTTGGAATCTATAACTACTGTCACAGGAATGGTTCAAAAGATAGACAGTAAGAAGAGTCAGTCTCCTTGTACTTAATTCTGCACTGTGCCTTTTGTATTTAATTCCGATGCAATTTCTGTGTTTCATCGTCAAGAAGAAGGACCAAGGGATACAGTAAACCTGGAGTGAAGCATCGGAGTCTAAAACTAGTGTCAGAGGACTGGTTCAAAAATAGACAGTAAGAAGAGTCTGTCTTCTTGAACTTAATTCGGCATTGTGCCTTCTGTATTTAATTCCGATGCAATTTCTGTGTTTCATCGTCAATAAGGAGGTCAGAGGGATACATTTAACCTGAAGTGAAGCATCGGAATCCATAACTAGTGTCACAGGAATGGTTCAAACATAGTCAGTAAGAAGAGTTAGTCTTCTTGTACTTAAGTCAGCATTGTGCCTTTTCTATTTAATTCCGATGCAATTTCTGTGTTACATCGTCAATAAGAAGGTCCAAGGGATACAGTAAACCTGGAGGGGAACATCGTAATCTGTAACTAGTGTCAGAGGAATGGTTCAAATCATAGACAGTAAGAAGAGTCAGTCTTCGTGTACTTCAGTCGGCATTTTGCCTTTTGTATTTAATTCCGATGCAATTTCTGTGTTTCATCGTCAATAAGAAGGTCCAAGGGATACAGTAAACCTGAAATTAAGCATCGGGATCTGTAACTAGTGTCACAGGAATCGTTCAAATCATAGTCAGTAAGAAGAGTAAGTCTTCTTGTACTTAAGTCGGAATAGTGCCTTATCTATTTTATTCCGATGCAATTTGTGTGTTTCATCGTCAATAAGAATGTCCAAGGGATACAGTAAACCTGGAGTCAAGCATCGGAATCTATAACTAGTGTCAATGGTATGGTTCAAAACGTAGACAGTAAGAAGAGACAGTGTTCTAGTACTTAAGTCGGCATTGTTCCTTTTGTATTTAATTCCGATGCAATTTCTGTGTTTCATCGTCAATAAGAAGGTCAGAGGGATACTCTAAACCTGAAGTGAAGCATCGGAATTCATAACTAGTGTCACAGGAATGGTTCAAAGCATAGTCCGAAAGGAGAGTCAGTCTTCCTGTACTTAAGTCGGCATTGTGCCTTTTGTATTTAATTCCGATGCAATTTCTGTGTTTCATCGTCAATAGGAAGGTCCAAGGGATACAGTAAACCTAAGGTGAAGCATCGGAATCTATAACTAGTTTCACAGGAATGGTTCAAAACATAGTCAGTAAGAAGAGTCAGCCTTCTTGTACTTAAGTTGGCATTGTGCCTTTTCTATTTCATTCCGATGCAATTTCTGTGTTTCATCGTCAATAAGAAGGTCAGAGGGATACAGTAATCCTGAAGGGTAGCATCGGAATCTATAACTAGTGTCACAGGAATGGTTCAAAACATAGTCAGTAAGAAGAGTCAGTCTTCTTGTAGTTAAGACGGCATTGTGCCTTTTCTATTTAATTTCGATGCAATTTCTGTGTCTCATCGTCAATAAGAAGGTCCAAGGGATACAGTAAAACTGGAGTGAAGCATCGGAAACTATAACTAGTGTCACAGGAATGGTTCAAATCATAGACAGTAAGAAGAGTCAGTCTTCTTGTACTTACGTCGGCATAGTGCCTTTTCTATTTAATTCCGATGCAATTTGTGTGTTTCATCGTCAATAAGAAGGTCCAAGGGATACAGTAAACCTGGAGTGTAGCATCGGAATCTATAACTAGTGTCACTGGAATGATTCAAAGCATAGACAGTAAGAAGAGTCAGTCTTCGTGTACTTAAGTCGGAATTTTGCCTTTCGTATTTAATTCCGATGCAATTTCTGTGTTTTATCGTCAATAAGAAGGTCCAAGGCATACAGTAAACCTGAGGTGAAGCATCGGAATCTATAACTAGTGTCACAGGAATGGTTCAAAACATAGACAGTAAGAAGAGTCAGTCTCCTTGTACTTAATTCTGCACTGTGCCTTTCGTATTTAATTCCGATGCAATTCCTGTGTTTCATCGTCAATAAGAATGTCCAAGGGATACAGTAAACCTGAAGTGTAGCATCGGAATTTACAACTAGTGTTACAGGAATTTTTCAAAAAATAGTCAGTAAGATGAGTTACCCTTCTTGTACTTAAGTCGGCATTGTGCCATTTCTATTTAATTCCGATGCAATTTTTGTGTTTAATCGTCAATAAGAAAGACCAAGGGATACAGTAAACCTGGAGTGATGCATCGGAGTCTATAACTAGTGTCACAGGACTGGTTCAAAAATAGACAGTAAGAAGAGTCAGTCTTCTTGTACTTAATTCGGCATTGTGCGTTTGTATTCAATTCCGATGCAATTTCTGTGTTTCATCGTCAATAAGAAGGTCCAAGGGATACAGTAAACCTGGAGTGTAGCATCGGAATCTATAACTAGTGTCACAGGAATAGTTCAAAACATAGACAGTAAGAAGAGTAAGTCTTCGTGTACTTTAGTCGGCAATTTGACTTTTGTATTTAATTCCGATGCAATTTCTGTGTTTCATCGTCAATAAGAACGTCCAAGGGATACAGTAAACCTAAGGTGAAGCATCGGAATCTATAACTAGTGTCACAGGAATGGTTCAAAACATAGTCAGTAAGAAGATTCAGTCTTGTTGTACTTAGGTCGGCATTGTACCTTTTCTATTTAATTCCGATGCAATTTCTGTGTTTAATCGTCAATAACAAGTTCCAAGGGATACAGTAAACCTGGAGTGAAGCATCGGAATCTATAACTAGTGTCAATGGAATGGTTCAAAACACAGACAGTAACAAGAGTCAGTCTTCTTGTATATAAGTCGGCATTGTGCCTTTTGTATTTAATTCCGATGCAGTTTCTGTATTTCATCGTCAATAAGAAGGTCAGAGGGGTACAGTAAACCTGAAGTGAAGCATCGGAATCTATAGCTAGTGTCACAGGAATGGTTCAAAACATAGTCAGTTAGAAGAGTCAGTCTTCTTGACCTTAAGTCGTCATTGTGATTTTTGTATTTAATTCCGGTGCAATTTCTGTGTTTCATCATCAATAAGAAGGTCCAAGGGATACAGTAAACCTGGAGTGAAGCATCGGAATCTATAACTAGTGTCACAGGAATGGTTCAAAACATAGACAGTAAGAAGAGTCAGTCTCCTTGTACTTAATTCTGCACTGTGCCTTTTGTATTTAATTCCGATGCAATTTTTGTGTTTCATCGTCAATAAGAAGGACCAGGGGATACAGTAAACCGGGAGTGAAGCATCGGAGTCTATAACTAGTGTCAAAGGACTGGTTCAAAAATAGACAGTAAGAAGAGTCAGTCTTCTTGAACTTAATTCGGCATTGTGCCTTCTGTATTTAATTCCGATGCAATTTCTGTGTTTCATCGTCAATAAGAAGGTAAGAGGGATACAGTAAACCTGAAGTGAAGAATCGGAATCCATAACTAGTGTCACAGGAATGGTTCAAAACATAGTCAGTAAGAAGAGTTAGTCTTCTTGTACTTAAGTCGGCATTGTGCCTTTTGTATCTAATTCCGATGCAATTTCTGTGTTTCATCGTCAATAGGAAGGTCCAAGGGATACAGTAAACCTGGATGGAAACATCGGAATCTGTAACTAGTGTCACAGGAATGGTTCAAATCATAGACAGTAAGAAGAGTCAGTCTTCGTGTACTTCAGTCGGCATTTTGCCTTTTGTATTTAATTCCGATGCAATTTCTGTGTTTCATCGTCAATAAGAAGGTCCAAGGGATACAGTAAACCTGAAGTGAAGCATCGGGATCTGTAACTGGTGTCACAGGTATCGTTCAAAACATAGTCAGTAAGAAGAGTCAGTCTTCTTGTACTTAAGTCGGCATAGTGCCTTATCTATTTAATTCCGATGCAATTTGTGTGTTTCATCGTCAATAAGAAGGTCCAAGGGATACAGTAAACCTGGAGTGAAGCATCGGAATCTATAACTAGTGTCAATGGTATGGTTCAAAACATAGACAGTAAGAAGAGTCAGTGTTCTTGTACTTGAGTCGGCATTGTGCCTTTTATATTTAATTCCGGTACAATTTCTGTGTTTCATCGTCAATAAGAAGGTCAGAGGGATACACTAAACCTGAAATGAAGCATCGGAATTCATAACTAGTGTCACAGGAATGGTTCAAAGCATAGTCAGAAAGGAGAATCAGTCTTCTTGTACTTAATTCGGCATTGTGCCTTTTGTATTTCATTCCGAAGGAATTTCTGTGTTTCATCGTCAATAGGAAGGTCCAAGGGATACAGTAAACCTGAGGTGAAGCATCGGAATCTATAACTAGTTTCACAGGAATGGTTCAAAACATAGTCAGTAAGAAGAGTCAGTCTTCTTGTACTTAAGTTGGCATTGTGCCTTTTCTATTTAATTCCGATGCAATTTCTGTGTTTCATCGTCAATAAGAAGGTCAGAAGGATACAGTAATCCTGAAGGGAAGCATCGGAATCTATAACTAGTGTCACAGGAATGGTTCAAAACATAGTCAGTAAGAAGAGTCAGTCTTCTTGTAGTTAAGACGGCATTGTGCCTTTTCTATTTAATTTCGATGCAATTTCTGTGTTTCATCGTCAATAAGAAGGTCCAAGGGATACAGTAAACCTGGAGTGATGCATCGGAAACTATAACTAGTGTCACAGGAATGGTTCGAAACATAGACAGTAAGAAGAGTCAGTCTTCTTGTACTTACGTCGGCATAGTGCCTTTTCTATTTAATTCCGATGCAATTTGTGTGTTTCATCGTCAATAAGGAGGTCCAAGGGATACAGTAAACCTGGAGTGTAGCATCGGAATCTATAACTAGTGTCACAGGAATGGTTCAAAGCATAGACAGTAAGAAGAGTCAGTCTTCGTGTACTTAAGTCGGCATTTTGCCTTTTGTATTTAATTCCGATGCAATTTCTGTGTTTTATCGTCAATAAGAAGGTCCAAGGCACACAGTAAACCTTAGGTGAAGCATCTGATTCTATAACTAGTGTCACAGGAATGGTTCAAAGCATAGACAGTAAGAAGAGTCAGTCTTCGTGTACTTAAGTCGGCATTTTGCCTTTTGTATTTATTTCCGATGCAATTTCTGTGTTTTATCGTCAATAAGAAGGTCCAAGGCATACAGTAAACCTGAGGTGAAGCATCGGAATCTATAACTAGTGTCACAGGAATGGTTCAAAACATAGACAGTAAGAAGAGTCAGTCTCCTTGTACTTAATTCTGCACTGTGCCTTTCGTATTTAATTCCGATGCAATTCCTGTGTTTCATCGTCAATAAGAATGTCCAAGGGATACAGTAAACCTGAAGTGTAGCATCGGAATTTACAACTAGTGTTACAGGAATGGTTCAAAACATAGTCAGTAAGATGAGTCACTCTTCTTGTACTTAAGTCGGCATTGTGCCATTTCTATTTAATTCCGATGCAATTTCTGTGTTTAATCGTCAATAAGAAGGACCAAGGGATACAGTAAACCTGGAGTGAAGCATCGGAATCTATAACTAGTGTCAATGGAATGGTTCAAAACACTGACAGTAACAAGAGTCAGTCTTCTTGTATATAAGTCGGCATTGTGCCTTTTGTATTTAATTCCGATGCAGTTTCTGTGTTTCATCGTCAATAAGAAGGTCAGAGGGGTACAGTAAACCTGAAGTGAAGCATCGGAATCTATAGCTAGTGTCACAGGAATGGTTCAAAACATAGTCAGTTAGAAGAGTCAGTCTTCTTGACCTTAAGTCGTCATTGTGCCTTTTGTATTTAATTCCGGTGCAATTTCTGTGTTTCATCATCAATAAGAAGGTCCAAGGGATACAGTAAACCTGGAGTGAAGCATCGGAATCTATAACTAGTGTCACAGGAATGGTTCAAAACATAGACAGTAAGAAGAGTCAGTCTCCTTGTACTTAATTCTGCACTGTGCCTTTTGTATTTAATTCCGATGCAATTTTTGTGTTTCATCGTCAATAAGAAGGGCCAGGGGATACAGTAAACCGGGAGTGAAGCATCGGAGTCTATAACTACTGTCAAAGGACTGGTTCAAAAATAGACAGTAAGAAGAGTCAGTCTTCTTGAACTTAATTCGGCATTGTGCCTTCTGTATTTAATTCCGATGCAATTTCTGTGTTTCATCGTCAATAAGAAGGTAAGAGGGATACAGTAAACCTGAAGTGAAGAATCGGAATCCATAACTAGTGTCACAGGAATGGTTCAAAACATAGTCAGTAAGAAGAGTTAGTCTTCTTGTACTTAAGTCGGCATTGTGCCTTTTGTATCTAATTCCGATGCAATTTCTGTGTTTCATCGTCAATAGGAAGGTCCAAGGGATACAGTAAACCTGGATGGAAACATCGGAATCTGTAACTAGTGTCACAGGAATGGTTCAAATCATAGACAGTAAGAAGAGTCAGTCTTCGTGTACTTCAGTCGGCATTTTGCCTTTTGTATTTAATTCCGATGCAATTTCTGTGTTTCATCGTCAATAAGAAGGTCCAAGGGATACAGTAAACCTGAAGTGAAGCATCGGGATCTGTAACTGGTGTCACAGGAATCGTTCAAAACATAGTCAGTAAGAAGAGTCAGTCTTCTTGTACTTAAGTCGGCATAGTGCCTTATCTATTTAATTCCGATGCAATTTGTGTGTTTCATCGTCAATAAGAAGGTCCAAGGGATACAGTAAACCTGGAGTGAAGCATCAGAATCTATAACTAGTGTCAATGGTATGGTTCAAAACATAGACAGTAAGAAGAGTCAGTGTTCTTGTACTTGAGTCGGCATTGTGCCTTTTATATTTAATTCCGGTACAATTTCTGTGTTTCATCGTCAATAAGAAGGTCAGAGGGATACACTAAACCTGAAATGAAGCATCGGAATTCATAACTAGTGTCACAGGAATGGTTCAAAGCATAGTCAGAAAGGAGAATCAGTCTTCTTGTACTTAATTCGGCATTGTGCCTTTTGTATTTCATTCCGATGGAATTTCTGTGTTTCATCGTCAATAGGAAGGTCCAAGGGATACAGTAAACCTGAGGTGAAGCATCGGAATCTATAACTAGTTTCACAGGAATGGTTCAAAACATAGTCAGTAAGAAGAGTCAGTCTTCTTGTACTTAAGTTGGCATTGTGCCTTTTCTATTTAATTCCGATGCAATTTCTGTGTTTCATCGTCAATAAGAAGGTCAGAAGGATACAGTAATCCTGAAGGGAAGCATCGGAATCTATAACTAGTGTCACAGGAATGGTTCAAAACATAGTCAGTAAGAAGAGTCAGTCTTCTTGTAGTTAAGACGGCATTGTGCCTTTTCTATTTAATTTCGATGCAATTTCTGTGTTTCATCGTCAATAAGAAGGTCCAAGGGATACAGTAAACCTGGAGTGATGCATCGGAAACTATAACTAGTGTCACAGGAATGGTTCGAAACATAGACAGTAAGAAGAGTCAGTCTTCTTGTACTTACGTCGGCATAGTGCCTTTTCTATTTAATTCCGATGCAATTTGTGTGTTTCATCGTCAATAAGGAGGTCCAAGGGATACAGTAAACCTAGAGTGTAGCATCGGAATCTATAACTAGTGTCACAGGAATGGTTCAAAGCATAGACAGTAAGAAGAGTCAGTCTTCGTGTACTTAAGTCGGCATTTTGCCTTTTGTATTTAATTCCGATGCAATTTCTGTGTTTTATCGTCAATAAGAAGGTCCAAGGCACACAGTAAACCTTAGGTGAAGCATCTGAATCTATAACTAGTGTCACAGGAATGGTTCAAAGCATAGACAGTAAGAAGAGTCAGTCTTCGTGTACTTAAGTCGGCATTTTGCCTTTTGTATTTATTTCCGATGCAATTTCTGTGTTTTATCGTCAATAAGAAGGTCCAAGGCATACAGTAAACCTGAGGTGAAGCATCGGAATCTATAACTAGTGTCACAGGAATGGTTCAAAACATAGACAGTAAGAAGAGTCAGTCTCCTTGTACTTAATTCTGCACTGTGCCTTTCGTATTTAATTCCGATGCAATTCCTGTGTTTCATCGTCAATAAGAATGTCCAAGGGATACAGTAAACCTGAAGTGTAGCATCGGAATTTACAACTAGTGTTACAGGAATGGTTCAAAACATAGTCAGTAAGATGAGTCACTCTTCTTGTACTTAAGTCGGCATTGTGCCATTTCTATTTAATTCCGATGCAATTTCTGTGTTTAATCGTCAATAAGAAGGACCAAGGGATACAGTAAACCTGGAGTGAAGCATCGGAATCTATAACTAGTGTCAATGGAATGGTTCAAAACACAGACAGTAACAAGAGTCAGTCTTCTTGTATATAAGTCGGCATTGTGCCTTTTGTATTTAATTCCGATGCAGTTTCTGTGTTTCATCGTCAATAAGAAGGTCAGAGGGGTACAGTAAACCTGAAGTGAAGCATCGGAATCTATAGCTAGTGTCACAGGAATGGTTCAAAACATAGTCAGTTAGAAGAGTCAGTCTTCTTGACCTTAAGTCGTCATTGTGCCTTTTGTATTTAATTCCGGTGCAATTTCTGTGTTTCATCATCAATAAGAAGGTCCAAGGGATACAGTAAACCTGGAGTGAAGCATCGGAATCTATAACTAGTGTCACAGGAATGGTTCAAAACATAGACAGTAAGAAGAGTCAGTCTCCTTGTACTTAATTCTGCACTGTGCCTTTTGTATTTAATTCCGATGCAATTTTTGTGTTTCATCGTCAATAAGAAGGACCAGGGGATACAGTAAACCGGGAGTGAAGCATCGGAGTCTATAACTAGTGTCAAAGGACTGGTTCAAAAATAGACAGTAAGAAGAGTCAGTCTTCTTGAACTTAATTCGGCATTGTGCCTTCTGTATTTAATTCCGATGCAATTTCTGTGTTTCATCGTCAATAAGAAGGTAAGAGGGATACAGTAAACCTGAAGTGAAGAATCGGAATCCATAACTAGTGTCACAGGAATGGTTCAAAACATAGTCAGTAAGAAGAGTTAGTCTTCTTGTACTTAAGTCGGCATTGTGCCTTTTGTATCTAATTCCGATGCAATTTCTGTGTTTCATCGTCAATAGGAAGGTCCAAGGGATACAGTAAACCTGGATGGAAACATCGGAATCTGTAACTAGTGTCACAGGAATGGTTCAAATCATAGACAGTAAGAAGAGTCAGTCTTCGTGTACTTCAGTCGGCATTTTGCCTTTTGTATTTAATTCCGATGCAATTTCTGTGTTTCATCGTCAATAAGAAGGTCCAAGGGATACAGTAAACCTGAAGTGAAGCATCGGGATCTGTAACTGGTGTCACAGGAATCGTTCAAAACATAGTCAGTAAGAAGAGTCAGTCTTCTTGTACTTAAATCGGCATAGTGCCTTATCTATTTAATTCCGATGCAATTTGTGTGTTTCATCGTCAATAAGAAGGTCCAAGGGATACAGTAAACCTGGAGTCAAGCATCGGAATCTATAACTAGTGTCAATGGTATGGTTCAAAACATAGACAGTAAGAAGAGTCAGTGTTCTTGTACTTGAGTCGGCATTGTGCATTTTGTATTTAATTCCGGTGCAATTTCTGTGTTTCATCGTCAATAAGAAGGTCAGAGGGATACACTAAACCTGAAATGAAGCATCGGAATTCATAACTAGTGTCACAGGAATGGTTCAAAGCATAGTCAGAAAGGAGAATCAGTCTTCTTGTACTTAAGTCGGCATTGTGCCGTTTGTATTTCATTCCGATGGAATTTCTGTGTTTCATCGTCAATAGGAAGGTCCAAGGGATACAGTAAACCTGAGGTGAAGCATCGGAATCTATAACTAGTTTCACAGGAATGGTTCAAAACATAGTCAGTAAGAAGAGTCAGTCTTCTTGTACTTAAGTTGGCATTGTGCCTTTTCTATTTAATTCCGATGCAATTTCTGTGTTTCATCGTCAATAAGAAGGTCAGAAGGATACAGTAGTCCTGAAGGGAAGCATCGGAATCTATAACCAGTGTCACAGGAATGGTTCAAAACATAGTCAGTAAGAAGAGTCAGTCTTCTTGTAGTTAAGACGGCATTGTGCCTTTTCTATTTAATTTCGATGCAATTTCTGTGTTTCATCGTCAATAAGAAGGTCCAAGGAATACAGTAAACCTGGAGTGATGCATCGGAAACTATAACTAGTGTCACAGGAATGGTTCGAAACATAGACAGTAAGAAGAGTCAGTCTTCTTGTACTTACGTCGGCATAGTGCCTTTTCTATTTAATTCCGATGCAATTTGTGTGTTTCATCGTCAATAAGGAGGTCCAAGGGATACAGTAAACCTGGAGTGTAGCATCGGAATCTATAACTAGTGTCACAGGAATGGTTCAAAGCATAGACAGTAAGAAGAGTCAGTCTTCGTGTACTTAAGTCGGCATTTTGCCTTTTGTATTTAATTCCGATGCAATTTCTGTGTTTCATCCTCAATAGGAATGTCCAAGGGATACAGTAAACCTGAAGTGTAGCATCGGAATTTATAACTAGTGTCACATTAATGGTTCAAAACATAGTCAGTAAGAAGAGTCAGTCTTCTTGTACTTAAGTCGGCATTGTGCCATTTCTATTTAATGCCGATGCAATTTCTGTGTTTAATCGTCAATAAGAAGGACCAAGGGATATAGTAAACCTGGAGTGAAGCATCGGAGTCTATAACTAGTGTTACAGGACTGGTTCAAAAATAGACAGTAAGAAGAGTCAGTCTTCTTGAACTTAATTCGGTATTGTGCCTTTTGTATTCAATTCCGATGCAATTTCTGTGTTTCATCGTCAATAAGAAGGTCCAAGTTATACAGAAAAACCTTGAGTGTAGCATCGGAATCCATAACTAGTGTCACAGGAATAGTTCAAAACATAGACAGTAAGAAGAGTCAGTCTTCGTGTACTTAAGTCGGCATTTTGCCTTTTGTATTTAATTCCGATGCAATTTCTGTGTTCATCGTCAATAAGAAGGTCCAAGGGATACAGTAAACCTGAGGTGAAGCATCGGAATCTATAACTAGTGTCACAGGAATGGTTCAAAACATAGTCAGTAAGAAGATTCAGTCTTCTTGTACTTAAGTCGGCATTGTACCTTTTCTATTTAATTCCGATGCAATGTCTGTGTTTCATCGTCAATAACAAGGTCCAAGGGATACAGTAAACCTGGAGTGAAGCATCGGAATCTACACCTAGTGTCAATGGAATGGTTCAAAACATAGTCAGTAAGAAGAGTCAGTCTTCTTGTACGTAAGTCGGCATAGTGCCTTATCTATTTAATTCCGATGCAATTTGAGTGTTTCATCGTCAATAAGAAGGTCCAAGGGATACAGTAAACCTGAAGTGAAGCAAGGGATCTGTAACTAGTGTCACAGGAATCGTTCAAAACATAGTCAGTAAGAAGAGTCAGTCTTCTTGTACTTAAGTCGGCATAGTGCCTTATCTATTTAATTCCGATGCAATTTGTGTGTTTCATCGTCAATAAGAAGGTCCAAGGGATACAGCAAACCTGGAGTCAAGCATCGGAATCTATAACTAGTGTCAATGGTATGGTTCAAAACATAGACAGTAAGAAGAGTCAGTGTTCTTGTACTTGAGTCGGCATTGTGCATTTTGTATTTAATTCCGGTGCAATTTCTGTGTTTCATCGTCAATAAGAAGGTCAGAGGGATACACTAAACCTGAAATGAAGCATCGGAATTCATAACTAGTGTCACAGGAATGGTTCAAAGCATAGTCAGAAAGGAGAATCAGTCTTCTTGTACTTAAGTCGGCATTGTGCCCTTTGTATTTAATTCCGATGCAGTTTCTGTGTTTCATCGTCAATAAGAAGGTCAGTGGGGTACAGTAAACCTGAAGTGAAGCATCGGAATCCTTAACTAGTGTCACAGGAATGGTTCAAAACTTAGTCAGTAAGAAGAGTTAGTCTTCTTGTACTTAAGTCGGCATTGTGCCTTTTGTATTTAATTCCGATGATATTTCTGTGTTTTAGCGTCAATAAGAAGGTCCAAGGGATACAGTAAACCTGGAGGGAAACATCGGAATCTGTAACTAGTGTCACAGGAATGGTTCAAATCATAGACAGTAAGAAGAGTCAGTCTTCGTGTACTTCAGTCGGCATTTTGCCTTTTGTATTTAATTCCGATGCAATTTCTGTGTTTCATCGTCAATAAGAAGGTCCAAGGGATACAGTAAACCTGAAGTGAAGCATCGGGATCTGTAACTAGTGTCACAGGAATCGTTCAAAACATAGTCAGTAAGAAGAGTCAGTCTTCTTGTACTTAAGTCGGCATAGTGCCTTATGTATTTAACTCCGATGCAATTTCTGTGTTTCATCGTCAATAAGAAGGTCCAAGGGATACACTAAACCGGGAGTCAAGCATCGCAATCTATAACTAGTGTCAATGGTATGGTTCAAAACATAGAAAGTAAGAGGAGTCAGTCTTCTTGTACTTAAGTCGGCATTGTGCCTTTTGTATTTAATTCCGATGCAATTTCTGTGTTTCATCGTCAATAAGAAGGTCAGAGGGATACACTAAACCTGAAGTGAAGCATCGGAATTCATAACTAGTGTCACAGATATGGTTCAAAGCATAGTCTGAAAGGAGAGTCAGTCTTCTTGTACTTAAGTCGGCATTGTGCCTTTTGTATTTAATTCCGATGCAATTTCTGTGTTTCATCGTCAATAAGAAGGTCCAAGGGATACAGTAAACCTGGAGTGAAGCATCGGAAACCATAACTAGTGTCACAGGAATGGTTCAAAACATAGACAGTAAGAAGAGTCAGTCTTATTGTACTTACGTCGGCATAGTGTTTTTCTATTTAATTCCGATGCAATTTGTGTGTTTCAACGTCAATAAGAAGGTCCAAGGGATACAGTAAACCTGGAGTGTAGCATCGGAATCTATAACTAGTGTCACAGGAATGGTTCAAAACATAGTCAGTAAGAAGAGTCAGTCATCGTGTACTTAAGTCGGCCTTTTGCCTTTTTTATTTAATTCCGATGCAATTTCTGTGTTTTATCGTCAATAAGAAGGTCCAAGGCATACAGTAAACCTGAGGTGAAGCATCGGAATCTATAAGCAGCGTCACAGGAATGGTTCAAAACATAGTCAGTAAGAAGAGTCAGTCTTCTTGTACTTAAGTCGGCATTGTACCTTTTCTATTTAATTCCGATGCAATTTCTGTGGTTCATCGTCAATAACAAGGTCCAAGGGATACAGTAAACCTGAGGTGAAGCATCGGAATCTATAAGTAGCGTCACAGGAATGGTTCAAAACATAGTCAGTAAGAAGAGTCAGTCTTCTTGTACTTAAGTCGGCATTGTACCTTTTCTATTTAATTCCGATGCAATTTCTGTGTTTCATCGTCAATAACAAGGTCCAAGGGATACAGTAAACCTGGAGTGAAGCATCGGAATCTATAAGTAGTGTCAATGGAATATTTCAAAACATAGACAGTAAGAAGAGTCAGTCTCCTTGTACTTAATTCTGCACTGTGCCTTTTGTATTTAATTCCGATGCAATTTCTGTGTTTAATCGCCAATAAGAAGGACCAAGGGATACACTAAACCTGAAGTGAAGCATCGGAATTCATAACTAGTGTCACAGATATGGTTCAAAGCATAGTCTGAAAGGAGAGTCAGTCTTCTTGTACTTAAGTCGGCATTGTGCCTTTTGTATTTAATTCCGATGCAATTTCTGTGTTTCATCGTCAATAAGAAGGCCCAAGGGACACAGTAAACCCTGTGTGAAGCATCGGAATCTGTAACTAGTGTCACAGGAATGGTTCAAATCATAGACTGTAAGAAGAGTCAGTCTTCGTGCACTTCAGTCGGCATTTTGCCTTTTGTATTTAATTCCGGTGCAATTTTTGTGTTTCATAGTCAATACGAAGGTCCAAGGGATACAGTAAACCTGAAGTGGAGCATCGGGATCTATAACTAGTGTCACAGGAATCGTTCAAAACATAGTCAGTAAGAAGAGTCAGTCTTGTTGTACTTAAGTCGGCATAGTGCCTTTTCTATTTAATTCCGATGCAATTTGTGTGTTTCATCGTCAATAAGAAGGTCCAAGGGATACAGTAAACCTGGAGTGAAGCATCGGAATCTATAACTAGTGTCAATGGTATGGTTCAAAACATGGACGGTAAGAAGAGTCAGTTTTCTTGTACTTAAGTCGGCATTGTGCCTTTTGGATTTAATTACGATGCAATGTCTGTGTTTCATCGTCATTAAGAAGGTCAGAGGGATACAGTAAACCTGAAGTGAAGCATCGGAATCTATAGCTAGTGTCACAGGAATGGTTCAAAACATAGTCAGTAAGAAGAGTCAATCTTGTTGTCCTTAAGTCGGCATTGTGCCTTTTGTATTTAATTCCGATGCAATTTCTGTGTTTCATCGTCAATAAGAAGGTCCAAGGGATGCAGTAACCCAGGAGTGAAGCATCGGAATCTATAACTAGTGTCACAGAAATGGTTCAAAACATAGACAGTAAGAAGAGTCAGTCTTCTTGTACTTACGTCGGCATAGTGCCTTTTCTATTTAATTCCGATGCAATTTGTGTGTTTAATCGTCAATAAGAAGGACCAAGGGATACAGTAAACCTGGAGTGAAGCATCGGAATCTATAACTAGTGTCAATGGAATGGTTCAAAACACAGACAGTAACAAGAGTCAGTCTTCTTGTATATAAGTCGGCATTGTGCCTTTTGTATTTAATTCCGATGCAGTTTCTGTGTTTGATCGTCAATAAGAAGGTCAGAGGGGTACAGTAAACCTGAAGTGAAGCATCGGAATCTATAGCTAGTGTCACAGGAATGGTTCAAAACATAGTCAGTTAGAAGAGTCAGTCTTCTTGACCTTAAGTCGTCATTGTGCCTTTTGTATTTAATTCCGGTGCAATTTCTGTGTTTCATCATCAATAAGAAGGTCCAAGGGATACAGTAAACCTGGAGTGAAGCATCGGAATCTATAACTAGTGTCACAGGAATGGTTCAAAACATAGACAGTAAGAAGAGTCAGTCTCCTTGTACTT